>NW_012267250.1:9759300-9953800 GCF_000151885.1 Dipodomys ordii
AGGCTGGGAAGGGATGTGAAGGGTAAACAAAGGAGGAGGCTGCAATGCTTGGTAAGAAATGTACGCATTATCCTGCCCATGTAATTGTAACTCCTCTGTACAGCATGTTCACAAATAAAATAAAATTTAAAAAAAAGTATGAAACTAAAATACTTAGAAATGTGATATTGCTGCAACATAGGAACCAGTCTAACAATGTTTAAATATGCAAACATTTGTTTTATTGTTGTATTTATTTAGGGTTCTCACCCTAATAAAGTCTCTAGACTTTGGAGTCTTTCATGCTGAGAGTTTCCTCTCAGCTCTGCCTCTTAATAGGCAACTTACAAAACTACACAGCTTCACTTTGTTCAAATGAGGATAAAGGTAATCACACTATAGCATTGCTGAAAGGGTCAACTAAAATAACTACTAAGAACAATGAAAAATATTTAATATTACCCCTAAATATATAATAAATAGTAATTATTATATAAACCAATGCAAAGTAATCTGTAAGTTTCTTTTGTATGTTCTTCTCCCATGGTGTTACCCCTGTTTTCACTGTATTTGATTCTGGTGCCCTGCATCTTGTATATACATTTTTCTAATTTGGGGAGGGGAAGGGAAATAACAAAATGCTAAAACAATGCTATAGAACAATTATCTGAGGAAAATGTAAGTTATGAAATTATGTTTTATCTACCACATTTTTATAGAATATATCTAGAACCTTAAAATCTAAGATAACATGAGCAAATATTGTTCTAAGCTTGTGACAGATCTAATGAACTAACATCACAGGAAAAATAAAAGAAAAAACAAAACAGGCAAAAAATTAATTTTTCTATAGAAAACATTAAAAATTCTCTATGTAAAAAAATTAACCATAAAAATAAGAGAAAACAAGTACTTTCAGCATGATAGAATTAATGATGTTATATACATAAACAAGTCTACAATCAGCTCTAAAGGCACCAACTCAACAGAAATATTGCAACTTACCGGAACAAATAATTCATTTATCAAAGAGTAAGTGCAAATTACCAACAACAATTTTTCATCGATTCCTGATTGATTTCATCATTTCTCAATTGGTTTTATCCATGCTTGACTGGTTTCATCAATTCTTGACTTTAAATGTATTGAAAATTAAATTTGGGTATACTTGAGTTCAAAGAAATCTAAAAAGAGAAATGTGGATATCAAAGTATTTTGCACACTTATGCAGGAATTGCCTAATATTAAGTTCAATGTTGAACATATTATGCATCTTCTATTTAAACTCTCTGTGTTAAAGAGTACTTTGAATTTTCAGACAAGATGTCAGAAGTGATTTTTGGTGAAATGCAATATGCCACACACTCTTTCTGCCACCCCATGTTCTTCTTTTCCAACATGGCATATGTGGCTTTCACACAATTGATAATTTCCATGTCATAAATATCCATCCGGATGAGCATGAACTAAGAAAATGATGAAACAGTCCCCTAGCAAAAATGGAGAGGGGTCTAGTTTTGGTTATTGGTCCTCTTACCACAGCTATGAAGAAGGCTCTGGATAAGATACAGCCTCTCTGCAAGTGCAAAAACAGCTACATCAAAATTGTTCCTAGGAAGGTCCATGAAGCCAGCCTATTCTAATCAGAAGGTAGAAGTGACTGAGAACTAGAATTTTAATAAACACTCCAATTAATACTTCAGTGTGTGAAAACACACTATCATGGCAGACTACTGGGTTCTTTAGCAAACAATCTCTAATCATCAAAATCTCTGAAGAAAAAAAAATACTGAAAAGCTACTCTACTTTCCCTGTGAGAGTGACTACCCACCTCAACTGTCAAGACTGAGTTCTCAACTCCTCATCGTATTTGAGGTGATATCTCTGTAGATTTGTTCTCTCAATCCTGTGAATCAAATTATTTTCATCTAAGCTGCCAGTCTTCAAAAGTGCTTTCTGAAGGCATATAAATTCAGTCCAACATCCTTATGATTCAGGCATTTAATCATGCCATAAAGTTAATGGGATCCAATTTGAATGTAGACACCTCAACAACTACATAGCATTGAATTCACAGCATTCGTCAAATGTGAATTTTAAAATGAATCATCAGTCTAATGGAAAATTCAGACTAGAACGCTCCCTTCTCATTGGTTACTGTCCCAGTTCTTTGGCTGCCAGGAAAGGACCAGAGCTGTCAACACAACACTGTAACCTAGGCAACCAGCCACACCACTAGAAACTTTTCAGCACTTAAAAAATAAAAGTTATTATTAAAAACTCTCAGGTGTTTTTTTAGTTTGTTTAGACAGCGCGTCATTCCTAATAGTAATGATGCTTAGGGGTTAAACTCTGCCTGTCAATCTACAACTTAACTACCCTTAAACAGATCACAAATAGGTTACTCTTTGGGTGCCCTAGACTCCATCTGAATGCTATAAAATGTCTTTTTCCATTGGTACCCCATCTTTGGGATAAGATAGATACAAATGTTTCGTGATATCAATAACGATTATTAAACAGCAAGATCTAAACATGCTCTTGTCCATCTAAACATCCAGATATGGTCTCCACGTTGTTTGGCATCCACTAGTTAAGGACATATGCAGGACTGACTTTGAGCTTTCCATCCAGATATTCCCACCAAAGTGAGAACTGTAACTTTAAAACAAAGGAGTTCGTCATTTGTGCAAAGTTAACTATGATGCACTCCTTTGGTAATATCTTTACAAGCTAGCTTTTCTACCTTGAAGAGGGCAGCTTTGCCTGAAACAGATTAGGATCCAAAGAACTGCTGAGATCAACTATGCTTTCTTTTCTTCAAAAATCCATCATCATTGTTAAGCAAAGTAGAAAGTAGACCAAATCTTTTCTTAATTTTTTTTCCTTAAAGACAGCTGCTAGAATCCACTCACCTTTAAAAACTTATTTACCTGAAGTAGGAACCACGCATACAAAAGAAGACAGAACTCTCAAACTGTCTTGTATACTTTTTGAGTTTAATGTGCTGCACTGCAAATTTAATCCACTGAAGTGGTTTTGATGCAAAAGCTCCTCTCAAATTCCTTTTGCACAAAATCTTGATGCATAATGTATAGAGTCTGAAAATGGATTAAACTACATTTGGAGATGGTTTGAGTTGGTTTTCTTTTTTTTTTTTAAGCAAGTAAAAATGAGCAGGTTTTTGTTGTTGCCTTTTTTAACCCTTCTAGCTCTCAAGCAATCACAAACGAATTGTCTCATCAAAGCTGCCTTCCACATGAAATTTCTTTTCCTTTTCTGTCAGAAAACTTGAAATGTTACAAAGTTTTAATTAGAAATGAGAATGGTGAATTAAATACATTTCTCTAAAATGTCCCAATGAAAGTAAGCAAATAGAATGGTAAAACTTTCTGGTTTATTTATGGAAGATAATTCAGCAGTTGAAATCTTATTGAGCAAAATATTTCCTGCTCCTCCATCATTTTAATTACCATGTGGGCCATGACCATAAATTAAATGTCAATCTACGTGCTGAGAAAAACAAGTAGGTCCAATGATCAGAAGATATATTTCTAACAGTTCCATCAGGACCAGAAAGTAAGAAAAGGATGATGGCCAAGAAGAATTACCAAATGCTTTCCCCGGGAATGGGAGGACTTGCTTACAATCTTACACATATGTCAGTATGTTTGCAATGCTCTGTGATAACATTTGCTTATATTTACCTACCATTAGAATAGTTTCACTTGTAATACAAGGAGAATGGCAGCTAGAATGAGATTTTTCTCAAGCTTTACATCTGACCTTACCTAATTCTGTGATCTTGAACTGACTTGTCTCACTGGTTTCAGGTTCATTATCTGTTAGGTGGAAAACCTATGCTCTCTTTAGATAGTCCTATGAATCCTTGGGTAACTGGAAGGGACGATGAACAGGGGGAAAGGACTGATAAAGTCTTAAGTATGCCCAATATTCCCCTGTTTGGGGTTTTTATTCCTGAGAAGAGATGCCATCCTTGGCTCTTCTCTTACATTCTTTATTCAGGTTTCCAAGAACCTTGGGGGAAAGTCCTAAAAGACTTCTAGTCACTAAATAGCTGACGACTCCACCTCCGTAACACTCAGAAACTTGATAAATCCAGAAACTAAATATCCCAACTCCCAATGTTCCCCATGGCCGTCTTCCAGAACCTCTCACCTTCACTCACCTAACTCTGTCATGGAAAGGGGCCTTTCTGTTTTTATTTGCCTTAAGCTTAAAAGGTTTGTTTCTGTTTGGGACCTTTTGGTTGTCATTACCACCATGATTCAAATGCTTCACTTCATCACATTCTACCTGTTTCAACTGGTCCTATACTTATACCACCACCTTGTGAATGGTACATGGAGAAAAAGAGTTATATGTGCTTTGCAAAATAGGTAATAGGTGTTACCAGCATCGTAGCCATTTTTCTCCTTTGGGGCTAAAGACATGGAACAATTTGACAATTGTCACAGTCTATTGGACTGATCCTTTGGGAAGACTTACCCTTTCTTAAATGGTGCTGTACATCAGCACACACATAAAACACCAAAGAACCAAATCCAGTTTTCATGTAGACCTTGACTCTGTGGTTAGAAAATTGAATGGTGATAGAATTCAAGTTATAATTCATTTTCCATAATTTCCCAACAATACAGCTATTACCTGACATGTTCTTAAGGTTTCAGAGCAAACCCAATGCCTATCTTGTTTATTGGAATAGTTTTAGAATCTATCACAATGCTCGGCACATAGTCAGTGCTTTTAAATATCTGTTGCTTAAATAAATGCAGAAAAGATAAAGCAAAGAAGTATTTTTTTCTGAAGGATTTCTTATTATCTGATGCTGATAGAGTCGAGGTAATGATTTAGAGAACAAGTATCAAGCAGTACAAGTCTCTAATACCTTTTAAAACGTGTTGATGCTCATAAATCCAAAATAAACGACCTGTAAAATCACTTAAGAAGAAATAATACGCATTTAATCAGGCTTCCAGAGGAAAGTCTGAAGAAAAAGCAGAGAATTTCAAGAATTATTATTAAATCCCTTCAAATTCAATCACTGCCCAATCACAAACACGCCACATGTGCCTCTGCCCACAGGGCTGTTACTTTAGGCAATCTCGCTCATCCCTTCATTATGAAAACTCCTAAATTATGGCCACCTCCTGAAGCCACAGGGAAGGCTTTGGAACAGCTGAAAAAAGCAAGTTCTCTCACAGGTCTCCCCAGTTACCCTGTCCACATTCCACAGAAAGGTCTTAAATAAAGGGGGAGACATTCAACACATCACCCAGATACCGAAGCCAGCATGAGGCTTAGCTTCATGTCAAAAGGGCTCTTCCATTGGCAAAGAAATTCAAAACACTGTGAAATGCCCAACTTTGCCCCTGCTTTATAATCCTGTTGAAGTTTCTAAAAATTTAACAGTATTTTAGAACCCTCCATTCCATTCTGAATTGTTTAGCATTTAGTCTGCTAATGAGAGTTACTTTACCTTTCCTGGAGTTTGATTAAGGTCCTAAGGGTGGTAGTAAAATGGATCCCTGTTTTTGCTACAAACTCAATTAGCAGAAGTTGGAATTGCTCTCTTCCACAAAGTTAAATAAATTGTTAATGAGAAATTTACCTCCACTTGATTCGTTTGTTGCCTTATTAGCTTGGAGTCGACACTATTAAAGCAGAAAATGTTTATTAAAGCTTAAGGTGTTTTGCTGGATTGAATGTTAAAAAGATGATGACAGGGTAACACCACTGACTTCCAGCTTCTAAACCTAGAGGGGACTCCTATGAGCCATCGAAGTCGAGGTATTGTGTCTCTTCATCAGGGAACTGACAATTTATTGTTTGATGAAAGTGTCACAAGTTCCTTAAGCTTTTCTTCCCATCGATTGTCAGGGTTTGTTTGTTTGTTTGTTTGTTTGTTTGTTTGTTTATTTTCTAAATCCAGTAGACACTGGCCGGAAGAAAGACCACCCTATTGCAGGTAAGTCTCAAGAGAGTATAGGAGGAACCTGACCTTCCTTCCTCTGCCAACAAGAAGATAAAAATGCCACCAGTATCAATGCCAGCATCACGCGAGGCCATTTATTTATACAGGTTTACGTGCAGCCCTCAAAACTGCCTCTCCAAAGAGAACAATAAGGTCTCTCCTGATGTGGCATTCCTAAAATGCCTCATCCCAATAACCAAGTTGTGAAGTTGTGAGGTCAGTCAAGGTTGTTTCCAGCTCCTTCTCCATTTGCTTCTCTCTCAGATACGTTTGAACTCCTGGCTCCTCTATTGGGTAGCCCTTCTGGTAGATTCTTCAGACTGGTTCACTCTGTCTGATCCATGCCAGGCTCTTCAGAGCCACTGTATGGGCCACCAGAGGCTGAAAAAGGAGCAGCCTCATTTCCCAGAATCCCCTGAAAATTGTTCATCCAGGCAGACACTGACTCATTCAAGGCAGACTACAAAAGCAGAAACGGACCTAGAAGCTGTACCTTTTTCCTTCTCTTAGTAAGTACATGGTACAGAGATGTGGAACTATAACTTGAGAACCCCTGGTCTAGATCTTACTACCATGGCTATTGACAGACAAGTCAAGGAATCTGTTTTATTATTTTATGGTGACATTCAAAAACAGCCACATGTAGTGAAGACCTACTTATTCACCAATGTGATCATGACAAAGGCTGAAGCTGCCTCAGCGGGCCAGGCCTGGGGTAGTGATCTTAGGTATGAATGAATCTTGGAAGTTTTGCCTCCAATTGAATCCTCCAGCCTTTCTAGTGATTTTTTTTGGTAAGTTCCTTATTTGTCGTATGAAATCTGTCTTATAAAATCAGTTCAAACTCTTCCTTTCCACATGGGCAAACAAATGCCTAATACTTAGCTATTCAACTTCTCAGATGCAACAGGTTGATAAACTAATTCACAGTAAGTAACAGCTGATAAAGTAACTTCTTAGGTGAGTGTTTGACTTACACAAAGCTACTCTTAACCAATAGCAACTCTCCAATCTGATGAAAGACTCTCTTCCCATAATGCCTACTAGAAGACAAAAGTTTGCTAACCTTTTTTTTATGTCAGTAGAGGTTAACAATAACCATAATGTGGGTGGTGATGTTTAAAAGAATGAGAGAGCTGACATGTATGTAAAGCTTGCTAAAATGACATCTCTAACTCTCCCATTCTACCCAAACCTGTATCTTTAGTTTTTTCCTGTGGAACTCTTCATAAAACCAGGAAAATCGTTCCAAGAAGATAATTGTCTCAGTATTATGGGGATGAACAACGGCTTCAGCATTTCCTTGAGAGTTAATCATGTATTCTCAGGAAGTAAGCTTTGGAACAAAGTGATTGGATGGAATAATGTTGATTGACAATGTCCATGTGCATATCCACAAGTATTCCTGAAGCTGCTCCTCTGTAGAATCTCCCCCAGACTTCTAGAGTAGAGAGGAGGTCCTCCTGGCTTCCAGGAGCTCCTGCTAGAGGAATTAAGAGGAACTGACATTTCTGACTATATTCTGGGCATGATGAATTTCATTCATTCACAAACATATTGCTTGGGCTTTTGTTCAAGATACAGATAAATAAGTTGTTTTCCATTTATTTACCCATTCAAGTAATAGCTTGAGCCAAGACTGAGTTGGAAGGAGAGGAGTGCATTCCAATAATATTCATATTATTATCCTGATTTTACACTTGAAGCCTATGGTAGCTAGGTAAATTCCTAATGTTACGTAGAATGTAAGGTAGTGTGAACCCAAAGATAGTATCCTTTGTGTAAACCCACCTCCCCTACATGTGGAAACCAAGATACAAATAAACCTTGAGAAACAACTCTTGGGAGACCCTGTCTTCCCTGGAAGGCCACCACAACTCCTATAGGTGTTCTTCTTACTCTATTGGACGCCAAGCTACATTAAATTAAAGGCCTATCATTTTAGAGCCCAAAGTCCTGGGTGCCTGGCTGAATGAAACTGTCTTCTCTCTTCCATAAGGCCTTTCATACCATTATGGTACAGTCCTGGGCTATCAATGATAGTGAAAAAAATGGGGCTTTACAGTAGAGGAAAGAAGCTATTCAAACTGCTCCTGATTTCTATAAAAGAGAGATCTTTTGATCTTTAAAACAGCCAAAAGAACAGTTTGATCTTCCTCAAACTCATTTATTTTAGATTCTTGCAAATTTCTTTTCTGTAGGTTTACTTCCTTAGAAAACTCAATACTCAATTGAACAGTGACTTTTATACATTGAAATGCAATATTGAATAGCTGAAGCCTAATAAATGCCATCCCAGCTATATAGGATATTTTAAAAATCATAAAAGGGCCGATTGAGCCTGATCCAGGCAAAGATGACAAAGCGAATTCAATGCTTCTTTTGAAAATGAGTCATGGTCAGAAATACTCACTTTGACCAAAAAGCATTTCTTTGAATGCCAGAGGTAAATTTGCTCACTTTCATTTTCTGCCTGAGTTTCAAATTGGCCCTGCAAAACTGAACAAAAATCAACTCCAAGAGGCTCTGACAGTTGTTCCAGATGTAAATGTGAAGGAAACTGAGGTTGGGCCTATTCATTTCGATGAGTTATTTCCAAATTATGTAGATGATATTCAGATAAGCATTGATCAGATGTATATTTTTTCAGAGAAGAATAAATCATTGCCACTCCTCACTGGATTAACAGTCTGTGGGCCACCCTTCCTGTTTCTTAGAAAAGGGATGCTTTATTGTCATAAGATGCCAAATTACTCTGGCAGAGGGCTAATCTGACATATGTTCCCTGTCGAGAGGGGGTTTGGGGTAAGATGGGCATAACATATCCAATTGATTAGCCAAAAGAAACAGCCTTTGATGTCAGAGAGCCTTTCCAAATTTCATTTAAGACTCAATCTGTGGGAAATCAAAGTTCACCAGAACTTGCAGCTCACTCTTCTGGGTGCAGCCATGACCCAAGGAATTTCTATTTGAACAATTTGTAAATGACTCTAGGCTTGACAGACTCTCATGGCCCTTTTAACATTAGGTCCTTTGATAAGATGGAAACTTTCATAATCTATTTTCTTCTTGCCCCATGAGCTTTTTCCCTTTTGTGTATATGTTTTAGCAAAATACGGATTAGCATTGTCAAAAAGCCAGTTGATTGGTAGCAACCTTATCTTTCATGTGCCCTCCTGAAAAAGGCTGATTCTTTATCCTTTTTTTTTTTTTACTGTGTCAGGGGAATATTCTGCTTTACCCACTCTCTATGTCAGTTGATGACTGAATTAAAATTGGGAAAACATTGGAAGAAGGTAGTGGAGAAAAAAAAGAGTCATCAGAGATGTGTATAAGATTTGGGTCTTACTTTAGAAACAGCATAGTCAAGAGGAGGAACTAACTAAAGTGTCAGATTAGAGAACATGGTTTCAATTTTAGAAATTTGACTCTGTAGAGTTCTTTGGATGTCAAAGCAGAAATATAATTTAAAAACCCTTAGTCATGCCCTATAAGCCTGGATCACTTCAATTTTTATAGGCAAATGCTTCCCCAATTAATAAGAACACGGGAAAGGTTCCAGAAGGGTTTTCTTTAGTGCCTATCTGCTTTGTGGTGGTTACGCTATGTCTAGGGTACTGCACCATCTTCACAATGTCTTCAAACATAAACTGTATTTGTGGAGTCTACAGATAAAGGTGGTCAAAACGAGAAAGCATCCCTGTAGCGGTGAATACTGATTGAATCTCACTAAATCTCTACCATGAGAAGAGACACTCTGTGGGAGTTCCAGGGGTGGGGGAGTAGTAATGAGAGAGGCAGATGTTTTCTTGAGTGGGGAAATTCACAAAACTGTAGGAACTTTAAATACTATACTTTGTTTGTGGAAGTAACTGGAGCCAAAATGGACTGTCTTGGAGGAAAAGGTGCTCTTACATGTCCGCATAATATTGGAACTGAATGAGACCTTCACTATCACATATTCTAAGTGTATTTGAGGCATAAGGATCCCTGATAATCCTCCTTAGAGTTGTAGTCAACACTGAAAGATATTCATTTTTCATATGATGTCTGAATCCCATGAACGTAGTGACAAATATTCCAGTATAGTTGGAGCCTTTTGATTAGTAAATCATCATTGCCATTTTGAGACCTCCAAAAATAACTCCAAAATAAGAAAATCTCTCTTTGGTGTGGGTCATACATCTACAGTTTAAACAAGAGGGCTATGAATTTAAGTAAAGTGTCCAAGTAACTCAGGAATAAAATTCTGAGCAGAAGTGATGAAAGGCAAGTAGATAGCCCAGTCCTGTCTGCAGGCCCATTAGCTCTCCAATAGGCCTTTAGAGAAAGGAACTATTTTTCCTTAGAAACAAATAGAGGCTTCATTTTCTTTCCTTTAAAAACATTTTAAGGAAACTAGCAAACAAAAAAAAAACAGTATCTATATTTCTAGACACTCATAAACCTAATACTTATAGATATCTAATACTCCAAAACCTGAAATTTAAAGAAATACATCTCACAAATAATACAAGATATGTAAGAGATAAAGTCATTCAAGGCATGGTAACAAAAGCAAAGACAAAGCAGTACCACATACATGGTAGAACAAGTACACACTTTATTTTCAGTCTAACATTCATTTGAATAACACCACTTTGACAAAATTACCTCAGTCACTCAATTAACATCTCTTGTCTCCTTTTATTCACGTTACGGTGTTCTGTTTGCAATTTTATCAGGCGATTGAATCAAGGAATTAAGGAATATCACCCCAAGACATGCACCCAAGAGGAGTACAGGTAAACTTTTCAGTAACAGGAATTTTTTTTAATGATGGAATGGAAAAAGAAGTCCAAACAAGTAGAGGTAGGGAATGGAAGAAAGAGGCTGCCCCACCTTAGTAGAGTGAGAAAAAAAAAAAACTTGAGGCAAGGTGCTCCACACCAAAAGGAAATGGAGGAATATGACTTCAAATAAGCAGGATTCCCCTACTCCACCACCATTCCCTACAAGACAGACCATCTGTCAAAGGTACTGGCAAAAAATGTGTTGCCAAGCAGAATGGGTCTATCAACACAGCTGTTTGTTGTGCTCATTAATTCAGGGGGAAAACGTTAAGAAAAAATCCTCCAATGCAAAAGTCAACATTAATCTCAATGGCTACAACTCTTAACTATCCAGAGACCTTGTAGAGAAGCCAGAAAGAAAGCAGCAATGAAATTCCGGGGCAATCATATAATTTTCCTGACTACTACTTGTAGCAAAAGCAGTAAGCATGCATAGAAAATACTGATAGTGGGCTGGGATGTAGCTCAGTGGTAAAGCGCTTGCCTAGCAAGTGCAACGTCCTGGGTTCGATCCCCAGTACCAAAAAAGAAAAAGACAAAAAAAAAAAAAAGAAAATACTGATAGTAAACAACAAAAACTCAATGTTTACCCCCTTAAACCTTCCCAAACTCCCTATCAGGAAAATGCTATCAAAACAAGCAAACAAAAATACATTCCTATATCAATTTTTATTTCAGTACAAAATATAACTCTCAAAATGTCAGTTTCATATGCTTTGGCCTTTCCAAGAATGTGCATAGTTAAACGTCGATGAACTGTGGTGTTTGGAGACTGCCATTTAATTGAAGTTTCAAGTTAACTGGGAAATAGGCAGGAAACATTTTTTTTTTCTGTTTTGGTTCTGTTAGAAATCAACATAAAAGATATCTAGAGATCCAAAAACCTAGATCCTGGCAATTTCTTGAGCAGTTCTGACAAAAAAAAAAAAAAACAAAGGCCATCTCATTATCCCCACCTTTGTGATCTATGTCCCCCTGACAGGGTTATATGGAGTCTATGTCTTGGCACGGCTTCTGTGTTTCTCTCTGCACACTCACCTAAAACCTACTATTAGGACATCATAGGAGAGAAGATGAAAGATAAAGACATTCACCATGAGACATAATCTAAATTAATATGCCACTGAACCTTGAAACATGGGAGTGTGTGTGTGTGTGTGTGTGTGTGTGTGTGTGTGTGTGTAGTATGGTCAGAGTTTAAAAATAATATGACAGTGTTTTTTAATGTTAATTGAGTGACAGACACTGTAACAACTTGTTTATATATATTTACAAATGTTGTAAAGCACAGAGAAAAAAATGCTTATCCAAACTTAGAGCAGAAAATGTTCCTACAGAAAATGAAAGCCAAGGTTGCAACAATGAGCAAGAGCTTTTAGCTTGTCGAAGGGGGAAATTTAGGGATTTAAGCAGCAGAAAAAATGCATGCAAGATCCTCAAATCAAGAAACAGTAGAGCATTTTAGAGGAACAGGAAGACTTGTATAAATCCAAATCACTTATTAGAATAAATAACTCAAGGACAAATTCTTTTCTTCTTCAACTTCCCTTTGTAATCTTAAACGGGTCACTTGAAGCCTCTGGGTCTCCCTCAAATGCCATTATAAAGATCAAATGTAACAATATATGTGAAATATTTAGTAAAATTTAAAGTAGTCTATAACCAAGGCACATTCAGGGAACTAAAAAGGACACAGATTTTTTTAAAACCTGCATAATTAAAGAATGTGGGCCTCTTAGGGAAAAGATACTTGAACTTCTTGTGTTTAGTCATGATACTCATTGGGAGGCTTGAGTTGTTGTCTTTAGGCTGTAGAAATAGGGGTTGTGTGTCCTTGGCATCAATGATTAGAAACTCAGTAAGGACTGGGCAGTGTGGAATAACGAGCTCTCTAGGAAAACAATGGAAGTGTTCAAAGAATGTGCATGCATCCCTCTGCGCTGAGAGTATCCTCAGCCTCAGCGGGAGAGAGGGACCCTGGGATTTCAAAAGAAAAGGAAGTTGGAGTTTATGTGCTCATGTTCTAAGAATAATGACATGCTTGGAAGAGACAAGAGAAGAGAAGGAACCCACGGTGTGAAATGAGTATGGAAGATTACAAATTATGAATCTCTGGGAAGAAGTAGAGGAAATAGTTTGGGGGCTTGGTCCTCTTAAAACGTCAACCTAAGGTATGTTTAAATTGTAACTCGGGCCACAGAGTCACGAATAATCAGTTTATCTTGGAGAATTCTGGAATTATAAACAAAAGGATACAAAGCATTGTCCAAGGTAAATATTGACATGACTGAAGAGGAACTAGAAAAACTTTTAATGAAGCCAAAATACTGCATCTGGGAAAGATGTTTCACATTCTTATAATAAACACTCCACTATAAGAAATTTAAGGACTCTGGGTAAGTAAGAACTGTGTCCACTGGGTTGAAAAATTGACTTAGAACAAAGGCCTTCTCAAATGTAAAACAGAGCTACCATAAAAACATTAACTTTTAAGACCATATTATGTCTTAAAATAAAGGCAATTCTCCCTGTCAGACACTTATTTGCCCACAAATATGAAAGGATTACTATGCATATCCTGAAATGGCCATCCATTTTATACTATAGCAGACACCCAGTGGTTTTGCCCCCAGTTTTGCATCTAGCAGCTAGTGGCCTCCTAGGCCTCAGCTTTCCTACCCTGTCAAAGACAAATGTTATTTGCTGAGACACACCCTAATTCAAGAAAAGCTGGGGAGGGACTTCACTAATTCCTTCAGGCTCACCCCTGCTTCTACCCAGAAGGGCGCTCAGGTGGGTAACTTGAGAATTACAATAAACACAAGGCCATTATTGCTGCTTAGTGAGAGCAAGTGAGGGATCTTGTCAGCAGAACAGTGCCATGGCAACCAGTTCTTCAAAGCGGTTTTTAAAAATACAAGTCGAATTTCATCTGGAAACATCCCAATTACCCAATTAGACTAAGCTGCAAAGTCTTTTTAGAATAATCTCAGATCATAAGTGAGTGAATAGCTCAAACCCTTACTATGGTTTTCTGATACTCAGAAAAATACAAGTCTGTAAGTACTATATTCCCACAGAAAGACAAGGGTGGTGTGTGTGTGTGTGTGTGTGTGTGTGTGTGTGTGTGTGTGTGTGTGTGTGTGTGTGTGCGCTTAATTTGTTTAATTTTAATTTTAATTTTTTTATTAGCAGAAGGAATGAAACCTGTCTGTGTTTGCACAAAAGCCTCAGTGCTAAAGTAACATATGACTGTATCCCATTGAGAGGCATGAGATCCTGGTTTTATTTTTCCCACTTAACAGATGGGAAAACTAAGGAGCTATAAGTAGACTCATCTCTGGGGACACAAAAAAGTGGGATAGATCTGGATTTCGTGTGTGTGTGTGTGTGTGTGTGTGTGTGTGTGTGTGTGTGTGTGTAGTTCAAAGGAGCTGTGGGAAATCAGGCTCCAAGCCCTGCAGAGTCTACCTTGGCAATGTATTGGTCCTTGCCCTAGCTCTACCCTTTGCATACTTGGGGATGGGTGGTAAGATTTTAAGCATTTATCACTGGACAGTTCTAACAATCTTCTACTGTTGCACATGCAGATTTTTCCTATGCTGAAATGATCAAAATCTTACTGGTTTTCATGGATTAAATTCTGTCCCTTCAAAATCTATTTGCTGAAATCCTAAATTCTCACCACATCAATTCCTGAGAATGTGATGGCATTTGGAGATGAAGCCTTTATTTTATTTTTATTATTTTGTGAGAGGAGAGGGAGGAAGGGGAGCAGTAAGCATTTGCCTCACATTTTTAAAGTCATTAATACATTATGCAAATAGTTGTATTCTTAAAGACAAGAAATAATGTCCATAGAAAGAATCACACTGGAATAGATATATAGCCATTATATACATATGTGTGTGTGTGTGTGTGTATATATATATATATATATATATATATAATATTTTGAAGAAGGGATATGGCTCATTTGGAGCATATCTGGGCTGATCCTGACTCCAGCTATCTTGGCATTAGCACCCATTTCATCCTATAGAGCTTTGTCTCAATGATCTTTGTTCACTCAGTTTTCTGCTCATGAGTCCTTCAGCTCTTTTGCAGGACATATGTCACTGAAGGACGTTCTCATTTCCAGAATGATTCCTTTAGAGGCCACATTGGAAGTTTGTGTTGGGAGCATACACAACATAACTCTCCAACAGAAAGCAAAAAGATGTAGGAGGTGAGGAGTGAGAAATTAATTGAAAACTTGAGACTGTCAAGCTATAAAGAAAGATCTTTCCCCCCAGTTCAAGATGGGGAACACAATCAAGGTAAGTGGCTTCTGTAAAAGCTTGATTGCTTGATCGAAATCTTCAGTCAACCCCAGAATAATTGCTGGGGGGGGTTGAGGGGGGAGAGGTGGTGAGTGACCTATCAGCTTCAGAAGGAGCAGGAACACACATAGAGCAGAAATTACTCTGGCCATTCCTTGCCCAGACCCCAACCAGACTAAATTTGTTTCCAGAAGGAGATTGCCTCATTATTTTCTGTTCTGGTGTGGATGTTAACTCTGAACCGCAGAGGAAGTATTTGTTGTTCTTCATTTTCTGTAGCTACTTCACATCTACTATGGGGACATAAACAATAGTCCGCCTGTGCTGCTCTAGGTGAAGCATGATGAATCATGAAGAAAACCATGGGCCTTGCCACAGGCAAAGTGATCCCCCACAGGGCTGTGTTGGACTGCCTTAGGTTCCCCAAAGTATATCTCCATACACACTACACTGGCCTATCTACAATGAAGATGTGTCCACCTTTCTCCTAAGCTGAACTCTTTACTGCCACTAGAAAGTGAGACACTCCTCATGCCCCTTCCAAGCTGGTCAGAGTCTCTTTATCCATTTAAAACCCTCGGTCTCCTCTTCTCAGTCTGTTGTCTAGGTGGTCTTCACTACCTAAAAGGCTCCCCTGGGCCTCTGTTCACATCATTGACTACCTTGGAAATTATTCCTTTTTGACTATTCAGACCCTACTCCATGAAGCCTTCTTTCACTACACCCTGACTACACCCAGAGGCCCCAAGCCTCCTATCTGGGCTGAAACCCAGCCCCTCAGCCTTCAGGACCAGCTCATGTTCATTCTACCTCCTGAAGGAAGTCTTCCCTAATGTTTTCTCCCACAGCCTACACAGAGCCATGATCCACATTCCTGGGATTTATATGTCATCTAAATTTGTGGCACATATATGAACACTTTCTTTTCTTCCTTTTTTTTTTTTTTTTGCACAGCACCAAAAATTTGAAACAATGCCAAAAGTTCTGACCAAGTCATCTTCTTCCAGGAATCTGTCCTGAGGAAATAACCGAAAAGCTCATCAAAGATTTATGGGCACAGACATCATTTTTTATAATCACCAAAAGCAGGAACAACCTAAGTGTGTACCAGTGGGAGTTGGTTATGTAAAATACATCCATGGGACCATTAGACACATTTTATAAAGGCCATTTAAGGACATAAGGAAAGGCTCATAAAATAATGTGACATTAAAAAACAAAATATGTAATTGTATATAAAGATGAGGAAGGGCTGGGAAGGTGTCTCAGTGGTAGAATGCTTGCCTTGCATGCATGAGACCCTGGGTTCGATTCCTCAGCACTACATAAGCAAAAAGAAAAAAGCCGGAAGTGGCGCTGTGGCTCAAGTGGTAGAGCGCTAGCCTTGAGCTGAAGAGCTGAAGGACAGCGCCCAGGCCCAGAGTTCAGGCATCACGACCGGACCCCCCCCAAAAAAGATGAGGCATCACTACATATAGAGATTAGATAGCAAGATGAGATAGGTTGAATAGAGATTTTTGTTTATGCTTGTATTTCTTTTTGTTTGTTTGTGGTATCATCTGGCTATAACCCAGACTTACCATAAATATCTTAATCTTCCCACCTATGCCTCTCAAAAACTGGGATTGCAAACATGCACTATCATGCTTCTGTGACCTTTTGATTACTTAGCCACTTACTTCAATAAGTGCATACTTATTTGTTTACCTTACTTTCCTCATCTTTAAAATTGAGAAAAATATTACCTTCCATGGAGAGTTACTGTTGTGATTAATTAATGTATAAAGTACACAGAATTATGTCTGGCACATATGAGTACTATAAAGGACTAGTCCTTTTTCTTATTATACATGGGAAAATATTGCAAAGAACCCAAATACAGCACATTCTCTGTGAAATAACTATAAGTGAATTCTATGTTTATTTTTGCATTTTCCTGTCCTTTTTATATTTTTCAAAGTGCCTACAACAAACACATATTATCCCTCTGAAAAACATGAAATATATTTGATCCTTGACTTTCAGCATGTAGATAGGGATTTCTTTCTTTTTCTTTCTTGTTTTGGACCTCTGAGCCTCATGTTTGCTAGGCAGATGCTTTACCATTTGAGCCATGCCTCCAAACCCCTCTGCATTTTTGACAGAGAGAGAAATAAGGACAGGGGAACAAGGGAAGGGGACACAGGTAATCCAGCCTACACTGCCTAAATCTTTTTTTTTTGAAGGAAGAATAATTTTTTATTAATAATTTGTTAAAAATTGTTATCTTAATTTCTTTTTTAATTAAGTTTTTATTGTGAAAATACTGTACAGAGGGGTTACAGTTACATGAGCAAGGTAATGAGTATATTTTGGGGGGGGGTCCGATTGTGGGGCCTGAACTCTGGGCCTGGGCACTGTCCCTAAGTTCTTCAGCTCAAGGCTAGCGCTCTACCACTTGAGCCACAGTGCCACTTCTGGCTTTTTTCTTTTTGCTTATGTGGTGCTGAGGAATGGAACCCAGGGCCTCATGCATGCAAGCACTGCCTAAATCTTTGTTCTCAAAAAAAAACCACAACAGAAACCCGTAGGCCCTGGGATGGAAAAGGAAGGCAAATTCTAGCTGCTAAAAGTAACCATTAAAACTGAGCCCTGGTAGCTGATGTTTGTAATCCTAGCTACTCAGGAGGCTGAAATCTGAGGAGTGCAGTTTAATGCCAGCCCAGAAAGACCATGAGACTCCTATCTCCAATTAACCACCAAAAAGTCAGACGAGGAACTATGGCTTAAATGGTAGAGCACTAACCTTGAGCATAAAAGCTCAGGGACAGTGCCCAAGACATGAGGTTAAAGTCCCAGGTCTGGCACACACACCAAATGTGAGCTTTGGAGCCCAGGCCTGATGGAGGTGGGAGGCGGGGGAGGCAGGGCTCAAGGCCAGCCTGGGCTACATAAAAGTTATCTCAAAACCAACTAACAAAAGAACAACAAAAATGAGCATAGGGGCAAGAGAGAAAGCAGTAGTGTCACTTTGGCTGTTAGAAATTTCTCACAATAATCCATTTCCTCATTTACAAAATGAAGAAAAGAATAATTTCTATCATTCCATAATGAACAAATACATAAAACTGCATAATGTTTGGAACTGTTAGCAAGTATAACATGATTAAAGCTCAGAACACATAGTAGAAGGAATAGCTTTGGGAAAAGATTAAGTTGGATTTGAATGTCCCCTGTCCCTTGCAAGGTAAACTCAAAAATCAAAGGAAGGCCAGGCACTGGTGGCTCATGTCTGCAATCCTAGCTGCTCAGGAGGCTGACATCTGAGGATCATAGTTTGAGGCTAGACTGGGCAGAAAAGTCACCATGAAATTCTTATCTTCAATTAAGCACTCAAAAACTGGAAGTGGTAGAGTGCTAGCCTTGGGCAAAATAAATCAGGGACAGCATCTAGGCCCTGAGTTCAAGCCCCATGATGGATAAATAAATATCGAAGGATATCTTTCTATTATGTACGCTCAATCACTTTCCAAGGCCTCTCAGAGCACTTACCATCCATTATTTAATTGATTTATTTCTTCACTTAATTATATTTTATCTGTCCTCATAAGATGGGAAATAATTCTACCCCATGTTTTTGGGTTTTGTTTTTGTTTTTGTGTTAGCAAATACCATATAGAGGGGTTACTATTACATGGGCAAGATAATGAGTACATTTCTTATCAAGCATTGTTGCCTCCTCCTTTGTTTCCCCTTCCCATCCCTTCCCATCTCCCACCCCCCCACCCGCCCCACACACCCCCAGGCCAAAGTTGTAAAGTTCGTTTTCGACATTATAATTTGTACATCTCATTGTTGCAATGGGTCCACCTGTATCCCTACATGTACTGTACTCTTTTTGGTATCTTCCACAATGCCTAGATTAATGATCAGCAATTATTTGTCTTGTTGAAAGAATGATGCCTAAATATATAAGTAAATTTGGGCAACTCACTAAGGGAGTCAGAATGGAAGTTCTTCATAAAACTACAATTAGAACCAACTAGAACTGCCACATGATCTTGTTATACCAGTCCTGGGAATATATCCTAAAGGGTATATGTCAGCACCCATGTGTATTGCTGCACTACAGACAGCAGCCAAGTTATAGAATCAGTCTAGATGTCCATCAAGAGAAAAAGGAAGAAAGTGTGATATGTATATATAACAAAGTATTATTCTGCCATTAAAAATGATATACTGTCATTTGAAAAGAAATGTATGGAACTGTATAAATCATGTTAAGGAAAGACTTGGACTCAAAAAAACAAATATCATGTTTTCGCTTATATGCAGAATCTAGATTTTAAATAAAGACCATGAAATAGAAGATGGACTGCTGAGGGGACATCACATGAAGGGAGTGGAGGGGGGACTAGAGGGTGTGATGAGGAGAATATGATCAAAGTATATTTAATCTATGTATAAAAATGTCAAATGATACTCACTGTTTCCTACAATTTTGCCCAGGCCTTCTTTGGACTGTGATTCTCAGATCTCAGCCTCCTGGGTAGCTAGGATTACAGGCATGAGCCACTGTTGCCTGGCTGTGTACACTACCTTTTAAAAACATGAGCAAGTTAGTTTAGTTTCTTTGTCTATTTAAAAAATCATTTGATATACATGAAATACAGTAGCTGACACATGGTAGGTGTTCTTTCAATGTTAACTTCATCTTTCTGGGTAGTCATCAGATTAGCCTTTGTCAGACATTTTCTAAAATAACCTTGTCTATCTGGATATATACTTTTCATATTATATTTTACATTATCCTTTGCGCCTGAGCAATCATTTGATAAAGGGATTTTTTTTCTGCAGGAAAAAAAGCAAAAGAAGCATTAAATCTAGAATTTTTATAGTTCACACCCCAAGCATGTGAGATGCAAAAAGTCATTTAGAGGTGCTAATTGGTGATTTAAAAAAATAAATGCAAAATAAATCTGTAACAGTGGGTTTTAAAAGTAAGGAGAAAGGTTCTGTTCAATCTAAAATGGGTTGTCATTTTGAATTTTACTGGCTTAATTTATTTCTTAAACAGAGGGGAAAATTTGGTGATTATAATGTGTAATGGAAAATTTTTTTGGAGCAGAGTGAGGAGGTGACTAGGGACCATATGTTGCTTAAGAACCGAGGCTTCAGCAAACATTGAAGAAGAATGAATTTGCTGATTTGCATGCTATTGGCAATTACGACCTGATGAAAGAATACATCCCATTAGTACTAATGGACATTATATACACAGGCTATTAAAACAACATATAACCTTTCCTGAGACCAAGAGCAAAAGAGGAGCTGACAATACATTGCTGGGGGAAGAAAAATGAAATAAGCTGCTGCATATGAATTTTCATACATGTCCATATTAGAAAAGACCATATTCCTAATACTAGAAAGCAATGACTCTCCTAGCAGCCTACATAAAAATCTTCCCCCTTCTCTGACAGAAATGCAGAATCCACTGAGACAATGGGAATGAACCAACCTACAGAATAAGTCATGACAGGATTTGTCGTTTACACTTAACCCAAAGAGTAAAATGAACAGTGAAGCCATGCAATAAATAGAAGCATGGTAGTCACTACAGTACGCAGCAAACAATGCTGGCACAAACTAGCAGGCAAAATTAAGTATAATTCACTTCCAAGAGTAGTTTAGATTAAACTTTCAGTGTCAAGAATAAAAATGAGGCACATGCTTCCACCAGCCAGTTCTATAAAGCCAACCAATGGCCCATAAACAACTCATGTGCAGTGTCTCCTATGGTAAGAAGTTTAGAAATCCAGTCCTAGCCAATTGGAAACAAGTGTCTTGAGAAGAGAGCCATCCGTTCTTTCTTGAGTCAAACCCTAGGGTAGGCTAGGAAACAAATTCAATGATTCTCCTCAAAATGAAATTGAGTCAACTTTAATGAAGCTTTTCTACACTGCACACCTCACTAGCCTGGGCAAAGCTCACAATCCGATCCACCATGTCTACCAAATGCAAATCATAACTATCATAAGTTAAGAAATGCTGACATGTGATAACTCCTTTAGTCTTATAATGACATAAAGCTAGACACTATTACTATTCTCATGTATAAGGAAGAAACAAGGCATATATTAAGTATCTTGTTCAACATCACAAAGATTATACTCAGTATTCCAGGTCCAATACTTACTAGCTGCAAGGCCCAGAGCAAGTTATCTGAGCCCTATTCATGTGTTCAGCAAATACATACTGACTACATACTCTGTATCAGAAATTGTTGTCACAGAGAAGACACAGTGATGAGAAAGGCAAGGATACCTCTTCTCTGTGAGTTGGAAACTACTCAAAGATACAGCCAATGCACAATAAATAAAGTCATTTTGTGTAAGCACAATGAAGAAAGTAAAACGAGTGGAGTACTGAGGAAAAGACATAAGTGAATAAGGTCAGTGGAGCTCTTTCTGAAATGAGAGCAATAAATTTAATACCCAGACAATAAGCCAAGTAAGTAATCAGCCAGTAAGAAAACATGTGGTTTTCTAGAGCCTCTTTTATGGAAGATAGCAAATGGAGGTTTGTGCTCCATACAAAGATCTTACTACATGTCCATCTCCACCTGTTTACCCCCATGTCTTTTCCCTACATATTTTCCTGTATCTTCTATTCATAAGTTTTCCAAGAACCTGAGCAACCAGCCTAGCCATTTTCCATAGATAATGTGTACCATGATTCTAGGTTTTTGTTGTTTTTCTGCTAGTGGTGGGTTTTTTGTCTGTTTTGAGATGTTTGGAGGCAGCTCTCTCCCTTCGTTTGGCCTTTATCATTTGGAATGAAGAGTATGTCACATACTTTTTTTTTTTTTGGTCGGTCATGGGGCTTGAACTCTGGGCTTGGGTGCTGTCCCTGTGTTCTTCAGCTCAAGGCGAGTGCTCTAACGCCTAAGCCACAGCACCACTTCCAGTTTTCTAGTGGTTTATTGGAGATAAGAGTCTCACACACTTTCCTGCCCGGGCTGGCTTTGAACCGTGATCCTCAGATCTCAGCCTCCTGAGTAGCTAGGATTACAGGAGTGAGCCACTGGCACCCGGCTGAGTATTTCACATATTATAAATATGGTCAGCACATAATATATTCCCTCTTACTCAATGGGAAATATTGTTAAAACAGGAAGCTACTCTTTTGCTGTTGTTGTTGTTGTTGAACCTAAACATTAAATCCTCAACAAAGTACTTCAGGAAATTACTAGTAATTAGTCACTATTGATACTAATTGTGAAAATTACAGACCACTTTGGAATTAAATATCCACGGTTTATAGTAGTGGGACAAGATAGCATACTCAGAGCCTTGAATAGAGAATCAAAGAACAAGACAGCCCTGGCCCTAGTGATTCTTGGGCACAGATACAACAAACTCACGTGGCATCTAACAAGATGTTCAAGACACTGAACTTAGAAGACAGAAGTTCCAAAATATGTCTCAATTTTTTTACTGCCCTCTACCTGTCTGAGTGGGCAGTGGCCAGAGATTCAATCTTTGCTTAGGCTCTTGCCCCACCATTCCTAAACTGGCCCCAAAAAGGAACAGTTATGTTATGGTAGCCCCAGTACATATCAATCGTACAGAGCAAAATGATCTCAAAAAAAGAGCAATTTTAGAACATGTCTTCACATCAGGACAACTTTAACATGTCATTCGTGGATATTTTGTGTTACAGGAACAAAACCCTTAAATTTCGTAAGTATCACAAAAGACCCACCAACCAAAGTGTCATGAGCCAACTCTCTATCCTCCCAACAAATAAACATTAGCAAAGAAATCAACCGAACTACTGAGAGCTAGAGTAGCTGTCCTCTTGCTTAGCAAATTGAGCCCCTGACGTTCTCAAAGTCTCCCTTCTAACCATTCTCTCCACATACCTCCTCTCCCTCCTCTGGCTTTGAGTAGCTAGTTCTGTGTAATGAAGGTTTTGCAAGACAAATTGTGGTTCCTTCAAAGAATCTAGTGTCCTCATTAAGGCTGATCTCTTAAGGCTCTTCCACTATTTTGAAATTCTTAACTGTGTCCTTGTTTCCTGCTTTGTCAGTAATGCTGCCAGGTGCAATGTAT
The DNA here is from genome assembly GCF_000151885.1 of Dipodomys ordii. Taxonomy (NCBI): domain Eukaryota; kingdom Metazoa; phylum Chordata; class Mammalia; order Rodentia; family Heteromyidae; genus Dipodomys; species Dipodomys ordii. Next base: position 9,782,525 of record NW_012267250.1, read on the forward strand.
CATTCTGTAAGTCCAACCACTTGTCAAAAATAGTAAAAGAATTCCCCATAATGCCAACTCAGAGCTTGATCCCTCCAAGCCCAGAATCAAAAATACATTAAGTTCTACTGTGTTTAAATTGTGTTAGGAGATTTTTTTTTTTACTGAGAACTGCCAGTTTCCAGGACCCCCGGTCCTCAAATCAAAACAGTATTAGTATCTCACTAGGTGAAAAGTATACAGTTTCATAGCTAGGAAGACCTCAAAGATTATGTCGTTCAATTCTCTTGTTATACAAATAGAAAAACACTGCTCAGGAAGGCTAAGTGATTTACTCAGAGTCACCTGGTCAATTAGTGACAAAGCAGAAATTTCCGTGTCTAATGAGCATAATACACACACACACACACACACACACACACACACACACACACACACACACACACACACATACATGCTTATCACCTCTGCTGTTTCAGAAAGTGGCAAGGAACCATCTTTTGAGGAGAAGGGACACCAGAGAAAATATGGAGTCAAATTTCCCAGGACTGTATCTCCTCTGACAAATATAGGTCATTCCCACTCCACTCTATTTTCCTTCATCCTGGTGGAACTAACAATACTCTTGGAGAAGGATGGGAAACCATTGTAAATATCCATTCCTGTCAAAGCTATAAGCAGTATAGACCTGATCAGAAAGAGACAAAGGCTACCGAAGTCACACTACACAAGATGTCTATCTGTGATTCATCCATTTGCCTGCTGTGGTGTCTTTAAAAATCCCACAGCTGACTTTCTTATTTTGGCTGAAAGAAAAGTTGTTCAGAGTTCTTTTAAGAAATCCCTTTATTTATTCACATAGTATGTTTTAGGCTGTTATATATTATGGGCATTGTTCTAAGCCCAGGGGTAGAAATGGAGAGCTTGTAGAGCTTACATTTTGTAAGGAGAACTTAATGATATCCAAGTGAAGTGTGTATATGTCAAATGGTGTTGAGATCTGTGGAAGAACAAGCAGGAGAGAAAGGAGCTCAAAGCAACTGTGAGGCAATGGATGAAAGAGACCTACTGGAGGTAAGGAAGAATGCCCTAGTCCAAAAGACAGTTGGGACAAGATATTTGATACCAAGTTAAGCAGACTGAGCAAAAGGGAAAGTGACAGGAAATGAGTCTGAACAGTTGGATTAAGAGAATAGGAAGCAAATAACACAGGACTTTAAAAGTCTTGTACGGATTTTGTGTTTTATCATGAATGATGAGACATCAGGGAGCAGAGGATAAAGGAGAACATGATTTCAATCTACCTGAAAGAAATTAATTGATTGACATGAGGATGGCTATACACAAAACAGTCAGCTAAGAACAAGTCTTGACAAGGATGGGGAAAAACAGAAATCGTATACATTTCTGGTGAGAATGTAAAATGGCTCAATCATAACATAGAGTTACTATACGGCTCAATAATTTCAACCCCAGTTAAATTTCAAAATAAATGAAAACACATTCATACAAAAGCTGTATACAAATGTGTATAATGACATTCCTGATAATTGTCCCCATATGGAAATAATCCAAACGTCCATCATCTGATGAATATATAAATAAAATGTAATTCATCCATATTATACAATGCTTGAAATTTTAAAGATGTGAAATACTGATGAGTGCTGTAACTGAGATAAACCTCAAAAATATTATGCTAAATAAAAAGAAGTCACAAAAAGGATCAAATACCTTCTAATTCTGCTGTATGGAATGTCTAAAATGTGTAAATCTGTAGAAACAGAGTATTTTCTTAATCCCATATGACAAGGAGATCAGCACAAATTGGAGGAAATTAGTAATTCTTCAGATGTATAGGTTTCTTTTGGTGGGAGAAGTAATGATCGCTCTAAAGTTTATTATAACGACAGTTAACTCAATAAAAATATTTAAATGAATGAAAGTGTACACTTTAAATAAGTAAATTGCAGACTATTTGAATGATATGTCAACAAAGCTGACTTGGTAAACTGCAGAGAGTCTAGTGCAGAAACATGAAAATAAATTAGGAGCCAGGCACTGGTGACTCACATCTGTAAGCTATTGCAGAGACTGAGATCTGAGAATCATGGTTCAAAGCCAGCCTGGACAGGAAAGTCTTATCTCCAACTAATCACCAGAAAAACAGGAAGTGGAGCTGTGGCTCAAAGTGGTAAAGTGTTAACCTTCAGCAAAATAGCCCAGGTACAGCACCCATGACCTGAGTTCAAGTCCCATGACTGACCAAAAAGGAGTAAAGGAAAATCCATTAAGATTTTGCTTCCCAAACCAGATGTTTCATGATGATGTCTTGAACCAAAGTATGAGTAGTGCAGGAGATGGAAGTCCTTGTACTTTGTGGATGTTGTTTTTGAAGGAGGAATCAACATTTTAGACATCTGAGTGGAAAATGTTGGGCAATCTGATTCACTAGACTTCTAGAAGAATTATCACTGGGTTATGACCAAGGAGGCCTGTTGATCAACAGCCCTGTGCATAGATGGAAACTTATCTTGGATTAATTTGCAGACCTGAGGGCTATTAAGTGGGTAATTAGAGGTCACTAAATTTTAGTCTTCATAAATTCAAGTCAGCACATTGCTGGTTTTTTGAGAACACTAATTCTTTGCTCTGCTAACAGTTCTGGCTCCCACACAATGCTTGGCAACATTGCAAGTTTCAACACAAGCGCGTGCTCACACAGTTGGCATTCCCACAAGTTTCAAGAAGGGTCAGTTTTTATTTTTTTGGTTTTTTTCTCAACACATTATCAAGTTTTGTCTTGGATGGTTACTTGTGGTCTTTAAATTGTTGCCATTTACTTTTAATTATGAATCACAGTATAATTATTAATTTAGTTTGTTTTTTGGTTAAACCCTACTGTGCAAATAGTACTTATTTGCACCAATATTTTGGCCTGCATTCATCTAATAACAAGACTATGAAAGCCTATGTGTACTCTGATTTTAATATCTATTATCCAGTCCATTGTTTCCAAAGCAGATTTTATGTCTATGTATATGTTTTAAAATATATACATGATATATTTATACACACCCCACATTGACTAATATACTATTTTCTTGGTAATAAGTACTTGTACTTTTAGTACAAATTCCAACATATAATCAAGTCAATGCTAGAATGTAATTATTAGGTTATTTTGGAGGCATAAATCACTGTTTTATAATAAGAAGTTACACATTATGGCTCTAGATTTCTAAAATACATAGTAGGTTTTTCCAGATTATTAACAAATTGACTACCTATCTTTTTCAAATACTGTTCCCTAACCTATGAAAGGCCATAGCCTTTTGTAACTTTGCTCTCAGCAAGATCTGAGAATCTGAAACTCTGTGCTTATGTTCTATGACAATAAAAGCTGTTGGGGCCAGGTATACAACCATGAAAAGTACTGAAGATCAAGAGCCAATTAAATCTTGAATACTAGTGATATGACCACAAGGAAAAAAAAACATTTATCTCTCTGAGTTTTAATTTCTCCTCTATAAATTAGGCAAGTCTTTCTAGCCCTCAAGGATGTTCCCATATTAAATGAGGTAAACCATGTACATGCTTAGCATGGTACAGAGTACATAGTGTGTTTAAAAAACTTCTAATTGCTGGGACTAGCTATTATCATTATTATTTTATCAGCCATGTTGCACTAGACTATAGCCCTATAATGAGCAAAACAAAAGCTCAATGGCTTCCAACAACAAAGTTTTTCCTAAAACTTACTATATGTCTTTGCAGGTCAACCATGTAACTTGGTTGTTGCACCTAGCTGGAGTCTTGCTAGCTGCTGCAGCAGAGGAATGAGAGATGTACAGGCACTTAAAGAAATATACATCACTTTCACTCACTCATCATTAGCTAAAGCAAATCATACAACCTGGCCACTCATGAGGTTAGCAAAGTAGAAATGTGTAAGAAAAGCATAAGAAAAAAAGAAGGAGAGGAGAGGAGAAAAACAACAAAAAGAAAAGAGGAACATTTGATGAATGAGAGTATCATACCATTGCTGACTCAGAGACAAAATGAGACAAGTAATTTACCAATGATTTGCCTAAAGTTTATTCACAGAATTTAAACCATGAAAGAAAAGGAATAATGTCTTGCCTTATTTACTGAGGGCTGAATCATTAGCTCCATTTCCTTTAGTCTACTTTTTAACTTAGCTTGACCCATTGAACTTAAGGACTCTTCCAGCTCAACCCAAACTACATCTGGAAATAGTGTCTTTAAATAAGCTGGACTTAGTGGTACCGGCCAATAATCTCAACACAGGAAGCAGAGGCAGGAGAATCATAAGTACAAGAGCAGCTTGAGCTACACACTAAACAATGAGAATAAACAATAAACAAATAATATGTTACTTCACCCTATGCTTAGGGCAACTATCCATGCTTCTCTCATATATCCAAATCGATGGGTGAGTTAGTTCTGACTGCCATTTTACAAGTGCTCAAATAGTGATCGAGACTGCCATTTTACAAGTGCTCAAATAGTGATCGAGGTTGTCCTTGTTGCTATGACTTTATTCTTACTAAGCCAGTTTCTTCCCATGTCTACGCTACTCCAAATACCTCAGCAAATCCTAAATGCTCTGCAGTACACATTGATCTTCCTGACTCTCTTTCTTTCATCCTTTGTTTGCTGAACCATAAATGTCTCGGGAGTAAGTAACTAATACATGAGGATATCCCTGAAAAGTGAATCCAATTTCCTGGGAGCAGAAATGACATAGCATGATAAATGCCCACTTTCAGAAGCTTCAATTCTATACTTACTAAGAACTTGAAGTGACTCTAAGAAGGGAATGGCCAGAGTTGAGTCAGTTCACTCCCTATGAGTGGTCAGTAACTTAAAAGAAAGATGTATGGGTGGAAAAGTTTAGGGTGGGGCGGGGGTTGGGGGGGAGAAATCTCATGACTACAGCAAATCAAAACTTGCATTTAAATCACTTATCAAATGGAGAAATATACCCACCCACAATGAACCCTGTCCAAAGGTCACACTCATTTAGAGACTGATAACTCTGGAGTCTGACATTTCCCAAGCTCGTTCTGAATAAAGCTGTATAGATTAAACTCACAAAATTTTACAAGCAGTCTTTGTAGGTTTGGGCAAACTTGAAGTGCCACCTGGACACTCATCAGACCAAATGTAATTCTGACCCTACCTTCAGGAAGTTCAAGAAAATGCTATTCCTCTGTAAAAGATAACACAAACGTTCAGTAAACCAAAACATACATCACATACGTAGCAAGTAAAACTCTAGGTTCTGCTTTGATGTCTGTGTTTTTCTGAAACTCCACTGTTACGGTTTGAATCTGAAATGTCTTATAAACTTATACACGGAATGTTTGGTGACCAGCTGGTAGTGCTATTTCTGGAGGTTCTGGAAATTTTCAGAAAGGCTATATACCTGGCTTTTGGTTCCCATTGGCCTCTTGGTACTCCCTGAAGCCGGGAGGTAAGCAGCCTCATTCTCTACACACTCCCACTGTCATGATGTTCTGCCCATGCACATGGACCCTAGTGACCTCAGTGAAACCATACACCAAAATAAATTTTTTCATGCTTCAGTTGTTTCTAAGATGTATTTTGTCACAACAATCAAAAAGTAATTAACATACCTGCCACCCCCATGCTTCCTTCAGGAATCATCCTATAGCCATATGCCACCTGCTATATTACTTACTTATCTCTTTTTAAACTTAACCTTTACCCAAGTAAGAACAGCTGTGAACTCACAGGTTGATGCGATACCTATTTTTCTAGTGTATAGCAAGATAAATGACTATTAATGTTGGTTTTAATGTTTTTTTGTCAATCCCCAAATTAACCTGTATCCCACTAAAATGTCCATAGATTACCACCTGCTGCTCCACAGACTATGATTCAACTGAGTCACTGTAAGGACAGTGATTTCTTTCTCATTCCTCCCATTTCTTCTTTGTCCATAACCTATACTCAAACCAGGTCTATTTTTTTTACCCAAAGCTGTTTCAGGAAATGATTCATCGCATCTGAACACCCACACCTATGTTGCAAGCCTCCCAGACTATTAGTCCATTTTACTACCAAATCAATACTAGACACACACTTGTTCTGCTTTCCTTTCAGCTAGCACACATTCAATCATTTCAGATTCTGTTCATTGGATGGTCCACATGACTGAATTCAGTTTTTGAGTAGGCAACTAAATACTACTTGGAGTTCCTCTGTAGAAGATAGCAGACACAACCAGGTTCTCTTCTCAGATTCAAAGCCATATGTCTTCTCAAAAGAAGTCCTTGAAGATTTTAAATATAGCCCAATAAATATTTTAAGGAAGACTTATATAGAGCCATTGCAGATGCTTACAGGAAAAATCTCAGAAATGTGGTATTTGAGTTGACTGATGAAATTAGAGTCCCGAATTCATAAATGTTAATCATTACTATTATCATTCTTGCCAAGGTAGAATAAAAAATATCCAGATTCAAGTCATAGCTCCACTGGGAAGGCTAAATTCCTCATTTATAACTGTGTGACTTTGATTTACATCATAAACATGATGTTCTAAGTAAAGAGCATACCAAAATAACTGACATGACCATTCTTCAGAAATGTTCTTTTTTCACCTCTATTTTTTTATCATAATACCCTTTTCCCTAATTAAAAAAAACCCCTACCCATTATTCAAATTTCATTTGAATTTCTGCTTTTTCTGCAAAGTTACTATTTATCCAAAAAAGTCACCATCTAATCTCCTTTAAAATAATTGCAGTTAATCTTGATCTCTGTGCATTCCCTTACTTTGGTGTCCCTAATGTCTGGCTTGTAAATAGTTACAGGTCTCTTTTTTGCCTAGTCTTAATGTATGTTATTTTATTATTGTTGTTGTTGTTCTTATTATTATTGCTAACTAGCAGTATAACTACTTCAATGCTGTAACATTTTATAAAACCTTGAACAATTCTTGATAAGTAAACTACTTTTATGTCCTTGATCCTGAAAGTCAATATATTTTAATACACTTAAAAAATCCCTTTCATGCTTTCTTTTCTTCTTGTGCTTGATACATACTTACTCATCTCTGTTAGCATACCTAACTACCGCTGTAGACATTGGGAAAAGTCTTCATCTTCAGTTCTTGTTCCTAGAGAGGTAACATCTCATTCTGGGGTGATGGTCAATAAGCAAATAATAACATAACGATAACAATTATATTGACACCACACAATAGGATAGGCAATAAATCCTTTGTCTTTCTCATCTAATCTCTCTTGTCTTTTCTTCCTCTTCATCCTCTTCCTAATTTCCCTATAGTCAAATTCTTTTCTATATGCTCATCTTTTCTTAAGTTAAAGAAGGAAGTATGCATCATGGTAGGTATGGAGGTAGAGTTTTGCACACATCTTCTCTCTCTAAGCTCCTGAAAGCAAATCCCATTGTACTTCATCTGAATAGTGACGGTTGCACCAAGAACAATGCTGGAAAAGAAAGTACCCTTTAACTCTATGAAATGAAGAAAAGACAACCTTTTTTTGTCCTGATAGACTATACTTAAAAAAAAAACAACCCTATCTACATGATGAGACATCTCATTCATACCCCTGTAGAGGATGTAGTTGTCTTTTGCATCCTTTCGGGCATATATCTAGACACAAATAGTACATGAGCACTCCAAATCCAGTAAGACTAAGAGCTTGAAAAGTTCTATATCAACATCTCCATGGCAACAAAGGCTGTGGCATGAAAGATTTTTTTGTGATAGTATCTTAATCCAGACAGACTGACCATCTTCTCATAATGGTAATTCTGTTAGGATGGCCATAATGAATGGTTAGTTGGGTCACCAGCTGAGGAATGATGTGCTGCATTTCTAAATTCCTCATTCCACTGCCTATTTACTATGAATATGAAGGACTATTTTTCAACAGATCACCTGAAGCTGTTGATGGAAGCCCAGGTTCAGGTCAACACTTAGCACTATTGGTAAATAAGCAGAAATGTTCAGTACATTAAGCTAGGCTATGTATGCATTGATTCTTGTGTTTACACAGAGCTTGCTCATTTCCACCTTATATCTGGATCTTTTTGTTTTCCTATATTTGATTTTTAGCTTAGGTGCCATGCATAAACAATGTGTGTGCACTGCTGTGAGGATGGTGAACATACATGCTTCTGTTTGTTTAGAGAATGTGAAAGCTGTGGGGTCTTAATTACCCTGAGCTGGTAGAGATCAATTAGAAAAATAAACATATTAGTAAAAGAAAAAAACTCAGAGTTCTTTCACTGCCAGAAGATTATAACATGAAAATATAGCCTCCCCAAGCTTCAAAGCTGAAAGAAAAGGCAGCAGTCAGGGAGGGCATGCCTTCCTTGGACTGAAGAGAGAGCAAGACCCAGGAGTGGGGAAACAGCTTGAAGATTGGCTAAAAGCTTAGTTCTGCTATCAGTCAGCCTGTGCTCACCTTCCTGGTCCACAAGGATGCTAAAAGACCTGTCAAGTCATTCAACTTGTCTGGGCCTTAACTGAAAATTGAGGACAAAGTTTCAATGGCTAATGGAGATAATGAATATAAAGTGATTAGCACAATTCTGACATGCTAAACGTGCAAAAATAATAATTTTTTATCATTGTACCTATTATCACCATCATTAGCAGAACAGTAGTCTGTACTCACATAACCTATTATTCTTGTGGTGTTTAATTTATTTGAGTTCTTTATGTATTCTAAATACTTATCCCCTGTCGTATATATTGCTGACCAAAATTTCTCTACACTGTCCCTTCAGTCTGGAGATTGTTTATTTTGAACAAAGACTTTCTAATTTGATTCAACTCCACTCATCAGTTCTTGCTCTTATTTTCTGAAATATCAGACCTGTAATTTTAGCTTCAAATATTTTCTTAGGTTTACCTGCAGCAATTTCAAAATTTCAGGTATTCCATTAAGATCTTCAGTCCATTTTGAATTGATTTTTCACAGGGTGAAAAATAAGAGTCTAGTATTATTTTTCTAGATGTAGATATTCAGTTTCCCCAGCAGCATTTGTTAAAGAGACTGTCTTTAATGCACTGCATATTTTAAGATCTTTGCCAGGACAAAGTAGTTGTGTGAGCTTCTTTCTGGGTTATTATTCTATTCTATTCTATTCCTTTGGTCTTTGTGTCTGTTTTTGTGCCAGTACCATGCCATTTTGTTACTATGATTCCGTTGTATAATCTGAAATCAGGTATTGCCATACTTCCGCCATTGCTCTTCTTGTTCAGGATTGCTTTGCATATTAAGGGTCTTTTGTGCTTTCCTATGAACCTTGGAGTTTTGCAACTGGGGCGGGGTGGGGGAGGGAAAGTTTCTGTAAATAAAGCCATTGGAATTTTGATAAGTGTTACATTGAAAGTGAAGATCTCTTTCAGCAATATAGCCATTTACACAATATTAATTCTGCCATTCATGAACACTAAAGTCACATAGCTAATTAACAGCATGACTCTTGCTTGAACCAATTGTCCCTTCCATATACCTTGATTTATTTTATGGATAACATTAAGTATTTTATAAATCTTGTCTCAGAATTCAAATAGTTCATATTAATTTGCAGATACAGTTTTACAGTAATTTGGTATTTAAACTGCTTATTGAATCTTCCAGTCATCACATCTTTTACACTGTCATAGTTCTGGAAATACAGTTCATTTAGCATAAAGATATTCTTGTCCTAAATATGTAGTCAGTTACTCAAGAACTATTAATAATTTACTAAGATGTTTTACTTTGAAGGTTACAGAATCTCTTAGCATATTTGTCTAGAATTCTTTTGCTCTTCCCAAGAGTCCCAAATTAACAAAGCAAGAATTTTTTTGTGGCTTGATCTAACTGGATATGTGACTCAGAAAAACAATTCTTCCAGAGCATGACATGCAAGTGCACAACTCTTGGCTGTTTGTTTAAACTGCAGTCCATTTTTCCTGGGCTGCATTTACTATAATTAGATGGTTGGCTATATTCGCAGGGGTTACAAACACACCACGGGTGATGTCATAAGTGAGATTCCAAATAAAAGATATGTGCATTTTTGCTGGGTAGCTGAAAGCCATCAGCCCCAAACTCAGCTTACTGTCTGAAAAAAAGCAAGACGCCAAAAGAGAGAAACACAGGGAATCAACATGATGAGAACTAAAAGCCAAGAGATGAGAAGGCTATACTGATACTATCCTCTGAGGTGATGGAAGTTAAGGAAGGAAGGATCTGTTGATTTCTTAGTTTAGAATATGATTGATTTAGGGGAAGCCTGGTGTTTTCAGGGGCCCAGAGCTCTGACAATTGGGGGAAGGTATCTTTAGGTAAAAGAATACAAAATGATGAGTAAAAATTGATAGGGCACCTAGAGGGCTTTGGAAAGGGCATTAGCAAGTGAGAGTCTCTGAAGTTTAAGGTTTGTAAGTTTTGTTGGAAATTTGTCATTCAGTGCAAGAAAACCTATAGATTTTTTCACATATATGTCAAGTTTAGCAAATTATGAGACTCAATTGCAAAGGACAACTGGTTTGATCTAGGTTGACCTTTCATAGCTGAGTCATCATGAGCAGATGTCTGAACCTTTCCGACCCTTCGTTTCCCCCAAGCTTAAAAGAGAAAAAATAAAAACCAACATATACAGTCACATATATGTTGTAAAGCACATGCAAAGTTGTCTAACAGGAAGAACTCAAAAATAATATCATTTCTATTTCCTCTATTGTCCCACCTTGATCAAACCTTAACCTCATGAACATTTATTCAGAAAAAATGTAGAGTTTTCCTCCTTTACAATCAGCTCTTAATCATTTGGGAGTTATGAATCTTTAAATTATTGTCCATAGTAGTCCATACTAGTATTCATATAAAATCAGGTACAGTTTATATTCACAATAAATCTATCAAGAAATTACGCTGGACAGAAAAAAGACATTTTTTAGTTGTAGCTTGTTTTCCTTTCTATTGCTTTATCGCATACTTCTTGGATGCTATCCATTTCTGTTTAATCTCTGTAGTTCTTAGCAAAGTCTTTGTGTTAATTCCCTTGTTGAGACAGAAAAAAAGGGGAAAAATCATAGTTTACAAGTTTCTAATTTAATATTTCAAGACAGATCAAATTTATTCTAGTTTTAAATTATATGCCTAGCACTTGGCTCTAGCCTTGGTATATAAATACTTCTAATGCTCAATAAACAATTTAATGAATTAATAAAATTTAGTTGATGCCATATTCCCATTAGGAGATGAGCTTCCAAAAGACAGACATGGTATTTCCCTAATTTGCTTTCTCTCATTCCCTATAGTGATAATCATAGTATCTAGTAAGAGCTCTATAAATACTTGTTAAATGAATGAAATATGAATGGCAGAACTAATAATCTTCATGGCCTCGAATTTCTTCTGCAATCTGTTATGACTGGGTGCTACATAAATCTTGGCCAGCAGTGCAGTACATTATTTGGGACCTTTTCATTTGAAGAGCTCAGAGATTATTCCCCATAAAAAGGAATGGTCCTCTATATTACCTTATTATTCATTTATTTCATAAGAAGTGCTATTTGACAAGTTTCCTCAATTTTCTTTCCTTGTTTTTTTTTTTCTTTTACAGCTACTATTAGCTTTTCTCTGCTCCCAAAGTATCCCTTCATTTGGCGAGGGGAAAACAGAAGCAGCCATTGAGAGCCAAAACATCTTCCCAATGAAATAATTACCTTATAAAACAAAACCTCTCATTTTCCCATTGTAACTAGTCTCTCTCAAACTTCCATTTTGACTGAAGGAATTTCCATTTGCTACATCCAGTAGCTGCCTTTATGGATCAATGATCAGCATCTACTTTGAACACTCAGTCAATATGTGCTATGTTGCTTTCAAATGATGCTTTAAGACAAAAAGATTACTTAACCCTCTTATTTCACTTTGCTTCTATTCCCAAGGCAGTATGTGTTGGGAAGAAACCAAATGTGTTCTCTGCAGGCAGATGAATATTAGTGTTTTATTCAGAAGGTACTTACACCCTATCTCCTCAGCTTCCTGTTTTTCTTCAAAGACCTCTTCATCTTTTTAAATTTAGTTTCAATTTATTTTATTTATTTTATCTCATCCATCTTCACAGACCACCTTGGATCTGCATAGAATTTGGTGCAGAATACAATTCAGTGAGCATATATGCATAAATTATATACAGAGTCAGGCATAGAACCAAGCCTAGAAATCCCCTTTCTTCTCCCTGCCAAGGCTTAGAGACCTCGTAGTATTAGGAGACTTCATTAAAGAACCTTGCCAGATTGTGAGTGACAAAGAATAGTGAGCAGACTCTAGGTTCTAGAAGGTTAAGTTTGAGGGATACTCAAAATCATCCAGTTGCGTTTCTATGTTTCACATAGAGCCAGCTGACTCAGTGGCAGAATTGAAATGGGCTTCATATCTCCTATCTGCTCCTTATCTTGTTCCTGTCCTTGGTACATGGCTCATACCCAGCATGGAGGCAAGTGTCCACAAAAGCCCATTTAGGCAGCTCACCCAACAGAAATGTAATCATTTTTCATCAAAGAGCAAACATCAATGTCCTCTAAAGCCACCCAAGCAAATACCTGCTTTTAACTGTCGTCTTTTTCAACCTTTTTTTCCTGAGTCAAATGGAACTTGTTTCTATCTTGATTGAAAATTTCTCTATCTTTATTTTAGATCAATTAAATTTAATCTGTTTAAACACTCTTCCCTATCCAAGAAGTATTTGGAACAGTTTATTGGAAGAAATGGAAAATTAATCAAATAAGAATAGAAATTGGGATATAGACTTAACACAAATAAAAGTAAAGAACAATAGTTCCCATACTGGCACATTAAACACAGCATTGAGCTTCTCAGAGGTCCGATCATAAAAAGAAGGCAGAATTAGTTGTATGGTTCTTCTGAGAGGCAGAATCCTCTTTTCTTCAAAGAAATAAATTTTCTTATGTCAAATTCTAAAGTAATTTTCCCACCGGGGATAATATTTGAGATTGTAATATATAATACTTTCAATAATAATTCTCAACCAAACCAGGAGCAAAATCCACATAATTACTTAAGCAATTCTAAAAAGGAGAAAAATATTTGTCTTAAATTGCAGAGAGAAAATCCTGTAAGGGACCCAACAGCCAACTTGATCATGAGAAAAAATGTAAGTAATCTCTAGAAGTAGACAAATTTCCTGAAACTTAAATTGTCTTCTTTATTTCTGTCTCCCATGCCTTAGACAGACTGTAGTAATTTCAAGAGTTTATTGTCTAGCAAGAGCAGGATAGGGACAGTTATCCTAAACATTGTTAATTGAGTACAAAGTTAGACCCTTGACAACATATAACCAGACATAAAATTCCCTCATGTGAACAATTAAGCCTAGCCAATACTTCTCAGAATGGAAGACTATGCCAGTCAGTGGCAGGCTAACCTCCTTAGTTCTGAGGAAAGTTTAAATAACTTCAAGTTCCTGAGGTCCTCCCCAGTTTCCTCCTCTCTAATGTGAGAATAAGGGTTACCCAACTCAAAAAGTTGTCAGAGCAAACTGATTGCAATAACACATTACCACTCTTGGCACCTAGTTAATTCTCAACAAAATGTTACTTGATTACATGAATAAATTTCAATTGGTAGCTAGACATAGTGGGACATTCCTGTAATCCGAACATATGAGAAGCTGAAGCAGAAGAATCATGAGTTCAAGGCCAGCTTGGGCTACATAGCAAGACTTCATCTCAAAGCAAAACAATGTTTTTTTTAACTAAAAACTTCATAACTGTTCAAAATACTTCTTTTTTTTTTTTTTTTTGGTCCGGTCGTGGGGCCTGAACTCTGGGCCTGGGCGCTGTCCCTCAGCTCTACCACTTGAGCCACAGCGCCACTTCCGGCTTGTTTTCTTTTTGCTTATGTGGTGCTGGGGAATTGAACCCAGGGCCTCAGGCATGCAAGGCAAGCGCTCTACCACTGAGCCACCTTCCCAGCCCCCTGTTCAAAATACTTCTATATTCTCTCCCTTAAAAAATATGATTATGTCTTAGATCTAATTATCAAAAATAGGGTTTGGTAAACTATAGCCTTTCAGCCAAATCCAACATCCTGCTTGATTTTGTAAATAAAGTTTTATTGGAAGCAGCCACATCTTTAATTGTCACGTTATCTATGACTACTGTCCTGATTGAATAGCACAACTTGATGAGTCACATAGAGCTATAAAATCTTAAAATACTGACAAGCTGGCTCTTTAGAGAAAAATTTGATATTCTTTGAGGAGACATGCAGCTTCCTAGATGTGAAGGAAGACTTAATTTGAGCAAGTACATGTATACACACACATGCATTCACAGATTCTCTACCCCTACCTCCTCTTCTCAATATTACCATGATGATAGGTCTCTACCAGTAAAGCTCTCGTTGCATAAATCTAGTGAAGTGATCAAATCCTGCCATCTATTTTTCCTTTAAAATCTCTTATAGCCTTTCCATTCCACTCTCCAGTAGCCCAGGCTCCAATTATTTCCCCTGCCTTTACCAATGTACCCTTTCAATCTGTCCTCCATAGTACTCCCTGTATCCATGACCTAAAACTTCATTTGATACTTTTACCAATCTAGTTCAGGAAACAGCAATGACACTACTTGTCTTTCATGCCACATTCAAATATGCTCTGCCTGGCTTTAAATAGTCCCCAGTCTGGCCCCAGACCATGGAAAATGCCTAGTTCCACTGCTTCATTCTATGCTAAGCACCTATCATGGCTCATCTCCTGTCACAACCACCTACAAAATCTCACCCTGGTTGTTCCCTTCCACCATGGCTTGAATGATGTCTTCTATTACCTCAGGATCTAACCTCACTTAAAATAGAGGTATTTCAGAGATAATTGGTTAAGATGAGGTTACACGAGAGCAATGTGGCCTTCTAAGCATTTTTATAAAAAGTATACATGTAATCCAGGCATAGTGATGCATTCCTGAAATTCTAGCACAGGAGAGGCTGAGACAGGAGCATCATGAGTTTGGGGCCAATGTTAACTACAAGACACTGCCCCCAAAAAAGAGGGATAGGTATTTGGAACTAGAGACAGAACACACAAAGTAAAGATCTGAGTGATGTGTCTACCAGCTAAAGATAGCCAAAAAAATATCACCAGTGGCCAGGAAAGAGGCCTGGACCAGATCCTCTCCTTCAACTCCTTAGAAAATGGCTGAGCCTGACCTCGGGCTACTCCCCTCCAGAACCAGGAGACAATAAAACCCTATTCTGCAAAATACTAGTCCATGATGTTCTATCATAGAAGCCTAAGAAACTAGCACAGCCTCTTCCTTGACCTAGGCTCATACAACTTTCTGGAAGTAGTGGCTCTGATACCATGGGAGATGTACCCATGCAGAAGGAAGGAAAGAAAATAGTGGGAGACAGCAAGGCAAAGGTAGGAGAGACCTAGAGAACACACTTGTTCTTCCCTGCCAAATGGAATCCAGGCCTGCGTCCTCAAAACCCTGGAAGGCGTCCCCTTCATCAAAGGAAAAGCAAGGAGAGTGGTCATGAGAGCCGTGGGACACTTGAGATCTGTCTGTAGTAAATTGCTTTGGAATCTCCACTTTACCCTCTGTGTCCTCACTGAAGATTTCCGTCACAGCTGTCGTAAAGAGCACATTTCAGAGCCAAGTCAATCCTTCTTCAAGACTCTATTGCCACACCCTCCTCCTGCTCCTGTCCTGGAAGTCTCGCGATCCTCCTGAGAGACCACAATCCTCGCTCAAAGGCTGCCTGTGAGAGGCTGCCAAGACCTGAGCATGGTCCAGGAACTTCACAGAGCGGGACTGAGACCTAACAAATATGAAGGAGATTGCTTTCAGGAATGTGGTTCGGGAGTGGCAGAAGAGAGCTTGGTGGCTGTTTTGCTCTGACATGTAAGTCCACATGACTATGGCCAGTTGTCAATGAGAAAAGGAAATGCTCTCCAATAGACTCCAGGAGACCAAAGACCAAAGCAGCCCGTCCGTCTCCAGGTTCCAGACTAGACGTCTGCTAACTCATTACCTCCTCCCCAAAGACTTTTGCAGAATCTGAAATGACTAGGCAAATATTTTATCTCAAATAATATAGAGAACAGCAATTAAAATGTTCGATGTCATCAAGGAAAAACAAGCACAAGTACCTGGTGAGGATGCGACTCTCCACACGGAGGAAGATAGGCGACCAGCTCAATGGGTGTATGACTTGCATTGGGCCTTATACATACATGGTTTTAAAACTCTGCTCCTTCAACCTTAAAAATTCTTAATAACAGGGCTGGGAAGGTGACTCAGTAGTAGAGCACTTGCCTCACATGCATGAGGCCCTGGGTTCGATTCCTCAGCACCACATAAGCAGAATAAGCTAGAAGTGGCTCAAGTGGTAGAGCGCTAGCCTTGAGCTGAAGAGCTGAGAAACAGTGCCCAGGCCCAGAGTTCAGGCCCCATGATCGACCAAAACAACAACAAAAAAAATCTTAATAACTAGCAACAAAAATGGATGTTAAGATTTATGCATGCATGCCTGGGGAAGAAGTGGTGTGTGTGTGTGTGTGTGTGTGTGCGCGCGCGTGCATGTGTGAATAGAGGAGGTGGGATTGGTGATAAGTGGTGAGGAGAAGGATTAGCACAATGTCAAACCTACTAGTAGACAATAATGAGAAATATGGTGAATTCTTATTATTTGCAGTGAATTTGTTTGATAAAAATCACCACAAAAGACTGCATTAGTGAATTCTGAATCATTTCTCCCAGGGGAAATACAAGGTTGGGTTCCTGCAAGCCTCCGGTCACATTTTCATCAGCTTATCAAAACACACCCTTCCTTCATGTCTGTTTCTATTTAAAGATAACTCTCTTTTTGGCTTTTCAGCTTTTTATTTTTATATCTTTTTTATTATCTCTAAGCAGTTGTACTAAAGGGTTCCAATTCAACATGTCAGTTTGTGAGTGAAGTGGTATCTTATTTTGATTGTTTATCCATTAACACTGAGACTAACTCAAAGTACTACTTACCACTAACACAAATACTACAGCTGAAAAAAAAATGTCTCTGACATTTATTTTCTCCATAAGGCACATTCTTGCTCTAGGCAACACCAGGCAGTTCCACAGCACTACAGTTATGGGTCATTTCAAATAGTGAAATCACAAACAAAAAACACAAAAATACAAACGATTACATGCAACCAAACAGACTGTGACAAGGGTACTTGGTCTTGATTGACCTCAGCAGAGAATGTGCAAAAGTGTCCATGAATATGGAGATATCCATGAATGACCAAAGTAATGGTTTGGATTACAAATAAATTTTAGCAAGTAGGTGAGTGCACAAATACAGAATCCACAAGTAAGAAAAGATGAAGACTAGGAATCAATGTGTAGAACTCAATTTCTCCTCTCTCACTGCTGTGTGATAATCTACATATTAGCTGTATGGCCATCTGTCCTTTTCTACTTCTCTGCTGAATTCTCTCTTAGCCTTCAACATTTGTGAACTACCACCCCTCCAAAAAGAGTCCCACAACCCCAGTTGGAAACAGTTTCCTTTTGCCAAATAACCCTCAGTACTTGGTCCATTCTACTGTTTGAAAGATGGTTTAATTATTATTTAATGATGGTCTCCTCTTATGCCACTAAGTAGATTATAGCTTTGTGTAGACAGGGAATACATCTGATTCCCCCTTACACAGAGGAGCCTAGTTTTTTAACCTTGCAGGTGATGAATAGCCCCATTTCAGCCTTCTGAAATGGGAACAATAAGTCTGGTTTCACCTACCATCACATAGAGCATTCTTTTCCACTATGGTAAAATACTCATAACCTAAAACTTGCTGCCAATGATATTTAGTATGTGAATGGTGTTGTGCAACTATCACAGAACATTTCATCATTCCAAAAGGTAATTCTATACCCATTCAACAGCCAGTCCTTCCCTCAGGGCCTGGCAACCATTAATCTACTTTCTGTCTCTATGGATTTGCCTATTATAAACATAATAAGTGGGGCCAGAAAAGATGTGGCCATTTCTGTCTGGCTTCTTCTAGTTAGTGCAATATGGTTCCAGATTCACCCACACTGTGACATATATTAGTATTTCCTTTTTGTGATTAAATACTACTTTATTATATGCAGATACCACATTTCATTTATCTATTCGGCTGATAATTGATGTTGGGCTATTCTGTTCTTGTGAAGAGTCTACCTTCATATTTTAATAATACAATTCACCATACAGATAATATTTTTTGTTATAAAGATGGTCTGCCCCACGTATTTGTCTCCACTCGGAATGCCACTAGATTATACTGTCTTGTTAATACAGACTTTGCTTTATTCTAGGTGAACTTCCCATGTTCCTTGGGTAATACCTGGCACAAGGTATGTATATAATAAATCAGTTGAGTGACAAATGATTTCTGCTTTAAGGAGATGTAACAAACGGCAGTCTCATAAAAGTCCAGAACATTGGATCTTGAAAGGATCACCAAATTCAAGATTCTCATGTAATATCCTTGGCACCATTGTGTTTAGCTTTGAGACCTCAGAAAGTTTCTTAACCCCTCTGTTTCTTGGATTCCTTATCCAGAAATAAAGGCAAAAATAGAAAATAAAGGCAATAAAAGCAAAATATACACAATGACTTATAAGGAGTAAGGAACTGGGACAAAAAGGGTAAACATATTGTCTGTTTGTCTGTCTGTCTACTTAGGTTTGAAGCTAGGACTAGAACCCTTGTCTCTAGATTTCCTAATCTGCTCTTTCACAGCTACTTGGAATCTGATGGGAAACGAATGACTCTATACTGATACCACATAGTCACATTTGCTAGGACAGAAGCCCTGGCTCCATTTTTTTTCCTTCTTTACCTTCCAAATATTATTTCATATCTTCTACAAGGAGAACAAAAATCCTGTGATTCAAAGTAATTCTTCTCAAAGTATATTCTTCAAACTAGTCACTCATGTTTAGGGTAATTTCTAGGTTAAAAAAAATAATAAAGAGGTCAAAAACCATGATGATTATGAAGATGTTACAGCAATGAAACTTTTGCAATATTTCCCTAGAGTCATTTTGACATATGTGATTCTTTTTAGATGGCCTGAAGTTTTTTTTATTATTAATGATTCCTTAGCCAAATATGATTTGAGAAATAACACATCTCTTAGAAAAGGACAATGCAAATTAGCATATAAAGGTTGTTAAGGAGTTTTGTATCTAGGAGCTTTTTAACCTACCCCATCTGGAATATAATGAACTATGAAAATGTTCCTCAAACTTGTGTTCTGAGAATGATTCCGTTCCATGAATGCTACATGTTGGGAAGCACTGGCCTCAATTGTCAGCTCAGGCATCAAATAATGAGGTATATTTAAATGTAGGCTATTTAATACATACAAGCAAGCTAGTTTGTCCAGTTTCTCGGCTTATGATAGTACCTGACTGTAGATAGAGATTAAATAATTTGTGAAAGAAGGCAAGAAATGTTCACTGAAATCACAGTTGGATTTAGGGTTATCAACTACTAGTGAAGAAGAAGCCAGCCTATCAGCTTCTGAGTCTCTGTTTTGCTGTTTCCAAAGGGAAAGTCAGATCCTTCCAGAGTTGGTACACCCAAAAGAGCAAAGTGTTCATGCACCCATTTGTTGCTTCTCGTCATTTACTAGGGAGAATAATCTGAGCTATGGCCTCCTAGTTCAGTAAACTCCTGCTAAAGACCTATGTCTTCATGACTTCCACACAAATATACTGTTCTCTTACAGATCTAATGAAGTAAAAAGCACTAGCCTCAATACTCATGAAAGAATGAACTTCATTGCCTAGCCCTTAGCCTGCCTATCTGGCTTTCTCGGGCAATGGTCAAGAACACAAAAGAAGGAAAGGTTGCTTCAATGTCTCCAGAAGTGGCCTTCCTTTCCAGAACCTTTAGCTCAGCTAAGTGGAGACACCTGGTGTTTGTTGTTGCAACTTCAAGAACAATACATCCAAGTCTTCAGGCAGAAATTCAGACTTCTCATAAGAATTGCATCATCACGAAGACTGTTCCTTTAAAAAGGAGAAATAGAAATGGCAGCCCACTTTACCCTTGGGGAATTCTGTTCTCTCAATATTTCTACCATTTGAATAGTTTTTCTCCACATGCTTACCTTGAAAACAACAAGAAGAAGAAGTGTGTGCACGTGCCACACATACACACACACACACACACACACACACACACACACACAAATAGCATTATGTTTTAATATCAGACTAAGCCAGCAAAGAGGATCTGTTTTCTTTGCTGGCTTCTCACAAATTTTAGATGTCTTGCTAGTGTGTGTGTGTGTGTGTGTGTGTGTGTGTGTGTGTGTGTGTGGTAACTTGTTTGGTAATCTTTAATACGTAGATGGAATAGCGAAGTTCCAACACCACCCCCAAAAAAAGAAATTTTAAGCCTATTCAAGGCCGAAGGAATATTAAAGTTTCACTACGGAAGAAATACAGCCACTGCCAAGAACTGATTAGTCATAAAATCTGAGGCATTTTCATCATCCATCATTGCCTTTCTTTTAATGACCTAACCAAAAAGAGAGACATCAAAGTTCTCAAAATAAGGTTATAAAAATGCTGCGTGCAGATGAGGCTCCAAATATTTTGATAGAACCTGAACAAAAATTACATGTATATATATATATATATGTATACAAAAAAATCATTGTAACAAATCACAAAACATATGTTGTTATGTTTTGCTCTAAAAACCATGAAGTTTATCCAGAACCCTATTATGGTAACTGCTTAGCTTTCATGCATTCCTAAATTACCATGTAATCTAAAACCTTGTTTTCAGCTGCCCTATATTGGAAAGTCCCTTAAAATAATCAGGATGATTACAGGCTAGTATTCAGAAAGAAACTTGCTTGTATTACTGTAAATGAAAGTGTTATTTATCAGACAGGCTCCTTTAAAAAAACAACTACCTTAGAAACATGGAAGCACAATGAATTCAGGAAATACCTAAAGCAAGGACTGCATTTTAGACTTTACATTTTCAAACACATGGATAGTTGGTGTAAAAATATGTTCTTTTCCTGCAGGGACTTGACTGTAATTAGTGCATGCCAAAACTCTCTCACAGAGATTTCATTGTCTTATCTACTTACATCATCTTAATGCGATTTTATTTTACTTTGTCAAAGTCATATTAATGTAAATGTGTTCTTGATAGCAAACAGAGTTCTTTTTTATGCAAAACAGGATTCAGCTGACTCTAATAAAACAGCTTGCAGTCTATTAGACTCTAACAGTAATGTGCTTATTTTGTTTCTCAAATCAAGACTGTGTCAGAAAGCTATAGACGGAGATTTGTCTTGTTTTTTCACAATAATTGCTAGGGTGGGGTTACATTATGATCTTTAAATGAATAGTATCGCTTAGAACAAACACTTCATATATCTTTTATCTTCCTCTACATACAGTTCTGAGTTTTCTTTGAAAATGCTGCTGCTACTTTTCCACATAAGTCATCAGAATGTTTCCAAAGAATTTTAACTGCCAGATTAATTATATCTTGCAAACAAAGATAGATTGCTTACATTCTTTATTCAGAATTCCTGCCAGTATGGAGCAACTGGCAACAAATTAATTTCTTTTGCAAGCATGCAAAATGTTTTGCTATGAAAAGCTCTGGAAGGTAAATGGATCCTTAAAAAAAAAAATCAGGTTGCTCATTCTGAAAGGCTAATCTGTAAGCAAAGAACAGAGGATTAAATGAATTTGACTACTCTCCTTCTCCCCTCTCCGTGGTTTTTGGTTGTTTTTTGTTTTGTTTTGTTTTGTTTTTCATCTAGGTTATAGCCCTCTGTTAATGTATTCAGTTAATTAAGTATTGCTGTGACCTAGTGGCAATTTTTGAAATCCAGGGAATTTTCCCCCCTTTAAATTCTGCCTCCCCCACAGAGCAGAATATAATCTGTTTCCAGACAGTCTGTTTATGTCAACTCTACTACTACAAGCCTCTAAAATGTTTTAATAAATTTATCAACCAAAAAATATTGCAAGTATTTCATTTCCTTTGATTCAGACACACATACACACAAACAGGGGGAGAAAAAAAAGGACTGGCTTCATTGCAGATTCCTGGTGGTATGAATCACTCTAAGTAATATTTGCTTTAACTTTCGTGTGGTTCTACAAACAACCTTTATATGGCTGGACTTCAAAGCGAGGAGAAATAAAGGTTAGAAATGTGATAGGAGTAATCTATTATTAGGCATGAAACATTAAACCAGTTTTAGCTATAAGTCTTAAAAGCTGAATAATCTAGGTTTTTCACATACAGCCTACTTATTGTGTTTTCACTTACACAAGCATTTATCACAGAGGAGTGCTGGAAAGAGAAATATTTTCCATTGCAGTATGCGCCACAATTTGGTTTAATTTTTCTTAATAGTTAATTTACAGGAGGGGGGAGGAAGTAATATTATAACAGGATTTTCATGTACTCTGGCCAAAATGCTTGGTGCTCCTCACTGAGTAGAATTAATCTGTTACCAGCTCCCTGACCTGTAAGTCAGGTTTCAGGAAAGCAGTCAAAGTGCGGGGGAGGGCAGAGGAAGGCAGGAGGGGGGGAGGTGGTTAGTAAAGAGATAAGATCTCTTTCTTTGACTAAGGGGGGGTGGGAGGAGGGAGAAAGGCTATGAAGAACTAAGAATGTCTCAACCCACCCATGCCATCAAATGACAGAAAATAAGCTGAATGTGTATTTGAGGAGTGTTTGAAAACATTTATTAGCTCCATCCATAACGACATTCACTGCAGGAATGTTAATTGTTAAAATCTGTACTGCAGTTATTTCTTTAAGCAGGGGAGCTGCGTGGAGTGGAAATTCAGTTCCTTGTTTCTCTCTCTCTCTTTTTTTCCTCCACATATATTTGCACTGAAGAAAAAAATAAAAAAAAACCTTAATGTTATGAAATAAGTCAGATGTCAGATGGAGAGCTTTGTCGCACAAGTGAATGAAAACAGTGTTAAGAATATATGCATATTCAGGAACAAAAAAAATAACATTGGTAACATTTTGTTCTTGATTAAATTTGTGCTCCTAATACAGTAGATTAAAAATAAGTCCAACTGTTAAACACATTAGCGTTCAGCCACTGCTGTTGTGCCAGAAAAGCGGCTATCACTCAGACTTGGCCTCCTTCTCTGGTAGCCTTGAGGAGACAGGAAATTTGACCCCCAGGAAATCTGAGCCCCAAAGTCTACCAATGACCCTGCAGGTTGGGGATTCCCTGTTTTCATCTGTTGATTGAATCCTAGAACCTCCTTATTTTTTTTTTCTTTCTCACAGTGGGTCAAAAACCAGCTATCTCTCAGCAAGGCTGAAAGATAATACTAGTTTGGAAAAATGGAGAAAGAATTACTAATAACCCTGATCAAGGCACTCTTTAAGGACTATTAAGTTGTAGTTGAGTGGGCCATTATTTGTGAAGCATATCTTTTAAAAAGATGGTTGCAAGCGGTGTGTTCCACTCCCCCAAGAATTTGATAATTGGGGATAAAGATAGCACTGAATCCCCAGATGTTCAAACTGGAAGATACCGTAGAGAAGAACATGGACAACTCTTCTCTCATAGATAACATGCAGTTGGGTGAACCAGAGGGCTTGGCCAAGGTCACACTGCAAAGGCTTCACTTGGCTGGACATAGAACATAGGCTTTGGTTTCCCTGATCTACATTGTGTAGAAATAAATCACCTTATCAATTTGTTCAAAAAAAGACTAACATTAAATTAATGGATTGAAAAATAATATTTTAGGTAATTATAATAAGGGCTTTTTACCTAAACTGGGTTTATTCTTCCTGTACTTTTTTTATTTTTCCTATATGTTTGTGTGTGTGTGTGTGTGTGTGTGTGTGTGTGTGTGTGTGTGTTAACAAAAATACCAACTTCAATTCTTACTTCTTTCTCCAAACAGAACCTTCCCTCCCTGTTTCCTCTGATCCAGCCCCAGAGTATTTTTCTGGTCTTTGGTCATTCTGGTTTAATAGGTTACCTGTTGCTGAGGCTCTCATTTCACATAGAAGTGGAGCTCTCTGTGGTGACATGCTTTTTGGAAGCAAAGGGTATGAGGTTGTAACATTTGTAAGTCTAGGAAATAATAGCTCCCCAAAAGCAATGCAGACAGCTGCAGACATTGCCAGGAAAGAAGAACAGTTAATTGAAACTATTTGGGGCATGCAGTATTGAACAAGGAGATGGTCTCTGAGCAACACATATCTAAACGTGGCTTGCCAAAGACCTGCACACATTTAATTTGCTCTACAAATTTGGTTAGCCCAATAAAGTGTAAACATCAAACACTGGTCGTGGAGAGCATTAAACATTAACCAACTGAGACCTTAAAAACGTTGGCAGAACATTAAAATTAGAGGAGAAAGATAGACCAGAAAACTCTGGGAAATTAGGTTAAGACTCTACAAGAGAATGTTTTGTGGCTGAGTAAAAATACAGTAAAAATCTATTTTGAGAATCGTAACCATTTGTCTCCACAGACAGGCCACTTCCCCTCTGGGATTATATTTTTAAAATCAAGCAAACATATCAAAGTCAATTTGATTTTCTGATTGTACTCCAGGATGAAATGTATTATCACACAAATGAACCCTGAAAAGTGGGTATTTCAGTAGGTGTTCCCAGATTCATGAACCTTACATGGAGCTGTGTGTTTTGTCCATTTTTTTTTGTGTTTATATGTGTTCCACATTGCCTAGCCTGAAGCTCAAACTCCATTAAGGTTCAATAAACTTTTGTTGAGCAACAGAATGAAAATAGCCTCGAAGGAGATAAGGATGGCTCCCAGGCTCACCTTTTCAGACTTATTCTTTACCTGACCAAAACTGATATATATCTCCCCTCTCCACAGAGCAATAAGTACTTAACTATGAAATAATAAGGATTCAATGAAAAGGATGTTTTCTTTGATTATGGTATTGTCAATACCATATTTGTCATTAGGTTCTGAATATTCATTGCTTTTGCAGACTTCTTAAATTCCTACAAAGCAAGAACAGCTTTCTCTCAGAAAAAAACCCACTGGTACACATTATCTCTTCAACATCTTCAGCATCTCCTAAGGTGACAAGATATAGTAGGTGGCTACTCCCACCAGTTCCAAATAACTTATGGAGTGGTTGACTCAGACATGACTTAAACAGCTAGGAGGTCAAGAATTAATTCCTAAGAATTTAAATATAACCTCCTGTTAAAATATCTATCAATGATAAAACAGAGGAACCCTAAGAGACCTGATTTAACTTTTGTTCCCTTAGAAGCAGACCCTGAGATGTTCTCAATACCAGAAGTTGATTTGGGAGGCGAAGGAAACATGTAGCTGTAGAGTAGGAAGATAGGACAAAATATGGATGACAGCCAATACTAGGTATAACACCATGTCAGGTATGATTGTGAGTAACTGGAGTTTATTCCCCATGGAGAACTTCTGAGAACCAGAGTAGAGCACTTACCTCAGAATTATCCCACCAGAGAGGTTGTATCTAGGGTATTTATACACTAAGCACTGTCTTTGGATGCTCCTGGGAGACATTAATACCCCAGCATGTCAGACTGGCCACACAGCCAGGCAAAAAGGCTTTGGTGGCCAAAGGAAGCTCTCAAGGAGATAAATGCAAGAGTTTACAGTTGGGTAGCAGGCTGACATGGTTTGTTATCAGGGTCAGGGGTCATGAAGGACCCTAACAGACCACTTTGGTACAGTGCCTTGATGTAAAAAGTAGATTTTGAATTTAATGAGGTTCTTGTTTATGTCTAGTACAGTGACTCACATTGTATGAGCTCAATCCACATTTCCTGAATGAGAAAAATACAGAATAAAATATCAGATAATTAAGCATTTTAAATGTTAAACAGATATTATTTGCTCTGTATTTAGTGTTGTGACAGCTCCCACTTTTCATAGGAAAATTTATAAGCTCAGGCTTGATATGAGACATGAGGTTTAAATCCCACTACTCCTTCTAACTGAAAAACCTTGAGCAACATATTTCATTTCCAAGTCTCATTACTTCATTTGTATAATACCAGTCTCAGAGCATTTAATGATATGTGGCTAGAAAAGTATGCCATACTAGGCTTGATACAGTAACTGGCAGTAAGGAGGCAATGCTGCTACAATAGCTCAACAGTAAGCTACCAAATCCCACTATTTGGGAGCTATTCATTTATCTTCAAGTAAGTTATTTAACTTCCATGGTATAGACTTCCTCCGTTCTAAAACAGAGACAAAATTGTCCAGAAAGTGAAGCTCTAAGCAGACATCCTGATATGTATTTAATAAAGTGAATTATAGTTTATATAGTTCTTTTTTAAAAAAATAAGTTTTTTATTGTGAAAAAACTGTAGAGAGGGGTTACAATTACATGAGCAAGGTAATGAGTACATTCTTTTATATATGTTTTCTCATTTCTGAGTAGGTAAGGGCTTTATATTTATGAATAATTCTGATAATATCCAAGAGTGCTTCCAAATTACCCCAAAGCCAGATTTGTGTTCGTGACCCAGGGACTTATGAGGGATATGCATGAGTGTAAGAAATTCCATTTGAATAGATAATGGTTGATCAGAATAGGTATGAGCATCATTGATCACTAAGCCCAAGTAGATCCTCAAAACTCATGTCCAGGATAGGCTGTTTATAAACATCTTGAATATGCCCAGCTAGTCTGATGGCTCAAATTTATAATCCCAGCTACTAACAAGGCTGAGACATGGAGGATTGCAACATAAAGCCAGTCTACGAAGAAAAGCTTGAGACTCCATTTCCAAATAATCTGCAAAAAGCCAGGCTGGATGTTTGGTTCAAGTGATTGAGAGCCAGCTGTGAGCAAGAAAGCCAAGGGAGCTTGAAGCCACCATATAGGCACACACACACACACACACACACACACACACACACACACAGATTGAGATAAACCAAGAGGAGAATCGATAGGGGTCATCAGAGCAATTAAATCATCTTTTGGGAGTTGGCTGGAATGGGATAAGCAAGCAGGGCCTTTCAGACACCAAATCAGGAGATAGAAACCTAAAACCACCATAGCCTAAATCACCATAGGGTGATTCCATCAAATGCTTTCACACTAATTATGTGCTAGGTAACATGAATAATATAAAAGTAATGCCTTTTTATTAAATCTATTACAAAATTGATAAAAAATAAGGCTTATAAAAAATAACACATTTGCTCAGACTATACAAAATAAAAGCCCAGGTCTACCTGAAGCTAAAGAGAGTTTTAAATATTTGCCTGGCACTTTACTTTCTATAATACCATATATTATACCATATAATACCATATATTACTCAAATATAATAGAAAAAGTCTATAAACATATATATATATGGACTTCAAGAATCCTGAGAGAAAATAATTTATAACAAAGTGTTGACCATCTCTCCACTGACCATTTAAGTGAAGACCATACTTTACAAAAGAAGACAAAGCTATGGTCACTTCCCCCTCCCCCACCCCCCACCCCTCACCAATTCTGTCATCCTGTTATTCCTAACAATCAGAATAAATTTAAGTAAGGCAATCCTGGGTAGTGTAACTTTTCCCCTTTATTGCATTTCAATGAGCTCACTTTAAATTAGGAGAATTTAAGATTCAAATAATAATTCCAAGCTTGCTGTTCATTTACTGATCTGCTAAATGCCTTTGCTAAATGTCTAAGCTATGGTATTTTTTTTTTCAGAAAAGAAGTCTTGGTTAGGTGCTATTAGTTTTCTCTTTAATAATATCAAAGTAAAGCTCAGAGATTCAGAAGAACATTCCAAAGGTCACATTAAAGCTGAAAAGTGGAAGAACCAAAATTTAGCTGAGTCACTCATCCACCATGGGGTGTAGATGCCCAAGCCTTGCATTTCAGTGAGTACTCATTTTTACTTACATATCCCCTATTATAGAGGGCATAATAAGTAGCCTTTTTAAGTTTTGTAGATAACTTTTTTAATGTACTTGAACAAACTTGGTTCCTAGGAACTTTTGAGGACAGAGTTAAGTTTGAAAACTAAACAAGGCTCCCCAAAATGAGACTGTGTAGAATAGAGTTTAAAAATAGAATATGTAATTGCACAAAACATATGATTCCAATTTCATAACTATTTTCCTAAACTTCCAGAAAGTATATGTTGATAAAAATTTACTTTCACAATACATTATCTTTTAAATGCAAGTTTATAATCCAGATACTTTTACATACCATAACTTTATGAGTATATAATCTATAATAGTTTGATGGACAAAAATGTTCCAGGAAGAAATATATTAAAAGTCTAATGTGATCTTTATTTTTATTACCAAACAAAGAGGAATATTAATATTTTCTTATTCATCATGTGTCAGAAATAGAGCTGGGCTTTTTTATATCTATTGACTTACTAATGCCCATAAGGGGCTTTCAATGTCACTATTATTTTGTCCTACTTATAAGTAAGAAAGTTGAGTTCAGAGAAATTAAGGGACTCTTACAGGGTCCTCAAAGTAAAAAATGGCAAAGGCAAAATTTTAACTCTCTCACTCCAAAGTGACCCATCATATACATTATTTATGTTGGCATCCATACATTTTCCGAGGTATTAAATATAGCTTATTCTTGATTTTGTAGGAGAATAGAAAAAGTGAAGTATTTCCCCCTCCCTAAATAATAAGTGGAGCAGATCCTGTTAGGGCAGAACAGTTTTAGGATGGAGGTGATCTATACTGGGAGACGTGGGCTTGCAAGACTGACCCCACCACAGGTTCCCAACCTAGATTTTCTGACCAAAGATATCACTGCTTTAGCTTAGCATATGCAGAGAATGGCTTCTCCTTGAAATATGGAACCCTAGGTGGCTCAGGGTACAACTTGAAAAATCACTCTTCTGAAGAGTGAAAAAAAAAATCTTTCTTCTCCCTTTGTCAAGTCAAGACTTAGCTATCCAGAGATTACTCAAACATGAACACAAATCCAGTTCACCAAGGCCTCTTAAGATACTGAACTCATTGGTCCCATGCCAGGGCATTCATTCATGCTGGCAGGAACAGAATAGAATGCAAATGAGGATGAGTGGTATAACAGTCCACTGGTCATGATTCTAACAAACACTTCTCTCCCAGAGCAATATGGCTGCCCTATGGAATGGTAGAAGTTGACCACCAAGCAGAAAGTAGCTCTGATTCCATGAAATTAGGCCATTGGGCCATATCCAATGGCCCAAGTTCAACAGGAGCCACTTTGCAGTCCCATCTGACTGTGGCCTTTATCGCCACCCCCTTGTCAATCATCAGCAATGAGCAGAAAATACATGAAAGCCCCACAATGTCTCCTTTTCATTTAAAGCATTTCATTGCCTGTGCTGTGGCTAATATCAAACCACAGAGTGGCAAGGCAGTTAGTTCTTTAAGCCCATTTTGCCTCCAAGCTCCTTAAACTTTGGAATGAGGTGTGTCCTTTGTGTATGCACGTGTTTTAAAGCTGTTTTATGACATATTGTCAGGAACTCAGGTACTGAGCCTCTTAAACTCCAGCTTTCAGCAGCTGCTTTTGCACTTCCCTTACACATAATTAAACACCCTATAGTACTTAACAGAGTAATAAGTAGCCCATCAATAAAGCAATAAATAATTGTATTCAGGCAAACTCTGGAGCCATCATCTGTTAACCAGCAGCTGTGAGAAAAAACTAGTTTGATTAGTCAATAAGGTTATAGAATAGAAAAGCAAAAGTCAGTGGAGGTCTTGAGAAGAAGCATCCAAACTTCCAAGCCGAGAATGAATCCTATCTCTGAGATAACTTGCAAATAGGATACCAATTGGAAGTATCAAACCAGAGAGTAATGGCAGCAGCAAGAAGCCCCACCTCTAGAAATTAGTTTAAAATGCTGGTTTAAAACAAGGAAGTGAGACAATTCAGCTCTGAAGTAGAAGGGCTGCCTACTGAGAATGCAGAGGAAGGACCCCATAAAAGCATAAAGTTCCAACTTTAGAAAACAAATATTTACTGGGGATCCAGGGGCCTGGGGTGAGAAAGAATAGACCTCAAATCTCATCCATGTGTCTGAGGTAAATTTTCACAGATGGGGTCAGGGAGGTGATGGTTTCAGCCTCCTACCAAGAAGGAGAACAATGTAAAGGTATTAGACTACAGCTCTGGAGGCCAAGGCTACCTTCAGGCTGAGGACATAGCTTAGGTAACTACTGATAGTCCACAGAATCACTAGTGGAACATTTTCTTTTGGGGCAATAGCCTGCCTGGATCTCACAAACCCAGATCTTTGGAAGAAGGGTCCAGGGTCCTATAACTGGTGTGTGTGTGTGTGTGTGTGTGTGTGTGTGTGTGTGTGTGTGTGTGTGTGTGTGTGTGTGTTGGTATTTGGGTTTGAAATCAAGCCCTTGCCCTGGCATTTGAGCCACAGTTCCACTTTCAGCATTTGGCTGGTTAGTTGGAGCTAAGAGTTTTCACCACTTTTCTCTTGGGGCTGCGTTTGAACAGCAATGATCAGATCTCAGCCTCCTGAATAGGATTATAGACACAAGCCTCCAGCACTCAGCTAGAAAGCTATATTTTTAAGTGGTTCTGCTGCATGGCACATGTGAACCACTGCCTTAGAAACAATTAAGACTGGGGTTGGAAAGGTGGCTTAGTGGTAGAGTGCTTGCCTTGCATGCCTGAGGCCCTGGGTTCGATTCCCCAGCACCACATAAGCAAAAAGAAAAAAGCAGAAGTGGCGCTATGGCTCAAGTGGTAGAGCGCTAGCTTTGAGCTGAAGAGCTGAGAGACAGTGCCCAGGCCCAGAGTTCAGGCCCCATGACCGGACCCCCCCCCCAAAAAGAAACAATTAAGACTTCTGTTGACCTGGGTGGAGCCAGTCTTGCAATACTAGCCCAAAAAACTGCTGTCAGGGCCTTTAGCTTGCAGTGTAAAACAGATATCATATTGCTAGTTTTGTTAATGGGCCCTGAGTTTGCTTGTGCCAATGGTCAGTAAACCAGGAAGAGGTCTATGGGACCACATAATCTGAAGAACTTCTATTCAGACTTCTGTAAAATAACAAGTTCCCTGAGTGATCTGATGAAACTAGCCCCATACAACACATGTTGAGAAGCCTCTTTGCTTCTGCAAAACTCTGAAGGCCTGACAAGGTACTGTAGGCTGGCTGGTGTCTATAATCCCAGCTACTCAGACACCTGAATCAGGAGGATTATGGTTCTTGGCCAGCCTAGGTCTTTGCAAGACCTCATCCACCAACAACTCACTCCATTGTGGTAGGTCTATCATCCCAGTACATGGGAGGCTAAGATCTAGAAGAGTGTAGTTCTGGGAAAATAGTCATGTGGCACTTTGTCAGCAGTAAAACCAAGGCATGATGGCATGTATCTGTCATCCTAGCTATGAAGCTGGTAACACATAAAGTAGATAGAACTGGTGAAATATAGCTGGGTACTGGTGGCTCATGCCTATAATCTTAGTTATTCAGGAGACTGAGAGCTAGGGACTGTGGTTCAAAGCCATCCCTGGCAGGAAAGTTCATGAAACTCATATCTCCAATTAACCACCAGAAAAAACAGAAGTGGTGCTGTAGCTTAAAGTGGTAGAGTGCTAGGCTTGAACTAAGAGCTCAGGAAGAGTGCCCAGGTCCAGAGTTCAAGCCTCACAACTGACAAAAAAAAAAGAAAGAAAGAAAAAAGAACTGGTAATGTTGGGGGGGGAGGTATGGGTGTGTGGGTGTGTGTAGAGGAGAATATAACCGATACCCAGATATCTCTCATGTAGTTTATAAAATGTCAACTAATGGCCAGTCTTCTTTCATACCCATTCTCTCCCTGCTGGCCAATTATTCTGTAGCAGAATCTGGATATTGTGTCATGATTTTCTATGACTATTAGTAGTATATATTTCTAGGCATAGATAATCTTTAAAATAATAGTAACCACATACCATTATCCAGCTTGAAATGTTAATATTCATTTTGTAATATTATTAAATTAAGGTTCACATTTCCCTCAGCTGGCTTGTATTTTCTTTAGTATGTATGTTCAAATCAGAATCAATATAACATTCATACATTGGAATTAGTTGCTATGTCCCCCACCCCCATCCCTGTCTCTATCTCTATCTCTGTATCTCTACCTCTTTGTCTCTCTCACTGGCAGTTAGTAGAGTTTAAACTCAGGGCCTCATGCTTGCTAGAAAAGCACTCTGCTACTTGACTCATGTCCCCAGCTTGTCTTGTTCTTTAGTTTATTTCTCAGATGAAGTTTCATACTTTTTTTCCAGGCTAGCTTTATACCATGATCCTCTGACCTCTCCCTCCAGAGTAGCTAGGATTAAAGGACGGTATCACCATACTCAGTCCTCTTAAATCTCTGTTAACCTAAAAGTCTCATTTATCTCTTTCTTCTTCTATCTCTTCCTCACTCAGCTCTTCTAAATCATGTCCTTGATTCTGTAAATTCTAGATTTTGCTGACTGCATCCTCTTGATATAATTTTATATATTTTCTTCTTAACCCATGTATGTGTCTAACTATGTAGTTATGGCTGGAAATTTGCTTAGGATTAGTTTTGGCTACTATTTTTTGTGATTTTCCAATGCTTATCAGAAGGCTTTTAATTGTAAGTGGATGTTGATGTCTTTGTGGTAATACTGTCTATGTATAATCATTACTTAGGTCTTTTCTTTCCTTAGGGGCTCATGAAATGAATGTGAACCACTAGAAGGATTCATCAAGATCATTGCATAAGATCTATTTCATCTGATAATATTCTAATTTTAATAACCTTATCATCTGGAAACTTCTATGACAAAAACATCTCATCAGCACTGGTTATCCTGAGGTTCTGGAAAAGCAGAAGAAATGACTCATTTCTTTATCAGCTTTCAAAATGAGCTGTTTCCTTACCATCTTACAAAGATTGTTCTTTAAGCATCTTAGTGAACTCACAAATTTGATGTGTTTTAATTCTTTGCAGATAATGACCTTGATGATCTCTCTCTCTCTCTCTCTCTCACACACACACACATGCACATAAGCACACATGTGCATACATACACACACATACATATATAGGATGTCTACCTGAGAGCTGATTTAGATTGTTTCTAGGGTACTCATCCTTACAATCTTGACAAGTTTCATTCTGGCATATCAAGTTGTTCTCAGTTCCTTTTGTATATTTCATGTCTCAGATCTGGAACGAGTCATGTTTCTAGAGTCCTGACTTATTTTTAGTGAGCAATAGTATTGAAAGACTACATTCTTCAGCCTTATTTTCATCTTTTGCATTTATTGAGCTTTAGCATGAAAGTCCCATTGAGTAAAAGGTTTTGCTACTTAAATGTTTCTTTGGAAGTCATGTGCTGTTTTAGTTCTTGTCACTATGACAAATGCCTGAGAGAAACAATTTAAAGGAGAAAATATTTGTTTTGACTCACTGTTTCAGAGGTCAGAGTCCATGGTTGACTGGCTCCATTGTTTCTGGAACTGAGGTGAGCAGGAACATCATGGTGGAAGGGTGTGGTAGGGCACAGTTACTATCATCCACACTGCAGAGCAGCAGAGAGACAAGAAGGGTCTGGGAACAAGGCATAACCTTCTGGGGCAAATCTTCCAACAAGTTCTTCCTCCAACAAGTTTCATCTTCCACCACCCAATAATGTCATCATATCAGGAATCCATCAAGAGATTAATATGTTGATAAAATCAGACCCTTAATAATCCAATAACTTTTTGATGTTTGGATCCATCTTCTGGGGATGAAGCCTCCAATAGATGACCCTTTGTGGGGGACAGTTTATGTCCAAACCATAAGATGTCTCCAGAAGAAAAGGTTAATAAAGAGTTTATATTGAATACAAAAGCATTTCTTACACATTAATTTAAAAATTACAAATATTTCAATAGAAATATAGGCAAATATTTGATAAGCAAGTGAGGGGATAAGAAATGAAAATGTGCTGGGTGCCAGTGGCTCACGCCTGTAATCCTAGCTACTGGAGACTGAGATCTGAGGATCATGGTTCAAAGCCAGCCCGGGCAGGAAAGTCCGTGAGACTCTTTATCTACAAAAACCACTCAGAAAACCAGAAGTGGTGCTGTGGCTCAAGTGGTAGAGTGCTCACCTTGAGTTGAAGAACTGAGGGATAGAGTCCAGGCCCAGAGTTCAAGCTCCACGACTGACAAAAAAAGAAAGAAAGAAAGAAAATGTATAATAAACACAGAAAAATGTAACTGGTTTACAGTTTTCAATATAAAAAATACTTAAATTTGAGAATTATATTCTACATGGTACCAGAGGTAAAAAAAATAAATATTCTCACACCATGATGTTAGGAATCTTAATTGGCCAAATCTTACAAAAATAAAACTGTAAAATTTCTAGTATGTTTACCCTTTGACCTTAAAATGCCACTTCTAGGAATCTAGCCTATAGAAATGCAAGTAAAAATATTATATTGTTAGATAAATTCTGTTGCAGCATTGTAACAAATTAGAAAAAACTAACATGTGGCCATTAGAACACTGATCAAATAAATTACAACACACTATAAAATGTGCTACAGATATTTTTTAAATATTACAAACATATCTACCATATGCAAAAATATATACAATATACCCATAGTTTCAGATTAAAATGTAGAGGAATTTTCCATCTACATCTAAACATTTATGATACACAGACGGATAGACATATGACAGGTAGGCAGACAACTCAGAAAAGATGAGCAGTGAAATATTCAGAGTGGTTACCTTTCATGAGTATATAGGGAACATCATTTTAACTTTAATGTTTAATATCTTATCATTGTCAATAAACAGTAGTGACAATGTAAGTACTTTTAACTCTTGGTGGGAGGAACACCCATAAAAAGAAGAAAAAGACAACACACGCCAGTATAAGTTGAGACTATATAATTTATCCAAGAACTTGACATGAATCTATCAAATTCCTTCTTCCTAAACCTACCATAACCACAAATAAGAGAGCAATGTGCTCAAGAGTACTTGCTACTCACTTGCACCTTGGGGTTGGTACCATTGTTACTTAACTTCTAGCTTCTTAAAGGCTCTGTGAAAACAGTAAGATGTTCCTCATGGCACTCCTTTCTTCCATGTTGTATGTTTCTCTCAGGTCTCCTGGAACCTATTCCCAACAAAACCGTGGTCTCTGACAACCAAGGGAGCTTCAGAGAGTGGGTTGCTGGGTGTGGTTGCTACACTCTGGATCTGTAAGACATTACTGGCTTCCTGAGACTCTCCCATGACACCCTGTCCCTGATCCCCATGAGCAAGTCAAAGGAGATCTTTACCAAGATGTTGAGGAAATTGTGAAGAGGACAATGCAATCATAAGCATTTGAAGGCAAGTATATGGCATTAAGTTGAATGGTCTCTATGAGTTGTGTAACAACCTACCCTCTACAGCTTCCTCTCTAAGCTCCATAATTTTCTGCAGAACAGAGTATATATGTGGTTCATCCTCCTCCTTGGCCATTTACAGAGCCCTTGGTTACCACACAGGAAGTTGGGCTCATG
Organism: Dipodomys ordii; assembly: GCF_000151885.1. Taxonomy (NCBI): domain Eukaryota; kingdom Metazoa; phylum Chordata; class Mammalia; order Rodentia; family Heteromyidae; genus Dipodomys; species Dipodomys ordii. The sequence goes on from NW_012267250.1 coordinate 9,818,149, forward strand.
CAACACCCTGGAGATTTGTATCAATAGCCTAACCGCCTTAACAAGGTCCTAAATATCACAGGATAATCCACATTCTTGAGTTTCTGAATGATGACACACCTAGAGGTTCTTTTTCTTTTCCTTCTTGCTTCTCAGGGTCATAAATGCCTCCAGTATTTATTACCCTTTCAGTTTATAATTGCTGTCATCATCTCAGGAAATATCAGCCACTTGCCATTATGCCACAACATTTCCTTTCACCAGACCCCCAGAAGTTGCCTCTAGCTCTTAGAATTCATGGCAAAGGCCATGAATTTGAATTTGAATTAATTCCTTTGAATTGGCAATGTACCTACTATATGATTTAACCATTGTCTCTGTCCAGTTTCCTACTGCTAGTCTTGTAAAACATTTGGTATTTTGCAACTGGAATGCAACTACAGAGTAAAGGCTGATTCAGCCCTTTACTATACACCTGAAGGAACCTATAATTCTAACAGTATAGTTCTCTAGACATGATCTAAGAATAGATGTTACTCTGCCACATAAATTCAAATATATATTTAATATTTTTCTTTTCTTATCTATTTGTTTTTTATTTTTCTCTAGCACTGTATGGTATTTGTTTTTCAAATTTCATTTATTACCTAAATTTGTGTGTCATTAAAAGCCTCTATCATTATGAAATATTATCTGTGAATGAGTTATTCTTCATAATGAAATTCTTAATTTTCTTTTCAGCAATATACTCTAATTTTTTAATTGTTGTTGACCTTTACAAAGAGCATCATAGATATCCCTGCTTTCTTAAGCAGAGTTCAAAGTATTGTTTTCCGGATGAGTTAGGCAATTTTGTGAATACCAATTACTGTACTCTGATATCATATAACGAAGCCCTTAGGGGCTGTTAAAGCAAGTAGGGCATTTGGCCTCAACACCAAAAGACTGAGCTTTTTGTGCTTTTAGTGTTTGGATCTTGTTTTGGAGCTTTATGTTTCCTTATTGAAAGTTTAATTGTCGCTCTGTTAGTATCATAAACTGAGACCTGCCTCGCCTTATTCATATTGTGTTTTCAATAAGTCATTGTTGAATTTGATGAATTGGTTCAAAAGTAAAGGCTTTTTGACAGTTGCTCTGAGGTTATTCCTGCTGTCTAAGTAAGAGAGACATTACTGTGAGAACATCCAGCTAGTCACACACACACACACACACACACACAAAATAGATAAGTATTGGCTTCAGGGCTCATGAAATGAGAAGAATTGGAAAGACATGGAAGAATAGTCACATTCTACAGGGTTCCAAAGATGGAAAGCTATACAGGACCAGCAAATGAACTCTATAAACATTTTCGCTTACTACCTACATTTTCTCCCTCTCTTCCATCCTCTAATCCTCAGACAGTGGCAGACATCACTTAGCCATTTGGCCTTTACTTCCATTAGGAAAGGCCTTGTGATTCTTCTAAACACAGGTTTCCAGAAAAATCACTGTTGGTTGGCTGAAGGTGACATAAGAAATGAGACTACTACAGTATGTTCACAAATAAAATAAAATTAAATTAAAAAAAATAAAATAAAGAGGGTACATCACGTGCATGTAATGGATATATTGCAATAAAACCCTTTTGTGCAGGTAAAATGCACTAATAAGAGATAGAAATAAAAAAAAGAAATGAGACTATATGATCTAACAAAGTAAGGATTACATTCAAGGAGACAGTCTTCAACTTTACATGGGAAATTTTTCTAATAATCAATCCACTGAAGTAGTTCTGCCTCAAAAGACAAAATGATTTCCATGTGTTATGTGTTTGCTATGTCCTGGGAAACACTCAATCATTTTGTATCCCATTGAAGGTATCGGCAACATTGTAACTGAGAAGAAGCTAATGCACAGAGATGTGATGTAACATCTAATGAGCACAGAGCTAGTAATTAATGAGACTGGATTAGAAACTACAGCAACACCTACCCTAAAGTCTATGTCGCAAACATGCCTTTCACTTCTCTAAGGAGGTGTGCTTTCTACCACTGAAGATACTCTAACACAGACTGAACACCCACTTGGCAGCAAGCGTATAGACAGGATTGAAAAGTTACACAGAGTTAAAAACAAAAGCACAGTTAAAGTCCTTGAAATTCTGACAGCCTTATGTTTCCGGTTGTTCCTTGAAAGAGAATCACTTATAGGAGGTAGATTTCATGAATCTTAAATGTCAGAAGACAATTTTGGAGGTTTCTGTGTGTTTACAGCTTTAGGATCATACGTAAGAGGGTACTATTAATGACGTTTATCTAAAGGTAGCAGGTTTATGGAACTCTTTTGCCAGAGAAATATGATCAATTAAGATGGGTAATTGACTGATATCTAGAAAGTTCAAGATGCTCTACACCTGGCAAGATGGAGGTGGAAAGTATCATTTATGTTGAGACTCGATGTCAGGAAGTCCAAGAAGACTTGACCCTGCCCAAGAAAACTGCAGCTTAGATAAGGCAGTCTATACCAGGTAGGAGTTCTCCCTCAAGTCATTTCTGATACTCCTCTTTGAAGAGCTCCAAAATATGTGCACCATTTCATCTACATTCCCACACATCATCTGCTTAAAATCATCTCTCTGGTCTAAATGCCTCTAATATTTCAAAAATATCTCATAAGACAATGTGTTTAGGCTATTTGCTATCCAGGACACCTTGCTCTAAACATCTTTGTGTCCATATTAACAAATGAATATAGCTGTTCCATATTGTGTATTGACTAGTAAAGAGTACCCAGATTCTTGCTTCTCCTTCCTCAGCTTTCTTGCTTTATATTAAAAGAAAACAGACAAGATGATAGATACTGTCCTTGTAACAAGAACTACTGTCTATTAAGGACCTGGAATGCAGTGGACAATGTTGAGAACTTTTTTGTTGTTTCTTTGTATTAACTCAGTCATGCTCAAATATTTTTTTCCACTTATAACAAGAACGTGAGGTTCTTAAAGGTGGTATATAGATTAATGGAGGTTGCTTTGCTAGTAAGCACTGAAGCTGGGATTCAGGACAGTAGATCAAAGTTTTCTATCTTGCAAGGCAAATATCTTTATATCTGCACCATGCACCATCAATCAGAGATCATATCTTTTCTGTCCTGAGAAGTGTTATGGGGAGAGCAGTACCTTAAACTTACCATGATACATTCTCTCCCTGTCCATACCACCACTTATCCAAGCAGCAAATGAATTTATTCTCTCACTTAATTCATGTCACCAGTATTTGCTGAGTAAATACTAAGTAGTAGGTACCATTCTAAGAAAGGAGCATTGACTGATTAACAAGGAAGATGGGATTCCTGCTCTAAGGCCCTACAAAAAGCTTTGTAAGTAAGTATATAATTTAATGCTTTAGGCAGTGATATGTGTTCCAAGAGAGAAATAATGTGGAATAAAGAGACAGGATAAAGATCAATGTTTCAACATGTACTCAAGATTTTGTTTTTATTTAATTATGAAAAGGTCAGCAGATAAAAAGATGATTGCCAAGAAGAGGCACAAACCTACCACAAAGAGACATCACAAAGAGGGAGACCCTGGCATTGGTCAGGAGGGGATAGAGTGAGGAGACTGCATGCACAAAAGATATTGTTGTGGGAAGGGAGAAACAGTGAGGCAGGAAAAACAACCGAGTAAGTTTAGGATTGTATAGTTTGAGTAATTTCAGTGGGCCTAGGCCACAGTTGTAAGTAATTCTCTGTAATTATCTAATACCTGGCTCTTGGGGAATTAGGGCAGAGGGAGAATGTTCCAGACTACAGAAGCCCTATTGCAGCAAGTGGGTGGGAAGGCAACTCTGGTAATCGATGGTTTGCATATCTAAGGCATATTTAGCCAGACGTTTGCTACCTCCAGGAATTAGCTGACTATGCCTGGAAGGAGAAAGTCCTTCTCTGGATCTTCAAGGCCTCATGATGTCAAAACATAGACAAATGAAAGAAAGAAAGTGTGTGTTTTTTTTCTGAAATGGGGGAGTAAAGGAAAATGACAGTACTATGGAGAGTGATTGGAGAAGAAATGGTAACTCAGAAAAGCTCCACCTTAGGCAAGATGTAGAGAAAAGCCTCAAAGAGAGTAGCCTATACTAAAGCCAGAAAGAGAAGCCTGGTGTTGCAAGGGCCAAGAAAATCCCAGCGCTGGTGGTTCAGACCTTCAATCCTAGCTACTCAGGAGGCTAGGATCAGAAAATCATGGTTTAATGCTAGCCTGGACAGAATAGTTTATAAGACTCTTATCTACAATTAACCAGCAAAAAACTCAACAAAAACCAGAAGTGAAGCGTGGTTCAAGAGGTAGAGCATCAGCCTTGACCAGAAAAGCCAAGCAAGAGCACAAGGTCAAGTTCAAGTCACAGTCTAGTGTACAGAGAGAGAGAGGGGGTGGGAGAGAGAGAGAACATGAAAATTAGGCCATGGAGAATTCTGGAATGTGACTGATATTGGAGCTATATTTCGAAGCCACTGGAGGAACTTTAAGTTTTGTTTCATGTTTCCTTCTTATCACAGAAAACTTCAAATGTTTACAAAACCAGAGAGAATGGCCAAATTCTCACATTTTTGTCACCCAACTGTAACAATTGTCAACTCAGATGACCTAATTCCATCCAAACACAAATCTTCAAACCCCAGAGTCTTTTAAAACAAATCCTTAAACCTCATGCTATTTCAGATTTGTGAAAATGTCAGTTAACATATCTGAAATGTAAAACTCTTTTTATAAAGCAAACTCATAATAATCACAAACATATCAAAAGACAAATAGATTTCTTAATATCACCAAATAGTCCATCATTGTCTCCCATATACATATGTAAGTAGAACCAAGATAAAATTTTAATCTCCTTTAATCCATGAAGTCCTACTTACCATCTCCCAAGGTGATCCATAATCCCAATCTGCTTGAAACTAAATGGCTTTTCAGTATGTTTTGCTAAAATTTGAAAAAATTGCTAAAATAAGAAAAGTTCTAGAAAACAGGTAAAAAGTACTTCTTCTTTCCCCCACATTTGACTGTTTATTCATTGAAATATCCAAGTTATTTGTCCTGCATTATTTTCCCCAGTCTGGATCTTGATAAATGCATTTCCGATCTCATTTGGGCTTAATATGTTGGCAAAAAGATAAACTACTCTCGAAGGAAGGTAGTATGTAAAACCACAGGTTATGTTGGGCCATCATTTTGTGTGTTGACCTTACCAGCCAATGAAATTGTTACCTAGATACATTTTTTCCACTGGAGGGAAGGAGTGTATTTATAGATTTATTTGGAAACTGAGTTCACTAAATGATGGCAGGGTCAGAGACAGTCTTGGGGAGGGGAAGAGGTCCTAAGCTATAAAATATCAGAAGAGAAAAGGAGGAGCAAGAGGAAAGTAGTTAAGAGGCAGGTGGCATTTTGCCCTCAGTGCAACCTTTTTCTCATCATAATTTGACTCCTGAGAAACCTTGTGAGTTGAGGAGGGCAAGAAATATTAACCTCATTTCAGAAATGAGAACAGTAAAGTTTAGAAAATGTGACTTCTTCACAATCCAGTGACTTATAAATCACAAAGTAAAGACTCATATCTACAGCTTCAACTTCAGGGTCTCTTCTTGTGAGATAGTCCCTTACTTAACCAATAGCAAGTGGTGGATGTCATGTATCAATGGTGTAGGGTCTTTGTGTTTTTGCAACAAGATACTGAAGACTGAATAATTTATAAAGAACAGAAGCATACTTTTCAGTTTTCAGGAAGCTAAAAAGTTCAAGCTTTGGCTCCAGCTTTCTTGTAGCATCCTGACATAGCCAAAGGTGGGAGGTCAAAAGAACATGAACACTGTGTTCTCGAGGCTACAGAGCAGAATAGAAAAGTTATCAAACTAGCAAGATGCCAGTGGAGCCATTTTTGTAAGGTCTTTGTTTCTACTAATAAGGAAGGAGTCTTGTGGCTTCACCAACTCTTAGAGGCCCCATTTAATAATATCACATTGTCAACTATACATTTTTGAAAGGGATATATTCAAAGTGTGTAGATTCCTCAAACATTCTCTATCCAGTGTCCTGACTCAGAACTCATTGCATTAGGACACACTAAGCCCATAGCCTATTGCTTTCTTCCCTGAGACTGTCCTGAAAGGTTGATATCTGTCATAAAGGACCACTTCTTTGACTTTCTTTTATAATGTATTATTTAGCAAGATTACTAGCTTGTCATTGTTGCATGTCTTTTCTTTTTGATACTGGGGATTGAACCCAGGACTTTGTGCTTGCTAGGCAAGCACTTTGCCACTGAGCTACATCCCAGCCCAAGTTTGTTGTTTTTAAGATTAGAAATACACAAATTATCCCTCATTTCAAAGATAAAACTGATTAACATTGTGGTATAAGTCATCTAGAATCACATAACATACATATTTCCTATAACTAACTCTATATACATTGGGATCATTATGCTACTCCATTCTATAACCTCAAGTTTTTCACTTTATATATGATGAGCACATTAAATACCTGATTAAAATATTATTCTTGACTTCTGCAGAATAGCTAACTATATGAAAGTAACATTATAGACCCAACTATTTCTCTAGCGATGGACCTGTTCAATTTCAGTTGCTTACTCTTTTTACCTTTTATCCGAAGAGAATGGATTCATATGTACCCCAATCTTACTGACACCTGATTCGACTCCTGTCTATTCCTAATTCCACTCATCTGACCATCACTGAAATCTGCTGCCTTCATCTACTTCCAGCTTCAATCATAACAATATTTTGAAAACTCCAACTGGACCATGCCATATCCTTGCTTTTAAGCTATTCATTGGCCTCCCATAGCCCACCACTAATATCCAATCTCCTGAATTCTTGAAAATTATAAGGATGGCCAATGTCGTGGTCAATTTTAAGATCAGTTTTAAGATCAGTTCTCTCATCCCTATAACATTTTTTGGCACATCATCGGTGCTAAAGAAATGTTAAATGAGCTCAATGAATTTATTCCAAGTAAACAAGGATACATGCGTGCTTACTTTAAAAACTTGTTCTAAATTACATCTGTTTCATTTCTGGAGATTTAATCTGGTCCTCAATGAATAATCATTCACTGATCGTCCTTGTACTATGTACTTTCACATATATGTTCTTATTTAATCTTCCCACAATTACTTTGGCTACTTTTGCTTCCTTCTAGCATTCAGTCTTTTTTCATCTCACAGTCTTGCTGCAATTTTTCTCTGAAGAATTACTTGTTATAGGGCCAAGTGATTTAGGTAGAGGGAGAGGCACACCAGCAGTGGGATCAGCATATGACCAAGACTAAAGCCCGAGAGCTTATCACATCCCTTGGCCACAGGGATGGATTCAGGAATTGGCATTAGACCCAGTGAGCCAATAAGAGATATAAACAACTTGTGATTTGGACTGCTAAGACAGAAAATGCATTGCTGAAATGTCTCCAGCCATCTTGCCCAACCTGAATGTTAGCATGAGGGAGACCAATGCAGTAGTGGAAAGGGCTGAGGGGAAAAGACAGCAAAGAAGGATGATATTGGATGATAAATTAGGCTTCAAGCCACTCTGTAAGCTAGACTTGTCATTTACATGATGAAACCAGCTTCTTTAATTTTATTTTAACTTTAGCACTTGGAATTAGATTTTTCTATAACTTTCGAAACAAGAGTCCTAATCCACATGACTATAAAGGAAATATTACTGGAAATAATTGTTGTAAATTAAATTTCCAAAATATTGCTTTAGGCCAATTATACCTAACTAATGAAGAGCACAGCTACCATTTGAATTTGAGATCTCCTAACTCTGATTTTTCACTATGAAACAAAAAAATCTTTAAAAATACAGATAGGGGAAAACACACACACAAGTATAGATGCTCAAATATATATATACAATATTTGTATCATAAAAGATTTATAAAATTTGAACTCAGGGAATTATGCTTTCTAGGCAGATACCACCACTTGAGACCCTCATCTAGCTCTTTATTGCTTTAGTTATCTTTTAGATATTGTCTCATCTTTTTGTTCAAACCAGTATCTTCCTACCTATATCTCCTACCAATATTAGAACAGTGTCTTCCTACCTGTGTAGCTGGAATGATAGTCGCATGACACCATGACTGGCTTGTGGATTGAAATGGGATCTCACTAAATTTTTGCCTGAGCTGGCCTCAAACTCGAGCCTCCCTGATCTCTACCTCCCTAGTAGCTATAATTATAGACATGAGTCACTGCACCCAACCTTTATTATGAAATTTTAAAATTACCTTTCTGGGTTGTTCTGCTCGTAAGGCAAGACCTAGTATTATCGGGTAGCTCTCATAGTCTGCCTAGGATAGAAAAGCACAACAGCCTTATATATAGGAGATACTTTCCAAGTCTCTCAGTGCATGTTTGCAATTATGAATAGTACTGCTTACGATGAATGCTCTCTTTTTTGCTCTACACATACACGTACAGCTAAGCTCAACCTGTAAATCAGGCACAAAAAGAGATTAACAATAATAGCAAAATAGCGAATTGTAATAACAGGCTGTAAAAAAAACATGAATTATTTATTTCTGGGATTTTCCATTTCATATTTTCAGACTCCAGTTGACTGTGAGTAACTATGAGAAATGAACCACAGATAAGGGAAATACAGTAATAATCACTTTTTACTAGTAAAGGTATTTATAGAATAAGGAAATATTTTATTTAAAGAGATACTATGTTGATCCTTCTGCAAACTGAAGAATGAATCTTAACTTTGCAAAGCAAATTAATTCCCTGATTTCAACCTGGACATTCATCCATCAGAACTTTTTAAAATTAAGACTGGCTTCAGATTTAAAGAGAGGAGCAGTGCAGGCTCCTTGTGGACAAATAGCTTGTGTAAAATGTCAAAATACTTCCTAAAATCTAATGAGGTAGAAATCCTCAATTGTAAAAAACAAAACAAAACAATTCTTATGAGTAATTGACTTATCTAGAAAGCATTCATTTATATTTATATATGTATTGAACCCAGAACTCCACCACTTGAGCCCTCCCCTCAACCCTTTTTTTTGGGGGGGGGATCCGGTCGTGGGGCCTGAACTCTGGGCCTGGGCGCTGTCCCTCAGCTCTTCAGCTCAAGGCTAGTGCTCTACCACTTGAGCCACAGTGCCACTTCCGGCTTTTTTCTTTTTGCTTATGTGGTGCTGAGGAATTGAACCCAGGGCCTCAGGCATGCAAGGCAAGTGCTCTGCCACTGAGCCACCTTCCCAGCCCCAACCCTTTTGTTTATATTTTGTTTTTGATACAGAGTCTCACTAGCTTTGCCTAGATTGAACCTCAAGATCCTATCTCTACCTCATAGTCTAGGACTCCATGCCCTCCTCATTAAAAACAATTTTTGAGCACCTACAAAATTCTGAGAACTTTGCTAGGTACTTAGGATATGATATTAAGCAAATCCAAAATAGCCTGTTCTCTTGGAGTTTTAATATAATATATGGATTTTGGTATTCTGTGCTAGAAACTGGCTAGACAAAACAAATAAAATGATCATCTGTGTTGCGCACAGAGCTGGACCAAGCACAATATGTCTAAACTTTTTTGATTGTATAATTCCATCATTGGAGAAAATGTTAATTGCATTTATGTTAATAACATATTATGTTAATAACATATTATGTTAATAAACATACATACATATAATACATATATAATATAATACATATATAATATAATACATATATAACATAATATATATAATATAATACATATAATATATAACACATATAATACATATAATATAATAAACATACATGTAATACATATAATATAATAATAACATATTATGTTAATAAACATACTTAATGTATGTTTTCTTACTTGTTGACATATTTTATCCTTCTACTATTTTCAAAGGTGTACATGATAAGGTACACACCTTATCCTGTGAGTGAGACCAAAGTTTATTATAAAGATTTCTAGGGTTGGGAATGTCGGATATAGCATAGAGGTAAAGCACTTGCTAATCATGCACAAGGCCCTGGTTTCAATCCCAGCACCACCCATCAAAGCATAAAAAATAAACTATTGTGTAGTTTTTTGTTTTTTTTTAATAGAAAGGGTAAATGTGATGAATGTGCATTATATGCATGTGTGAAAAGGTCATAATCCCCTTTATACAATTAGAAAATACTAACAAAATAATAAATGTGGAGGAAAATATCTAATATTTTTTCTACATCCCTATTTGGGGACCACAGTCCAATGGGCTGGGCTTCTCAGGTAGCCTTGGATGTTATGTTGTATACAGTAGAGAATTAAGCTACACTCTGAGGCTAGAGTAGGGCTGATCATTTTGTGATTCATGTATGGACATCTATCAATGTCTCACTATCCTCACTGATCTTCTGATCAGTGAGATTTTCAGACGTTTAAAACTAGAGATTCAGAGCAACTGAGATCTAAAACCAGTTGTTTGACTGATGGAGGTTTTTATTTTTCAACCGCTTGCTTTGACATTGGTTAGACACACTGCTTGAATGAATATTCTTTACAAAATATCTTACTTACACACCAAAAAAATAGCTATTTCATTGACCAGTGCTGCAAAACCCAGGAACTAAGAAAAAAATCTCCAATGAATTCTCCTCAGAAACACATTACCTGGATAAGCCTGGCTGCCCACTGCGACCAGGCCTTCCATTATAGAGCATCAGTATTCTTGTCATCTCTCTCTTTCCAAGCCTAAATTGTGCAGCCCATAAACTATTAAAGAAAATGGTGTTCCCTTAAGCCAATTTCCACTCATATTTCTGCAAATTAATTCAATCAACATTTATTGAGTGCCTACTATAAGCAAGTAGATAGTTTTCTAAATCATCTGGCCTGATGTGTATATGTGTTTGTGTGAGTGTGGTGGGTGTCTGTGTGTGTCTCTGTGTGTGTGTGAATGCATGTAAAAAGACTCCGTTACTTGTAGAGCCCCCACTTAAAGAAAATTGTTTCATAGCAAATGATTGCTAAAGCAATCCCTATCTCTCAGTATTACTCTGAGCATACATTAGCAGCCAACAGCATGCTTCATTTGCCCATACACTAATGAAAAATGATTGCTTGTCTTTCTAAAACTAAACCAATTATTCTTGTTTTTGTTGAATAGAAATATGGCTGTGTTTAGTGACAGAATAACTAAATCAGTCTTACTTAGAACGCAAGTATCAGCGTGGATCTTGTCACTTTACTGACAGGAAATGTAACCCAGATAGCTTATTTGATAAAATAGGGCAATATTGGCTTTGGAACCAACCAACAAAACAAACAAACAAGAAGAAGAACAACAAAAAACTTTCAGTCTCATGACTTCACAGTGAATGAACCATGTGTGCTCTCCATTCCTCCCTTTCTAGGCTTTTCTCCTAACAGCACACATAAAGAAGCAATGTTTTACAAAACCAACAGTACCCGCCTAGAGCTGCTATACAAACATCTACCTGACTACATATCACAATTTCAGAAATGCTACCTAATCATCTTTTTTACAGGTTGCGTGAGCAAAATAATGTTTCTTTAATTACACGAACTCTTTATTTTTGATATTTTAATGACATTTTGGAAGACAACACGGCTGCTTCTCTTAGATCAGGTGGTATTAATCAGGTGTGACAGCTAGTTATTTGATACATTTTTAAAACTCCCACTTGTATGTGTACAGGAGTAAGCTGGGACTTGATTTCTCAGTCCTAGGTCTGTAATGTCACCTGTGTTTCCACCCATAACGAGCAAAATAATTGAACCAAATTAGCACTATCTATAATTCAGTGCTAGCTTAAAGGCATTATTTTTATTTTTTTAAGTATGAAATAAGAAGGCATTCTCCCCTAGGGTATATGTTAATAAATAAACGTCTATGCGATCCACATTCAAACCATGTGTCTGTCCAACACAGGTTTTTCCCTTGTGGCTGTACTCTGCACATCCATTTCTTCGTCCAATCTATGTCATGAACTGGGAAATCATTCAGACACAAGCGGATACTCTTTTACCTGGGTCAGGACACTAGGGAGCATTTAATGCCCCTTAGGTGCTATTTGGGGATCCAAGAGTATTAGCATTGGATGTTTGTCGTAAGTGCTGCGATTGTTAATTTGTTGGTCTCTCTGGTATACAGAACAGAGAGGCCTCAGAGAATAGGCCTGGCCTCCAGTGCTCCAACTTTGTGGCCTTGGCACCTGGCATAGATTTAGATGCTAGTGACCAGAAGTCACATTGTTATTAAGTGTTGGGGGTGGGGAATGTGAAGTATAATATTGCTCAGTCTTCTTATTTTACCAAGAAAGATGTTGAGGCCCAGAATAGACTTGACCAAAGTCACACGGCAAATATACTTGAATTCCATTCTCAGTTTCCAGTCAGGCTTTCCTACTCCTCCCTTTCCTGGCCTGATCAATAGAGCTAAAGGTCCGAATAGCCAGTTAGTAAAAATGAGTTAAAAGCAATACTTTTCCAATTGTAATGTTCATGTAAATTTCCCAGGGAACCTGCTACAATACAGATGCTGTCAGGAAGATGGAGGTGGGGTTTGAGATTCAATAGGTGAACCAGGGTGAGGGAATTCTGGGCTGCCAGTCTGGGCACCAGATCTTGAGACACAAAGCCAGAGAGTACAGTGATTCATCTCACTGGGCTTGGCATCAGACAGGTTCAAATCCTGACACTTCTACTTTCCTTTTTATTGTACACCAAGCACAACACTGCAGAATCCACAGGTGCCAGGCAATGAAAACAGATAGCCAGGGATGTGGGATATACTGGAGTACACAAGCCCTTTCTAATGTAGTGGCTACTGTTTATGTTTATTTGGTTATTATCTTATGGAGGTTAGACCCCATGGTGATTATGCTAGATTTTCTGAATATGCCATAGAAAACCTTCACATTTAAATTGGAAGAAGACAAAGATAGATAGATAGATAGATAGATAGATAGATAGATAGATAGATAGATAGATAGATAGATAGATAGATAGATAGTAGTTAAATAGATACAGGTTTTCAGCAATATCTATAACATAGATGTATATATTTACTTACTTACTTACTTATTTATACTGTCCTAAGCATCAAACACACTTCCTCATACATGATAGGCAAGTAACCTACCGTTGAGTCCTATCATAATTTTTTAAAGTTGGAAATTACTTTAAACACCTTTTTTATCATTAAGTAATTTTACAAAGGTGTTTCAATTCAACATGTCAACTAATTTATTTGTCTATTTATTTATTTACTTGCTTATTGTACCAGGACTAGGGCTTAAACTCAGGTCCTGGCACTGTCCCTCAGCTTTGTTTTTGGCTCAAGACTGGTTCTCTACCAGTTGAGCCTCAACCCCATTTCTTGATTCCTTTGTTACGTTGCTTAAATGAAGATGTCTCCTGTATTTTCCTGCCTGTGGTGGCTTTGAACTTCAATCCTCAGTTTCAGCCTTCTGAGTAACTAGGATTACATGTGTGAGCCACCAGCTCCCAATTTCAATCCATTTTATGGATACAATGCATCTTAAACATTGTCACCTCTTCCATCATTGTCTCTACCTCTTCCATTTATCCTCTCAAGTTTTTACTATCATTTTCACTCGTGTACATAAAGTATTATGAGGAAGGTTTGGTGAAAACTTTAAACATTTTTAGGCACCTTACAGGCAACCCAAGGGCTGAATCCTACCTCCAGTTTGCATCTACTTTGAAAGCATGCTCTCCTTTGAGCTTCAAAACAACCCCACGAGGTATGTAAATATCAGCATTACCTCTTAAGATGAAAGAAACTAGACTGGAACCATTCCATTACTCATTCCCTGTTTGTAATACATAGTAGATAGATCGAGAGCTGGAATTCACCAGAAATGATGGATTCCAAAGGCTGCTCAGATCTTCCTCAGTCTAAAGCTACCTTACTATGCTCTAGTATGTGGGAGAAACAATGCAAGAAGCTTCCCTCTAGAGAAAGACCCTGAGTGTGAAGCTGGCCTCTTGGGGGCTTAACTACCCTGTTCCTATCACAACTTCTACTTGGAGATGGAAGTTGATGGAATGAAATAACTAAAATTAAGAGTCAGCCCAGTTTAAATTGAGTCTTGGTTCTATAGACCATAGGAGAGATGGCTCCTGAGACCCCTTCCTTGGGGTCTAATCAGAAGAAATGCAATGGCAGTTGGCAGTGTCAGAATCTTAGGGTCTTCATTTCCAATCTCCTTCTCCTTTCCCTTCCCACTAGGATATCACTCATGCTCCAGGGGACAAGGGTTCCCAATCTATATCTCCTGCATTTTCTTTTGTTCTTTTTTTTCAAAAATTAAATAAGATAGTGTATATAAAGTTTCTGGCACATAGAAGACACTTGGTAAACTTAAGTGCCTGAAGCCCTAAGTTTATTCCTAAACTACCTCTAGCCAGCCTGGTCCCAGAAAGTCACTGAGTAAAAAGTGAACAGATTATACCAAATCTACAAACATCCATGATCCCTGGTTGAAGCAGGAGGTGGCACTTTATAAAGACAAAATGTATACCATTGATGATAGTGTAGCAGAAACCATCCTGTGGCTGGAGTCAAGAATTTAGACATTTGAAAGCAAACAGGAAAGTGTGAATTATCATAAAACCCATTTTAAGAATGGAGTAACTGAGATTTAATGATAATGTCACCTACTCAAGATCACTCTCAACCAGTGATCAAGAATCTTACTCCCTAGTAAGTACACACCACAACAAATCAACCATTTTACCTACCAGGGTCTTAGTATCTCTTCCATTAAATAAAGATACTTAGCCAGGTGTTGGCGGGCTCACATCTATAATCTTAGCTATTCAGGAGGCTGAGATCTGAGGAAGCCAGCCTGGGCAGGAAAGTCTGTGAGACTCTTATCTCCAATTAACTCCCCCCCCCAAAAAAAAAACTAGAAATGGAGCTGTGGCTCAAGTGGTAGAGCACTAGCCTTGAACAAAAAGTCTCAGGGACAGCAACCAAACCCTGAGTTCAAGCTCCAGGTCTGGCACCAAATAATAAATAAATATCCAAAATATTCAGTCATATGCAAATATTTATGACTAGCCCCTGAGAGTCTTTCCCATCAAAATCTTCACTGAGACTAGACTCGAATACAGAACCACTAATGAGAAGCACAAAGATGATGACTTTAAAGATGGCAACAAGTCCTATTGGGTCAACCGCCCCCTCTCCTTTCAAGCTGGCTTGGGTAGACAGTTGGATAGTCTTCCTCGTAGAGCTAAACTATGTTTCAAGTGGTTCAGATTTCCAGGATGGAAAGGTTTCCTTTGATAGAGATCAAGTTCAGCTTTAATCATTAAACCACTTCTACTCCCCTGTGAATTTTCACCAAAAGAAGGGAAACTGAGCCAACATAGGCACATCATCTCAGAGGATACGTGCTGCGGATCAAGGCAGGAGGGAGGCAGGAGAGACAGCAGGGTCCTCTACACCACACGAAGACACCCTGTTAGGACCAAAATCTGGGTGAAGAGAGAGCTTTAAATAGAAATCAAATGCTTTCCCTCTCTCCGTCTCTCTCTCCCTCTCTCCTCTCCCTCTCTCCCTCTCCCCCCTCTCTCTTTCTCTCTCTCAGATAAACACATAAGGTTGGTGATTGGATAAAAGTCTGGTTTCATTCCAAGCATAAAAAAAAATTAAAAATGGGTTTAGAGAACTTAAGTTTCCGGTCTCCTAACTTTCCTGACCACAAGCATGTTTTATTGTAAGCCTTGAAAATAAAGGGTTATTTAATAAATTAACACTTCACATGCCTTTAGTTCAATTCTGGGTTTGTTTTACACATGATTATTGGCCAAATTTTCTTTATGGAGTTCAGACCGTTTGTCCTGCCTTACCCCTTCACCTAGAAAGCTCTACTTCTTACCCTTGTTGTACTTTATGGCTTTATAATACTTTATTGAATTGCTGTATTACGGTATTTCTGCCCTACCCCTACCCCCAAATAATCCTTTATGAGAAGATAGAGTTTGGAATGCAGTGAAGTATGCACAGCAGTCTTTAGAGCATTTTACAAATTTCTCTTGGCCTCAGAAATCACAAAATAATCACACAAAGAAACCAAGCCCTTTGCCTGCAGGACAATGCATGGTTTTTTTATTAAAAGAGGAATTTAAATTCCTTCTGTGCACAGACTGTTTTAACTAGAAAGACTTAGAAAATTAATTTTTGCCTATAATCTCTTATAGATAATACTATAAAAATAGTTCCTTTTTAAGAAGCATATTTCATGCAAATATCAAAAAGCCTTTTATCTGTGTTCAAGATTTCTTGTTCTATTTCTGTCCCTTATTTCCTTCTCTTAGCTGAGGATCAGACTTTGAGAGCCTTGAATCCCCAGATTTGTTACTGAGAAGCAGAAACTAGAGGCCAGCCTCAAACTGACCTCTTTACTATTTTCTAAGTAGAGAAACTGAGGCTCGTGGCTTGACTTCCTACTATGTGCTGGGCAATTTGCCAGATGCTGGAGTAAAAAGGCAGAGGACTCTGAGGGCAAATTGGCAAGATTCCACCCACAAAGATTGGAAAAGTACAGGCTAGAATAAGAGCCTGGGCTGGAAGTTCAAGGGGCAAGAGAAAGATCAAACTTTTAAGTTATACTGGACAAACCTGCCTCACTCAAAAGCTATTTGCAGAATTTTTGCACATTCTAATATGACCTGTTAATTTGTTTGGTATTTTACCAATTTGTTTATTTTACTTATTTATGCTGAGACTTGAACTCAGGATCTAGGTGCTGTCTCTTAGATTTTTGGTTCAAAGTTAGCACTCTACCACTTGAGCCACAGCCCCACTTCATATTGTTTTTCTCTAGTGGTTAATTAGAGATAAGAATTTCATGGTCTTTCCTAGTCTGGCTTCAAACTGCAATCTTCAGATCTCATCCTCTTGAGTAGCTAGTAGTGAGCCACCTGGCCATATTGTTCTTTAAATGGTTCCTTTATTTTAACTTTAATTTAGAGTAACACTAGGAATAATGTGGGTGAAAGTCACTGTTGAATGAATGTGCTAGCCATGTGTTTTCCCCTAATGTACACTAAAATAAGTACATAACTATTAAAGATGCATTCATCTAGGTAATTCTCAAAAACTAATACAAGTAGAACATCAGTCATCCCCACAGCACACGTAGGGAAATCCTGAGATAAAACAGAAGAGAAAAATAAAAACAGCTAGGACTAGATATTTATAGAAAAAGGATCTCAAAGCTATTCTTGATGTTGGTGGGGAGAAAAATTATCTGATGTCTTTCTGTTCCTGGGGCAGAGCCACCAAGAGACCTAAAGTCCATACCCTGCCAACTTGTAATTCTTTACTAATAGGTTATTAGGTCTGGATTGTTTATTATTGGTTGGTTGATTAACTTGTGAGAGGGTAAATCCAGGGCCTTGCTCATGCTAAGCAAGTGCTCTACCACTAAACCATATCCCTAGCCCAGGTTGTTAAATCTGGATAAATCCATCCAAAGCCTTCATGGTCACTGACACTGAAGATCCACCCAAAGCTTTTTATCATTAGTGTCACATAGACTTTCACTGAAAAAAAAATCAGTACTCATCATTATATACAATTTCCATCTACATAGTAAATGTAATGCCTCCTCAATCTACTTTTTATGCTATAACAAAACAAACTAGAGTGAGTAGATAACAAACAATAGAAATTTATTTTTCACTGTCCTGGTAGCTGAAAAAGCCAAGATCTAGGTGCCAGTAGACCTACTGGTGAAGGTCCTCTTTTTAACTACGGATGATTCTCTCTAAAGAGGTAGAATGATAAAGAATCCCCTCATGTCTTAAAGGGTTAAGTGTCCTAAAGGTCTTAAAGGGCTTTACCCTCAGGACCTAATCTCTTCCCAAAGGACTAAAAACATCACCTAGGAGGTAAGGATTTCTACATAATGAATTTTGAAAGAATATAACCACTGTGACTGCAGCATCTACAAAGGATACAATATCTGTCCATGCCCCACATATTGAATGTTTTGAATTGCTAGTTTTATTAATATAGCTGTGGGAGAGTGAAAAAAAGTACAGTCAACTGACATTTCTGCTCAGCCACTAATGAGATGTTAGATTTTTGGATGTTACTTAAGTTCTGTAACTCATAACTTCTATATTTACTAAATGAAGATAATGGAGATATATACTTCTAAAATTTTCTCTGGTCAGAGAAGCAGGGAACAAAATATCGAGTATACCAAAAAAGGCATAATGTCTAGCACATGGTTTAAAATCCCACAGTAAATCTATTTTTAATAGCAACTATGTAGCCATTAGAAATAACAAAATCAAAGCAATGGTGACTATAAAATTAACATCAAAAGATGCTTGAAATAATTTTAAAATATTCAAATATTCCAGTGTTTTTCTCTGTGTGCTTATCCAGGTGTATATTTATTCTGATTTCAAGTAAGAAAAATTATAAATATTTATGACCAAAACAGTAACAACAATAACAAAAAAAAACCTTAAACTTTGAAGGAATGAGTATTGAGAGGCACTTTGGAATAGAGGTTCAGAACATCAGTTCGGAAGTCTACTAAACTTTAATCCGTCCTAGATCACTTCTAACTATGTAATCTAACTACATTCTCATAACTCCATGCCTCGGTTTCCTTTTCAGAAAAAAAAATGGTGATTTTAATAACACTATCAACCTCATTTTTTGGTTTAGCTACCTCTAATATTTAGCAACTTTGCAATAACTAGTACTGAGGTTCATGTAATAAGGGTATGAATATTACTTTTACCCTTTAGGGAAGGATCTGTCTTTGTGCACCTATGAAGCTGTGAATAGTCAAATGAAAAGTACATTCACTAAGTATTTATTGTCTGGTTTCACTTATTGTACTGTGGGAACCATATAAAGCAAAGGTAGCATTACCACGAGGTTGCCCCGCCAATGCCCAGGCACACCTGGGCAGTTTTTAAGTGAACCAGGAGGACAAAGCTTCACCTCCCACCTGGCACAGTCGAATAGGACCTAATGATCCAAGTGCTTTTTTCTTACGCAGAACAAATACATCTTAAATATCCCTGGGCTATGCATCTACTACTGCCACTTCCAATTCTACTTCACAGTTACATTGAAACCCTCTTCAATTTAGGCTGCTTTTATTTGCATTCAGACTAAGATAAAGTGTGTGCCAGGGGACAACTTGACCATTAAAAAAATTCTATTTGACTACATATATTTTCATCAATTTGGGAAAGCAATCAAAGCAGGCATTTTCACTTAAAAGCTTGGAAATAAAGCTGATATTATCTGGTTGGGGAAGGGCTGGGAAAATCACTGGAGGGGGAACCATTTTTGTATATCCCATTTCTTGTAGCTGTTGTCATGTACAGGATGTATATTCAAATGTGTCTGTGTATTTCTAAACTGATCGTACATCAAAATTAGAGCCATATTGTTCCTTTTACAGTGAAACTGTTTATATAGGAAATATTGTACTGAACATTCTTGGTCTCCACCCTGGGTTGTGACTGATTGCAGAGCAAGATAAAAGCACTTATATCCACACACTTGACAGAAGTCTATATGCATTGAAGAAATCGAAAGAAGGTGTGATTTTAGCACAAACACTATTATCAACCAAAGAAAAAGAAAGAACAGAAAAGAAGCAAGATCACTGTAGTTTATGCAAATTCAGAGAAAGCAAAAAGCATATACTCACAGGCTGATAGATTGAAAATTAGGGGGTAGATTAGATCAAATGAATTTAGTTTGGTGTGGTTTAAAACAGCCCTTGGATGTTGTTAGTCCCATGTGATCAACTGAATTAGAGTCATTTACAAGAGACAGATATGGCCCACTAAGGAGAATTCATTTTCTAATTTACTAGAGGAAATAGTAATTTGAAGCTGGCTACTTGGTTCTTTGGTTATATTTTGGAAGGCTTGAGTTGATTTCAATAAGCTCAGTAGAATTTTCCCTCCATACTCAGCCTTTTTCTCCCTTCTGGTCTTTTTGCTCAAAAGCTTGATCTAAGTACAAAGGGAAGCAGGAAGTTGACAATTATCCCATAAATCTGGGTCATGTTGTTAAGTCAACAAAATTGTAGATTTGATGGAGCTTAGACGAATTTTAGAGATTATCCTGGCCCAAGGCTTTCAAACTTGGAATATTTTGTTAATGAAATCCTATGTCAAACTCCAAAGTGTCATTTAGATTTGAACCATGGTCCACTAGTAGCTATTGGTCAAAAGTTGTAGAGGGAAAGAAATCAGGTTACAGTACAGTTATCAAAAGGTACATGAAAGGTGGGAAGATGGAGTACCGTGGGAATCCAGAGCAGGAAATGATTACTTCTGGCTTAGCTGATCTGGCAAGACCTCATTTTCCTGATATTAAAAGTTGACTATAATTTAAACCTTGTTTTTCCTCCACTCATCCACCCTTCCTTATCAAAGCTATCGGCTGAAATAATGATCTGCATCAAACTCCATCACAGGAGCAGCCCATGGGAATCTGATGTTATCATTAGCCCATAGAGTTGATCCTGACTTAGAATCCATTGACAAAGATTATTAGCCCATCAGTAAACATCTTTCCTCTTCTGAGCACAATTATGCTTCCAGCCTCCTTTATATTAGCTGTAGGCATGTGATTGGATTTTAACAATAAGTAGAAAGAAGTGTTCCAAGACTGGTCAACAAGCTCCCTGAGTATCCTTTCTTCCCTTCCCTCTCTTTTTCAATGTTGATGTCCAATATGACATGGACTGAGAAAATGACAAGTTGAGGATAAAGAGCCTCTATTAACTTGTATACCTGAATAGTTTCATGGAACTTACACACACACACACACACACACACACACACACACACACACATTACCAACAAGAAAAATCTACAATGGACTTTGCATGAGTGAGAAATAAAATTGTATGGTATGCAAGCTCTGGCATTTTAGGATTTACAGCAGCTATTACAACTCTAATACAGACTCTGTTCTGTATTATAGCCATTCCATTCTTCTCTTTCTTGAATATCTTTGAATTGTTCCTGAGTACTTTTTGCACATTTCTAATTTTTTGTGCATTAGAAATTGTATGATCTCCAGAGGACAGTTGTTCATAAAATATAATCCAAGTCTCTGTGGAGGAAGAGATCATGTTTCCTTGTAGATGTTTGATTGAAACTCCTCTGGGCCACAATTCTTTACAGCATAAAAAGAAACAGTCAAGTCTCTTTGTAGTATAAAGAATCTACTTCTATGATGTGAAGACCAAGTTGTCTGAACCAGAGCAGGCACTGAGCACAGAAGGATACCAGCTTCAGAAAGAGAAGCCCTCACTCCAATAGCACAATCTCAGACACACCCTAGAAGCTCCCATTCTCCTCATTTGTAAAATAAGGGATACCAGCTTAGGCATGCCTACTTTGCAGATGACATTGTTTATTCATTCAACTGTATTTTGGAAACACCAATTCCACTGCAGTGCTACATATGTGCATTGAGGTGCTTTGTAAACCAGCAAGAGTTAGAGTTGAGGAGAATGTTTCTCCTAGCTAACTAGTTCCCTGGAATAGTGGGCTCATGTGTAAAACCCGCAAAGAAAGGATGAATTTACAGTATCATTTTATCCAAAGGATTGCAAACTAGCCTAAGGATTGCAAAATACCATTTTCTAAAATTGGTCTCCTGTGTCTTTAATCTCCTAGATATGTCCTCAACTTAGAAATGCTAGGTTTTATTCTCTCTATAAGTTCCAGCATCACCAACACTCAGTCTCTTCCTCAGTTACAGACTCTATCACACTCTACTACATCAAACAAACAAGAAGTCGAATTTCCAACAGCGGTGGGCAAGGAGCAGCTCCCTGCAGCCTGCAGTACCATGCCAAATTACCTTCAAAGTCCATTTTTCACTCACCAAAGTAGTTTCATCAGTGTTAAGTGGGCAGATCTCATCTCTCCAATTCTCACCAGATTTTGAGGTCACAGAGAAACTTGAAACCAGAGTGGTATTTTGTCATGACCACCAGTCAGTGCTACCAGAGACATTGTACTAGAAGGCCATCATCTTTGCCTGTCTCTGACTTGGGACCAAGGAGAGTTAGGACAGGCTAGAAGAGTGAAGCTGCTTGGCTATTACTTGATTCATTTTGTTCTTTTCCAGAGAACATTTCAGCCTCAGAAAGAGCTCTACAATGAAATAGCTACATAAAAGTTTATAAACCTCAGAAACAAGTGTCATGAGACAAGTGACAAACCTCAATTTTCTCAACTGTAAAGTGTCAGTAATAATATGTGGGGTTTTATTTTTTGCCACATGGGGATTGTTGTAAAGTCCAGATGAAAGCATTTACACCTTGAACAGGTGCAGGAAGTATTATTAGTAGGATTATTATCTTTAGAATTATCTTATTGGAGACCAGCACCAAGACCTATATCTCAAAATCATGCCATGGAGAAGATATAATTCTAGTCAAAATCACTGGATGATACAACTACAGGATTTCAGCTTTAAAATACTAGGTACCTCTTTGAAATTAATACTCTGAATAATTAAGTCTTGGAAACCCAGATATAACAAATTCACAATTTATCACTCATTGGAGCTAAACTGAAATGTACCTTTATGTATTAATTATGAAATAAAGACTTGGTGTAAGGCTTTGCAGGGAATACTAAGCCTATGTTTGAGTAAGTCTTCAAAATGTTTTACTCAGAACATCAGGAAAGTTTTTTAAAACACCCATTTCCTTGGGGTTCATTTTTCTTAGCATCATCTTATATAGTCATATTGTATATAGCTTTTGACCTTTTCTGCTTGACCTAGACATATACTAGTTATTGCATATAAGGGAAACCATGGGACCTATGTTTCTTTGGGCCTGGCTTACTTCACTTAATATTTTTTTTCCAAGTCTTTCCATTTCCTAACAAATGGGGTGGTGTCATTCTTTCTGATAACACAAGTGGTTTTATCTTTCTTGCTGTTGTTTTTAATGTATTTATAATGTACCATGTGATTTTTTTTGTTTCTTTTGTATGTTCTTCCCCCATGATATAACCCCTGTTTTCACTGTATTTGATTCCAGTACCCTCTATCTTGTATACACATTTTTCTAATTTGGGGAGGGGAAAGGAAATAACAAAAGGCTGAAATAAGGTTACAGGCTGACTCATTGTAACAATGAGATGTACAAGACACTATGTAGAAAACAAACTTTACAATTTTGGGGAGTGGGGAGAGAGAAGTTGGGGAGGTGGGGAAGGAAAGGAGGAGGAGGTAACAATGCTCCATAGGAAATGTACTCATTATCTTACTCATGTAACTGTAACCCCTCTGTACAATATTTTTACAATAAAAATATATACAATAAAACACCCTTTTCTGTAAGTAAGTGATAAAGCCATTCTGAAATATTCTTTTTTTTGGGGGGGTGTCCAGTTGTGGGGCCTGAACTCTGGGCCTGGGCGCTGTCCTTCAGCTCTTTAGCTCAAGGTTAGCGCTCTACCACCTGAGCCACAGCGCCACTTCTGGCTTTTTTCTTTTTGCTTATGTGGTGCTGAGGAATCAAACCCAGGGTCTCAGGCATGCAAGGCAAGCGCTCTACCACTGAGCCACCTTCCCAGCCCTGAAATATTCTTATATCTTTGTTATATGAGTACCATAAGAGTCTACTCATGAAGACTTTGTTAATGTAGCTTTCTTAATTTAAAAAAATCCACAATTGCTTTACTCTACAATCTAACTTTATACTACAAATAAAATTTCTTTCATTGAATGTTCACTGATGCCCATATACATTGTCTCACTCACCCTCAGAACAAAACCATGATAACAAAGTTTCCTTGCTGAAAAGCTAGGCCTAGGGAAATTAAGTAACTCATTCAGATTCCTAGAGCTGGGAAGTGAAGTACAGACTTACAAGCCAAGATTTACTTAATTTCAAAACCCTCTTTCCTAAACATTCTTTCCACTTGTCTCTTGGCTTAATAGTCCACCTGATTTAGTAGAACCGTTGCTGAGTGAACAATGCCATCTTCAAACTATCCACTGGCATGATCCTAAAAAAGCAGTAGCTAAATCTTTATTATGAGTCCATTTAGTTCCTCCAGATGCCACCATCTCTAGCTGTCATGAGAAGTTTGATACTCAGAGAGCTGGTAATGGGAATGGAAAGATTAACTCAGTGGAACTATTGGACTCATCTACCTATTTCCTTTCATTGTCTTCTGACACTACTCCATAGGGCAGCACTAGCTCTTAGAGAGAGGGTAAAGAACAATAAGGATCGGTCTCTCTTGAAGGCTCCCAGGAAAGAACAGAGGAGCAGCTGGAAAATGGCAATGCAGTTGTCTCACACTAATACAGGCTTTAGAAGGAGTCAGTCCCAATGTCAGGAATGTGCAACTCTATCCGAGGCTGATTTTCTCCCCAAAGACAGACCCTTGGAACGTAAGCTTCAACCAAGAATTGGATTTTTCTTACAATGTCAGGAATTACTGAGTTATTAAAGAAAAATTTGTGCTGGAGACAGCAGATGGGCACATCTGACGGGCTGAGAGGAGAGAGCGGTGTTCCAGGTAATGGAGAAATTGTTCAAGGACAATTTGTGTGTGAAAATATAAACCCCATAAATCTGCCAGAGTCAACAGAGCTGAAGACAAATCACTCACAGAAATGTGTCTCTCCCCAACAGAGCTGACCACAGACTTAATTTAGGTGCATGCCTCATGTATGCTGGCTTTAAGACTTTCTGTTCGAAGGGAGAAATGAGCAATAATGACGTAAATTGATATCAGTCCTCCTACCTTGCCCTGTTAATAGTAATTTTTTTGCCTTCTGTTATATTTAGAGTTTTCCTTCAACATAGTGAAAGCTATGCCATAATCCAGGCTGCTTTCCTGTTAATAGTAATTTTTTGCCTTCTGTTATATTTAGAGTTTTCCTTCAACATAGTGAAAGCTATGCCATAATCCAAGCTGCTAGGCTGCCTTGGCAGTACAATCCCAGCCTGGCAGTAACAGACCAACTTTCTGCCCCCAGCACCACCATATACTTTCTTGTTCTTCTTGGTATGCTCAAAAGAAGTGGAAGAACTAAACTATCATTTAGCCAGTTGAGAATGGTCTATGTGGTGCTTTCAATCCACTCATCAATTGCATTAGGGCAAGGATTTGTTTGTTCTTGATCCTTTTCAATCCTAAATACCTGAACCATAACTACTCCATAGTAAGAATTCAGTCATGATTTAATGACTGAAACATCCATTCATTTGTGCACCCTCAAAGATTACTGTCAAATAGACAGAGAGGTTTTTTTTTCTTGTATCAAATTGAAAATGATGCCCATCTCATTTAATTTCTGGGATGATGAGTAAACCACTGACATTTTTCCATATAAGAGTAAATGCTGGTGCTGGGAAGGTGGCTCAGTGGTAGAGTGCTTGTCTTGCATGCATGATGCCCTCGGTTCAATTCCTCAACACCACATAAGCAGAAAAAAAAGCCGGAAGTGGGGCTGAGGGTCAAGTGGTAGAGGGCTAGTCTACAGCTGAAGAGCTCAGGGACAGCACCCAGGCCCAGAGTTCAGGCCCAACAACCAAGAAAAAAAAAAAGATTAAGTGCTGACCCCCAACTTTGAACCAGTAATACATCACTAGAAATATCTACTAACTTACTATTACAGTAGTCCACTTTCTTAACTTCATGTGTTCACCAGCTTGTATAAGATAGGTTATACACAATTAAACAAAGAGGTGTGCTCAGAATTATTGCTTTCTAAATTATCCACATTCTGGTGTTATTCCACCAAACTTTTCTAAAATCAAATATTCTGTTAACTTCTCAAAGGAGGTTTTGAGAATAAAAGCCTCTGGTGGGACCTTATTTAAGTCATTTCTTTTTCATCTGAGACCATTTTCCCTCTAGATAGAATACAGCTAGAGCAGGTCAGAGACAGCAGTATGACTTTACTCAGAATGGATGGAAAATACCATGTTTTATTTGATTTGCAAGAGGGTTTTAGTTTGCCCCCCCACCCCTGTTCCATGGTATAAAGAGGGGAGTAGTTTTGAGATGAAATATAAAAGGGTGTTTTTTTTTGTTTTTGGGGGGTCCGGTTGTGGGGCCTGAACTTTGGGTCTGGGCGTTGTCCCTCAACTCTTCAGCTCAAAGCTAGCACTCTACCACTTGAGCCACAGCGCCACTTCCGGATTTTTCTTTTTTGCTTATGTGGTGCTGAGGAATCGAACCCAGGGCCTCATGCATGCAAGGCAAGCGCTCTACCACTGAGCCACCTTCCCAGGCTCTAAAAGGCGTGTTTACTTACTGATCTATAAAGAAATTCTCATCTCAAAACTCCTCTATCAGTTCTTTTCTGTTATTACAACTAAATATCCAAGACAGACTAATTTTATAAAGACGAGAGATTTATTTAGTCTTAAAGATTTAAAGTCCCAATAGAAGGTCAGAGGGTCTTGTGAGGGGCCCACTTGACTAGATAACTTCATGAAAGATGGCAGTAGGTGCGGGTACATGTCGGAGAACAGCCATGTACCAAACACGGAGCCAAAAAGAAATTGGTGTCCTCAAATCCCCTCTTAGTGCATACCCACATTACCCTGAAGAACCTTCCCCTAGATCCCACTTGTTAAATTTCCACCTCATCTCATCTCCTGTGCCTGCGGCCTGAGCTTCCATCACCAACCACATTGAAACCATGGAAAATTCAAACAGTCCAAACTTCTTCCTTCTTTTTACAAGTCAGGATGGTACCCTGGATCTGAAGTCTCTGATGGGAACATGGGGGAGTTGTCCCTGAGGAGAGCTCTGTCTCTGGTTCTGCCAGTGTCCCCAGGCCCACATCACGAGCTTATTCACAGGCCATCTGGCCTGTGAATAAGCAAATGCTGCCTTCCCTTGTAAACTGAGCATTCTGTTATTCTAAAATTGCATCAAATACTGTCAACTGGTATTGAGTCACTAATAAGCATTTAATGAAGATGTGCACCAGGTGAAACTCTGATTTGTGGTGAAATAGCATTTTTTAATGTCATGGGGACATTAAATGCTCAGAATTTCAATTTCCTCAACAATAAAGAAGAGAATGAGCTGATAAATGAGAGACTACTGGGGCTCAAAGGTCCCAAGTCATCCATTGGCCTTACTTTGAATTTAAGGCTAACAGATTAGAATGTTATCTCTCTTACTGCTTCTGATATACACCCATATATTAACATTGAATGACTATAAACTGTGAGAATTTGATCATTGACATTCTTCTAGTCAATGAAGTAGATAATAGAAGACTTAAGAGGGTACATTTTCCCCGAGGGACTCCATAGAGCTATTTTTACTTCAAATGGAAAATAAATACAACCCAAAAATGTTGTTTGTTTATTTTTCTGAGTAATGCCTTTTAGTTCTCAAATTCTATGCTTCTATGTTTTAGTATGCCTTTCTCCACCCAGGACAAAAAATATTCTAAAACCAGTGATTCTCTACAAACATCCTATTGGTTGAAAAGAACGAGAGAAATAGCCTAGGTGTGTACTGAATGTTTCCAATATTGCTGTATTTTGGCCTCAAACAGCCTACGCATTAGATAACAGTCACTTTTACTGAGAGACCAGAAAGAGGAAGTGGCTCAGGTGGTAGAACACTAGCCTTGAGCACAACGAGACTCGGGGACAGTGTCCAGGCCCTGAGTCAAGCCCCATGACAAAGAAAGAAAGAGAGAAAGGGAGAGAAAGGGGAGGAGAGGGAGAGAGAGGGAGAGATAGATGGGGGGAGCAGAGAGGAGGAGAGAGATCAAAAAGAGCTAAAAGTAGAAATGTTTTTTACCATACCACACCGTTCCTTGAAAAGTGTTTCCAGTCAGCACTGGTGGCTCATACCTACAATCCTAGCTACTTAGGAGGCTGAGCGCTCACTATTAAGAAACCAGCACAGGCTGAGTGAGATTCCTATCTCAAATTAATCAGCAAAAAGTCAGGAATTAGAGTCAGGGCTCAAGTGGTAGAGCACTATCCTTGAGCAAAAAAGCTGAGCAAGAAGTCCTAAGGTTTAAGACCTCCTCATGCAAAGTCAGTTTCCCAAACTGATTTTAGGTGAAACTAAGCACCAATGAGTTAAATTTCCTTCTATTACTGACAGTGAATAAATAGGTCCATTCTTCTCATTAAGGAATTTCTTAGAGATATAGAAATTGGTTCATTTGTCGAGTCTATAATTAATTGCTTCTCATTGTTGGAGTTTATTTTTAAAAAAAACTTATTTTGTTCTCATTGTGCTTACTTTTACAATTACTATTTACTACATATGGATATTGATTTTTCATTGATTCATCATTTCAAAAGTCATTTATTATAAATAAATAATAATGGGAGGAAAACAGTACAAGTGGTAAATTGGTAAGGTAAGAAGTTCCTAGCAACACTAGCCAGAAAAAGGAAGTATTTGGTCAGGATTCCTGGGCGGGTCTTACTTTATCTATCTGGTAATAAAAGGTAAGTAGCCATTTTGTTGGTTAAGTATGGGAAAATTTAAGAAATGAGAAAATATAAACAGATAGATGTTAATGAAAAAGTCTCTTTGTCTTCTTGATGTTTTTCCTCAGTATACCCTCCTCCCATTCTCATCCTCTAACTCCTCCCAATCCAACATTGATTATTTTTCTGATATTCAGCTCATGTATTTTTAAGTACAACCTAATTACATTCTGACATACCTGGCTTCTCTCTTAATCACCAGAGTGATCCAATCAAGTAAAAACATTATTTCCTTCTCAGTACTGCAAATGAAGGTATCTAAATGCAAAATATAAGATAAATAAACAAAAATATCTTTAGGAACAAGCATAAAGAGAAAACAGAGTAGAAAATGCCAAGTGTTGGGGAAGACAATATGAACTTCACTTTATTTAAATGGTCCAGTTTTTGTAATAAATTCTTAATAGCTTAGGAATCTATTTTTTTCTGCTAGCAATTTTATTCTTGCCTACCTGGTAAACATTTATTTTTCTTCTTTATCATCTTCTTTTCTGCCTCTGTTACTCCAGTGAAAAATTTGGGAATTTGGATACAAGGGTCTTTAATTATGAACTACTACAATAAAAGCATCAGTTCTGTACTGGTAATAACACCAAGAGTATAAAGAGCTAGATTGCTATGAATTATTTTGGACAGATTATCCTTTTCATTCTGTCATAGAGCAAAAAATTCAGAACACAGAAAACACACAAAGTCTGAGAGGATAGTTTGTCTATGCTGACATCCTTTTATAATTTATAAGACCCAATTCCACTTACCTTTTATATGAACCACACATTACTCATTGCTTAATCGTTGAAGAATTGAAAATGTGTGACAAATGTGCTGTAAGTGCCCCTCAGCCCACATCCAGGGAAGACATTACTAATCAACCATGAACACTTTCCTCCTAAGCACTAGTCAGACTCTCTTTTTAGGATTAGAGAGGTAGCAGAAAGGGCAAGAATCTCTCCCATTCATGATGTTTCCTTCCTGTGGAGGAAGTGCCATTGTCCTTCCTACTGTCACTCTATCTCCTCATTTTTTTCTTTTTGATGGGAAAAAAATACATAATTTGATTGATGAGTTAGAAAGTCAATGTTATTTAGGACATCTGCTAACCTCTAGATCAAACCCACTGAGTAACAGCTTTTTTATCACAGAGGCTCTCAGACTCCTCAGTGTTATCATCATTGCTACAGATATGATCTGTCCCAAGCAACTCACCCAACTAATCAAACTCATAAGCAACTCTTATAAACTCCTGATAGAACTGAAAATTGGTACCATCTTTTAGGGAGTTAATTTGGTAAGACATAGCAAAATTATAAATTTACTTAGATGTTGTCATGACAATTCCATTTCTATATATTTATCTCACAGAATATGCTCACAGAAAAATAAATGTCAAAAATTATTGTAACACCTATTGTAATGATGGAAAACTGAAGCAACCTCTATGCCTAGCCATAGAACGCTGGTTACATAGCTATGAATATTATGGACTGTCATCTAGTCATTTTGTTTTCCAAATGTAGTGTGTCTGTACTATATATCATTAATATAGGAAAGAAATAGTTTTATTATTCTGTGTTTCTTCCATCTGAAGTGTTATATGAATATATACTAATTTTGTAATTAATTCATAGAAATGAACACTTCTATAAACATATTATGTGTGTGTGTGTGTGTGTGTGTGTGTGTGTGTGTGTGTGTGTGTGTGTGTGTGCCTGTCCAGGACCTGAGCACTGTCCCTGAGTTTTTGTGTTCAACTGCTGGTGTTCTACTGCTTAAGCTCCACTTCTGAATTTTTATTGTTTTATTGGAGATAAGAGTCTCACAGGTTTTACTGCCTGGTCTGGCTTCAAATCATGATCCCCAAATCTCAGTGTCCTGAGTGGCTAAGATTACAGCCATGATCTACTGGTGCCTGGCTATAACCATTTTTAATTCCATAGTCATTTTCTTCTCATATGCAAATAATCATTTAGGATGTTGCTCATTGTCACTATCTGTGGAAGTAGAACAAGTAATTGTAAAGTAAGTGGTGGCTGAGCCTAAAATTGGGGCAAAGGTTGTGGTTCTCTGAGGTGGGGATGGGGAGATCTTTCTTAGACCTACACATTCCTGATCAGTCCCCTCCTTTTGCTCCTGCCTTCATAACAGAGACCAACTTAATGGACACCAAAGTTCTATTCATTGTGCTAATCAGTCTGACAGTGCTGGATAAACTCTGGATTCCCACTTCAGAAACTCTAAGGAAATCATGGACATGTATTTCAGCCTGATCTAACACAATGGGTTGAGTTTCAGCTTTGGTCAGGTTGCTGCCCTTGAGAAGATTAAAGCATGCTGTCTCTCTGCCTTTTGAAGAGTCGTGTTGGCATTCTAAAGTCTGTGAGTGAAAATCTTATTTTTGCTCTGTCCCATTTTTCTTCCTAAGAATCTTGTTTTACAGATCAAACTTTAGATAGCACTATAGATAAAATTGCCAGAGTTCCATTTTCAGCAATATTAATAATTCTCCCTTGATTGAACACAGGCTGTCCTCCTCTTCCTGTGACCCCACAGCCACTCGGGCTTTTCATTTCCACAGATAGTTGGTCTCACTGATCACATGTAAATCTTAGGTCTAGACTACCCATCCTTATAATTACTATCACCTCTGCAACACAGGATTGGATTTGTTTTACAGTAAAGACAGATTATTCTTTAGTTTTACCTAGTACTTTTAACTATTACAGACTTTTTCATTTCTATTTATTTATTTTTCTAGCAAAAAAAATATTACCTTTGTCCAAATGACAAATGATAGAACTGAGGCTCCAAGAAGTAAACTGAGAATATTTCTTATTGAGGACAGAACCAAGATGACAGCTAATGTCTCTTAGCTTTGGGGTTTGGTTTAGAAACCAACTAACTTCATGAACAGAAAAGGTTCTTAATGTACTGGACTTCTCTAAACACTGGAAGCCTCATGGACTGAAGGCTTAGTATGATAGATGTTGACTTTAAGCCAGCAGTCTTCTCTCTATTGCAATAAATAGACTAGTATCATGGTTGCTGTTGCTATTGTTTTGTCATTGTTTTTTTAATAGAGCTCCTTTCCTGAATACAACTATAAATTTATTTTGAACATCACAGCCAAAGGAAGTAGTGCCAGCTTCCTATAGAGTTCCAGGTACACTGACATCATTCTCAGTTTGTAGCACCAGAAAGTTCTTTGTCAATCAAGGAACACTTGAGATGGGTTTCAATCACTGGTGAGGGAGAGGGAAGATAACTAAAGACATTAAAGTAATATAAATGTCATGAACAGAGGGAGATGCAGTCACACAGGTTTTTCTATCCTCTGAGATAAAATATTAGCTACCATCAAACACAACAGTGGAAGTTACTTTTCTGGGTCTGAAGATGCCCTAAAGTTAGTCAGAAACCCAAGTGTTAGAACAGTAGGAAAATTTTCATTTTGGTAGCCTGGTTTTTATTGTCTTTGGTGCTACATCACTTTCCAGTCGACATTCTTTGACATACACTATTGATGTTTCTCATTCTTATGCTAAGTACCATGAAAATACAACTTAGAGTGCCTAAGCGCCTCTCTCTAACTATCCTACCATCTTTAGGGCTCTACTGGTTCAAAGATCTAGAATTACCACCCCATTTAAGACTTGGAGGTTTGAATTTGCTAGCCAGTAAATGGTAAAGAACAGCAGATAGTAAAGATAGAGAACCCAAGGCTTTAGGAGGTGGTTGCTTACAGAGACAAATATTTGCAGGAGGGCGGGGGAGAAATAAATGGGGAGTGCTACCCCAAGCAAAATCTCTAACTTACCCAAATTGGATTGAATTGAGTTGCCTTATTTTTCAGGTTAGTCCCCAGATAGAATTTCCTTTGCATTGTATCCAATTAAAAGGGAAAAAAATAGTAGTAAATCACTTTCTCTCTAGCACAGAATTTGACTGCTCTGTCAAAATCACGCAATAGAGTTATTTACTCATTCCAGTTTCCTCAGGCCTCAAACTGCATAATGAATAGTTTTATCTTTAACTGGATAAATTGACCCTCTATGATAAGGTAACTAGGTAATATTTCTTCCCCCAAAAAGCAGTGCCTTAATACCCAAGAATCTTTATTCATTCCTTTGTAAATCCTACAGATTATGCACATCTCCTTAGAAACTGCCTCCTCGGTGAACTTGAACAAGTTATTAAATCTTTCTGTTCTTCAATTCTTTCAACTGTGAAAGGGAGGACAGGGAGTGCTTGCATCATAAGAGCAGAAAGTAAGCAACTCAAAGTATTTAGCAGTTTTTCTAACATATGATACGTGCTTGATAAATGTTGGTTATTAATTTTACTTTGAACTTACTCTAGTTGGAGTCACTGCTTATTTGTATACATGCAAAAAGCTTTCCAGTGACCAAGACAAGGAAGATCAACCATTTGTTTACACTTTATATATGTAAAATATATATTATATAATATATATGAAATTATATATAATATATTATATATATAATAAGTAAGACATTGTAGAGAAAAAATGGAAATTACCACCCAAATATCAAAGAAATTTTCAAGTTCCTTAATCCCACCAAAATTAAGATTTTATGTTTTAAAATCTTTCCTTTTTAAAACTTAACATTATTTTCAATGTGTGTCCATGACAACAGACATGTTTCTATTACATTCTTTATTATCTGCATATTTTCCATATTAGAGTAGTGTCAGTGATTTATTTACCCAGCCCTCCTATTGTTAATTATCTATGCTGTTTCCAACTTTCTACTATTGTAAACAATGTTTTGGTTTTACTTTTGTACATCATCATTTCTTTGTAAACCTAACCCAAAATTCTTTTAGGCCTTTTACAAAGGTGAAATATCTTATCTTCTGTAATGAAAAGACTTACTATATATCGAAGGGACTTACTTGCACTGCTAAATTGTCTTTCCAAAGGATTGTACAAATTGGCACTCCTACCAGCTGGGCAAATTCCATTTTCTCACTTCCTCCCCAACACTGGATCCTATTTAAAACCTTTGCCAAGTTGGTAGATCATAAACGTAATTATATATTTTAATTTATTTTTCTGCCAAAAGTAATGATGAAAAATGTTGATAATTCACTCATCAGACACTTGAATCTTTTCTTCTGTGGCATCCTTAGGAATGTCATCAAAGAGATGGGAAAGGCGTTTGTGAAGAAATTGCTTACCTAAGTTTGAATCCAGGCTTTGCCTTTGGATTCAGTGGCTTTATAAATTCCTCATCCTCAGGTCTCAGCATCTCCATTATAATAGGAGCAGTATTATTGCTTACCACATAAAGCTAAACATGGGTGAGTACTTAGCTACTGCTACCGCGTGCCCATTTTTTACTTGGCATGTTAGACATCTTTAGGTGGATTTGGTAGAGAAGGCAAAGTGAAGGATATACAGAAGTAGTGCATACAGGGACACAAAGTATCATGCCATGCTATGGCCTTAAATTTGAACATTTTCATGTGTTTTTGAAGGATGAAGAACAACAATGGCTTCATGAAAATTTTTTTTGGGGGGTTGGTCCTGTTGTGGGGCCTGAACTCTGGGCCTGGGCGCTGTCCCTCAGCTCTTCAGCTCAAGGCTAGCTACTCTACCACTTTAGCCACAGCGCCACTTCCGACTTTTTTCTTTTTTCTTATGTGGTGCTGAGGAATCGAACCCAGGGCTTCATGCATGCAAGGCAAGCGCTCTACCACTGAGTCACCTTCTCAGCCCTTCATGAAAATTTTCTACTTCATGAAACCTAATTGAAGCCATGACAAAGCATCAACATGGTTTTGTCACCTTTGCTCCTAGATTGTGCTTTTACCTCCAACAACCCATGATAATCAGATATGATAAAGTATAACTGTATTTGTCCTAGAATCCTATGGAGATAAGTTCCTGTTTTCTCCAATGCAAATTACACAAGGATACTTTTCCATTATGAGCACAGCAGAGGATTATTATAACCCAATATGATGCTTTAATGGTGTCCTTGGGTTTGGATGATAGTATCTAGAAATTATATAGCCCCATTAATTCCATATATGGTCAATAGGAATTGTGGAGTCATCTAGAACAATCTCCTCTTCATAGAAAAAGTTCAAGATCATGACTGTCAAAATAGATCTGAAAATGGGAAATAAACAGTTGAGGGGACTTTCTAATTTTCGGGAACTTGGAACTATTCTATGTCATTTGTTTTAGCTCTTTCAAACCCAATCTTTGTGTTGATTCAGTCAGGTAAAGAGGGAGGATCTACAAATCTCCTACCCAGATCTGTCTACAATCCTTTCCAAGAAGAGCTTGAGGCACTTTTGGAAAGTGAAATTCCACACCATATATTTAAGAATGATTTGTTGAAAGGTAATCAACCTTCTCTTCCTTACCAAGCCAATGTCCCAAACCTTTCTTTTCTCAGCTTTGCCTTACTATTTTTGCTCACTTCACTAAGCATCTCAGTTTCCTCACAGTTAGCATGTTCTTAAAGGTCTTCCAGAATTAAACACTCCATGATTCCATTTGCGGACCAATACATACGCTGAGAATATACTTCCCCCAAACTTTGTAACTACAAAGACGTGATCCCTCTTTCATAAGTATTATTGTGGAAAACTAGCCAGAGACTCAGTAAAAAACACTCTTCCAAGCATAAGACCCCAAGTCGGGCTCTTCTTCCCTGGTACACCCAAAATGAATACTATCTCAAAACATCAAAACATGGCCACTAACAAGTGAAGGAGGATGTAAAAAATAAACTTGTCCTACTTTACAATTGAAACTCTTCAATACTTCCATATAAAAATATCAAAGCAGACTTTAACATCATCTTTTCTGGCTGTAGTCTACTGATCTCTTTCTATGGGGTCACAGTTCTTAGTGGAGGAGGAAGATGGGTGAAAGACCCCCAGTATAAGAGTCTAAAAACTCTCAAATGAAATAGTCTAATCATCTAAATAAATTGCTTCCAAAGTGAGGTGAATAATTTATCAGAATTCCAGAAAAATATTTCAGAATGTCTTTATATATTTTTACCTCAGCCTTCTAAATTTATTTGTAATTAGGATCTTTGGGTACATTAATATATATTAGTATATTTGCAAAGTGCATTGGAAAGTAGTAAATATATAATTTATAAATAAATGCATATTTATCTGATGTGTATTCAAAATTCAGGGTTTTGTGAAGGATGTTTATGCTTCAAAAGTTTATACCTACACAATTCCCTGGGTAAGTACTGATTTTACTATGTAGACCTTGCTTTCATTATGATGTTCTTTTTCTACTGTTAGCTAACTTCTATATCATTATTTGTATTTCATTGGTGACATGTACCTTGTCTTCCAAAGTAGATTATACAGAGTTTAAGTGAAAATCTCTGTCTCCTGATTTTTAACTCTCTTTTATAGCTTTGTCATGGTGTTAGAGCTATCTAGCTAGCTGTCAAACTTTGAACAATTCTTAGTTTCTTCACTCAAAAAATGTCAAAAATAATCATACCAGCTTCACACTATTATTATGAGGATTAAAGCCAAAACAGTTCCCAATACATGTTATGGACTCAATGAATGAGAGCTCTTTTTACCACTCATTGAATTGAATTCTTACATTTCATCCATACAGAATACTAGATACCATATTAGGACAGAAGGAAGAAGTGTATAAGACATAGTTTTCTTTGAGAAATTCATAGTGCATTAACAACAAACAGACATTGAAACATATAATCATCGTTCCATGCAAAAAAGGGGCTAAGAATATGACTGAGGGAGTATGAATAAGAGTTTTTCTGTAGATAAAGTAGGGGCATACTCTTGGAAGGATAGCATAAGCAAGCACATATAGACCTACTTCTCAGTGTGGTTGGGGCATCTGGGGTAATCCTTGAGGCAATTGTAGGTGGACAATTGAGTCAGAACAATGATCATTATACTACTGAGACATTATTTGTTTTTCTCATTCTTAGTCTCTCACAAAAATACAATGGAGCTTTCCAGAAACTCCACAGTCCAGAATATATAGCAGATTGAATGCAGAGTGGCTATGAAAATCTAACTAACTAAATTGCAGTCAAGTGACTCATAAAAATGTAAAATAATGCTTCTCTTCTCCCCAAGTTTTATTATTTTGAAAAGTTATTTTTATTAAAAGAAATTCTTCTCAACATGTTATGGGAACTTATTATTTTAAATTAAATTAATAAACAACAATTTTAAATATTTGCATTCTAAATTATCATACAGGCTCTATCTATACCTATGTATATACATAGATACAGATATGTCTCCATTATAAACAAAAGCACTTTGAGATACTCAATAATTTTTCACAGTGAAAAAGAGACCCAAAACCACTTGTATGAAGACATAAAATTGTACGCTGTGTTCAAGGAATAAATGAATAAATGAATATGTGCAGTTACTACATTCAGGTTTTTTTGGAAGTAGACATAGTAAATTATATATATATATGTATATATATATCATGCATTCATATACAATGAATATGATTACTATGCCCTCTCAGACTATGAATAACAGATAAAATGCTGAGAGGGTTAATCTGAGTTTATTAGTGATTTATGAGCAAGGATGAGGGAGCAGATTTAGATAATCCAGTGGAAGTCATCACATATAAATTTGCAAA
The DNA here is from genome assembly GCF_000151885.1 of Dipodomys ordii. Classification (NCBI taxonomy): domain Eukaryota; kingdom Metazoa; phylum Chordata; class Mammalia; order Rodentia; family Heteromyidae; genus Dipodomys; species Dipodomys ordii. The sequence continues at coordinate 9,855,360 of NW_012267250.1, forward strand.
CTAAAATATTCCCTGGGCTGAGGTCATGTGTTTAATTTTAGCAAGTAGCATGAATATGTTTGGTAGATATTTCTACTAAGCAGTGGACTGAGATAGAGATGGATTTGAGAGTGGAAACAGTGACACAAACCGTTATTATTTTCAATGCAAAAAAAATTGAACTATTAATGTGATGTTCTGGTTGAGAACTTAAACTCTCAGAAAATTCTGGAAATTCAAAGTCATGGTACCCATAGCAACCATAACTCTGCCCCCCTGCATGCCCAGTGTGGAGTATTTTGTATTGCAGTACATGCTGTGAAATCTATGCCTAAATGTGCTATATAGCAGAGTTACAGTTGCTGTGGGAACTGTAACTTTGAATTGCCTGCCTTTTGTGTCATTAAACTTTCAGCTGAAGTATTGCATTAAAGGAATTTTTTTTCCTCCACTGCATTTCCTCATTTAAAAAAATTGATTGGAGTTTTTTTTTTAAGAAAAGATATAAATGATGTTAGTTCAAATGGCTGGATAATGCATTTAGTTCCTCAGATACACACATGGATATAGGGTTATTGAATTACCACATTTGCATATTTCAACCTGCAATAACAAGTTATAAAATAATCCTTTCTCTCTATATATAGCACCTTTAATCCTGAAGGGTCCCATCTCACACACACAGACACATAGTAACCAAACCAGTTTGGACATGAAAGCTCAACACATATTTAACAATGCCCAACAAAATTATACAGTGCTTTAGGCCAAGCACTAAGGAAGAAAGGCCTTGTCATCTAGTAGTTGGAACAAACCAAGGGGTGAGAAATCGGATGTTCCTTCTCTACTTTTCTGGCAGCATGGGCTCTCACCCTGATACTGGGTGAAAGATTTGATTCCCTCCCAATTTTGTTTTCTCTTATTTCCTCATATTCTATTTTCTCTGATTACCAAGAAAGTATTTCCAAGGCTAATGGCAAGAAAAGTTTCAGAAGGTAGCTTTGTTGAGTCTACTCCTCTTAGCCTAAGGAATGTACCTCCTTATTCTCAAACAGGAGGCAACAGTCCTCTACTACAAAGGGCAAGACAGTATTTTTGGCCTCAAAAGGTGTTCAGTCTCTGTCCTCACGGTCAACTCTGCCATGGCAGTGCAAAAACATGGCAATACAAAGATAATACCTATAAACAAATGATCCTGGAGCTCATGCTAATAGCATTGACTTACAGACACTGAAATTTGAATCTCTTATAATTCCTATATGTCACAAAATATTCTTCTTTCAGGGAATCTTTAATTGTTTAAAAACATAAATCATGTCCATAGCCTATGCCCGTATAAGAACCAGTAGGAGGCTGTAGTTTGCAAATCCCTGTATCAGACATTTTGGCTACAGGAACTGTTTAATGCAGAGGGGCTATGAGAACCTAACTAATTAAATTCCAGTCAAGAGACTCATAAAAATGTAAAATAATGCTTCTCTTCTCCCTAAGTTTTATCATTTTGGAAAAGTTATTTTTATTAAAAGAAATTCTTCTCAACATGTTATGTTTCTTCTTCTGTATCTTCTATTTGTTTTTGTTTATATATTCATTTTTGGCAGAATTGGAGTTTGGACTCAGGCCCTCACACTTCCTAGCCTGGCATGATACCACGGAGCAATGCCTGGAGCCATCAAGGCTGCCTTTAGACAGTGATGGGCTTCTAAATATTTAACAGTATTCCCTCACTTCAAAAAATGTGTTGTTTATAGATAGATAGATATGTAGATAGAGATGTAGATCTCTATATGTATATATGTAGATCTAGCTGAATAAGTATATGAATATAGACAAATATACAATGTATGTGTTCATAAGTTTATTATACATTGTGTTTTTATATAAATATCATTTAAATAAAATATCATTTAAATTACACAAATAATAAAATATATACCCTTAATAAGATAAATACACTGTTCATTCTAAGTTACATATAGCTAATTGATCCTGGTGGGATGCTTTTGTTGCTATTAGCTGAAGTCTGGCATCTGTAGCTAATCTATAACACAATTAGCAGGAGTGTAGTCCAATATGAATATTGGTTGATACTTTCATTTTGAGGAAGGAATTCAAGACAAAAGTGAAAAAACCAAAAAAAAAAAAAAAAGTGCCCGGGAACTTCATTCTTTCTTCTATGACACAAGCAACTTCTTTGCTGGCATTCGATAATAACTTTCAAATATTTCCTCCATTTTTGTGGTACTCACAAAATAATTGGCAAAGACTCCAGCACATTTTCAAGTTTAATCTACATAGTCAAGGTTCTCTGGTAAAAATAGAACCAATAAAACCTGCATATACATGTGAATCTATTTATGTTTGTGTTTATGTGTCTATATGAGTGCTTGAGCATCTATGTGTGTATGCACGTTTGTGTGTAACGTGTGTGCATATATACAGAGATCATGTGATTGATTACTAAAAACAAAACTGACTTGGGTGCATGATTGATGATAGATTCTAAGAAGTAAGCAATCACCAAACTGAAAACTAGGAGAGCGGATGTGTATTTCTAGTCTGAGTCCAAAGACCTCTTGAAAACTGGAGGAGCCAAATATTTCAGTATGAGTCCAAAAGTCTTCCAAAAAACAAAAACAAAAATCAAAAAATGAATGCTCCAACTCAGTCAGGTAGAAACAGCTCCCTCAATCTGTTGGTCTAGTCGTATCTTCCACCATTTGGGTGAGGTCCAGCTCCATTAAGGAAAACAATGTGATTTACTTTGTTGGCTAAAACAAATGTGAATTTTATTTTAAAATCCCTTCAACCCAAACCCAGAATAATGTTTGACCAAATATGTAGGCATCCCATGGCTCAATCATTATCACAATCTACAATAGTATCATTTTCCCATTGCATTCTGTGTTATTTTGTGTTCTGTCATTGTGACAAATACTCCAGAAAAACAACGTAAAGTAGGAGAGATTTATTGTGGCTCAAAGTTTCAGTCCATGGTCCATTGGCTCCATCACTCTGGGCCAAAAACCATGGCAAAGAGCATATGGAGGAAACAAAGCAACTCATCTCATGGCAACAGGGAAACAAAGTCCTGGAGGGGCCAGATTCAAGATATGCCCTTCAAAGACACACCCCCAGGGACCCATTTCCTTTCTGTAGCCCTCACTTTTTAAGTCTCCACCACCTCCCAATAATGCCATCAAATTATGACTCCATCAATGGATTAATCCACTCTTTATCTAATCACTTCCATCAGCTGAAAAACAAGCCTTGACTAAATGAACCTGTGAAGGACATTTCAGATTCAAGTTAACATTTTCTTAAGTCAAAACTATAAATAAAACAATAAGTCATGCTCTGATTTGTATTATTTATTGAGTTCTATGGTCTCAAACCACCACTGCCACCAATTTCCAAGCTACCAATGTTATGTCAGCGAATACAGGAGTCATATACAGATGTAGTGTGTTGTTCTTTAGAAACATTGTGAACACAAAAATATAAAAGCTATATATAGCCTCAAGAGTATAGATAGCAGTAAATTATAAAATATTTAGAAAGTGATGAGGCTTTAGTATGCATTAACTTTGTTTTTAATATAATATATTGGTGAGCTTATATAATTTCATATTCAATAATGAATGTGTTTAATAGCCTGCTTGCAAAATTCTGAAAAATGCACTAATCAGCTCTGGGAAGTTCACAGGAACTAGTTCTAGCACACTCTTAGACTGGTATAATGTAAGTCCTGGGAAAGTCATGGTGGTCCCTTACCTTCCACACAGAAAGCCTAGCCTACTTTTCTTTTGATAAAAGGAAAGATAGAGAACAAAGGTAGAGAATGAAACAGCCTCATGATTTCTTCTTGGTATTACTATTTTGTTCTGAAATACATGTGTCTCTGTATGCCCTTAGTAATTGACCACATTTACATATTTCAACCTGCAATAACAGCTCAGAAAATTATCAGTCTGTAACATGGCTGGACATATGTGGAGGCAGCCAAGGGACTTGCTGGTGCCCCCATGGATTTGGTTGACAACCCATGACTAGAGGCTGCCAAAGGAAGCCTGGATAATTTTGCCATAATCATCTAAGAAACTCTTAACAAAGCTGGAATTAGGGTTTGAGTTTTGCAGATAATTATAGCTATAGACATAGACCCAGAAAACCAGTGAGAAATGGTTCCCTTGACTTTCAGTCTAGTGATTTACCTACCATCCCCACACTGCTTCTAAATAATGAGTTACTTAATGCTTGTCAAGTAATTTTATGTTGTAAATCTTCCAATACAAGGCATCATTAACATCCATTTGAAACTGTACAGAGAAATCTTTAGTAGGCGATATACAATACACAGTCCCTCAGCAAAGCCAAGACTTCATGTCTGTACACTTTCTTGGCTTCTTTTTTAAAATCCAGTATGGCAAGATATTTTAATAACCCCAGATGGCTAGGATCTCTGTTTTGTTTTGTTGTTGTTGATGTTATTACTGGTGGTGGTGGTGGTGGTGGTGGTGGTGGTGTGTGTGTGTGTGTGTGTTATTATGGTTGGAGGTATCTGTTTCCAGAAATTTCTTTAATACCAGTTTAATCCAATTATTTATTAATATGTGGGTCATAAATAGTTCTGTTTAAGAACAAGGAGCCTGTGAGTCACTACTTTCTGCTAGCACCCTGCCCTTTGAGATGAAATGGTGTAGAAATGCAGAATGAAAGACAAGGTCACAATTTATTTAAAAGTCACATATGTACTCCTGGAGTGCAGACTTTTTGTTAAAGGAGTTTAGTTATTTCTACACTAACTCATAGATGTCAGGGGCATTTACAAACAGTGAATTGTTCAAAGTAAGGGGTGTTTGGGTGTGTTTGTGACTGGAGTGAAGGAACAGGACACTTTTTTTTTGGAAAGTCCTGGGGCTCAAACTCAGGGCCTGGGTGTTGTTCCTGAGCCTCTTTGTGCTCAAGGCTAGCGATCTAACATTTGAGCCACAGCGCCACTCTCGGCTTTTTCTGAGCAGTTTATTGGAGATAAGGGTTACACGAACTTTCCTGCCTGGCCTGGCTTTGAACCCTGATCCTCACATCTCAGCTTCCTGAGTAGCTAGGATTACAGGCGTGAACCACCGGCTCCCGGCTTGGGCTCTCTTTTAATTGGCAAATGAGAAAAAGAAGATATAGACTCGGTATGGCTATTGTCACTGGAAATGACTTGGGCAAATTTGATCCAACTTCCCTGAGAATATTTGATGAATCTCAGAATGATGGAAAATTGAGATAAGGCAGCAAGTTTCTAACAGTAGTGGGGGCAGAGGACCAGTGCCCACAAAGGGCATCGCATGACCACTTCCTAGGAGATCGCTTTATTCAAGTTCCCTATTTCACCTAGGGTCTGCCTCCAAGTCCATGAGGACTCTATCCGCATCCTCAACCCTTCAAGAAGCTGCCAGCCTTTACTGCTGAGACCTGGGTTTAGGGTCCCACCCCACCCCCACCACAGCCCAGGACAAACAGGCCCCAAATTTAAGATGTAGCTCAACCTTTGACCACTAGAGGTCTCCTGGAAAGCAATGACCCGAATAACCCGGTTTATCCTCCTTCAAACCAATAGACTTGTTGCACTGAGACTAGGCGAGCCTGCTCTGCGGGAGGCCGCCTACTTAACATCACCACCCACCCCACGGATCACGATGGCGCCAGGCCTGGGGTTGGGGGGGCAGGGTGTGTGTGGGGGGGGGGAGCCTGGCGGTGCTGACTCTCGTGGCTTTTTTATTCCACTTTTGATTCTGCGCACTCTAGGATGACCCCCCCCAGAACCCTACTTCTTCACCAAGAAAGAGGGGAGTGTGATGCCAGGTGGGCAGTGCAGAGTCCCCTCGGACTTCCATCTAGCCACAGGGCAGCCAAAGACCAAAGCCCAGCATCACCTAGCACCCAGACCACCGGGATACCCGCCAGGATCCTCCTTCCCCTCCCCCCTTCCCGCTTCACCCCCACTTATTTCCCGCGGCCCCACTCTCTCCCTTCCCTTTTGCCATGGGATCGTCGAAGTGGCCCTAGCTTTAGTCCGTGGACAGACGACCTAAGAGAACTATTTCCCATCCCTGTTTCGGATCCATGTAATATTTTCCAGAAAAATTAGCGTCTAGCTGGAAGAGGAAAGGGGGGGGGGAAGGGGGCGGCAATGAGGGCAACAAGAAAGGAAGCAGCCAGGTTGAATTCCCAGTCTTTATCAAGCAATTGGCTCACCAATGAAAGAAAGCTGCAGTGGCAGATTCGAGCCACATGCGGTAGTGTGTAGCAATTAGTAGATAAAATGCTGACTAAAGTGCTAAAACATGAAGTATTATTGTAGCCAAGGTCAAAAATGCTTCAGTTGTCTTTTGCAAATTGGGGGGAAGGGAGACCCAAGGATTCGCAGAGATTTGCATTTTCGAAATGGTGGCCTTCTTTCTTCAAACTGTACTTTTTTTTTATGATCCTTGTTTATTATAGTCCAAGCTGCCTAATTATGTCACTGCTGGTTTTTGCAACTAACTTAATCCTTCTGATCCTTTATGAAGCGATTCACAGACACTGAATAATGTGTCTCTGCTCCCCCACCCATTTGAGGAGTGAGAGTGATTTTTTTTTTTACCTTGTAAATATATCAGATTACTTAAAACAGAGAACTGGGTTTGGGGCTAATAAAGCAGCAGGAATATAGATGTGTGGATATAGGTTACTCTGTGTTGCACAAGAAAGAACCCAGAAATAGTGGGTCGTATAAACAGATACTGCCCCTCCCAGCCATCTCCTCCTCTTTTATACACAGCTAGCCTCAGCTACAAGCTTGTTTTTTATATAGATAAATAAAGCAGTTGGTTTCATGATTATAACTGTCTTGAATGGATTGTCTTCTTACAACATTCAATCTGTTTATGAGTATTTACTTTACATTAGCCCAGGGACCCTGCACTGCAGGAGTTTGCCTCTATTCCCCTGGGTGTCGGTGTCTCAAGTCTTACATCTGCTCTGTGATTGATGGAGCCTGAATCCACGTTATTACTCTCTCACAAGCAGAAATCAAACAGGCTATTAACTGCATTACTTCAAAGAACTGTTTCAATACAATCTCCTTATCTTAATTGAAACTTTCTTTGTATGGATATTTGCTACACAGATAATTTACAGGTGCCTATCAAACATCACATTAAAGAAGAAGTAAAATAGATGTGTGTTTTTCTGGGGGGGGGAGTGTACCACTCTTGTTATCTGTAATTTTAAAAGCCATTCACAATATTGGAACAAGGTTTGATTGATTAGATTTATTATGTTTATGGGTGTTCATGGTGCTGTCAAAAGAGGGGAAAGATACCCCCTTGTGATTCATTTTTGAAATTTAACATTCATCTGATAACTAATATGTATTTATTCAAAAAAATATTCAGACCTAGGTCCCTTATCGAAGAGATCAGGCAGCCTGGTGCAGTACCTATCTTAGAGAGACATGGAAAAAGATTTCTAATTAGATGAAGGCGGTTACAGACACAACTTACAGCACCAAAAAGCAGCAGAAGTTGCTTAAATGCTGTTAAGAGCTGTGTATTTTTAAAGAGAGAGATTTAATATATAATGGAGGGATACCCTCAGGCATTCTGTTGAGGTTTCCTGCATAAATGCTGCTGCGTTGGTCATACAGGAAACTGACTCAGTCGATCTCAAATAAGATCTTGTCAAAATACTGCAACTCAAGTTTTTTAATATAGGATTTCTTGAACTGAATGTATGTATTTACACTAACAGTACAGAGAGTAACAGAAGCCTGAGGCGTATCTCATGGATTTAAAAGAAAATATGTAAAATGTCCTTCAGCCAAGCCCATTCATATGTTAAAAAATGAACAAAATGGGTTATTCTAATCAAACGTCTGCAGTGTGCATCATAAAGTTAAAAGGAGAGCTGTAATTTCTCTTTGTAACCCATGTTTATAAAATAGGAAGATCAGATGAAATTTCAAGGAAGATAATTAAAGAGTGATGTGCAAGCCATAATTTGGCTAATGCAAAAGATGGGAGGCTGTGAATTGTTACATTGTCCTCCTTCATGGAGCAGAGTTATGATGGTACTTTAAATTATTAAAATAGTTTTCCACAGCTTTCAGAATACCTTCTCTTTGGCATGGGTTTTTATTACTTATTGTAATTGAAGGATCTGCCATTTTCTTTCGTTTATCTCTGTGTATAGAAATGAGATAGATCCTGCCTTTTATGACTTCCCCATGTTCTGAATCAAAAATGTGGTTTAGATAATGTTAAATGCCCTAATTCTTACTGCAGCGGACAGACATTATGAAAAAAGCATAAATACACACACAGAGAGGGTCTTTCCACCTCAAGTCACTGATTTTGAAACATTTGTGCTTTTCCGGGTGTATTAACTTCAGCCATGTGAATATAATTTTCATTAAAGTAATCCTGTTTCAACTAGATGCTGTGACTAGAGGTGAAACGTTGCGAAAGCGTTAAAAATAGCTTACTAGTAATTTCAACATCCTGTAATTTTATCACAGATCAAGTTTCAACTGTCATACTATACAGACCTTATTCCCCATATAGTACATGTTTACTTTTTTAGCATGCCAGACCCACTTTGGAAAGATTGGTGCCAATATAATAAAAATCGCGCGGGGTGGGGGTGTGCTGGTAGAGTGGGAGGAGAGCGGGGAAGGGGTGGGGGAACGTGGGGGAAGCGAGTACACCATTTTACATCAACACTGCGAAAATGCAATCTAGCCTGGCGGAGGACCGGCAGCTGGGTCGGAGCGAGAGAGAGAGAGAGAGAGAGAGAGAGAGAGAGAGAGAGAGCTTTGCAGTCTCTGCCTGTTCCTTGTTCTGTCGCTCTTAAGTTTCTCTGTGTTTGCATAATAGCCGTGCACGCAAACCTCGCAATGCTCCAGGGCTCCAGAACAATAAATATACACATTTAAAACCTTTATTGTCTTACGGTTCGTGCCCCCGGTTTTCAACAGCTTAATTTCTGGTTGTATTTAACTAGTTTGCAAATGGATTTTTTTTCAAACTATTATTGAGGAAGCTCCCCCTCCCTTTTTTGGCCGGGGTGGGGGGTGGGGGTGGGGTAGAAGTCGGTATATTATTCCTGTAGCTCTGGGTTATATAAACACATTATCATTTGAGAGCGCCCTTGGCGTCCATCAGCATTGTAAACACGTACTAGTGTATATACTTCAAAATTAAAGAATGCACACGCAGAACCGGGAGCCTGAATTCATATTCCGAGCAGACTCGCGGCTCGAATTTATTGATTTATCATGCATCGTTTATTGTTCCAGTCCCTAAATGCAGTCACTGTCCGTTCAATATTGTTTGCAAAATCCTGAGATGTGTGTGCACTGCTCACTTGTCTTTCTGTTCTTTTTTTTTGCTGAGTATTTTTTGCGAAGCGAACAAATGCATTAATATTTATATGTTTATATAATCGATAACCCACTTTTCCCTTCCATGTAAATAGGCATCAAAAGATAATTTAACAGATTAGTTCTCGAAAACATGGCAGTGAGGAAGCGTAATTTGACTATCAAACAAATCTACATGTCTAATAACAGCAAATCTGCTAAGGAGCATTGGAAAGAGGAGCAGCGCCCCGGAATCTCTGCAGGAAATGTTCTTTATATTAGACATATACAAGCAGGTCCTGTCAGATACACAGCGGAGCTCGCTAGCCATAGGCTCCTCCAAAAATCTCCTCAGACGATACTGTTAGACAGGGGCAGCTAGAAGGAAAGAGATCTTATGTTTAGACAGTTTTATGTTGGATTTTATTTTTTATAGGTCTTCTTGTCTGTTTTATGCCTTGATCCATTCGCTTCCCGCCGAGATCGGACGGAGCCTTTCTCCCGATTATGAATTTGATCAACCCTTCTTTGGAAAGAAACCCACCTAGTTTTGACAGGAGCTAAAAATTGAGTCGTCAGAGAAATATTAGGACATATTTTCAATCATTTTCGTGCCGAAAGCGAGTCAAGAGCTCAGTTTTATATTGAGACCTTACGCTTGCTGAAAGCAGAGAATGTTTTTCCCTGCCAGGACCTGATGCAATCCATTCAAGCCAACAAGTTTGGAGAGAATGTTGAGTTCAATCAATTCAGAACGTCGAGATGGAGCCCAACTCACTCCAGGTATTTCGCTCTCCTCCGCTCCTCCGCTCCCAGCACCCCCCCGCGCCCCCCAGCCCCCCCCAACTCACCCACACCTTTACACCCACCCACACCCCCCACAAACTTTTCACCAAACTTTTGCCCTCTACATCCCCCCCAAATAATTTTTATTGTTTAAAAAAAAAACCCTTGCACTGATCATACATACATAATGTAATTTTGCCGCCTCTGGAGGGGAGGTGGGGTGGGGGAGGTCTGGGAAGGGGAACCCGGAGTGGGTTTGTTTTTAAATATTATTTTATTTTATTTTAAGGGAGGCAGAAATGTTGTGAGCTCTTACGATCCCCCCCCACACCCACCCACCCACCCTGTGTTATATATCTGTGGGTTCGTCTGCATTGAGTGTGGATGTCTGTGTGTAAATCTGTCTGGGAAGAGATGTTTGTATTCTCCTGGCTACATTATTTATTTGGTGCCTTTTTCCCCCCCTGCAGTGGGTCGGCTCACCGTGTGGCTTGCACGGACCTTACATTTTCTACAAGGCTTTTCAATTCCACCTTGAAGGCAGACCAAGAATTTTGTCCCTTGGCGACTTTTTCTTTGTAAGATGTACGCCAAAGGATCCGATTTGCATCGCGGAGCTCCAGCTGTTATGGGAAGAACGGACCAGCCGGCAACTTTTATCCAGCTCTAAACTTTATTTCCTTCCCGAAGACACTCCCCAGGGCAGAAATAGCGACCATGGCGAGGTGGTAAACCGGTCTCTCCCTTTCTTCTTTCTTTCTTCTTCTTATTTTTCTCCCCTAGTAATGCTTATTACTGGGCAAGCTTGAAAATACTGTATTCACTTCTGCAGGCGAGCTGGATCGACTCCTTTTTTTTTTTTTTTAAAGGGGTAGCGCCACTAGCTGGGGCTCGAGTATTTTGCCATTGTCAGAGTTTGGCTGTCAGCTTTACAAAGAGGATCCAACTGATTTTAGTCAAGATCAGATAACTTGTTCGAGAAGGATTTTGTTCAAGGGTGTGTGTGTGTGTGTGTGTGTGTGCGCGCGCGCGCGCGCGTGTGATCGGTCTCTTACTGCTGCTTGAACATCACATGCTATATGTGTGTGTGTGTGTGTGTGTGTGTGTGTGTGTGTGTGTGTGTATGTGATTTTTTTGCCTTTTGAAAATTCACCTTCATGTCTGGCTTGGTCGGGGCTGGCTAGGTTTTCTTTCGGTGGGTTTCGATATTGTTCACGTTTTTTTTTTAAAGTAAGTATTTGATATGTTTAAAGAGGGCGGAAATTACGAAATGGAGGCAGAATGAGATCAAAAGCTATTGAGTTGGCAAAGACGTGTTGAATAAAGTGATAAATGACAGGTACTGGAATAATACATTCAAATAACTTGCAGATCTGCCCGGGCGGATTTCAAAGCGGTCGTGTAACCGGCACAAACACGTTAAGCATTAACAACTATCTCTCGCCCACTCCCCCTCCTTCCCGTCCCCCCCCCTCCCCGCCCCACCAAGCCATTTGATGTTCTAGTTTTCAATTACTCCACGCAAAGTGGACGTCTCCCGGCGCGATCTTTTTTTTAAGGGTGTGTGGGACGGGGTGGGGAGTAAGGGACACGGAGGGAGGGCCGAGGGGTGTGTGTGAGCTCCCTCGCCCACTGCCCTGCGGGTCCGGGTCCCGGGTGCCCAGACTGCGCTCCGGGGGAGGGCGGGGAGGGACCCAGCCTCCCGGCACGTTTCTGGGCGGCCGCGGGGGCGCTCGCCGCGCTCCCGGGGAGGACGGCGGAGGTGAGCCCGCTGTCACCGGGCTCCCGGGCAGCCTCCTCCCCTCGGGCTGTGTCGGTCTCTTGTGTGACCCTCAGTTCTGCGCGTACCCCATGTCAGCCGTCCGACCTCAGCGCCGTGGTACCCACTGTGGGTGATGGTGGTTGAGAGGTGGAGGGTAGGGGCTGGGGGGGACGGACTATTTTGGGGAGTCGGTGCCCAGGGCGCAGCGGAAGAGGGAGGGCGCCCCGCTGCCTGGTTAGGCTTTTGTGTTGCCAAGGCGAGAGCCGGGGAACCAAACTCAGACTTTTTGAGGGCAGCTAGCTCGGTGCCAGGCTCGCGAGCTTTCGAGGTAGGTCTGAGGATCTTTTTGTTAAATGAATGATCACCCCCCCACCCCACCCCACCCCCCTTGAACTCATCCTGGTGCTAGGAGCTGCCAGTCTTTGCAGCATTTCTGGATCTGGTGGAGTTGAGGGCACTTTTGGCCTCCGCCAGCTCACTCCCGCTCCCCGGGATCCTATTACCCGTCAGGTTTCTGCCTGTTAATTACTGGAGTTCGTCAAAAATGCTCGCCCTCGAATCTGCCTTTTCGGAAATAAGCCCCTCCCACCTCCCCCGCACACACCCCTCCCCCGCCCTCTCCCCCTCCTCCCTCCCTCCCTCCCTCCCTGCTTCCCCCCTCTCCACCTCCCGCTCCCTCCCTCACCGGGCAGCTTTGGGTTTTAAACATTCATATTTCCCAACGACCGCCTGCGATTGTACAAAGGTGTTGTTTGGAAATACTGTGAAAAATCCTGCAGCCTACCAACAGGTTGAGCTCTTTCCCCTTCCCAAGGTCTCGCTGGGCCCCCTCCCCCGACCCAACTTTCCTGCGCAGCTGTCTTCCTCCCCCCCCCCACCTTCCCCTCCTCCTCCCGATTTCTTATTATTTGCTTTTCAAATTTATTACTTCAACATGGCCTGTGATCTGGAAAAGGGAAGGATTAAATATCCAGAAAAGAGCTGGTGCCTAATAGACTTCTGACTAAACCCAGGAGGAAATTATTCAGTATTTTATGGGATATTTTGTGGTCACTTTTTTTTTTGGAAAATTGAAATGGGAATATGGTTTTTTTTTCCCCTACAGACCCCGTGTTGACCCCCACTGGGTCCAGTTTAATTTTTGTTGGTCCCATTCTGATTTAAGAATAAAAGCTATGTTCGCCGGAGATTGTATCTGCTAGAACTATGAACAGTGCATAGATATATTTTTAAATACACGATCTCTTTTTAATTGTTCATTACGGGGAATTGGAAGTGAACCATTGTAACGATCTGTACATTTCGTCACTGCCATGAGCCATACCTGGGAAAATTAATCTTGCCATTTAAAAGTAAACTCCAGGGGCTTGGGGGAGGGAGATGGCTCTATTTATAATCCTCAGCTGCATATACATCGTCTAATATTATGCATGATTTGTTTTTTAATGCTAACACGGCTGGTAATTAGCTGTATGATTATACTTGTATATTTCATTAGGACTTTGGCTGATGTCATTGTGAATTATTCAGCCATATTAAAACAATTTTCAATTGAGATAATGACACGCCTCAAAATTATGCAAATACAGGCTGCATTGTGCAAAATAATTATGACAAATGTAAAGCAGGTAGAAAGTTTCCCAATGCAGATCGGTTTTCCACTCTGGTGATGTCATTTCCCCCTGGCCTAAGTTAGTCATTCATTAGCAGAAGAGCAGCAGCCCTCTCCTCTGGAGGTACCAGAAACCAGCCTTTACCGTTGGCACCTACAGGGGGTGACAGGGCCCTCTCATTAAGAAATTTGCTTTGTTTTCACTCTCTCCATTAACTTGTTTATGTACATTGAAATAATTTTTTAGTATTGATTTTTAAAGAGTTCTGAATGATGCGTTTGCAATGTGGAACTGAAACAGAAAGGTTTCTCCGTGATATGCAGTGTTTCTTGGAGAAAATATTCAGCATATTTAATCAGCCAATGCAGTGTATTTTAAGTAAGCAAATGGAGGTTAATAATTTCTTGATTGAGCTGACATCAGCATCCATCTCAAAAGGACAGCCAGGACTCAGTATGCTTTTTTTGGTTTTTATAAGACTCATTCTGCCCTTTTTTTTTTTTTATGATTTCTTGAAATGTAAAAGACGTCAGTTCTAAAAGCAGGAAAATGATCATTGTCCAAGTTTAGAAATAGCGTCCCTGTGTGGTTTGCCATGATTTGCAGAAGGTTTTTTTTTTTGAATTATTTTCTCATTGATCCTCGCAATCATTGTAGGAGGATGAGGAAGGCAGGATTTTGTATCCCCATCTCACAGATAGGGACATAGACTTGGAAAGGTTATGTGTTAGGAAGCACCCATCCCTCTTTTAACTTTAAGGTTGTTTCTACCCCAAACCCAATGAAATCTATCTTGGAAATTAGAGTCTGAATTAATCACATTTTGATTCTAGAAGCATGAACTGAGGTGGACAGCCCCTTGTGTAATCCGCTTTGCCAAAGGTCAACAGATATTTAGGTAGTAAAATAACCATTCTTAGTCCATAAACTTCTAGGCAATTGTATACTAGAAATACTTTAATATTATTTTAATATTATTTAAATAATCATTAACGATGCATTAATGTTGATTAGTCTTAAATAGTCTTCATGCTCATGGTAGTGATTTGTATGCTTATATACACTACCAACATCATCTATTTCCTGTGCTGGCAAGGGCAACAAATGTTCCATAAAGAAGTTTATTTTGAATGAGCTTACTTGACCTTAAACAATCCTAAATTATTTGAGCCTCAGTGTCTTCAGCTGTAAAATGGGAACAATCCTAAGCATGACTGAATTGTTGTGAATATCAAGAGGCATTATATAGGTAAATGTGTGTTATAATGTAAAGTGCTTAAATAAATATAAGGGAGTTATGATTATAGTAGTCGTTGTTCCACACCCTGTTATCTTTATAAACAATACTGAAGCATAATAACTTTTATATCTATGTGGAAGTAGTTTATGTCTTAAACGACCATGCAAGTGAGTAGCAGGTCCACGTGCAAGGAGTTAAGTGTCTGTAGTAATTACCCAGTTGCCACATGGAGCCAGTAGCTCTTCAGAGAAGGAAAATGGCAAAGTAGGCAAGTAATTGGTTCTGTTACTGGGTCACATCCGATTACATTCATTTTCAAATTGCCAACCGCTTAATCTATTGGCCATATACTCTCTTAAAATAGATGGATGAGCAAGCTTGGAATTTAGCCCAACCAGCAAGGGTCTGGCTTATACCCAGTGGTTTGCTGGTCATCTGGAACAGTGACTGGATGGCTGAGACTAATAATGTCAAGGAGTCAAGAGCCGACATTATTGGGTGTCACAGATTCTAGCATGCATTCAAGATTTCTAGTAACAGTTACTTATAACCACCTAACTCTACCATGATTTAACTTATCACCAATATGCCATCCATTATAAACCATAAATAACCATCCAGTTAAAGGTTGATTTTAAAAAACCATATTCTTGCAGTCATTGAGAGTAACTCAGTTGAAATCTCTGGGATTGAGTTCAGGATTCTAAGTTTTAAACATTTTGAACTAGTTGTATGATTTGGGGTAAGTCAAATCTTCCTCCAGACCTCAGTTTTCTCATCTGTAAAATGGAAATACAATATTTTCTTCAGTGAGTTTAAAGATTAAATGAGTTCATACATGAAAAGTGCACACAACAGAAGTTGACTCGCAGTATATACTTCATCAATGATGGATTGGCTTTACCACCACCACCATCATCATCATCATCATTATCATTATCATCATTATTATTGTTATTGTTTTCAGTGAAGTTGGAACTTACTGAAGAAAGCTTTCCCTGTGAGAGGATAGTGGCTGAGTTAGTTTGCTCCTTCAACTTAGACTGTTGTTCCTCTGTATTTGGGGCTTATCTGTGTAACCAAAATAGCTTCTGAAGAATTTAAATTTTGCTGCTGAGGTATGTTGACAACTGGATCAGCAGGATATTTTTTAAATTACTTGAGTTGATCATATCTAGGCTCAGCCAGACTGGTTTTGGACTCTAGGATGTGCTGGCTTAACCTTGCATATCTCTTTCATATAGTTGGTTTTTAGTTTGTATCCATAAGTTGAGATTTTTGAGACACCTTAACTGACTCGCTGATTTTGGACTTGGCTTTAACTTTTCTGAACCTCAGTTTCTTTATCTGTACAATGGATTTAGTGATCTCTATTATGTGGGGATAATGATTCATGCTAAGAATGAAAAAGCTTTGACATCTAACCTGTAAGAACTCAACAGTTGCAATTGTATGCATGATTATGTAGTGGTAGTAAACATTTAAAACTCATTTTTACCCTCTGCCTGACAAGGTTTACAGAACTAGGATAAGAATGAAAGAATGACACAGAATTCATTAAATGGTGACAAAGGTTAGCCAACTAAGGCCTTCAGGGCCAAATCTAGGCTGAAGTCTGTTTCTGTAAATAAAGTTTTATTGGAATGTAGCCACACTCATTTGTTTGTGCATTGTTTATAGCTCTTACGCTACAGCAGCAGAGTTAGTAGTTTTTGATCATTAACATATGACCAGTAAAGTGGCAATGATTACTATGTGGACTGAATACAGAAAATGTTTGCTGACCTTTGGCCCATAGAGGTGATCTGAAAAAAGGTTCATGATTGTGTACCTGTTTCTTTCCTTCCCCCCTCCCACCTAACTCTTCTGGCTCTTTCTGTTCCTCCTCTTCATCCCCCTTTGGGGGAGGGATTGAACCCATGACACACATGCTGAGCACAAGCTCTGCCATTGAATTGTAGCTTTCTACCTTGGGTTTAGAGCAGTATTAATAATAAAGAAAATATCCAGGCACCAGTGGCTATGCCCTGTAATACTAGCTACACAGGAGGCTGAGGAGGAAGATAAAGGTTTGAAGTCATCAAAGGCAGGAAAGTCCATGAGGAATCTTATCTCCAGTTAACCAGCAAAAATCTAGAAATGGAATTGTGGCTCAAGTGGTAGAGCATCAGCCTTGAGTTATAAAGCTCAAGCCCTGAGTTTGAGATCCAGAACCTAAAAAAAATTAGAGGAAATACAAAGTATTATGTCACTGACATTTATATATACAAAATATTATTTCAGTATGATATCTAGGATGTTAAAATTTGAGAATGAGCAAAATATATATTGAAATATATTTTGGTGGCTAAATCCAAACACTAGTGAATACTAATGCTGCCTATCTTGAATTAATAAAAACAAAAAAGCTACTTGTTGAGTGCTAATGGTGTGTTCAGCATGCTGCTAGGTAAAGAGATAGATGCAAAACAGTTGGTGATTTGGCCCTTTTTCTTAAGAAGTTTATCAATCTTAATAAAAGAGATGACATCAACACATGTTTAAAAGGGCAAAACAATATCAGATGCTATGTAATGTGTATGTAAAGTGTGCTGACAATACAAGTGAGATATATGTGTGTATGTATATATATACATATATATGTATATGTTCAAAGCTTACAATTGACATAGTAGAATAAAATCCCATAATTCCTCAGAGGTTGATTCACAGCCTTGTTTCCTGCCTTATAGCAAAGTTACCTGACTTCTTTTTGATTTCTTTTGCTTTGCCTTGCTCCGTTTACCTATGGCCCCAGAGTAGTCAGTGAGTACTGAATGCCTGCCCAATATAGTTAAATATCTTTTTGCCCACAGTCTGTCTTCTTGAAGTTTAGCCCAGTTGCTTTCTGCCAGAGGGCCAATGATGAGTCACTTGCCTGTGGACTTGCCCTACCACCCCTCACACACTTTTCTTTCTCTTCAAAAATGCTTATCCTTTTTGTACCATGGTATGTGAAAACATGTGAACTAGTGCTTTTAGTACACCTCACCAAGCAAATGAACCAATTATTGGGGAGTGAGTGGGCAGGCACCATCTTTATGATTACTTTTCCATTTACTAGCAATCAGATTACTAAAATGCAAGGCTTTGGGGGTGGCAACCTGTGAAATGTAGACTTCTGCAAAGAGTCACTACTCACCTGAATTTTGATTGGTTTATTCATAGAAACCACAGTATATTTCAGCCTAACAGTCTTAGCTAGTTTAATAGACTCAAAATTGTAAGCAATTAAAACCTCTCTTGACATTTAGATTGTCAGGCACATGCTAAGGAAATGTTATTTTTTTATGAAGTACAAGAGTCCACACATGTAAATACTTAGCTATTAATTATTAATAAAGCACACCATTGTTCATAGTGGCACCTAGTGATACATGACTCCAGCTCATTTATCAAAGTCTAGTTTTAACCAATATCCAGAATATAATTGCTCAAATCAAATGCATTTGCTTGTCATTTTTTTTTATAGCCAGAGTGTTTGGATATTTGCCATCTTCTCCTCAGAATAATATTGTAGCTAATGATTCCTTCGTTGGCTTGGCTTTTAAAGAAATTTAAAGCAAATTTATCGATTGCTGGCTTAAGGATGCATTTGCCTCTCAGAGGTGTAGTCATGGATTCCTGTGTTCCTAACAGAATCTGCTCCTGTGCCCTTGTGCAAGGATAAATATTTCCAGGCCATTACTGTTATTGTTAGTTACCCTTTCTGTCTCACTGGAGATTAGAACTTGGGCTTTGGCCTTCAGAGTGCCTCACTCCCATGCAGGACTGGCAGCATCAATATCGACAACACATTTCAAACATGCAGAGGATGATAATGATTGAAAGGGTGCTTTAGAATCATGCTAATGACATCCATCTCCAGCACACACTTGTGTAAATTAATTCTGCTTTTAAAATGAGATGCACTGTTAGCAGCGTTAAAGATGGATATTTGACATTTATCACGCAGACTAAGATGGCTGGTTTAATCATGTGAATTTTCTTTAGGCACTTTGGGGCTGTGTACAGACACAGGGGCAGATATCCTTGGGCACAAGACCCTCGACGGCGTAGTCCCATCTCCAATCCTTGTGCCCCAGTAAGAAAAATAGGTGGCAGAGGCCACATGTTGCTAGTTAATCTAGTGACCCCATAAACACCATCTCCCCTTTTTTCTCATGACTCCGAACACACAGGGCCATGCAACACCCCCTTTTCTTTACGTTGAGCTACAAAGCCTGATCAGTGGCACTAAACATTAAACTCTTGTCTTTGAGAATAATAGGCTTTGCTTTCTACACCCTCAAGCATGTTGAGCTACTGTGCAAGCTGGAAAATAAAAATGTTCTAATTGTGTCTTTTAAATAAGCATAGGAGTGAATTAATTAGACCATATTTTGTCTTTAGTTGCTTAGTTACACAATAGTATTCCTGAGCACGAGTAAGATAAATTGCCTCTTTTTTTGTGCTGCTTGTCCCTTAATCATAATTACTGTATTGCTTAGGAGAGTAAAGCATACATAGATTTTTGAATTTTTTATTAATAGTCAAAATATGCATATGATATATAAAGTATATGCTGTTCAACCTGTTTTATATGCTTTTATGTGGGAAGAAGTTTTATTGTGGTGGTAACATTTGCATTAGTTGCTCAAAGATGTAGTTCTGGGAAATACATAATTGAAATGTTTTTGAATTGCTTTTTCTGGCCTTTTCAATCTTATTCAAAATAATAGTGCCTCCAGTCCTAGAACAGTCATTCTCATTTGATTTAACATCTTTCTTTTACTGCATACGAGGAGCCCAGTTTTAACCCTACAGCGCCTAGAGGAGGCTCAGTGATTCATAGGTCTCAAAAATTGTGTTTTCTGGGTTTTCTTTTAGATTATGTCGTAGGGGTTTGGAGGCAAAGAAATGAGAAGAGTACCCACATTCTTGGCCAGCACGGTGATGCCCTTCGCCCTGAGCACACTCCCTTATTTCTGGGAGAAGGTGCCAGGGTTTGCAATGGCAAAAGTCGGTAATGGCCTAGGCTGCGCAGACCTCTGTGCTTGCTTTCTGGGGGCTTGCAAAATGGGATGTTGTTACCAGAACTTTGAGTTTCCAGTTTCTCCTACCTCATCCCGTCCCCACCTCCCCCCCATGCCCAAGCCCCCACCAAAGAGGGCAGTGAGAAGAAAGACAGCTTGATATAGTTATTGAACAATAGAAGAGTCTGGTTTAAGATCCAGGATGCATGCTTGGTGAATGTATGTGAAAACTGACCCCATTGTTCTGTTGTGTTTGAAAAGCAAGTAAATTATTTACAGATATTTGCTAATTAAAGCACATGTTGTTTCACCAGCACAAAAGAACACAGTATAACTGGAGACAAAGAACTGAGTGCACATAATTTAAGCTCAATAATTCCATGTATTCTTTTTTTTAGGAGGAAATACCTTTAAAAATATGTTTATATAAGCTGTGGGGGCTATAGGGAGGGAGTGGATTACTCCCTAACTTTCAGTTATAGATCAAGTCTGGGATCTCACAGCTCGTTGGTTAGTAAATTACACTGTATTATATGTTTGGAATTTGTTAAAGAATAGATCTTATATGTTCTCATTGACTCCTCCCTTCCATGGTAACTATGTGAGTTCAGAGGTGTTACTGAACATTTCAAAATATATCAAATCATCACACTGTACATCTTACATACATACACATATATAATTTTATTTGCAATGTACCTCAAGTCTGGAGAAAATACAAAGATAATATATGTTCATATACATATATACATACAGGCATTAAGTGTATATGTGTGTGTGTTGTTGCATTACCCCTCCTCAGGAGGCTTGGATGCTACAGAGATAACAGGCCAAGTCACCACTGAGCTGGTTGTCACCAGGTTGCCTTAGGCTCTCTATGGAATGTTAGATGGAAGCAGTTTTGACAGAATATTGTTTTCCCTTTGCTTGCTATTATCCAGTTGGAGTTCTGTTCAGAATACCATTAGAAATAAAGCAAGTTGTAAGGGACATTCTAATGTGAGATGAAAAAGATGTTTTTATACTGAATGTATTTAAAATGTAATTTTAATACACTTTATTGTAACTTGATAGATATCCACGCTAAAAATTTAGAAGTTGAAACTAACATATAAAAAAAAAAGAAATAAAGCAAATTGGTAACATATTGTATCAGGGAATACAAATGTCCTCACTCATATAACATTTTTAGGCTTTTCTAAAAGGTACTCATCCTAGGTGTTGAGTACTGTGACTACCAACTTTAGCTGGTCAGAAACTTGCATTATGAGGTAAAGAGGTTGATGGTAGAAGACAAAGGTCAAGAAGTGAAGGTCACCAATAATGTTTCTCAGACCTGCTACTGTCTGGAGTAATGGCCTACTCTTGGTGAAATGGATCCCTCTGGTTTTTGGTTTAGGTGAACTTGTCTGCAGTCCTTTGGTATTGTTGGTAAACTAATCCAGAAGATTACCTTAAGTTCTTTTTTGTTCTGTTGAGGTTCAAGTCTAATTTGCATGGATATTTTGATCGACATAGAATAGAATGGAGTAGAATAGAATATACAAGATTGAACACAATGGTTCTATCTCCCTATATTTCACAGATGTACATCCTAAAACTAGAATGTTCACATCTTATATACATACTCAGAGCTAACAAGTGTTTGATGTAGATCTAGATAGAACCCAAGGCCCCCTAATACAACATTTTGGTCAACTACTTTGGGGAAGGGACTGCTCTCTTAAAATAGTTGTATCACATTAGCATGTTCAGGGCAGGTCATATCAGTGTTATCTTACACCAATGATGGTGTCCCTAAAGAACAATACTTACAAAAATAATTATGAAATCACTAATGGAGAGTGTGGACTTTATTTAGATGAGAAGATAGGGATCAGAAGGCCAGTGGTTCTGCAGAAATGAGGCTTCATATTCAGGATTCCTAGCTGGACCTCACCTTTATTCCCACACTCTTTCCTAAAATTCAGAGAACCTAGGGGTACTTATATTGGCCTAACATAAGGTTTATCCAAAGGTAGCAATCTTGGTGAAATGGGATTGTAATTTCTGCTAACATCTGGTGCTTATTGTGGCTTGTTCCATTCATCCAGAAGTGTTTATGGAATGCCTACTGTGTGTTCAGTTGTTTGAGCTAGAGATAAAATAATAAACAGTGACTAGTAGGGAGGCAGACATTTTCCGTTCTCATAGAGCTTAGCTTCTATTTCAAGGAACAAGAAGCATTTTGTGTGGGATACCTGTGGCTCACACCTGTAATCCTAGCTACTCAGGAGGCTGAGATGTGAACAGGTTTGAAGCCAACTCCAGCAGGAACGTCTGTGATATTCTTATCTCCAATTAGCCACCAGAAAACCAGAAGGGGTGCTGTGGTTCAAAGTGGTAGAGCATTTGCCTTAAGCAAAAACAGCTCAGAGACAGAACCCAGGCTCTGAGTTCAAGCCCCATGACCAACCAAAACTAATTTTAGAAAAAGGAAAAGAAGCAATTTGTTTGGTTTGTCTAAAATGGGTATTAAACTATCTCCATACATCTTAGTGTTGGAATCATGTTCATACTTCCTGCTAGAATAGTCTCCTCTCCCTTCTCTATGTGTGCACAAGCCAGAGAGAAACTTCAGTTTTCTCTTTTCCAAAACCATCTAATTTCATCCACAGTGTTTTCAGTGAAGGCAATCTCAACACATTTTCCATTCGTAGAGTAACTGTTATGGGTCAGGCATTGTATGTGTACTAATATGTAAATTAAATATAATAGAATATATAGTCCTTGAAGATATTCTGTAAGGATAAATCCATCTCTTATAATGATGGGGCTGAACCAGGAGGTTAAGTAACTTACCTGAGTCACATATAAGTGAGACTCAGACCCAGGATTGAAATGAAGCTCTCCCCAATTTCATCAACAGGTGCTGTTCATGGGTGCCTCCTGATAACTTTCTGTAACTGTAGAATATACTTGACTTGAAATTTGGGACTTTGATTATATACTGACCTACTCTTTATGTGAGACTCTAGTAACTTAGAGCCAAATTACTAGTTGACTATTACATGTCAATAGTAATATGGTGCACCTGTGTCATAAAATTAAAAGGACTCCTCGGAGCCCAGTAGGGGTGTCTTTCTCACATTTCAGAGGCCAGGAGTCTTTACCTCAACACCTCTAAAGTAACATAGCCTTATATGTCGAAGCCCAGTGATGGGCCCTGGAAGAACCAAGTGGAAATCCAAGCAGATCCTGCCCCGGAGCTTGGAGAGAATGCATATTTAATCAAATTATTTTCTTAAAGGATCTATTCTGTGGTAAGGTCAGAGTGATGAAAGGAAAACACAGGTGTCGATGACAGAGTATCTGGTCATCTTGGGAATGTCTGGGAAGTCACTTTGAAAGAAATAACATTTGGGTTAATGTCTCAATGCATTATGGATTATAGATTGGGAAGAGCCTTCTATACAAGTCAGGATGGCTTTTGGTCTAGGACTGACCTTATGAATCCCATGATCAGGTGCCTCCTGGTGCCCTTTGAAGACATCTATTGTTGTGAATATCATTACATTGTTTGGCTATGAAAACAGTAGAAGACTAGGAAAATCAAGGCCCATATACCAAATGTAGCTTGTAGCCTGTCTTTGCAAATAGTTTTATTAGCCACACCCAGTTGTTTACAAATAGAGTTGTTGCAAATAATGTTTTCTTAGCCATACTCGGTTGTTTACAAAGGTTTCTTGCCATTTTCACACTGTATGGCGACAGAGACTAGCTGACACAGACCCTAAAATACTTGCTATCTGGCCTTCTATAGAAAATGTTTGCCGATTCCTGGGGTTCAAACAGTGCTATTAAAGTTAATTGTAACACTAGGTGCTGACAACTTTCTACCGTGGCCTTTTATTCCTCACAACCCTAAGCCATGTGGAAAGTTCTGCTGTCAACTCCTTTTTGCAGAAGCATCAGCTGAGCAGGGAGGTAAATTGTCCAGCTCTCCAGCTTTATTCCTCAGGTGAATGGCAGAGAGAGGCTAAATGGGAACTCAAAGTGTCTCAGTTCCAAAGAACAGAAAATGCCGATGGCAGAAATGTTATGCTGGCCTGGTTCCAAGTACAGGAAGCAGGTGACATCAGAAAAAGGCGATCAAGGGCTGGGAAGGTGGCTCAGTGGTAGAGCGCTTGCCTTGCATGCCTGAGACCCTGGGTTCGATTCCTCAGCACCACATAAGAAAAAAAAAACCGGAAGTGGCGCTGTGGCTCAAGTGGTCGAGCGCTGGCCTTGAGCTGAAGAGCTGAGGGGCAGCGCCCAGAGTTCAGGCCCCACAACCGGACCCCCCCCCAAAAAAAAGAAAGAAAAAGGGGATCAAATTAGTTGAAGTTCCACTCTAGGAAGTGAGGCAGCCCAATAGCAGTATCCATCTCTCAAGGGCCTATTCAAAACTGCTTCCTTACCGAACACCATGGTTCACTCCTGTAATCCTGGCGCTCGAGTTTGGGGTAAGAGGATTGTAACCTGGACTCTATGGGAGTGCTAGGCTTGCCTGGAGTACGCAGAGAGACTCTGTCTCAAAACAAAACAAAAAACTTTTTTTTTTCCTTTAAAAATCTACCTCCTCACATGGGGTGAGGAGGGGGCGGGACTCTGGAGAATTGACTTGGCCGTGATGAAGGCATCCAGTTCTGGGAGACAATATGATGTTTGCGGGGAATCTGGGAACTGAATGCCTTTTTTGAGGTGCATCTTACAGCGTATTATTCTTGAAGTCTTATCATTGCCAGGCAGGAATGTCTACCAATATAAGCTGTCAAATCTTTTCTGGTTTTTGAGAGAATCCAGGAATCCAGATTTTTGTGTCATTTTAGTTGGCTACTTGATCCAATTCTTAAAATACTCTACATAGGCCAAAGAAAATGTCTTCAGTCCAGATGTAGCCCACAGGCTACCACCTTGCAAAACTTTGGACTATTACACTTTTTTATAATGTTCTCATATTTGGCCCAGTTTATGTAATTAAAGCAAGAGTGCCTGGTCTGCACACCTGTAATCTTCACACTCAGGAGGCAAAAGCAGGAGGATTGAGAGTACTAGGCCCACTTTTGAGATACACAACCAGAACTTATCTCAGAAATTCAAGGGTTAGAGACATACCTCAATGGAAGAACCTTTGCACAAGATCCTGGGTTCCATCCCTAGTACTGAAGGGGGGCGGGGAAACCTCTTAGTCTTTTTTTTTTTTTTTATTGTGAAAATACTGTGCAGAGGGTTTACAATTACATGGGCAAGATAGTGAGTACATTTCTTATCAAGCATTGTAGCCTCCTCCTTTGTTTCCCCTTCCCATCCTTCCCCCCACCCCTCACCGAATCCTCCTCCCCCCCCACCAAAGTTGGAAAGTTCGTTTTTCGACATAATGACTTGTACATCTCATTGTTGCAATGGTTCCACCTGTATCCCTGTTATAACGATTTGATTTTCCCCTTCCCCTCCACAAATTATACCAACATCAAATACAGTGAAAGCAGGGGTTATACCATGGGGGAGGGACACACAAAGCAACAAAGAAATATCTTATAAATATGTTAGAAACAATCGCATGAAAGAAAAAAAACATTTGAATACTTCTCTTAGGGTTCATTTCCCTAACATCAACTTATCTGACCGTTTCTGCTTGACTCAGACATATTCTAGATATTGCAAATAAGGGAAACAATGGGACCTATTTCTTTGGACCTGGCTTACTTCACTTAATATAATTTTTTCCAAGTCTTTCCATTTCCTAACAAATGGGGCATGTCATTCTTTCTGATGGAGGCATAGAATTCCATTGTGTATATATATATCACATTTTCTTGATCCATTCATCTACTGAGGGGCATCTGGGTTGGGAACCTGTTAGTCTTAAAGAAGCAACTGAGAAATGGTGGGATCAGCACAAAATTTAAAGCATCATGCTATTCTCAGTAGGCAAGTTCCAGTGTTTAGAAAGATGGTAGGAACGGATGCTCAAAAGAGCTTGAGACCCACATTTAGGTGTAAGGAAGGGTCCAGAAACTGGGATGCGAAGGAATATATGCATGTGCAACTGGCCACAGCTGAAATCTGGAAAAGTATCCTGGAAAAGAAGAGCATGTGGTAAAAGGGGCCATAAAATACAAGAGCTATCATGGGTAGAGACATCTAATTCATTGAGTGAGATGGGAAAATTCTTGACAGAAAGCCAGTCATGGCCAAGTAGGAAGGGATCGTAGTAATGTATATGGGTTGATTTGGTAAGAGAACATAGATTTAGTGAAAGGTAAGACTATGCTGACAAATAATTTCACATCTGTGTAATTCTCTTTCTAGCTATAATATATATATATATATATATATATATATATATGCTTATTGTGGAAGCCTGGTGGAATAAAATGTGATTATTTATTCTGCCAGTCAGTACCTGTGGGTCATCTTGACCAACTTGCTTCCTCTTCTTGGACTCTTAGTTTCTTATCTGCGAAATGGGTTAATATGGCTGGATGAATGAGATATACAATGTATTGGGATCCAAGCCAGGAACTGGCTTCTCCCAGGCCCCTAGTATATGTTACTTAACCACACTGCTCTTCTTAGTTAAGGACCAAATCCTAGCTTTTGAAGTCTGCCATGGTGCTAGGCAACATGTTACTAGCTCCTTTATAAGTAATTTATTAGTTGAGTCATTGGGCCATTGTTTGAAAAAGAATAACTAAGAAAACCACCATTTTAAATAAGACTTAAGCTTCCTGGTTTTTGGTCTCTCTCAAGAGTTTTATTAAGTACAAAGTTTTTGATCCATGTTTGAGGTTTTCGGTGACAGTGAAGGGGACACGTTCAAACCCATTCTGTTCTGGCCCATTGAACTCTTAAAGGATCTGCCCTGGGCATCTGTGCCATCAGCCACAACAAAATAAAATGAGATGGGAAGATGATGGACTTAAGGGACAAAACCTGCATTCCAGATGTTCTTCCTCAATATGGCAAATGCAATTCAGACCTGTTTCTCCTCCCCACCGGTATTGGCCTCTTCTACCCCTAACAGATGATACAACCACCAGAAAGCCTGGTGCTGATGTGCTGAATGTACATACATTGAATTTACTTTAAATTTGCCCTCTTTTTCCTCCCTTAAAAAAAAGAGAAGTCTCTCCTGTTTTTTACCCTTAAAACATTCCTAATTTCAAAATTTGTTGCATTTCCTAAGTGCTTCGTCTTCCTCCTCCTCTATGGTGGTAGTGGTGGCGTGGGGGAAGACGTATATTCCAGTTTTCAGTCTTTCCAAGATAACAGACACATCCAGCAAAAGGATGTAAAGGGAAGGGTCCCAGCCAAATGGCTGGGAGATCTTAGAAGATGAATCTTCAAAATAGAGACTGCCTGCTGGGCCATTAAATCCTTTTGCTTTGGGTTAATCCCATAGTGTATATCAGTTTACTAGAATTCAGATGGAAACATTGCTGCAGTACTGTCTCCTCACCAGATCCTTCCAAAATACATGGCTTATGAATACAGAACCTAATTGAATTTTCTATGTCTTAAGTGAAGTAATCTGTTCCATCCTTGTTTCTTGTGAATATTCTCCATAATAGTCTAATTGTGTTTTGTGCTCCTAAGGGCTGAATATGTGTTCAGCAACAATGGATTGGGTTGTAAAATAAGCATCTCTGACTCAGGGCAGGCCAAAAGAAGGGTCTAGTAAGCCCGCCAAGGATATTTTCTAATGCAAATTGTATGACTCACAGAAAATGGTAGTGCCTTTTAAAATTATCAACAGGCTCTGCTTTTTAAAATAAGTATTATTATTCCTTTTCAGTATAGATCCTTTCTTCCATATTTTTGATGTTATTAGATCAGTAATTCAATAGACAGCCAAGCAGGTGTTCAGATCATGCCTGACCCTAGCATTCTTTAGGTGACCTCTTAAAGCAACAGACTGAAAGCATTCTTACTGTGTCAAATACTGAGATTTCTCAGTTGTCTTAATTTTTTTTGTTGGGGAGAGGATTTAAAAGCTTTTTTTTTTGTCTTTTCCCCTGTTCTCTTCTTTTTAGCAAAAGAAATGTTGCCTGAACTTTGGCCATGACTATTGTACAGTTGTGTGTTTGTAGAAATTGTAGATTGTGTATTCTGGCTGGTCAGCTGTGCCCGGAGTTCTTAGAAAATGATTCTTGAGGGTGGAAAGAGGAAAAGAGACATGAGGTTTATGAAGTTTGGAATTATTCTGAGGTAGCCTAGGGCAACATAGTACAGTATTGCCATTGAAAATGGTAACTTCCTTCCTTCCTTCCTTCCTTCCTTCCTTCCTTCCTTCCTTCCTTCCTTCCTTTCCTTCCTTCCTTCCTTCCTTCCTTCTTTCTTTCTTTCCTTCTTCCTCTTTCCTTCTTTCTTTCTTTCTTTCCTTCCTTCTTTCATTCTTTCTTTCTGTGTGGTGGTTTGAACTTAGTGCCTCATGCTTGCAGAAAGGCACTCTGCCACTGGAGCTATACCCTTTTTGCTTATAGAAAATGTTTCCTGAAGGCTGATTTCTGACCACCATCCTAACTCTTGCATAGATTACAGTTGCAAACTCTCACATCCAGTTTGTGTTTTGAAATACTAACTTTTATTGCCTAGAATGGCTTCACACCTCTATCCTCTTATTTCTCCCTCTAGCATAGCTGGGATTACAGGCTTGATTCACCTCCTGGCTCTAATTTAAATAGAGGGGTGTTTTGTGGGGGTTTTTTGTTTTGTTTTGTTGTTTGACTCCAACCTTTTATTAAATTAAGTCCATTCACTATTTATTAGCATACACAAAGAAAAGAATAAGATTATTCCCTTTCTCTCTAGTTGCTTGTAAAACATGCAAGTTAGTTGTACTTGACAATATTATATTTTACTTTGCCCTTTTCATCTTGAAAGGCATATTTACATTGGTAAATAGTTCCTGGAAGTGCCTGTGAATGTCCCCAAAATAAAACATCTCTTGAACATGCAGCTGATTTGAGACTTAGGAAGTTGCATGAAGCATTTTTCTATTGGCTTGTCACCCTCTCGGCAGAAAGTAATCTACTTTCCAGGCATAGCTGAAAGTAGTCATTAGCACCTTATTTCATAGATGTTATTTCCTTGTTGTACAATGGTGTATAAATAAATAGGTCCCATGCTGAAGTTTGGTGTACTAGTGATCTATTAGTGTTGCATAACAAATGGTTCCTATTGTAGTATCTTAGAGCAGTTTTTATTCTCTGTATCTCTGGGTCATGGTTCTGAAAGTGGCTGAGTTCTGGTGTCTTGGGGTTGTCTCTCAAAGCTGTAATTAAAGTTTCAGCCTGAGCTGCTGTCACCTCAAAGCTCTGTTGGGGAGGGACTCTTCCCAAGCTCATGCTCCTACTTGCTGACAGGTCTCAGGCCTGTGGAGCTATTGGTACTGGTGTCCCTCAGTCCCTTGGTGTGACAACACCTGCTCCTCAATGGGGCAGTCTCTCTCAGAATGTAGAGCCAAGTGAGAGCCATAGTCTAACCTAACCTGAGAAGTAGTATCTGATTCTGCCTTATTCTGTTTGTTAGAAGTGAGACATTGTTTCTAATCTGTCACCAAGAAGAAGAAGTTATGGCAGACTGTGGATAGAAGAACTTGAGGAATCTTTGGGGGCCATCTTACAAGGGGGGCCTACTACAATCAACAATAGAGCCCATCAATGTAGTGGACAGCTCATCTAATGAACATTGACTTTATTCTTATTCTGTCTTTCTTTTCTTGTTTTTTCTTTCTCCCCTTTTATTATTATGCAGTCTCCTTGGGCAGTTCTTCGCAAGTACCTCCTCTCTCTTCTGGGCATATAATTACAGATGACATACACAGTAGACAGCAGATTGCTTTAATCTTTTAAGGATTTGTTAGTCTTACAGCATGTCAACAAGCCATATTGAGCCTTTTTAAACCTAATGTCTTGATCAATGAATTTGGAGAGTTTGCCAGAAAGGCCATTGTGTCTGGGATGATGATAAATCTGCAGAAAGAAGGCGTGGGAGGGACCTGTAGCTAGTCCAAACAGGCTTCTTACTGCATACGAAAACAAAAATGTTTCGTGCATACGTAGCTCAGGTGGGGCATTAAATCAAGTTGTCTTTTAAAGAAAATCTTAAGAACCTGATTTGTCTTTTCACTGAGCCTTTCCTAGCTGCCCTTGGACCTTAGTCATATGTCAAGAGAGCAGCTGGCCTGCCAACTTTTAAATTCTGTGGAAATGAGCTGTTTCATGGGCAAACCGATCTATTTCTCTTTTCGGAAGAAGACAGCATGGTGTTCAACAAAGTGCTCAAAAGACATATATAGGTAAAGGCTTGAGGAAAAGTGATTGTGGTTGGTTTGGAATAATGGAAATGGATTCATGACATAGTATTCATGTTAAACCTAATATGAATTTAGAGAAAAAGGGCTGGGACTCAAATTGAAGTGTGTACCTCAACTACAAAATGTATTGTGGATGGGGCATGTTGTCTGCTTTAGCTTGTGTGTGTGTGTGTGTGTGTGTGTGTGTGTGTGTGTGTGTGTGTGTGTCTTTGAATTGGACAGTGCACCACATGCCTTTGTATGCTGAATTGCCTTTGCCAAGAATTTTCCCTGACCATTCAACTTATCCTTCATTCTATTCTTGCATCTCTTCTAGTTCCTTTGCTTCCGATTTTGTTTACCATCTGATACTTCTCCTCTTTCTCTCCCCCAATTTATACATACAAACCTAACCATGGCCATCAGTAAAGTAGGAAGTCTTTTTGGTCTCCTTTATTCCTAGCTGTAACACCAGTGCTTAGCACCTAGTTGATGCTCAGTATTTCTTGGCTGAATACCATTGTTCTCAACTACTTCCCCTTATATAAATGATATTTAGCTGAGGCCTGACTGTTTACTGTCCATCTTCCCCATTAGCCTGGTATTGCATGATTCAGAGACTTGCGCTGTAACACTTCCTGTTGCTAAGCATAGCTAAGGGTAGATGTTTAGAGTATTGTAGAAGAGTGAATAAGCCTGCAACAGCACTGCAAAGTAAGTAATATTCATTTCCCAAGTAAGACTCAGTTCAGTGCCTGGCACATAGCAAGGAGTCCAAACTAGTTAACTGGATCAGATTGAATTGAGTTGGAGAAAGGACTAGAACAAAATCTCTCCTGACAGGGTTGGATGAAGCTTGGCTTGTGAATGTCTTAAGGGTACGAGGATGGCATCTTCAGGATTTCATTCTGTGACTGTTTTGTCAGAGTGGCCAGTAGCATTCATTCACTCCTTCGTTCATTTATTCCCAAGCTCTACCATGAAGATATTGGGCATGGGAAGCCAAATATGTTTCCCACCCCACCTTTAGGAAGTTTATTTTGGGAAACCTAGGCTTTATTCTCTGGTTTTTAAACCTTCCTGAGGTTGCAAAAGAGTTGGAATTAGATGGTTACAGTTGCTTGAGTCCATCCTCTGTTGCTTCCTCCCCACACACAGTCTTTGAACAGGAGTAGAAAGGTCACCAACTGTGGTTGCAAATTGGCTCTTGCGTTAATCCTGGCTCATTCAAAAAACACTCAATATTTTTCCAAACTGAGTGTTGGGCTTTTGATTGAAGCCTGAATCATTTGCAATGGCAGAATATCTCACTAGTAGAGGAAAAACTAAAACTTAAAAATACAAAGCCCCTTGAAGTAATCCAATATAGGATAATTACATTATTAAATAAAGCTGTGGGTCTCAAATTATTCCACTGCCATTGTACATGTGACGATAATAATGTGAACTGTGCTAAGTGAACAGAGGAAAAGAAAAAGTTTAACAGAGGGAGCATGGCTAAAATCAGATGTTTATGTTTAAGTGGCTACACAAAAGAGGAAGATTTCCTTAGTTTCTGCATGAAGGTGTTGTGAATGGTATTTCAGTGATGTGAATTCTGTTTTCCTTATTAATGACAATAGTATATGAAAACTCATGACAGATGACCAATATAAGCTTTAGTAATTTAGCTGTCTTATACCATGATCATAGGCCAACAGGGACAAGACTTTTTGTTTTGTGAGTCTTTATACAGCATTGACCCAGCTGAACTGGGTACCTGAGTATGAGGGTCCAGTGCCTGCAAATTGTACTTTATAAAAACAAAACCAGGAGTTGTAAAAGTAATAGTTTAGAGTCATTAGTGTGATAGAACAGCTGGATTGTGTGGTGATTGAGTCTGGGTTTATTGTTATTGCTTTTGTTTGTAGAGATGTCCTTATAGGTAGTTAAATTGAGGTGTAACACTGGAATTGGGTTCATTTATTTTGTGTGTGTGTGTGTGTGCGCGCGCACGTGTGTGTTGGTCCTGGAGCTTAAACCCAGGGCCTGGGCATTGTGCCTAAGCTTTTTTGCTCAAGGCTAGTGACCTACCACTTAAGCCACAGCTCCCCTTCTGGCTTTGTAATGGTTAATTGGAGTTAAGAGTCTCATGGACTTTCCTGTCCAGGCTGGCTTTGAGAGATGATCCCCAGATCTCAGCCTCTTGAGTAGCTAAGATTACAGGCATGAGCCACCAGCACTTAGCCTTCATTTATCATCTTTTGTTCATGTTTTAGTGGCCAGAGCTAAGTATTTGAGTGCCAACCTAGCTCTTCCTATGACAACCTGAAACTAGTTTTAAAGCATAGACTGTGGAGTGAACACCCAATTAATCTGGCCAAATGTAGCCAAATCTTCTTTATGTATCAAATGCTTGCCTGTTTAGAGAGCAAATATCTAGGACACTGCGACATAATTTCTTGTTCTGGGTGTACATTGTCTTTAATTTTAGGAAAGTAAAAAGGATTGTGTGTGTTCGGTTTAAGAGAAAACAAAAAGATCTGGGAGTTAATGAGAGGATATTTTGGGGGGTTTTTTTTGGAGATGGTTTCTTGGTCCAGGAAGCAGGCTATAGCCTAACAGGTTTTAGATTAGCATGTATTAAAAATGTATTTAGGAACATAAAATATTTAGGATTTTTGAATGACTTGTTTGAGACACAAACGCTGTTGGCCATCCCATGAAGGATGGCCACATTACATCTGACAACTCATGCCTTTGAGCCGTCTTCTGTTTGCTTACTCCCTCTAATTGTGCCAGGATAGATTTCCACAATTTATTAGGCCATGGGCTTCTCCCAAATGTCTAACAACATGGACGGGAAAGGTTGGAAGAGGAGGGGCTGGCTAGGGAAATTGGAACTCAATCCACTCGTGAGCCTCCATGGCAAAAGTGTTTTATCACATTAAATCTTAGTATACTTAATAAATGATCTTTTCTGGCTCAACAGAAATTTCTTCATTTTTTAAACTAGCACACAAATGACTATATATATATATATATTGAGTCTGACTAGTAGAATTTGTTTTCATAATGATGAACTTAAATTATGAAAGCTAGCAATGAAAATCACTTTTGTTGTGAAATGAGTGTAAATCCAAACCATCTTACAGAATTGGCAGATGGAGAAAGTTCAGTTATCATAGGGTAATGAGTAGTGTATGAATATTGACCAAAAGGACTTAAGAGGCTATTTCCTCAGAAAAAGATGGAGTTATAAAGCTTGTATCCAGATCCACTTCAGTTTTCTCATTTTTGAAAGGGGCATAAGAACACATACCTACTTAAGAGTCCTTTTTAAGGACTTGAAATACTGTCTGCTACTTCCATAGATTACTTCTGAATCAAGTCTAGTATCTCAGTGTTTTCCATAGCTGTAGCTTTAAGAATGGAAGGGAACGTGAAGCTGAGAGATTCTTAATGGTCTCCTGCTCAACTTTCCTGCTGGATACCCTGAAGCTACACATTTGTTCCCAGACAAAGAATTAAGAGATAAGAGCACCTCCAGTTCAGAGGAGACAATTGAACACCACTCTCCCATGAGCCTTTAGTCCCTCATTTACCATAGAAGAGATACTATATAATCATGAAGATAGCTATTACCATATAATCATAGAAATAGCCATCATTTCTTGGATACCTATTCTGTGTTGATTATTGTACCATAGCCATTGCAATATCCTAACTATGCCATTCATTTTTTTTAGATGAAAACATGGAAATTCCCAAAGTTCACATGGACATTAAATGCAGTAAAGTTACAATTGGCACTTGGGTCCATGAGACCGTTATGTCTTAGTCTCCCCTAACATGGAACAGCAGAGTTGGTGCACCATGACTGTTGTATGCTTTAGCCCCAGCATGATCCTGCCTTGAGACCATTAGTGGCTCACACCTATAATCCTAGGTATTCAGGAAGTTGAGATGTAGATTGTGGGTTGAAGCCAGCCCAAGCAGGAAAGTCTCTGTGATTCTTATCTCTATATAAGGAGCAAAAAGCCACAAGTGGAACTTTCGCTCAAGAGGTAGAGCACTAGCCCTGAGTGAAAAAGTCAAAGGACAGTGCCTAGGCTCTGAATTCAAGCCCCAGTACTGCACTTCCCCTTCTCCACTTCCCATAAAAAGTTTTTCAGTCTAGGTGTTCACCATGGAAGGCCAAATTCTGCAATAAAGATTTAACTACAAGCCACAAGTAATAAGAACAGTAATTCCCAGTGTAGGAACCAACATAGCATTGATAACTTTTTCTTTTGCTTCTTAAGGACATTAAAAAACAATGACTATTACTAGCATCCTCATTTCCGAGGAGGAAGGGGATACTGTAATGCCAGAGGAAAGGAACAAGGAGAAAGTCTTAAAAGGAGACTATGCAAGGTCTTTCCATGTGAGCCCTGGTAATTTTTTCTCTCTGTTCTCTGTTCTGGAAGGAGAGTGACGTGGCATCTTGTGATTTCCAGTAGGATTTAGCCATAGAAGGAAGGAAAAGAGGGAAAAGGCAGGTGTTCCTTTCCTGAGAAGTCCTTCCAGGCCGCTGGTGGTGGGTGCTCCTGATCCATCCTGGTAATTACTTATGCCCTTTTTAAGCTGTCTGGCCTCAAGGGTGTCCGCTGAGCTGCTGCTAGCCCAGGTCCCTGTACTGTCCATCTTTTAGGCTTCTTTAATGTCCCACCCCAACTTTGTCATCAGTCCTTTTGTAAGCATGCCCTTCTCAGTTATCATTGCTCAAGTCCTCTGTTTCTTACTGGGATCCTGACTGATTCATGTGGAGACTTTTAAAATAGTAAATATACTTAGAAACCCTCATTTTTCTCATTTCTTCACTGACCAGTGACAGCTTCATCTTGATTGTCTTCATCCCTGATCCTGAGGTTCCTGGGGTTTTTAGTAATAACCCTATACCCATGTAGAGAAACCTATATAGAGCACACTAATTTTAAAAGCGAGAATGTCTGGGCCCTTACAGGTGCCTCACGTTCCAGTGTGTCTGAGAGAGGTTTGGAATCAAGGGGATGGCCCAGTATTGCCAGACTTGGAAGCCACATGGTCCTTCTGCTGCCCTGAATCCACCAAGACACATCATAGGCACACCATGCCTAACCACCATGCTTCTGTTCCAATGCAAGGTCAAGTGATTGCAGTTAGTTATTCTAAAATTTGATGCAACACTTTTTCTTCCTTATTATTAGTTTCCTTATTATTAGTTTCCATCTTGATGAAAGTTTCCGACTCTTGGAGAACCAATTCAACTGTTATTTTGGTTTCAAAATTTATTTATCTAGCCCGCTGTATTATTGTGTTATGGGTTCTCAACATATATCATCTTTCTGATACTACAAATCAAAACATTTCTAAACACGTTCATGCAAGATTGAAGTGAAATGCTATCCTTTCCTGTTTGCATCCCTTCTCCTTCCTGCTAGTGTTCCAGATACTGTGCATGTGTGTTCAACATCCCTGGGACCCAACCAATTGTAACTCTGCTTATCCATGTTCTGTTGTTGGGCAGGACAAAGTGTATAGATTCTATTCATGCTCTTTTTCCTGAGGGCTAGTGCACTACATAAACATAGATTTGGCTGTGGGTAAAAGAAACTATAGTTCATATTTGTTTCAACGGGTTCAGAATCAAAAATCTCTCTTCTGTCACAGCTTGTAGGTCAGTGGTCTCATGCTAGAATGATTGTTAGGGACCAGGTCTCTTGTATCTATTTCTCTCTCTCTCTTTTTTATGGCCCAAAGCCTTATGTGTTCCCTTTGAGGTTATGTTCTGCAAAGTGTATCTTTCACTAATGTGCATTAGTTAGATTACAGCTTGATCATCTGGCTATGCCTGGATGTTTATTCTGTTCACAGCAGATTAGCAGTTTACCATTAAAAGAAAAGAAGACTAGATACTAAAAAAACTAACCAGCATTTTCAGGAATGCTAGGTCAAGTAAGATAGTTCCTTGCAAATGGAATGTATAGTTCCACTGAGCTTGTGTTGACTCTGAGACAATCTAATTGATAATAAGAGATTGGATTCTGGATGAATTTTTGGAACTAAGCTTCAAAACATAAAGGTGAGGGGCTGGGAACGTGGCTCAGTGGTAGAGTGTTTGCCTTGCATGCATCAGGCCCTGGATTCAATTCCTCAGCACCACGTAATCAGAAAAAGTGGGAAGTGGGGCTATGGCTCAAGTGGTAGGGCACTAGCCTTGAGCTAAGGAACTGAGGAACAGTGCTCAGGCCCAGAGTTCAGGCCCATAACCTACAAATAAAAAAACAAAACTAAACAAACACATAAAGGTGAGCATAGAACTCTCTAAGAAGGATGATTTTGATTTCTTCAAGCAGTGAAATGTAGAACAAGGTCTGGATCCAGACTACGCCTAATTATACCTGTTTCCTGTATCTTCCCCATTGGGAAATGGAATGAAGAAGAGGAAATGGCCAATGTATAAGTGATAGATATCAAGCAGGTGTTCTCCCGTCACCTTTTGCTTGTGTGAGCATCCTATGAGCAAAGACACTGATCCCCATCACTCTGAACCATGATTTCAAACACATTTATGTAGTGAACAGCCTTGGAAAACAAAAAACATTCTTTTGCGCCACAACCAAAAGCCGGTATATGTTGTCTAGTACTAAAGATTTGGTTCTGTAACGTACTGCAGCTGTTATATAAGTTCCTTTATATGTCCTTTTAGGATCTGGCTATGGAAAAAAACTAGCTTAAATGATGGATTATTAAGTGCTATTATTGTTATGAGCAATAAACCATCCTGTCCCTGTCCAGGAGTCTCACGGCTTCTAGAAACACACATGAAAGTTAAATAGTGCAGTGAAATCACAGACCTATCTCAGTTTTCTAATACAAAGGAGAGTTTCAAGCCCAACCCAACCAAGATGTTAAGGGAAATAAAGAAAATAACCTTGATTTAGTCAAAGAGTACAGTGGTCTTAAACTATGGGATTCAGGATCCTATACTGAAATTATTGAGGGTTAAAAAATGCTTGTTTCATAATTTGTATCTATGGATAATTTGTATCTATGAGGTATTTAATTCACTCAAAGTCACATGTCTTATGACATCCACATAAAAAATGAATATTCAGCTAAACCTCATTACCTGCCACAAAACTAAATAAAAATGGATCGTATTTCTAAATGTAAAATGTTAGAGTTATACAACTCTTAGATGAAGACAGAGAAATTCTTTTTGACCTGAAAATAGGCAAAGAGCCCAAAGGTATGAAAGCAAAATCATATCCATAAAAGAAAAAAAGCTGACTAGTGGGACTTAAATTCACAACCTGTGTGAGACACACTGTTAGAAGCATGCTCCCAAGTAGAAGAAGATATATTTTCAAGCTACATATTAAAGACTTGAATCCATAAGTTACAAGAACTCTTAAAGGTTAACAGTAAGAAAACAGTCCCGATTTTTTAAAAAAAATTTAAACGTGCAATTCATCAGAGAAGAGGCACCTGAATATATTTCCAATATCATTAGTTATTAAGGCTATGAAAACAACACGATCAGAAACCACCAGGTTCACATGAGAATACTCATCACTAATTAGCACTGACAATATCAAGGGTTGGCAAGAACAAGGAGCACCTGGAACTCTTATACATTGCTAATGGGAATGATATACCCACTTGAAAAATAGTTGGGCAGTTTTTGAAACACTGAATATGTGTCTGCCATATTGGTCCCTCTCCTGGGTATTTAGAGAACTGAAAGTTATGTATTTACACAAAAACTTGTGGGAGTTTATAGGAATTGGGTTTGTAACCACTCAAATGGAAACAACAGATGTTCCTGAGTCCACAAATGATGAACAGAGTGTGATGGCCACGCATATCTTGGAATATTACTTAGCAATAAGTGAACAAACAAAAAACAAAGCTGCTAATACATGTGGCAATATGAGTGGATCTTAAAGGCACTGTGCTAAGTTGAAAGGAGCTGTCCCTAAAGGTTTCCTATGGTTTGTTTCGGCATATGATATTTTTAAGAAAGAGAAAACCATAGCAGGAGTGGATCAGCCATTGTGGGAAGGTGGTGAGGGATGAGAAAATATGATAACTTAGAAATGAATGATAGAAGGGACTTTGGGGGAGTGATAGACTAGTTTGTATCTGATGATCATGGTGATGGTAGTAATATGAATCTAACCTCACATTGAAACTCCTGGAAATGTGCTGGGCCTAGTAGTACATACCTGTAACCCTAGCACAGGAGAGATTAAACCATGAGGATCATGATTTATAGACAGCTTGAACTATATAATGAGATGCTGCTTTGAAAAAAATTATTTCTCTTAAACAATTTATAACACACTTATTTTTTAAAAACTCATACACCAAAATTTTTTATTCTAAGTGAATATTTAAAAAATAAAAAATAGCAAGAAAAGGATATCATTGACATGAAACATAATTCTATAAAAATTAAGTATATTCTTAAAACCAAAAAAAAGATTAATGAAAGTAAAACATGCATTTTGTTTTGTAAATTTTCTTCATAGTCTAACTTCATAAAGAGTTAGAGTCTCACATGTACTTCTGCATTTGCTGTGGTGTAGTATCGCATGTATCAATCTCTGGAAAATCCCACTGTACACTGGCCAGAGAACTGCTGTGACAAACAGCCAATAATGTCTTAGGGTCCCTATGGTCACCACATGGACCCTGGGGACCACCTGAAATTGTCCTGGGAATTTCCCAGGGTTCCTGGACTCTTGCCACTATGAGAACCTCAGATACAAAAACATGACTCCAAATTTTAGTTGTTTTCATAGTAACTTGGCATCCTTGCCCCTTCCCCTGTATCTTCATCCTCTTCCTCAGTGTTTACTTAATGGCTTTGTTCAAAGTGATCTGTTGTAAATGTATTTACAAAGGAAACTTTTTCCCCTGCTACAAACAGAAAACCAGGATTTCTTTCCCACAAATATGTTTACCTATGGCCCAGCGGACGCATGGCTCCCTGACACACTTCGGAAAACACCAGCATCCAAAGTGATGACAGATAGCTAAGTGTTGACAGGTTGAATCACTTCTGTCTACCTCTGAATACTAGGCAGTACTAGATAGGTTTATTATCCTTTATTTTCTTTTGTAGTTCCATAAAAAAAAATTGAAGCACAGAGAGACTCAAGAAGTTGCTCAGTATTATGTGGCAAGAAAATTTAAGGCTGGGATTTAAACAAAACAAAACAGAATAAAAAAAAACTCTGGTACTCCAGGACACAGAATCCAAGATGTCATGCTAGCAGATAGAAGATCCTCATAGAAGTCCTGACATTAAGTGGCAATAAGACCCACCACTGAACTTCACTGGCCCCATCAATAACACAGGGGAGGTGGAATAAATCAGTGTCTATAAATATAAATGTCTGGTTAAGTTTGCAGGGCCAAGGCTGTTCAGGAAAATGTGAACTGAAAATAAGGTAGGAGAGAGTGGTAAGGAGTTCACATATTACCTAAAAAAATTTGCTGCTCAGTTTCAAGTGGTTTTTATTGTTGGTTTTGGTTTTGGTTGTTCCTTCTTTTGACTTACTTTTATTTTGTTTAATAAAAGATTGAAGTCTGGATATTTTGGGGATAAAAATGCCCATTTTTACACTCACAGGGGTAGACTACACCCATGTGCTCTCTGGTTTGTGCTTTTTCTCTGACTTACAGGATTCATGGTTAACTAGGCAGCTCCTGTGCTGAGGTAGAAACAAAATCCAAATTGCAGAAATAGTTTCCAGCCTGGTGAAAGAATAAAGATTTAGTGTCTTAACACAGCCTACATAAATATTGATTAAAAAGCTGGGCTAATTGAAAAATCAAGGTACATTAATAGAGTAACAAAGTGTTATTTCTTTGGGCTCCTTTTGTGTTGTATTAGAGTGAATCAGCAATATTTATCCAGTACTAATTCTCAGTTTGCAGAGAGCTAATGTAATCATGAGATGAGCTTATTGAAATTCTTTTCTTAGACATAGAGAAGAGAGACTTGCCCAAGATTGGTACATATTAGGAATTTTAGTCAGCACTTGCCTAGAATAGTAAGAACATGTGATTTATGCCATTGTGTGTACAAAATAATGTTTCCTGAGACATTTTCTGTGTGTGTGTGTGTGTGTGTGTGTGTGTGTGTGTGTTGGCTATTTTCTTTAAGGGGTTTAGTTTGTTGTTTTCCCTCTTCTGCTTATCAGATTTCCTTTTAAATCCTGGCATCTGACAATGTTGCAGGGCCAGTTTCTCTCTGAATCCACAGCAAAATGCGCTGGTGGTTTCACAATTAATCCAAACTTGGGCTTTTGGTTAACATGTTTATGTGAATTCCTGCCTTTGTGCATGCATACCTCTGTGTGTGTGTGTGTGTGTGTGTGTGGTGAGGGGGGGAAGTGAGAGAGAGAAAGAGAGAAGTCTGGATGCTATCTATAGACTAAATCTTGAAAGATGAGCTTATTCATCAATGACATCATAAGGATTGTATTTTCTCTTGGTTAATAAACTATTTGTTTGGCGGGTGTTGAAAGCCAGCCAGAGCTAGTCATGCTATTTCTTGGAAAAGATCTGAAGCAACTGGTAGTTGAAATGATAATCATTTGATCATAGAGCTATTTGAAAATAACACTCATCTCCAAACTTGTCTATTCTAGGAAACCTTATTTGGTCAAAATGTTGCCAAATTCCATCTTCACTAATTTTCAGGCTGGTTTCTTATGCTACTTAATTACTTTCCAGTACATCCTAAACTTTATTTTTGATCTGCCCTGTGCAGAAGCTGTTACCATGTACTTTGAAACAATATCCAGCCCGAATTTTTATTCTCACATTTAATAATCACCATGGAATAGCTACCCAATGCATGACAACTCCAGACCTTTTATTCCGAGGAGATGGCGTGGTGAATCTGGGTGAAGTCATCTGTTGAAATAGTACTTTGTAATATGCCCCATTGTTTATAAAGTATTGAAATTTTTTCTGAGTAAAGGATAGAAACACAGTTTCCACTTTGTCTCCCTTTTACTGGAAATTCATATTTGATCACAATAAAGGAAAGCATTTTATTACCAAAGCTTTACTTTTCATTTTTGATTGTTATTTATTACTTTACTTCTGCCTAAGGAATTTTTTTTCTCAGAAGCACTTGGAACTAGATGAAAACTGAAATTTTAGATCCTACTTTTTAAAACATTAAAAAAAATACAAAATCCAGGGCTTCTGATTGCATGAGGATGATTTTAATAAACTCTTTTTTTGTTTATAGTAGTGGGTGGAGGATTGCCTGAGTGGGGTGTGTAGGTGGAGGAAGGAGGAAAGAATCATGTTTAACAGCAAAATTAGCCCAAATCAGTTGTGAATGCCTTTTGTTTAATAGCTTAGAGACATTTTCCTGTTGTTGTTTTGTCAAAAAAATTGAAGATTTTGTAAATTTAGGGGTTTTCACAGCTAAGCTTTCTACAGAAATGTGAAGTAAAAGAAATGAAAGAAATCAGTTCAAGTTAAAATGTCAAATGCTTCAAATAATTTAACTTAAAGCTCAGAGAGATGAGCTTCCTAAGTGTTTCCCAAAGAATCTATGAATACAAGCCCTCGCTTTGTTCCATGTATGGCTATCTAGTAAATATCTTGTTGGCTTCATTCTGAGGCAGGAAAGTTGGTTGCTTCCTGGAAGTCATTAGAGATGCTTAAAATTCAGATTTATGATCCATAGGAGAAATTTAAGTTTTTCTTAGATTCAAAGACTTTCTCCTCAGTCACCCTCTCAACCCTTTACCCCATATGTATTAAGAGAGAGAAAAAAATTCAGCTCATTTCTCAACTTACAAAGTTTTGGAGAAACATGAGAATGTGTAAGTTTCTTTCAGTGGGAAACACATAACATTTATGAAGTATTTCTTTTGGGATTACATCACAGTTTTATTTAATTTTTAGGACAAAAGTTAAATTCAATATTTGTGTATAAGCCAAGGGAAAATGTACCATAAACATAGGAATTTTAGGGGTGAGTCAGAGTTCCAAGAATCCTAGATTTACTTAGACCATTTATATGGAGACAGGCTAACCATTAGTCATCTAGCCTTACTTTTTACATTTGCAATTAATTGCACCTTAAAATTAGCTTTCACCCAAATGGTTGGCTAGGCAGAATGAGCTTTGTAACTAGCAGTCAAAATGGCTGTTGGAATTACTGCTCTATTTTTGGATACTTTCTAACTGTATAACAAATATGTCCTATAAATTATCCTTTAAATAACTCACAGTGAAGTGCAGTGAGTTGCTAGCAATTTTCTGATACTCAAAGCCACATGCTGTCTGTTTGCCTAACATGAAACCACTCACTTGGCTTTCCAGGTGGGCTTTGCTAGGAATGCCATTTACCTCCAAGCCCTAAATCATGTTTTTGTTCATCCCATATCTTGTAGGATGAAGTCATTGCTGTTTCCGAAAAGGTGATTGTGAAGCTTGAAGACCTTGTCAAGTGGGTACATTCTGATTTTTCCAAGTGGAGATGTGGCCTCCGTGCTGGGCCAGTAAAAGCTGAGGCTTTGGGGAAAAATGGACAGAAGGAAGCTCTGCTGAAGTACAGACAGTCAACTCTCAACAGCGGACTCAACTTCAAAGATGTGCTCAAGGAAAAGGCTGACCTTGGTAAATATGATTTATGCTTTGAAATCTAATTGGGTGGGCTCAGGGAATAACTACCCATTTTCTTTAGCTGCAGGTTTTTAGGGAAACCCTGACATTCATATGAAAATTTCATAAGAACTTAAAAGACATATATTATTCATATCTACTATGTTATAATATGAATTGTATGTTATATTAATTTGTATTTTACTATATTA
Source organism: Dipodomys ordii (assembly GCF_000151885.1). Taxonomy (NCBI): domain Eukaryota; kingdom Metazoa; phylum Chordata; class Mammalia; order Rodentia; family Heteromyidae; genus Dipodomys; species Dipodomys ordii. Next base: position 9,898,369 of record NW_012267250.1, read on the forward strand.
TTATATAATATAGAATTATTCATAAAAGTATTATACATGTATATATGATATCCTTTTTTTTTTCTTTTGGTGCTGGTACTGGGGCTTGAACTCAGACCCTGGGCACTGTCTCGTAGCTTTTGCCACTGAAGGCTGGAATGCTGTTACTTGAGGTGCATCTCCATTTTTGGCTATTTGCTGGTTAATTGAGCATAGAATTTCAAAGACTTTCCTACCCAGGTTAGCTTTAAACCTCAATGCTCAGCTCTCAGCCTCCTGAGTAGCTAGGATTACAGGTACGAGTCATCAACACCCAGCGTCTCTATATAATTTCTTCTCCCTCAAAGAATATGATTGGTGCTATGCCTGGTAGAGGTTGGAATGGATGTTACAGGGATGGATTACAGGGTCTTCTATGTATAGTTTTGGGGTGGGTAATAAAACACATGGCCTTACATAATTTCCAGTGTGCTAGCAAGATATGAGGAGACATGATTTAATTAATTGAATTAATGAAGAGTTCAGTATTTTTAAATAAGTGCTTCACATTTTACACTGAGTAGAAAGAAAAGTTAGGAAAAAGCTGAGTTTCTTCAGGTGAAGGAAGAGAACTAGCTCAAAGCCAGGAAACTGCTGGTTGGCAACTTATGTCAGATTTCCTTAAGCTTTTAAGCATTCCATGATCACTATCAACTGCGTATTTTTTTCTTTCCTTCCATACACTCTTAAGTTTAAAGAACTTGAGGTTTTGGACTCATTCATTCATGGCTTTGGAGTAGTTTGGTTAGTGTGTGAAAACTAACTCTGACACTTAGCTGTATAATCTTCCTGACTCAGTTTCACCTTATGAAAAATAGGATTAATATTTGCTGAAAGATCTTAAAGGCCTAACTCAGTGAAGACAGGCCCGAGAGTTTCCAAAAGTAATTCTTTTGCTTTAACACTTTTTCCTCCACTGATTTTTACCCCCTCCTAGTCTTGCTTTTTTGTTTTTGGGTCCTGTGGCTTTCCCTGACTGGCTCTTTTCACATAGCTCAAAACTGAAGTTGTTGACCTGGAACTTAGAGGAGTTACTTCCTCTTTAGGTAAAGAGGAACTTCACTTTTAACATATTAAGACATCTTTTTTATTCTAGCACAGTGCTGATTTTCATAGCCTTATTTTATGTCTTAGTGTGACAACTTCCTGTTTTTTTTAAAAAAAATAAAACTAGAACTTGACAATTACAAGAAACCTAGACAATTTATTTTAATTGGCATAGAGACTGAATAACACCAGGAACTGACTGTGTCTTTCATGTGATTCTGGTTTGTGATGAGTTATGCTGTGTTTGGGGACTCATATTAATGTTTTCTTGCAGTTAAACAGTCAACAGTTTCCTGGCATCTTTTGGTAGATGCCTGACAGTAATATTTTGGACACATTAGCCTGATTGTCATGTACACAATTAAAGAAAATTATTAAACTAGTGGCTTTCCTTTTAAAGCCAGAAAATTTGTTAATAGGCTTCTTAGATATTCTGTTTCACAGACAGATTTTGTGAACACACAATGGCTACTTTTTATGATGTGTGAAAAAAGTGGGAATAACATATGGGTAGTGTTGCGTTTCTGACTTCTGATCTCAGTTATATCACCATCGTCTTATGTCTGTCTTAACATGAAACTCTTCCTTTGTTTGATTTTTTTGAGTTATAGAATATACTGTTACTAGTTAAAAAAAAATAAACAGGAAACCCACAGGGGACAAAAGGATGTGTAGATGGTTAAGCTTCATGTCACACATGTAAACAAGAGTATTTATAGCAGGGTTGTTTTGTATTTAAACGGATAACTAATCAATGAGCACAGAAAGAAACCCAATTTCTTAATTCCTTCTGAGTTTGATCTTGGATTTAAAGACTATTTGATCTTGGATTTAAAAAAATGTCTATAATCTACCTCTTTTTAAAAAAATTGATTTCAGAAGAAATAGGTTTAGAGTGAGTAATCAAATAATTGATAGGTGGCTTGGCAAATCTACATAAGTCCCTTCTAAATCTAGTGGCACTTTCGATTTCCTAGGGGAATTTACAAAACAATACTGATTGCCCAGTCCAGTTTACCCAGATTCTTATCAGACTGACTGAGGGTAGGCCAAAGAGTGTTTACTAATAAATGTCTTCCTGAATGATTCAGATTATTATTCTTAGTAGTAATTTTTATTTTATTTTATTTTTTTGATGGAGAGCTTTCAGGTCTCATTTAGGTGACTTCTTTACCATTAGTGCTAAGGAAAGGATGACTACAGAAGTCCTGAATCCTAGGCTCTCCAGGACAAGAAACACCTTGTACCTTTTCTTTTCCTTTTCTTTTAATGTAAAATACCCCTTTAAGGATAGAATTTAGAGCCTTGAAATTCTACTCAGCTGGTATGAACTGTGGGGAATTTGAGACAAATAGCTTTTGTAATTGGAATGCACACTGTGTTGTAATAATGTGGAAAGAGAAACAAAAACTTTCCTTAATGTAATGAGTTTCCATTATCTGCCTGATCTAAGCTTTGCAAGTTGCCTTTGTCAGGATTTCTACTGGGCAGACAGGGAGTTTCTTTTGCAGTGTACAATCCTGTCCCAGCAACTTTTTCTTCAGGGTCTTCCTTTCTCTGTGTGGAACATCATCATTTTTGTTGTCTGTACTTTTTTTTCTATCCAATGTTTTTCTTTTCTTATCTCTTTCCCTTGGCCACACTGAAACCACCTCCAATACCACATTGTTAATGGAAGTTCACACACTTATTAGGTTTATCCTTCTCTAGATCCCTTCCAACTCCTCATTGTTTTTTTCCCCAAATAAAGATGAACTGTGATTACCTAAGACCTTCCTCTTCCCCTGCCCCCACCTTGGTTGAAGAGTGGCAAGATCTCACCTTTCTATGGATAAAATAAAACTTCTACATACTATTACTTGTTAACTGAGCCCTTAAAAACACTGTAATAATGAAAGAATTAAGTTGTTTCTTAGAGAAGGAATTTGATAATATAAGAGCTAATTAAAGAATTAAATAATTAAATAAATACCCTTAAATCCCAATTTCTGTCACTTCCTGTCTCTGAATAGTGAAAGAAAAAGAAAGAAAGAGAGAAAGAGAGAGAAAAAGGAAGGAAGGAAGGAAGAAAGGAAGGAAGGATGGAAGGAAGAAAGGAAGGAAGGAAGATCTCACCAATGTGTATCTGCTAATAAATTACTCCACAAAGAGAAACTCTGCCCCAAATGGCAGCGTCCAATAACTACAAACTCAAATCACAACTCTTTCGTTTTTTAAAAAAATTCCCAATCACCCCCTGAAAGAATACTCTGAGTACTATTTGAGGATGTCCTGAAAGATTGTAAATGACTTCTGACTGAAACTATAGACTTGGACAGTGGAAAACTATTAATCTCTTTAAAAGCAAACAACAACAACAACAACAAAAAACCTTGTGAAATGTGATAATATACATGCATTATATTCTCTCTCCTTTATCCTTTTCAAAGAAAGTCTCATATGAACCCAATGCAGATTGTGACTTTTATTGAGTGAGATGTTTTATTTGACTTTTTTATGCTAAAGTTTATTTTTTTAATGAAGAAAAGTAACTATGTTAAAGCAGAAGGGTTAAGGAATGTATTATTCATAAGCATAACGAACACAAGAACCTGTTTTTCCAGAAGAATCGGGTTGATTAAATCATTCACAATGCCAGCCTCTAGTTATTTATTTTTGTCTGTCGAATTACAGTACTTGAAGTGGACCTGATAACCATATTTGGTATGCTGTTGGAGCTAGTCAAATGAAGAATTCTTTCATTTTACAAGATTTTTAGCAACTAATGACTATAAATAATATCAGTTAAACATCTTGAAGTTATGGGTGTGTGTGTTTTTTATTCTTTGGGCAATAGTTTGAAAAAAATCAAATTATTTTATAGAACACTGCTCCTTACAGTGTTTCTTTAAGTGAAGTATGAAAGCTTCAGTGTAAGCTTTATTGGCCTATAAATATGTCATTATAGTTGGACTACATTTATATGTTTTGGATTGTTGTTTAAGCCAAGAAAATATGTCTCTACAGGTTGACTTTTTATTGAAACCCTTTGAGGCATACAACAAAATGTATTTTAGGCCAAGGTTATTAAAACAGCATTTTCATATTTTTGCAGTAGACTTGTTGTCAATTTCTCTGCTACAAACTGTCTGTGGATAGGCAGCTATGAATGGTTTTATCTCCAAGCATGTCTTTAGAAACAGGAATAAGGAAGAGAGGAGACTGAGCTGAAACCAAGAAAAGAGACTAAAAGAGGGTGGAAGGTATGCAGGAATTTAGTAAAAAGAGATTCCCTTCACCCAATTTCTGTTCCTAAATCCCACCAATCAGACAAGGCAACCTCTTCTCTCCCTTCTTCTGCTGGGGCTTGCCTGGGCACTGTGGTGAGGAGACAGCAGGCTGGGCTCCAAAAGCAGTGGATGGGAATATCAGCAGAACCTCCGCTCCTTAGAGGCAATTACTAGAAGTCACGTTAGGCTTAGACTTTCAAGTTCCTTGTGTGTGAAATAGACAGTCATCCAGACCTCGCTTTTACTCCATTGGATTTTTTTCAGAACATCAATGGAAAACAAATGGCCTAATACCTATGGAAACACTTTTGGTTTAGAAATCTAAGGTAGCATTTTTATCATCGTATTATTATAAGGAAAACATTCTATGATAGGGAACTGTGTGATACAATGTTAGCTTGTTCATTTTAAATGTCCCTATTCACATACTCTTAGTGATTATTTAGGTCAGGGTTTGCTCTCAATACTGTCTATTACCTCACTAGAAGACTACTATTAAGGTCTTGTGGTTCTTGTTTATCTTTCTAACAACTTATCTATTATATGCAATTAATAACTGCATTATTTGCATGCTTTCAAGTAATGTGCCTATGTTACATATAATTTGTATAATACACAATTGACATATTTGATTATATATTTTACCTTATGTAACTTTTTTCTGCTTGAAAAAAAATCTGTCAGAATCAGATGGGCCCTGTGTAGCCAGTTGGGTATATAACTTCTCAGGTACTGTTTGTTACAAATAGACTGTAGTCTCTTATTTGGAAAAGTTTGAGGCTTTGCATTTAAAATGATTATTTCAGATCACTTCTGAGTTTGATATATCAAGCAGCTTCTCAGGGAATTACCATGGAAAGGATTCTCATTCTTTGTTGAATAAAATGTGTACGTGTTTTCAACAGTAGCATATTATCATTTTGAGATAATTTATTTAGGATTGAAAGCTAGTTGTTCTTTCCCTCCCTTCCCCTTAAATCCCCTCCCTGTACATAAAAGAATGTTGAGCAAGGGTGTGGTAGTAAATTGCTTGTGATCCAGCACTTGAGAGTCTGAGGCAGGAAGATCCAGAGTTTGAGGCTAACCTGGGATTCATAGTGAGACACTGTTTCAAAAACAAAAACAAAACCCACACTCAAACAGATTGTTTCGAAAAGATTTCTTGTTTGTATTTTGCCTTCAGTTGCTGGGCCAGCTAAGCCATTGTTAAAACACTGAAACTTGAGAAGTTTCTTGGATGATATAATTTTTCCAGTATTCATGATTATTTTGAGAAGTCCCTATAGAACAGTCTCCTTACTAAAACAAATCTAGCGTTTATAATATCATTAAGTTTAAAATAGAAATCAATTACATGTGAGTCTTATCAAAAACTTGTAAAGATACTTTCCAAAAGATTTTCTCACAGGGTCCTCTGGCAATATTTACCCTGATTCTTTAAAGAATCTGAGCATAGCAAAATTAGCATTAGAGAAGCATGCTGTCCAAGTGCCAGCATTGCTATTCGAGAACAATTTAAACCAGCAGCCCAGAGGACCGTTAAGAGAAACAAGTTCATAGAGTTTTCATCCAAGACATCAAAGTTTTAGCATTTTTTTTGGTAGCAGGATAATGAAGAATCTGGGAACTTCTGGGTGCTGATGGTTTTGGTTTTCTTAGCTACTGAAGAGGCTGAGATTTTCGGACTGAGGTATGAAGCCAGCCCAGGCAGACAAATCTTATAGGCTTATTTCCAATGAACTAGCAAAAGGCTGGAAGTGGAAGTATGACTCAAGTGGTAGAGTGTCATTCTTGAATGAAGAAGCCAAACAGAGCTAAGGCCCTGACAGTACTGACATTACACATGTGTACATACACATGCACACATGTGCCTGAGTGTGCACGTGCGCGCACACACACACAGAAAACCTAGAACATAAGCTTTCAACATATAAAGAAAAAATATTTATTTAATGATAAAATGAATAATCTTACCACATTACTTAAAATTGAAGTAAAAATTAAACTCAGGCATCTAATCAAGCACTTAAATATTGTCCTGATAAAATCATTGAACAAATAGTCTGTATCTGGCTTTTCTTCTAGGAAGGAAGTCTGCAAAATCTAACCCTCACTGAACCAGTCAACAGTGGGTCATTGACACCATTTCCCAGATACTTTAGTCATCTATCATCAAGGCTCATTCCAGAATAATGCCCTTCAATTTGAAAGCTCTGTAGACTTGAATATTTCCCAATATTTTCTACAATGATGAATGCTTTTAAGAATTGTAGATTTATTTGCTCTTTTAGTTATTGATAAAAGATGGACAATCAACTAAAGAGAAATTAGTAGAAATTAGAAATGAAAAAGTAGAAAAACAGTAGTAGTAGAACTTTCCATGCTATGTAAGGTATCCAGGTAACCAGTATTCACCTCTAGAATAAATTCATGGACAAAGAAAGAAACCCAGGTAACCAGTATTCACCTCTAGAATAAATTCATGGACAAAGAAAGAAACCCATTTTTTTTTGCAAGCCCTATATAGAGTTTTTAAGCTGGAAGGGATGTCAAGGATTTGGGACCAGTTGATGTCTCCTTCCTGCTTTCCTTGAAACAGTCTTTGGTTCTGTCTTTGTTTGACTAAATGACCCAGTGTTTTCAATTCTTCTCAGGATGTGGTTTTAAAATCCCTCAACCATCCTGATTACTCATCTTAAGATACACTGTGGATGTTTTTACTATACCACTTTACTCATTTATATTATAGGGTCTCTGTTTTCACTAAGAATCCTAGAGCCAATGTAGGAGTGGCCTCAGAAGAAGAGAGGCCATAGTGTATCCATCCATCCATTCATCCATCCATCCATCCATCCATCCATCCATCCATCCATCCATCCATCACACATGGTCAGAATGCTAAGGAGCTGGCTTGGGACATCCTCTAGATGTGATGTGACATGAGCAATATTATTAGATTTGTTTTTAGAGCTGGCCATGGCTTTTCTTTATCTCATGCCAGAAGGAAATGTTACTTTACTATGATATCTCTCTGGAGTTTACTTATCTGGCTTTGTCTGGGTTTCTTTTTCATAGCATTATCAAGTACAAATGATTATCTCATGAACAGAATTGTTAATTAATATGGTAACTACTGTTAATATCAGTGCTGCTGTGCTTTTAAAGCTCTACAGCCCCTGTAATTGTATAAATCAGCATTTAAGAGTTAACTAGTACAAAAATGGGTGTTGGCAGTAATGACCCATGATTGAAGACTAACTTAGGGTCCTACTTGTTTAGCCCACTGGTTTAAGCAAACGAGATGAAAACAGAAATACTCATTACCTTCTCTAATATGCTATTTTAATCCATCTCATCCTTCTGGACTTCATCTATTATTGTGTCTTCCCACCCAAACTTTGTCCTGGATCAGGCACTTTATGGTCTGTGGGAAGACCACAATGGAGATGCCAAATTCTACTTTCTCAGTGAAGTGTGTGCTGGTCCAGAGGCGTAAACTCAGAGCCTACAGGCTGTCCTTGAGCTTTTTTTTCCACAAGGCTAGCACTTTACCCCTTGAGCCCCAGTACTACTTCTGCGCACACACATGCACGCATGAACGTGTGTGTGTGTGTGTGTGTGTGTGTGTGTGTGTGTGTGTGTCTCGCAGACTTTCCTGCCTGGGCTGGCTTTGAACTTCAATCTTTAGATCTCAGCTTCCTGAGTACCTAGGATTATAGATGTAAGTCACCATTGATGAGAAGTGTTAATTTCACAATGAATGGTCTTCCATAATCACCGCCTAAATGGGAAAATAATCAAAGATGAGTGAATGCATTCGCTTGTGGAATTTCCTTGCTACACATGCCTTTGGTCTTATGCTGCATAACTTAGGAGAATGCATTGGCTTCATTCAAGTTCAGAAATTTCCAATATCACAGACAAATCGCCAGACTTAGGGTCAGTGACTCAAACTTGCCTTTGGTGATATGACTAGTTCTACTACTGTAAAGAACAAATTTATTTGGTCCACCATGGTTTGTTAAATTTTATCTCTTGAAAAAAAATGCAAGGTGGCCTGTTCTTCAGATATGCATTTTCAATGAGATTTGATCATCGGGTACCCCTTTTCCACGGGAGTACCTGATGCTTTCCTTATTAGACTCTGCATTATTTTTTGTTTGTTTTCTCAACTCCATCTGAGATGTAATCTGCATGATTACTTAACCTTGGCCATGATTCTAGCTGTGGTCATGATAGTACCACCTTAAAACTCAAACACATATATCCCACAGGTGAACTGATGTAGCTTTTTCAGAGGGTTTTTTCATGAGCAGATTTGATTTGAGCATTTAGTCTTAATCCTCCTCAGTATTAATACCCATTCTCCTAAACAGCCTATTTATCTTAGTTTAAATGTGAGGTTTCATTGTAAAACATTAATTTCCCTACATGTCAAAGATTCACTCCCTTTCTCTCCAATAACATTACGGGTTTAACTCCCTAGTTTATACAGGTCATTGTGGAGGAAAGCTGAGCTTTAGACTTTCAGCCCATTTTAATAAATATATTTATTTAGGACAGGCTAGAATAATAGTGGGTTTTTCAAAGGCTTTGCAAAGTACTTCACGCACAGTAGGGGCTAAGCAAATAGTGCTGCTGATTGGGGTTTTCCTGGTTACCTAGCTCTGTGTGTTTTCCTTTGGTTTGCAGGCCAGGCTTGATAGTATGCTGGCTTCCCCAAGGCTGGGCCTTGCCTAGTACTCTTCCTTTGGACCTCCTCCCTTGCTCTTCAAAACTTTTAATCACTTCTACTATTTTCTACACTTCTGACCCACTTTAAATACTGGCTTCCAGCTTAAAGCAAACCTCCATTTCTTTGATAATTGATAAAAGACAAATGTGGTAAACAAGCACTCAGCCAAACGTTGAGTCAATTCCAGCCTCCATTTCTTTCCTTTTAGATTAAGAATGTTCATTTTTATATTAAGAAATGTCATTTTCTTCTTACAAATATTAGGCTCACTTTGGGAAATGTAGGCAATATAGGGAAACAAAACAAAAAGATATAAGTTGCTTACTTTCCTTCAGCCTACACATAAGGGATATTGGCCTTGATGCATGCACCAGTATATAAATAGGCAGGAATTCATATTCACACACTTCCCCCTCTTCTCCCATAAAAGTAAAATTTTCTGTTTGGAAACCTACCTCATGCTTAATTTTATATACCTATATTGTGACTCTGCCCTTTATTTTGCAAAAGACTCTTTTCTGGCTGCAGAGTGTTTCACAGTTGAGGTGTTTCATCCTTTAATTATTGTTGGACTTTTCAATCATTTCTGATTTCCACAAAAATCTATGCTTGTAGCTCTGCGCACATCTACCAATATTTCTACAATTGTGGGGACTTGTGGGGGATTGTTAGGTCAAAGAATGTATAGAATTTGAAGACAGCCTATTATTCTCTCTAATCCCTGTTCCTCACGTAGGCTCTCTGTCTTAGCCCAACTAGCTGGTCTGCTTGGTCTTCTCTCTCTCTCTCTCTCTCTCCTCCACAAATTCCTACTCCACTGCTTTCCCAACTCTCCAGCATTGGCTGAGTGGCTCAAACCTTTCCATTCTTGGAATGTTTCTTGCAGGACCCTCACCTGTGGGAATTCTCCCCCTACTTTAAGACTCAATTTAAGTTGCTGAAATCGTGCCTAGCCATGAAGCTCACAGGATTTTTTGGCTTTATTGCGTGTTTATCTTATCACACTTAGTGTTCCTCCTACTTTGTTACTGCTGCTCTACTCTCTAACTACCAGTATTATACAGTATCTTTTTTAAAATTGTGTTGGTCTTATCTTCCCAATAGCAATCTTCGTTCTGTAGTATGGGCTGTCTAACTTCAAAGCTGTCCCTAGTAGGCTAAGTAAACATGTGCTTTTATGATCAGCTTTCTCTGAAATCTTTCAAGTTTTCTGTTCTTAGTCTGAGATAGCCATGTGTCTTTGCAGATTAGTTTGACTTCATTATAGCACTTTATTCTACGTCCCCCCCCCCCGCCCACCTTGAGGATAGGCTGTCTCATTAGTAACTGATGGAAGAGGGAACATACTTGGGGTATTTGGTTGCCAACAAATCTTATCCTAGTTAGTGGTCAAGCATCTGTCATTCACTCTGGAAAACTTTTTCCATACATTTTTTGGGGGGTGGGTCGGTCATAGGGCCTGAACTCTGGGCCTGGGCGCTGTCACTCAGCTCTTCAGCTCAAGGCTAGCACTCTACCACTTGAGCCACAGCACCACTTGCGGCTTTTTCTGCTTATGTGGTGCTGAGGATTGGAACCCAGGGCATCATGCATGCAAGGTAAGCACGCTATCACTGAGCTACCTTCCCAGCCCTCAATATATTTCTTGAAGCTACTTAATACTAGCCTGATAGCCAGAGAGGATTGGTGGTGGTGCTATAGTTGTTATTTTTGTTTTATTTCGTTGTGGTTGTGCATGTGTGTGAACATATTAATCTTGGCACTTGTTAATGGTCTCTCTTTCTCAATGGAATATTTTTTTCATGCTTCAGGATTATAGCTGAGGAAAAAATGTGCAGGCAAATAAATCTAGACTGGACTTGTTCTTCCTTATCTTTTAAAAAAATTATTATCAGTTTGTTTGCAATCTGTCTCTTTGTAGGTGACAGGTTATTAAGGAAATAGTATTAGCTCAACATCTAATGATTCTTTTTTTCTAGGCAGTTGTGCTATTGTAATCCTTTCCTCCCTTAAAATGGTTACTTGCTAATAGTGGGGGAAGGCTCCCTCCACCTTCCCACTACTCCCTTGGTTCACAAAGAAAGGGTTCTGTTAGGCACTGCCAAAACAAAGCTTCATGCCCGGCCTGTTCTCTCAATAAGAAACAAAACATTGTTTTCATAGTAGTGCTGATAATAAGGCAGAGTTCAAAGCATGATGAAACATATACTTTTCCAGAAGAGAAAAACCTATAGTTACCTGGCTAATTATTCATCACATGGTGGCTCTGTGTATAAATACAGGCTTTTCACATGTGCAGCCTCTGTGTGGGTTTCTTCTCATCCTTTTTTTGTAATTTAGAATGTTCATTTAATTCTCATTGTTCCTTATTAGTGTTTTCAATCAAAGTTTTAGGAGACTGAGCAAATGGAAGCAAAGCTTCCATTTCAGTAACTTCTTCTTGACAACTGTCCTAAGCCTTGCTAATCACTTTGTTGTAATAGGACGACTGTGGACTTTAAAATAAGACAGAATTGGATTCAAATCCTTGTACTGTAAACTATGTGATCTTATCATTTTAATTCTGTTCTGGTGGCTTAACTGGAAACAGTATTAACAACATGTGACTCCAAACTGGGAAAGATTTTGTTAGGTCATGTGGAGTGGGCACCCAACACACAGTGGGAGCACTGGGTTAACGACTTGAGTTTGTTTCTTTTTCTTTTTCACTCCAGGCTAGTACCACTTGAGCTACAGCTCCACTTCGGCTTTTTGCTAGATCATTGGAAATAAGTGTTATACAGGCTTTCTTGCTTAGGTTAGCTTCAAACCACGATCTTCAGATCTCAGCCTTCTAGGATTACTGTTGTGAGCCACTGGTGCTGGACATGTTTCCTTGTATCTTTCCTTCAGGAAAGTAAACCTACAATGCTGGTTTACCCCCCTTCCCCAAAATAAAGCTGATAATTATAAATGAAAAGAGTACAAAGAGATAACGCATTTATAAGATTATTTCTTTGTTGCTTTGTATGTCCCTCCCCCACAGTATAACCCCTGCTTTCACTATATTTGATGTCAGTATAACTTGTGGAGGAGATGGGGAAAAACAAGTCCTTTAAGGGTACAGGTGGACCTGTTGCAACAATGAGAAGTACAAGTTGTCATGTCCAAAACGAGCTTTACAACGTCGGTGCGGGACTGGGGTGGGGAGGGGAAATAAAAAAAAAAGAGATAGCTAATCATAGTGTGTGATCTCATTTTATTTAAGTCACACATACTCAAATGATCTATTATAAGGCATTAGGCATTGAAATTGGTTCAAGAGTAACTAAGCTATGGTCTCACTTCTCTCTAAGGCTTTGAGAAAACACACACACACACACACACACACACATTTTTAAAGCATATGGAGGTAAGAATCCTACTTTACCTCCTTTCCGATTCCGCGGCTCCCAAAAGAGCACAGTGCTAACAGTTGGTGCTATTATTCCTCTAGTTGTGGTGTATATGTGTGTATGCATACATATGTGTGTGTGTGTGTGCATGTGGGTGTGTGTGATCTGCTTTCCTAAGAAAGCAAGATCTTACTTTGTGCATAAGTTTGAACTTGCTTTTGCCTGTGTTTATCAGGAGCCCAGCACTTGGCTATGCAGCATGGAAACCACCTGCCTCAAGTATCTGCAGTGCCCTTGAAATGTAGCTATGGTGACGGAGAGTCTGAATTTTAAACTTTATTGAATTCTAATTCATGTCAATGTAAAACTAAACACTGCAGCAGTGTAAAAGTATTTTATCATATATAACTTTATTATTTTTGTATGACTAGATATCACTTTAATTCTCAAATATTTAGTATGCAGTTTGGACATACCAGCAGTATAAAATACACTCTGAATTTTAAAAGTGTAGCATAAAAAGAATATAGATCTAATAATTTTTAGGTTGGTCTTGCATTGAAATAACATCTTTTTTGAATTAAGTATAACATATTATTAAGTATAACATTTTATTTCAACTAATTCAACCTCTTCATTCTGTTTTAATATAACTGAGAAAACATGTGGCTCACTTTGTGTGTATATGTAAATAGCTAGCTAGCTAGCTAGCTATTTAGTTCTCTATCTATCTACATACATTGGATATCACTGATCTGAAGAAATTTGGACAGGTGCTATATTCAACTCAATCTTTTATTTTAAAGTGGTGGCACTACTTTATACAATAGCTGCTAGAACATTGAATTTGGAGTAGAATGAATCCAATTTTTGCCTGGTAGATGCTCATGATGTATAGGTAGACAGATACAACTAGGCTACGAGGTAGAGTTCAGCCAGTATATGGATAAAGGCATAAGCAAAGTGCATGCACATGGATGAAAGTTCTAGAGACCTTGTCATGCCTGTGATCCAACTTCTAACTTGCTTGAAGCCATTTTGGGGCAGAAGTCTCAGGTATGTGACTGTGGCATAAAAGAGGAGATTTCTGTGGACTGTGCTCTTTGTATTCTACTAGAATATTACTAGAATGCCGATATTCTAGTAATATCCTCATCTCAGCTCTCAGTAATATCCTCATAGTCAGCTCTTAGGTATTGCTGAAGGGTTTATTCATCTTGCTAGGAACTTGAACTTAGATCAAACTTGGCTTTTCAAAGAGAAATGCTGTTTCTGATGTCCAATAATAACATTGTCTCATAAATACATGAGGGGTAATCAACACTTCTTTGAATTAGCAGAAGAAATTATATATTATGTATTCTTATTGAAATGATTAGTATTCATGTTCCTGGAGCCAAAGCTGTTCATCTAGAAGGTATTCTGAGATGTCAAAGGTCCATCCTTAAGCATAAGGCTCTTTCTTGATTTATTTGGACTTAATGAGTTTCATTTGGTTCAAAACTCTGAGGAGTCTTCATGCCAACCAGTGTGGGCTCACACAACGAAAGATAATCAGTTGAATTTCAATATAAATCTTTCATCTTTTCCTTATGTGTCAGTGATTCATTGCAGAAATATTTTCATATCATATTCTTAGGGTATAACCTACAAGATAAGAACAAAAAGTTAAAACTTTGAGATCACAAATGATAGAATTGTTGCATGAAAATGTCAACTTTCTGCCTAGCTACATTATCCATAGTTGCAAATGGGGCTAGTTTGGTTAATCAAGTCAATTCATATATAAGCATTTCTCCTGATGGCAACATTAGTGGTAAAGCTTATAAAATTCACCTTGGGCAGAACTTTATGGCTGAATAGGATTTCTGTCATATCTTTATCTTGGCAGTGAAGTTACTAGGAATGGCAGATAGTGGATTCAGGGGTTAGTAAGTAGCATACTGGAAATTGCTATGATTTTTCCTCATGTCCAATAAAAGCCTACTAACTTAGGCCTTAAGTCAAGTGCCTGCAAGTTCCTCTGGGAAATAACCTGAGTCACTGTGGTTCTTAATTCAATTTTCATGGGGATGCCATCTTTTCCTAAACCTACATGTAGAATTTAGTATGGAATGTGTGAATGAATACCCATTTCCTATGTCCTAGCCTTCATCTGATTGTTAGAATGGTCTGTCATGATGCAATGACTCTGAAATACTTATAAATGTCTAAAATAAATTGGTCTTCTCCCTAAAAACCACTCAGGTATTTCAGCTAGTTTATTTTGTTCTATATTTCTAGTTTTTTATGCACACATGATGGTGTGGACAGACAGCTAGGTTCCTCTGTCCTAGTGATATTTTATATTTGAAGAGTGGCATAGATTTCAGAGAGCTAAAGAACCATAGAAAATGTTGATGCTCTGAATCTGAATGGCGCTTGATTTGATTCATGTTTCACCTCCTTGATTAAAGATGGCTGGGTTGACTCCTTTTAAGAGTGCAGCCAGATGCCCAACCACTGTTGAATGGAGGAAGCCAATATGGTATACCATATATATTACACAGTGAAGTATTATTTAGCCATAAAAAAGAATGGATAGGGAAATGGACAGCCTAAATAAACTCTTCCTCCTCTGGTATCTGTCAGGTGTTTTGATCACCAGTATGCAAAAATAACTAATGTACTACCCCTGAGTAAAACTGAGTTCTATAGAAAATTGCCTAGCCAAAAGTGATTTTCTGAGCTTAGTTTATTTGGATTGGATTAGAACCAGTCCTTGTTTAAGTATGGAGCTCTAAGCTAAACGTAAAGAAATAAAGACTGCTTTAAAAAAAGCGTATACTTGGGCTGGGAATGTGGTTTAGTGGTAGAGTGCTTGCCTAGCATGCATGAAGCCCTGGGTTTGATTCCTCAGTACCACATATGCAGAAAAAGCCAGAAGTGGCACTGTGGCTCAAGTGGTAGAGTATTAGTCTTGAGTAAAAAGAAGCTCAGGGACAGTGCTTAGGCCCTGAGTTCAAATCCCAGGACTGGCAAAAAAAAGAGTATACTTTAACAGTATACATTAAACAAAGGTGAAAGCTCATATCTGTGTTGTGCTGAATAATCGATAAAAAACTGAAGCCCTCCACAGAGCCTCATGATCCACACTGTTCTTTATCATCAGACACATACACCTTGCTTTAGGAGACTTGTCCATGACTCCATGGGTATATTAGTAGTCCAAGCATTGCATGGTGGTTTGAGAAATGGGACTGGATGGAATTGCCAGATAATCTGATTCCAACTGTGTTCTGAAGGCTGCCTTCAATTTGACTGTGCTCTGCTCTGTTATACTGTGAAGAAAAAAGATGATTCAGCCAAGCATTCTGCCATGGGCTAGAAACACCACCGTTCTGAATACAAATGTAATAAAGATAAATGAATCATTAAAAGAACAGTAGCATAAAATACCTGACAGCTCCTCGTTTGTACTAGAATACATTTTTCCCATCCATGAGCAATACATTAATCCATTGACTAATAGTATTAATTGTCCATTTAAGTCACTGAAAAACATTTATGATCTTAGAATAAGTGATTGGTAATTATGACTATCAAAGCTATAAATACCTGGAGAGGGGATTTGACGATATCATCATTAAGCACAAGAGATACTTAAGTGGTTTCTTTTTACTTTTTCTTTTTCTTTTTTCTTTCTCTCCCCCCCCCACCTCCAGTCCTGGGGCTTGAACTCAGGACCTGGGCTCTGTCCCTGAGCCCTCTCTGTGCTCAAGGCTAGTACTCTACCACTTGAGCCACAGTGCCACTTCTGGCTTTTTCTGTTTATGTGGTACTGAGGAATCAAACCTAGGGCTTCATGCATGCAAGGCAAGGACCCTAAAGCCACATTCCATCCCTCAAGTAGTTTCTAATGTTAATAGAACTTTGAAAAATATTTAGAACCTTCTTTGTAGCACCACAGTTGGATTGTTTTTTAATTGAAGGGAGTATGGAATTGGCATTTTACAAATGTGTGTGTGTTTGTGTGTATGTGCACAAGTCTTTTTCCATTAAAATCACTGGGAGTATCCTGACTGAGATTAGGCCTTTGATTTACATAATACATAACCTTTTTAGCAAATACAAAATATACTTATGAAAAATTCCCTCCCAGGTCCCTTTTAGTTTAATTTGTAGTTTCTTTCCTTTGAATGAGTTTTTCTGTAAGTGAAAAAATACAACATCAAAGGATTCCAGGCCTCACTCTTCCTTGTCCCTGGATTGACTGGCTTATCTTCTAGTTCATAGTCTAAAAAGTAAAGTATTAAATATTCCAGCTGGCACTTAGTTCCCCTCCCTGTTGCATCCTGGACTGCTTACTGAAAGGGGAACTCACTCACACAGGCCTAGTGGCTAGACTGAGCCACAACCAAGAGCGGCCTGTGAATGAGACAGCAAGATGGTGCCAAAACAGAACCTTGGGACATCACAGTCACATCCTAAATGAAGAGCCAGACTGACCGCTGATCTCCAGACCAACGTCCCTGCCTTGTAGGATCAGCATTATAGAGCATCCTATATTTAAGTAAGGAACAAAATAATTCCTTATAAAGACCATTTAATGCCAGAGTTCGTTCCACAGAAAATAATGCATGTCAAGTGTTGTCAGATATTGAGGACTGTTCTGTCTGTACTCCATTTTCAGGAGATTGGGCTCATCTTTGACCTATGGCAGTTTTTTGAGCACCTTCTTTGTGTTTACTACTACATGGTATTTAATATGTGCAGGTCTCTGGGAAAGAGACACCTTGTGCAGTCAGCACACCTATAAACTTTGTGGCAGTAGAATCAGTTAAAGGAGCTGCCCTTCAAGAACCCTTGTGCCCAGTGCGGAAAAAATGTGGCCAGGATCTGCCCTACAGTAATTTGATTTTTGCACATTTCTATAGCCTTCAAATCCCTTTTAGATTTGCACCTTTCCTGATTTGGTGGTTAAATACAAAGTCCAATTTATGGGATAATCAGATGGGGGTTGGGAGGCTGTGGGATCAGCACATTAACAGCTGGAAATCAGAGGTAGGCACCAGTCAGAAGGAACCCAGATCTCAGGGCTACCTCAGCAAATAGGGATCCCTAGTATGTGCCTGGAATTAACACCTCAGAGCCTGGACAGTGGGGTATCTTCTATTTTTCAAGGAAGAACCCAGGGATAAGAAGAGAGGCAGGGAGCCTGGAGGAAAGAAGGTGGGAACCGTGGCTATTTCCTAACCTGCGTTTTAACCTGATGAGTCCCTAAGTAGTAAGGAACCAATCCCGCTCTGTAGTCCTGGGGTCAGCAACTGAACACGAGTTAATTTTGCCTGGGTTCTGTTCATAGCTTACTGAAATCCACCCTACAATGCTTAACTGAATAGTGCTCTTCAAAATGCACTGACTAAAAATAGTTTCATCTGCAGTGTGAACATAGTTTCATATTTATACTAGCATCTGGCCTAAGGAATTGAATACTCCATTCTTTAAATAGCTTCACTCCAGTTCTGGATTACTCTGAGATGAAAATCTCCCCCAGTCAAACACCTTGTTTACATAGCCATGTTTAAATACAAACAAGCTCCTTTTCTTAAAATGCAGAAGAATATTCATTTGAAAGTTAATGGTGTTTTGGAATCATCTTTTGGGAGAAGGTAGAAGAAGGGGAGTTGAATCGATGATGAAAGATTTCTGAGGCATCTACTGTGTTTGAATTTTTATATTTTCCAAAATTTGATTCACAGACATGGAATTATGTGTGTGAAGATGGAGTACGGTACATAGTATCATATGTGAAGCCAGTTAGAATAAAAAGCTCTTGGGCTGAAAAATTTATGCTGGTGCTAATGCCCAACAATAATAGAAATATAAGCCTAGATATACTTTAACTTTCTCTACCAGAAAATGCTTTGGGGCCGGAAATCATTTCTAGCAGGCAATGAATGTACTTTTGTTAGTCTTAAGGGGGTACTAATGGTTAGTCCCCATGAAGAAAAATGTGAAAATAACACACTAAAAGGTAAACATTACGAATGGATGGCTAATGATTAGCTGTTATAGTCCAAAGGGGCAGGGTTGTTGTTGTTGTGGGTTTTTTTTTTATAGTTTTATGACCCTTGCCCTGCCTTTATTGAAAGAACATGGTATATTCAACCATATATTTCAAAACCTATATGTTCTTTCAACATCCTTCTTTAAAGATAATGGAAAATATTCTCCACATTACATTATGCATAACACACACACACACACACTACAAAGACAAGAGAACAAATGAATATTTTAACTATATACTGGTTTTAATTATATTAAAGAAGAGGAACAGAAAACTGCCTTAAAAAATCCAATTCAAGAGCCTATACAGTAAGATATGACAATACACCTTTAACCTCCAGCCACCTCAGCCATCCTGAAAATTAGCAATTTTTCAGCCCATTTTGATTGTTCTGTCAAGTAGAGGAGTTTGTATTCAGTACCTTACTGCTACAACATAGTTAAGATATGTCTTTCTTCGGAGTGAATGGCTTTTGTGCATTGTAGACTAATTCACATTAAAAATATTTTTTTTTCCTATTGAAAACAAAATTGGCTTTTTGGAATCCCTCGGGGCTCTAGGTTTACAACTTAGATTAACTACTTTAGTAAATAAAGGAATGTCAGTAGATCATTGGCCACTAAAATGTTAACATATGGGTATATATTTGAGGAGTAGAAGCATAAAGGCAATTTTTTAGTCATTGATGTTAAAATTAGATTTTGAGGCCAAAATCTCAAAGAGGTAGGCCATGGGTTATTTTTCACGGTCCACAGAAGTAGCGCTTTGGCTGAACTAAAATTATGTATATTCTCTTGGCAACACTGAAAGTCTTAATTTAAACATTACTTTCATTTTTCACCAGTGGGACTTTTTTAGATAAAAATCTAATCTCATTCTAAATCATCCTTTCAAAATGTTTTTCCCCATTACAAATGTAACGTGTTTTTATTGCAGAAAATAGAGATATGCATAAAGAAGAAATAAAAATCATTCAGAGTCCCACTACCCAGAAGCTACCAGTGTTATTTTTTTCGAGACTGGAAGGCCCCTGGTTATACGGATGCATCATTATGTTTCACAACAGCTTTTGGGAAAGAGGCAATAATTTTATTCCAAGGACATAGAGAGTTTCATACCGATTTCAGAAAATTAAAAAGTAGCAAAGAGAAGCCTGGGAATTTTATTTTCAAAGGCCAGTCCCGATCTTCCTTCCTCATAAGCCATAGTTTTTCCTAAGTTCTCAGTTTGCCTAGCAGAATTATAAAGAACAATTCACTCTAATCCCATTGTACATCCACTCCAGCAATCCTATCCTTGTTCCCCACAGTGATATGGAGCTTCCTTACCTTCTGCAACTATAGATTTTTCTTTCATGCTCTGAATCTTAGAATATTGTTGCTTTATGCTAGACTAAATACTTCGGCCCACTGGGACCAGTTCCTTTAAGGTACCTTACAAGTAAAAGATGTAAACTCCTTCTACACAAAAATCTTCCTGTTACCTGAAGGGAAGTCTCTCTTGCTGACATCTCTGTTTCTAACATTTTCCTGGTTCTTCTGAATTCTTTAGATTACTTGATTACTATCACTTCCTCTCAAGTCTTCCTTATCTCCCTTTCTGTCTGAGTGTTTCAGTTGACCAATACCCATTAAACAGTTTTTGTCTTTAGACCATATGTGTGATCTAACCAATGTGGAATATAAGGTTATTATATTCTTTATGGAATATGTTATATATTATATGGAATATATATTCTTTATGGGCCTGTATTTCTATGAATTCTGACCAGATTTTATAATTTGTTACTTACTAGCAATACTCTCAAACAGAAATTATAGCTAGGCCTTTTTTGTTTGTTTCAAACAAACAAAGTGTAAGACTAAGTAGAAGACTATATTTTCTCTTATTAGATTTAGTATTATTAATTTCAGGTAATTTTTCAGCCTTCTAAGAGCTTTTTGCCCTCAACTGACAAACATTTGGATCATATCTATTAACTGTGCTATTTGCATGTTTGAGAAGTTCTATATCTTTTTTTTGTTGTTGTTAGGGTCTGGGCACTGTTCCTGAGCTTCTTTTGTTCAAGCCTAGCACTCTACCACTTGAGCCACACCACCACTTCTGGCTTTTACTCAGTACTTTATTGGAGATAAAGTATCACAGACTTTCTTACCCAGGCTGGCTTCTAACTGTGATCCTCTGATTTCAGCCTTCTGAACAGCTAGGATTACAGGCATGAGCCACCAGCACCCAGCTCAAGTTTTATACCTTTATTCAAATAAAGCAGATTAAAATAAGCAACCACCAAACAAACACTGACCACTCCTATCCATGTGACTGCTACTACATTTCCACTTAAAATTGTTTGAAGGTATAGATTCCTAAACCAGTTAGGACTTCCAAGTTAGGAATTCTAATACAATCTTATAGGAGATAACTTATCTTATTGGTCAGTGTTTATATTACCCAAAATTTTGAGTTCAGAGTAAATCTTTAATTGAAAATCAATGGTTAGTGGATCATGTGTCTACTTTGCTCAACCACACCAAATGTTGTGTGTTAACAAAGAGGAAGTAAGTCATGTAAAACAGCATAGTGAATCCAGCTGGAACTGCTTCACCATGCCAGGTACCTTAAAGCAAAGAAGTCTTTTTCTTTCTTACACATGAGTTTTGTTATTCAATGACAAGCAGAACTAGTTGATGGATAAACGCTCATCTTTCATCTAGATGATTTATACTGTGTACACAAACTGCCCAAACATTTAACTCAATTTTTCCCTTTCCAAGCAGATGTTTTCCTATAATATAGACACAGCCTCCATAGATATATTTCTGGCCTGAGATGTTAATGTCTCTGTTAATGTGTGCCATTTACAATAGAAAGAATAATGCTGGCATTTTATTTCAACAGAATACACAATGTATAGCTGAATATTATGAAGTCCATTTGACCACGCCTAGGGAGTACTTCATGTAACCTTTTGGTTTAGACAGACAGGCTTGACGCATTCGTGCAGACTGACTGTTTACACAGTTATATTTATTTATTCATTCATGGGATCATTCTGTAAACATGAGCCTATGATATCCAGGCTTCATTAGACTTTAAGCCTTCTTTTAAAAAAAAATTAGTGAAAATGCTAATTTTTCTTAGAACATAGCAGCTTGGGGTTGGCTCATTTCGTGAAAATTTCTTAAGTAAGAATTAGTAGCTCTATAAATATACTTAATCTAGTGTTCCAAGCAATAATGAATTTAACATGGCAAGGCAATACAGAAACATTTATATAGATGGATGGATGTAAGTATGTACATATATATGTGTAAGTAGTGTGTGTATATATATATATATATATATATATATATAGGGGTATGTATGTATGTTTGTGTTTATAACACAAACAATGACTTCACCAAGAAATATTTATAACTGATGACGTTGACGTTTTCTTTATATTCCATTTTTTTTAATGGCTTGTTGCTACTCACCTAATTGGTATTATAATCCTTGTAATGGGCTGCAAACCTCAATTTGGGAAACACTGACTTAGAAGTAATCATTTTGCATGATGTCTTCTTTCTGTTTAGACACACAATTTCCAATTTCAACTGTTTATGGATCTGAATTTGGCTAAGTGTTACTTAGATTCTCCTCAACCCTATAACAATTCCAGCTGACTTCTCATTTCTTTTCCAAAGTCTAAAAGTGATCCTTTCAAGGTGTCTTATTTCTAAAGTACCATAACTAGTACAGTTCTGTGTTCTTTTCAGTAATCTCAAATAAAATATTTTTATATGTTCTTAAGCTCATGTACAAAATATAAGGAACATCCCACATTGCAAGTCCATTTATGATACAGTGCCCTGGATTTTTCAAAATATATGCCCAGGTTGGCCACTCTTTTCACATACAGTGTTCTTAAAGGAATCCATCTTTTAAGGCATTGTCTGAGTCTGTATATTACTCCATGGTGGAAAAAGAGCAATAATTTCCTGCCTTTTTGCCTGGACCTAAGAGAAACTGCTTTTCAACATCCCAAAGACAAAGGAAAAGCTGCTATTTATAGGCTTCTTGTGGTTTCTAAAGTTTTAACCAAAGTGAATAGAACAATAATAAATTGCTTTCACATTTCTGCCCATAGAATTGTTTATTTAGCATTTTCTGTAAAACAAGAGACCTTCCATCCGCATGAAAAGACTGTATTTTGATTGCCTAGGAGATTCAAAATGATTTCTAATCTTGCCACAACTGTCTTCTGCTGTATAAATGAAATGTTTCATTTTCAAAGAGACTGTCAGGATTTTCTGAAGACAGTTCCCTTCACTGCTCTGCATCCCCCACCCCTTTAAAAATAAAGTGCTTTGCTTTGTATTTTCCAGGAGAACAATGGCCTTATTTCTTACGTTGGGAGATATGATTTTCAGCAGCTCCGAAAATGCTTATTTGCTAGAATTTTCTTTGTTTCATAAAGTTGCACATAGGAATATCTCCTCTGATTCATTTACTACAGAGAGTTGCCAATTTTGTGGGATAATCAAACAGGATTGTAGCTCTTTGCATATGGTGGAAAAAAATAGAGCCTAAACTATGCTGAAAATTTATTTTTTTCAAGGTCAGATTGATACAAGTCTACCAACAACAACAAATCAACTCCTTTCCTTTGTTGATATAGAGAACTTTTTTCCTCTTGGCAGGTGGACAAGCCATACCAAAGGACCTACCATGTCATCAAGGTGTTCAAGAGTGAGGATAAAGCTGAGGTTACTAATTGGCCTTTCTTGACCCTTGAGCATTTTCAAATTATTTACCTTCTCATATACCTGTATGGCTTATCTCCAGGCCTACCATGGCTGTGAAAGTGGCATAGCTTTTCTGGTTGTGGTTGTGGCAGTGCTAGGGAGAGAACCCAGAGCATTGCAATGCTAGGCAAGTGTGCTCTGTCACTAAGCTACATATGTAATGTTGAAACTTACAAAATGACAGTTGACCTAACCAATTTTCACATAGGAATAACACATCCTGTTTTTTCACAATCAGAACAAATTTAGGTGTCTTACTTTTGCTTAGAATGCCCTGATATTTTATTACTTAACTCAGTTCTTCCTCCTCCTCCTCCTCCTCCTTCCCCCTCCCCCTCCCTCTCCCCCCCCCCTTTGTTTTGTTTGTGAGGCACAGTCTCACTGTGTGGCCCAGGCTCTCCTCAAACTCATGATCATTCTACCTCAGTTTGTCAATTGCTGTAATTACCTATGTGTCCTGTCACTCTTGGCTTAGAAATACCTTTATGTTTCTTTGTTTTTCTTTTGTGTCTGTTGTGGGGCTTGAACTCAGAGCCTGGGCACTGTCTCTGAAGGTTTTTCCACTCTTTTTCAAGTGCTCTACACTTGAAACCACGGAGACACTTCTGTTTTTCTGGGTGTTAATTAGAGCCTCACAGAGTTCCCTGTTCCAGCTGGCTTTGAACTGTGATCTTCAGATCTCAGCCTCTGAGTAGCAAGGATTACAGGCATGAGCCACCAGAACCTGGCTAAGCATATTATTTTTATAATTGTTTTTAAAGCATTGAAGAGTCAAAAATTTAAGCATAGGGTAGCTTTCCATTACTAGACATGTGATCAGCAACCAAAAGTAAAAACAGCCAGTTCATTAATTATGTTCAGATGATCAACTCTCTAAGATACATTTAATCAATATATTATGCCTTGATCAGCCCTACTGGAATACTTGAAACCCTGAATTATAATAGGAAATTGCAACATACTTATAAATGCCAATAGCTTTCATTTAGAGTCAACAGTTGATGAAAAAGCTCTTACTTAAATAAATTGACTTTGAGTACAAGGATACAAAAAGAAACATAATTCATTCATTTTATAATTGTTCCTCCTGCTGTGGACATTAGCCTCTGGCATCTGGTCTTTAACCATAATCTATGGCTAGATATAGCCAGGGTCGTGGAGGAATGTTAAGGTGAATTCCAATTCAATAACATTTGAGAATTCCTGTTAGACTACAGTTGACTGCCATCTAAAACCCTCAAATATAGACAAAGGAATTGTTATTATAGATTAAATGTATATAGAAGATAGAGAAGGATTATTGTGTCTGTTTCAGAAGTAATTTCATGACTGAGAATTTACATTGAAGGAAAAACGGTCTGGATCCCATTAGCCAAAGCTCTGTTTTGCTGTCAGTTTAATTAAATGGAAACTGTTGGCAAGAGAGCTAGGGAGGTTGATAGAAGCAATACTATTTTGTATGTTGGAACAGGAAACTGTTAGGTCTTCCAGTTTGAAAAGGATATAGAAATGAAACCTGTGATTCATTTTTGTTTACAAACTCCCTCCTAGTTTACAATGACCTTAGTGATAAATTAACCACAGTAAGTTATGTGTAGTACATAGGACAATGGCTTGATCCCAAGATATGAAATGCTAATCTCTAATAAGGAGGTAGAACTTATTTTTATGTGACTTTCCCCCTAAACAATGGATTCTCCAACAAAAGTAATTGTTTCCTTTAGTTTATTTTTCTGTAAGTAGATTGAGAAGGAGGGGGATGTTATTTGGCTTTTAAAGTGTGTGTGTGTGTGTGTGTGTGTGTGTGTGTGTGTGTGTGTGTAGAAGAAAGAGAAAGAAAAGAAAAAGAAAAGGGAAAAAGAGTAAAATAGAGACCATGGAATAGTGATTTATCTGTTAAGTGTGTTTGGCACCCTGCCTTTTGGCTGGAGATTTTGAGAGAAACATATTTGGTTTACTTTAATGGGCAAAAGCTCTGAACTTCATTTGTAGGAGAAAAAAAAGAGCATGCTTTCTTTTCCCTTTTTCAGTTCAAGTTTGTTATATCTTGACATTCTTTCTGTCTTGTAATTGAATAGTAATTCTAGATTTACAGTGGAGAAGAAAGAAATTTACGTCATTTTTTCTTCTCTTCTTCCTCCTCTTCTTCCTTTTCTTGTTCCTACTAAAGTTTCAGAGAAGATTAGGTGATATCAAGTTTTATCACTTTTCACAAACATCCTTTGAACTGGCACCAAAAAATATTGAATGTTTAATTTTTCCAAAGCTCTGTAAATATCTTTGTACTTTGTGCTGAGGGCTGTTAAGACATTTATGCTTATTCTAATAATGCAAATTCAGATGTGTTATTGGAAGAAAATTTTCAATCCCAGTTGAAATATAGTTAATCATGAAAGTATCCTGTATGCTACTATACAGTTTTATCTGTGACATGATGCATTTGGCAAGGCCTATAAAACTGTACAATACAGAAAATGAACCTAGCATAAATTATAGGCACCATTAGTAATGTGCCCATATTGTTTTTACCAATTATAAGCAGTGTACCACACTACTAACATGTTATTTTCAGTGAATGTTTTCTAAGAAAAATTGAACAGAGGGAGGTTGGCTTACTTTTAGTGTGTGAATGTAAGGAAAACAAAAGAAAGATAAGGAAAAATAAAGAAGAAAAATAAAATGAAGATATCAGTCAGTGACATGTAAACACAATCTAATTTTTTTCTCTTAATTTGGTGAAGCTATTTTATCATTAATTAAGTATATTTCTTGGATTGTCATCTCATTAGGAAATCTCTTTTTATTTCAGTATTCAGAACACAAGACCTTGGGGCTTGCTAGGCAAGTGCTCTACCATTTGAACTACAACTCTTGCGTCGTTTTTTTCTTAATTATTTTCAAGGTTGGGGCTTATTTTA
Organism: Dipodomys ordii; assembly: GCF_000151885.1. Taxonomy (NCBI): domain Eukaryota; kingdom Metazoa; phylum Chordata; class Mammalia; order Rodentia; family Heteromyidae; genus Dipodomys; species Dipodomys ordii. The sequence goes on from NW_012267250.1 coordinate 9,924,566, forward strand.
TGCTTAAATTGGCTTAGACTGTGATTCTCTTACTTCTGCTTCCCTAACTGGCTGGAGATGAAGGGTATGTGGTGCTGTATCCAGCCCTGTAACTGAAATCACAGGCACATAGCACATTGCCCATACATTGGTTGAAATGGAGTGTAACAAACTTTCCCCCCCTCCCCCGCTGGTCTCAGGGATCCCCCAATCTATGCCTCTGTAGCTAGAATTACAGGCTTGAACACAGTCCTGGCTTGTGAGGTCTTTTGAAGGAGGTTTAAATTTAATCGAAGTTAAAAACAAACACAAAAATTGCATGTTTTAACAAATATTCAAATCATCTAACATTGACAAATTCATGTGGGGCTTTCTTCTCTGGCTACATTTTTTAAAATAATTTCTTTTGATTGTGCTAGTTTTATTACATGGGTAATCCATATGTAATTACTAAGACAAATACAATTAAAAAGAAGAATTTAAGAATTCTATCGTATTGAAATATGATGCATTATATGTTTATGGTTTAGCATTGTCTTTTTCTTGCCTAGATATAAGCTTTAATTTTTTAATTATATGATATCTCCATTTTGTATCATGCTTTTAATAACAATGTTCTGTTTTACACAATAATCAGTCATTTGCAGCATAATTTTTGTTGATGTATTTTATTATGTGTAAAGTGTCACAATATAACTGATTATTCCCGTTTGTGTTTTTCCCCAGCTTTGGATTGCATAAACTTCAGGGACATCTTGAAATTATATCATTACTTTTACCCTTGATTCTTTCCTTTCAATAAATTCCTATAAGTAAAGTCAAAGCAGAATTCTGAGGTCTCTACTAGGTTCTGGTCATAATAGAATTTTCAGTACATGTTGGAAATCCTTCATTGCTTAGAATTTAAAATGAGTATCATCTAGTTTCAAAAGAAGTTGACCAAACTTGCAATAGAGCCAGTCTTGGATTGACTTGTCTTTTATGTCAAAAACACAGACACGCTGGGCGCTGGTAGCTCACGCCTATAATTCTAGCTACTCAGGAAGGTGAGATCAGAGGATCACGGTTCAAAGCCCAGGCAAGAAAGTCTGTGAGACTCTTATTTCCAATAAGCCACTAGAAAACCGGAAGTAGCTCTGTGGCTCAAGTGGTAGAGCGCTTGCCTTGAGCTGAAGAGCGCAGGGACAGCGCCCAGGCTCAGAGTTCAAGCCCCACGACCGACAAAACAAAAAACAAAAAAAAAAACCCAAAACAACAAAACACAGTCACAGATACTCAGAATTCCATCCCAGCCCTCAGATTATGATGCAGAAAGACAAACCAGCTCCAACACAGCCCCTACCATTCCTATATTTACCTGGTAGAACCTACCATGAAGTCCCTTAGTGCCTGTATTTGCACGGACATTTTGGTGGAAGACACACCCCTAACCCTTTAGAATGTTCTGGCTGTGTACTAGGTAGATAGGGGGCTGAGCATTCACAGGTGAATATTGGGAATTCATATTTAGAGAACCTGTAAAAAGGTTGGCATAAAAGGCGTTTGCAGCCAATGAGAGCTCATCCTGATGACATCATAATGATGTTATCAGGGGCTGAAGGGCTTCAGAAAACCTCACAGAGCTGAAAACTTTCATCCTGCTCTTAGTGGTTTTGGAGAAGCAAAACAAGAATAAACTGAAGTATTAATAAAATAGGGCTTCATTTGTTACTTTGGGTTACTGAAGATCATTATTTTTAGTTGCAGTTAAATTAACACACATATGCACGCGTGCACACACACACACACACACACACACACACACACACACTTCAGAAGCCAGCATGAAAAATGAGCATGGGGAGGAGGGAGAGCTAATGTTTGCTATTGGTTTTCTACATGTACAATTTTATCTAAAAAGTATGATTTACCAGCTCTTGTGGGGCTAAGTTTTAAGGCCAATAAAAAGCTTTGGTTTGGTTCTTAGAAAATAAAATGCGATATTCAGGCAGCTAGTTTATTTTAATTTCTTTTCTTTTCTGCTTCATGACAGTATTTTAAATAATTAGGTTGATTTATGATTACAGATAGCTTTAAGATGTAGGATGCTTTAACAGCGCAGGGCTGGTTTATTGTATCTGGCCTTATCCAATTATAAAATTGAGTTTAGTCATGTAATGATTCTCTAACTAAAATATCCATCACGGTGAATGGACTTTGGCGATGTATATAGTGTAGGCTATTTTGAGCATCTCCCTGCCAGGCTCCTACATCTGAATATGCTTAGTTGGCTTTACTCCTTAGCATGTAAGAACACATGAAACTTGAGGCTAAATTTAGCCTCCCGAGTCAAATGCACATGCTTGGTGACAGCAAAGAGGGGGGTTTGATGACGAGCAGGATATGATAGACTAGAGTAATTATTTCCGCCAGAAAATGAGCATCCTACATTATTTGTACAAATAACACAAGTGATTATTTGGCTGTGCCATTGTAATGAAACAATAAAGATCATATTTAATTTAAAACAGTATCCCCAGGGTCTTCCTTTTTATTCATAGCATTTTTTTGGCTACTAAAACAAACTTGAGTTGCTGCTACAGTTAACAACAGAATTTTAAAGGAGGGAGAGAGGAAGAAAGGGAAAGAGGGAGGGAGGACGTGAGGGAGGAGAGGAGGGGGAGGGTATGTCAGATCTTTTTCTTTCTTTCCATTAAATCTAGCATTGCAGAAATCACGATAAGGGCATGTAAGACAGGGATGTTGAAATAAGTCGAGTATTTTTCTATTCTTTCCATATTGTTCACATAACCATTTATTTACAATAATTTGAGTAATCTCAGAGTTCCTCTTAAAGGCTTTTTTTGGCCTGGATAAAAAGTGCAGCTTTAAGATATTTCTCCTAAAATAAATTTGAGACGGTCTCATTTATAGTCAGCAGTGCCTTGATTACTTGCAGACACACTGGAAATTTACATGCGCTTTTCTCCTTTATAAAACACGGATCTGTTCATATCATTAGTTCCCTCATGACTAGTGCTTGGCTGCTTGCCAAGAGGTCTAAATCTGTAGTTGTAAATCGTGAGTTGAAATAGCAGAAAGTGGATTTGTAACTTAAAAAGTGTAAACAGTTTGGAAAATGAAGTAATTTTGGAGTATGATTGATTGCCTTGTGATTGTACTTTAAATTAGCCTGGGGTCTCAGGGGCAGATATGTGCTGTAACTGCTTATTATACATTTTCAGTTTTCGAAGGAATAATAGCATTGTTGGTAGGCTTTTAAACAATGTATGCATCTCCTGGAGTGACCTTTTAGGAAATGAATAGTTTTATTGTGTGTCCATTACTTTGCCTGAAACAACATTTTTGAGTTATTAATTTGACTTGTTCTATAAATAAAGAATTCAAAATGCAAAGCAGCTGTGCGACCCAGAGCACCGTATATCATTCTCGTGCTCCACGACCACTGCTTGAGATGGATAATCCACAGAACAAATGGTTTCGTGGGTGATAAATTAATAATGTTTCTGGAGCCTATGGTTACCCAAGATTTAACCCTTCAATATTGCAGAGGCTAAAATTTATTATGAGGGAGGATAATCGATTAGTAGGTCTCCTGAGGTACTTGAAGTGATCTCAATGCACTAGATAACACAGATAGACTGTAGGAACAGCCCAGTGAGAAGTTCCTAGATATAATGAAGCTGACAGGAGAGAAGAAAGACTTAGAAAGCCTAAGGCCAGAAGGCCTTTCCTCTGATTTGGCCAGCTAAGTCATCCTAGGCAAGTCATTTAAGTCTCTTATCCTTTATTTTCCCTGTCAGTAAAATGGGTGTAACAATTACAATCACACAAAATGTTTTGAGATTCAAATGAGAGAAGGTGCGAAAGGATTTCAGAAATGTAAAAGGCTCGAGTCTCCTTCCCATCTACCAAATCATTAATTCATCATGAATACTACTATGGTGATTGTATGTTGTTATAACATGGACTTTGGTAACTTTGTCTGCCTGTGAATATTATGAATGTCTCATGGTGGTATATTTTGAGCAGCAGTCTCATTTATTCATCCTTTGCTTTCAGAGAGAGAGAGAGGTGTAGAAATATTTTTTTGTTCTAAAACTAGAATTGCAGTCTTTATTCATGGAAGTAATTTGCCCAATATAGTCCCTTTGTTACTTCTTTCTTGCCTAGTACAACATTTTGAGAGGATCATATTTTGTCTCTATTTACAGATGATAATTTTAATTCACTTATTAGGGGTGTTTACTACATGTCAAGCAGTTCCTGTGTAGGTATCAGGGATAGCAAAGAAAAAGAGATTTAAATATTAGCCTTGCCTTTCCTAAACTTTCAGACAGCACTTACTTGCCATTGTAATGGTTTTGTTGTTTGCTTGCTTATTTTGTGCTGGTATTGGAGCTTGAACTCAGGGTCTGGGCATTGTCCTTAGCTCTTTCACTCAAGGATGGCGGTCTACTATCTGAATCACCCTCTACTTCTAGCTTTTTGGTGGTTAATTGGAGATAAGAGTCTCATGGATTTTTCTGCTTGAGCTAGATTTGAACCATGATCTTCAGATCTTGGCTTCCTGAGTAGCTAAGATTATAGGTCTTAGTCACTGATGCCCAGCTATAGAAATGTTCTTATATAGAAATGTCTTATCTCTAATAAGACACGCATGTGGCTATTGATCATATGAAGTGTGGGTAAGGTGACAAACTGAAATGTTCACTTTTAGATTTTTAATTTTAGTTAATTCAACTTGAAATAGCCATAGGCAGCTAGCAACTATTGTACTGGGCAGCCCCGTTGCAGAGTAAAAATTTGCTGCCTTAATGACTAGGTTGTTAGGTAAAGGTAGTTATTTTGAAAGCACATGAAAACTAAATTACCCATGTCAATTCTTCTTAATGAAGCACAATGCCAAAGCTAAAAAAAAAAAAAAAAACTAATGTTTGAGAATGCCAATGGAAAAAAAAATCCTGGATAGATTACTTTTTAGTGTATATGTAGTCCAAACAAGGAATTAGTGCATACTGCTGGGAAATTAATGAAATATTCAAACTGCTTAAACCCTGGCAAAGATGGTCATCCTGTTAAAATACCACTGCTGGCTGGAAGGAAGCCCTGGCCAAGCCAGCTTCATTACGTTCATTTGGTGAGTGGGCAGAAATTTGGGGGCATCAGGACATATTTGTAAGATTCACAAAAGTTGAGTCAGAGTAAAATAACTCCTTTGTCACCCCCATTGACTCCCTTGTCACCACCATTCCTAAATGATGTCTCTGAACATTTTCCATTTAAGTTATCTTGATTCTTTCAGGTCTATGGGACAGACACTTGCAAAAGTACTAGGTCTGAAATGTGGCCATCTAATATTTAACCTATAGAACATGCCTGGCTTGTTCCTACTAGGTGTGGCAGCCAAACTCATGCAGCATTGGGCAGTTAGTTATGTGCCTTTGCAAGCAACCAAGTTCCTCAAAGACCTTTCTTAGTTCCTTATATTATTGAGTTTTTCCTTTGGGAGAGGAAGCAGCTTTTGGCATTGTTAGTTAAATATTTGTGGTGAAAAGTCTAATATTAGAGTGGGAAGAGAAGGACTTCAGACATCATGGAATCCAATCTCCTTATTTTTTTTTATTCCACATTCCTGGTAAGCAATGTTGCTCCTAGGATTTCACAAGAGGAGACAGGAAAGATGGAGGAAGGGGAGGTTTATACCCCACACTCGGTACACGCTCCTCCCCACCACTTCTGTTTACCCTGTCTGTCTAGCGGATGCCCAATTGGAGGGCTCACCTCCAACCTTCTTCCCCACAGAGCCCTTCTTTTATAGAACATCTCTGGGTCTGGCAAATACAGGATCCACTTTGGTACCTGACAGTCACAGCAGGTTCACTGCTTAGGATCCACAATATTTTTAAAGCCCCCCACACACAAAAATTTTCTTTTCTGGTAGAACTGGGGTGGGGATTTCAACTCAAGGTCATGTTGGCATGTAGGTGTTCTACCACTTGAGCCACACCTCCAGCCCCTTTCACGTTAGTTATTTTTTAGTAGTGTCTGCATATTTTTTCCTCAGGTCTGACCGTGATCTTCCTGTCTATAACCTCCCAGGCAGCTAGAATTACTGGCTTGAGCCACCAGCCCTGACCCCCAAAATACCTTTATATTTTTAAAAATCAAACCAAATTTTAAGATAAGATTCAATGACTATTTTTGACACTGGAAGTGTTTTAATAGACAGTATATAATATATAATATATAATCTTGCAATGTATAATATATGGTGTATATTATATATAATCTTGAAACATTCATTTTGTTGTAGTTTTTAGTCTGTAATTTATCTATTTATTTACTTATCACTAGTACAGGATGTGAACTTAGCACCTTACACTTGCTCAGCTGATGCTCCACCAGTTAAGCTAAGCTGCTAGCCTTTTGCTGGTTAATTTACAGATGAAATCCTGCAGACTTTTTACTGCTCACTCTGGCTTTGAACTATGATCCTTAGAATTTAGGATCCTAGTTCTCTAGGATTACAGGTATTAACCATTGGTGCCCAGCTAGTCCTGTTGTTAATTCATACACTGTTACTTTTCTGCTGGCTTGTTGAAGAGAAAGTCTGACAACACTTACCACATTCCTGTCTGTTCAAGAGGCTGGCCATAGAAACTCTAGTTTCTGCTCACCTGAAGGGTATGCCCTAAGAAGTGATCACATTACGATGTTCATGACAGCCAGTGCTAGCTTCTCTCTCTGATGCTTGACATCTTTCTGCTCTTGGCTCCACCATAGATCTCAACACAAGAACAGTGGTTTCCCACTGAATGCTATAGTCAAGGCTGTCCAGGCTGCAGTACTTGCTGATCAACCATTGCTATTCAAGAAGACTCTTTTCATATCCTGGTTCTTGGCCTTAGCAGTTTGTATTGGGTCCATTTTCTTCCTGGAAGGGTTTATATGAGAGATTTGCATCTTGGTGGTGGTTACAGGGCAGATGATGGGAAAGAAAGAGCCTCACACTTCATGTTAGGTTTACTGACATTGCTGATGCCTACATGTCTTATGTGACCACACAAAACACCTGGCTAGGTATTTGTCTTTCTACCCAGGAGTCCTAAAATATAAATTTTAATACTTTTTAAAAACATTATTCTGTGGAGGCAGGGGCCGGGGGTGTGGCAAAGGAGCCTCTGGTCCACTTAAAGTCACAATGTAGGCAACCCTTATTTGGTTCGATCTTTCTAGAAGGTTTAACAAAGCAGGAGACCTGAAACCCAGATACCTACCAGTGAGAGCTGGCACCCTGCAAACACATTGCCTGCTTTTCAGTCTCCTTCCCTAGGCTGCTGCTTCTAGGACATGATGGTAATTTCTTCTTAAAACGATTTATTCTAGGGCTGATTCTTTTCCCCAGTGGTAATACAATTGTACTCTAATCAATAAAAGAAAATTTTCCTGTGGAACAACGGGCAGGGTAGGGAGGAGAGAAGGCTAGCAAATGTAAATTGTTGTTTATTTGTCTCTCTTAACCAATGTTTCACTTTAAACCAGCTGCAAATGAAATGAATTGTATTATAACCATCTTGGAAAATACAGCTCCTGAAAAAAATAGCTCCTGATCAAGTAAGTTTGTTGAGATTCTGGCTTCCAAAGGCTTCTCTTAGAGTCATAATAAGTGTTGCTCCGCTCAGTAAATACCTGCCTTCACTTAGCGGGCAGAGGAGAAATTACAGTTGCAAAACCAGAATGAACCATTTCCTGCCTTCTCTGAAGGTAAAGGTTTTGTGATGACTTTAAAGAACAGAAGGGTGATGCATCCCAGGACAGTTTCTCCAGATCTTGTTGCCATATAGTGCTCAAACGTCATTGCTCAACCAATATTCCACGAGGCATCTAGCCTGCCAAGCACACAGCTCTATTTTCAGCTTGCTTCAGTGCTCTCTGCCTTGACATCAGGGGTTTACCTAGGCAAAGTTCTCTAGATCCTGTAAGCAGTTGCTATGTTCTTCATCTTGGGAATCAGACAGATTTCTAACTGACACTAGACATACGATATCCCTAAGCTTCTGTTTCCTCATCGATTAAATGGAAGCAATAAACATATCCCTCACAGGTTACTGCAATGATTAAGGTCCTAACACTTGCCTGTCTAGAGTATATGTTTAGAAAAGGGGCGGGAGAGTTAACTGAATCCTGGAACAGGTACCCTGAAGGCTTCCACTTGTGGCCGTTATTATTATTTTCTCTAGTTTGGTATCAAGAATTGTGATGACGGCAGTGTTAATAAACATCAGAAAGTGTGTCTGGCATGTTGCAAACTGGACCATATCTTACCTGTCCAGTGGTGTGAGATCTTAGAAAATATTTCCCAGACAGTTGCACGCGAGTGTTGTCAGAAGTGAAGCAAGTTCGTCAAGTTTAAGATCTTGAAGCCTGCAGCATCTTTCTCTCAATACAGGTCTCTTAACACCTGTCGGTTACATTATGTTGGACATGGGAGGATGCATTAAGCAGAAAAGAAACACCTGACCCTGAGTGTTACTAAATTCCATTATCCTTCTGTCAGAGGCCCACAGAATAAGGGACTTTGGTCCCCACTAATCTGAATTTCTGAAGGGTTTCACTACCTGTCTTTTTATAGTCTTGTTGGAAACAAATGTTTTTTTTTTCTTTTTGCAGGTTTAGAAATCTTATTTAAATCAGTGTAATGAGACACTTTCAACAAAATGTAATCATTCTCACTTCTCCATGTGTTGGAAGAAGCAGTGTCACAGTTGGAGAGGGGGGTGGTTATATTGAGCCGGTTATTTTCACACACACTCTCATCCTGGCTGTGTGCTCTGACTTGTCACAGTGTACCTATTAGGTGGGATGCATTTGTGTCTGTAGTAAGCAAATTATATTCTAGAAGAATTGAGAGGGCTGTTATTTCATGGAAATTTTTGAAAGAGGCAGAAATCTCCGATGGAGCAACTCTTACCCCTTGTTTGAGAAAGACAGTCTTCAGTCTCACAACTTGAGAAAGATGGATCTCTATGGCTTGAGAGTCTGGATTCTGTTCATTGGGAACACTCTATTGATGAGGAAGTGAAGATTCTATTAAAGTATGAGGATTAGCGCAGTTCAAAGTGTAAGCCAGGTGCTGGTGACTCATGCCTATAATCCTAGCTACTCAGAAGGCTGAGATCTGAAGATTGCAGTTCAAAGCCAGCCCAGAGAAGGAAAGTCCATGAGACTCTTATCTCCAATCAATCACCAAAAAACTGGAAGTGGAGCTGTAACTCAAAATGGTAGAGTACTAGTCTCAAGCACAAAATCCCAGGGGCAGTGCCCAGGGCCTGAGTTCAAGCCCCTGGACGACCACCACCAACAACAAAGTGTCATCATTTTATCCTTTTACAACAAAGATGCATTTATACTTCAGTTCTGATTTGGTTTTGTGCTGATACTGGAACTCAAACTCAGGGCCTAGGCACTAATCCTTAGTTTTTTCTCTCAAGGCTGGCTCTCTACCACTTGAGTTACAACTCTACTTCCAGCTTTTTGGTGTTCCATTGGAGACAATAGACTCATGGATTTTCCTGTACTGGTTTTTAAGGGTGATCTTGAGCTTCTCAAGTATGTAGGATTACAGGCATAAGATACCAGCACCTGGCATTTGTTCTGATTTTTTTAGAAGTTAGTTTTAAGAACACTTAAGCAAAGACAAAGAATTATCTCAGTTCTTCTAGCAAAAGAAACATAGTCACTTCTTAGCTGCCCATGAGAGAGTAATGCATTGATACTTACAAAAAGAGCATTAACACACTGATATTTACAAAAAAAAGTGTTCTAACCCAAGATACCAGGCAGAGGGGAATGTTTCTGGAGGAGTCTTTTCCAATGATAATGTGAATGAGAACATTGTCCCAGCTTTAAAGACCCCTGTGTAAAAGAAAGGGAAGAGGAGATTTGATGAGCCGTTGGAAATGATAGCATTAGAAATCCCTTGCTTTTGTATTCCTTATTGTACAAAATAGAAGAAGAATTATTTTCAGATTTCAAAGCATGAGCATGACTTTAAGGAAAAAAACTGTTGATGGTAGCAAATGGTATCATTTAGTAATGTAGACATGGACCCGCTTAATGGAAAGAGCAAAAGAAGAATTGAAGTAATCAGATCAATTGAGAAATGGTGGGATCCAATTAACTTAGAACTTCTTTCCTGGGTGTATTCACATTGAGGCTTCTTCAGGTACTATTGGTGTGGGCCTCTGATTGAATTCCTAGAAAGTCCTTTAAGTTGTTATTGAAAGTTCTCAAAGTTATTAGATTTGGTTACTAGAGCAAGTGGCATCCCAGTTGGTTTGAAATAAAAATAGGAAATCTTCACAGTCAATAAAAAGGAAAGGTAGGGAAGGCGATGTTAATTTTTTTGAAGGCTCTGAGCTCAAAGTCTCTATCCAAACCCTTTCCTTACTGCTCCTGTTTAGAATTGAAGGATTGTAAGGCTTTGCCTTATAAGGAGGGCTGGCATTCCTGTTAGAGCAAAATTGAAAGATGAAAGTTTTATAACATGTCGTATTCATTGGTATTTAAGAATACTTTGGTGGTATCTTGGCTGACATTCAAAGACTGTTGAAATCATCTTGATTGTGAAGCATGGCTAAATGGAGCTGTTAAATTGTGCCTCAGGATTTGCATCTAGTGACAGCATCTCAGCTCATCTTGGCCCTAGTGAATGATCACAACTATCATCTAGATGTTCTCTGTCCACAGCCCACCTGAGGGAAGAAGTCAAATCGGATTTGAATTTTAGTTAAGGCAAACTACATTAGCAATATCCTTCATCATTAAGAGACCTCAGCTGACCACATGGTCCAAAAATACAGTTTGCCCCTTCAAAGATGAGGTGAGCTGAGTGTGAGAAATATTTTTTTTTAAAAGAAACATTTAGATTTGGATGTGACATAGTTCATGTAGTTTATCTTCTGCATGAACCTGGTCTTGATCCAAGTTGCAGGTTTTTAGGTCAATCTCCGATCCCTAGTGTTCCAAACATTGCACTGACCATCATTTTTAAAAGTCCACACTGAAAGATGACATGTAAAACGTATTTTTTTTCAGAGCTCGGAGAGAAACACTTTCAAATCTCCGAGCAGTGGGGAGAAGGGACATTTTAATTCTTCATCCCTGGGCTCTGGAGCCCCTTTTGGAGCCATTGCTCTCATCTTCCCCTGGAGTCCCATTGCTACATTTTCCATCATTGCCACGCAAGCTGAGAATGCCTTGAATGTAAGCCTTGCCATGTTCAGGATCTGGCCCTGAGTAGAAGTCAAGGACGATTAGTTGAATGAACAACAGAAACATGCCCATCATTCTTGTATATCTGGTTCCTCAGACCTGTGTCACCTTCCTGAGATCTGACCCTCGAACTCTGGACTGCCTTCGTTCTCTGTTGAAGAGACTTGGTTGGGACAGTGACCCTGGTTCCTCTTGAACGTGGGCCAGTGCAGATTATTCATGCTCAGGGACAGGAGAGAAAGGTACATCCATCAACTGAGATGAAAGGGAAATGAAGGCCAGGGTTGCAATCTGGCTGGCCTTCAATATATCCTCCACTCTTACTCCTTTCTGGATTCTGTGGAAACCTGACAGTATGGCCCTTGATGTCCATTTTCAGCTCCCAGAGGGCCCACTCTGCACTGCCACTGCATCACTTTAATCCCATTGTCCTCTAGGGTTCATTCTGGCTATAGTCCTAGAGACTAGGAATGTTCTCTCTGCTCATAAAGCAGCAGTCATGGGCACCAGAAAGGCAGCTTTTCTCCAGGCTTCTACAGAACTAGGAGAAGTCAATTAATTTCTTGGCATCAGTTTTTCCATCTGAAAAATAGGCTAATGGTACTAATTTCTTATAGCATTGTCTAAAGCAGAGGATGGGAGGTGGTGGGGGAGAGTGTGTGTTCAGTGACTGACACTGGAAAGACTAGTGAGTGGCTGTATTTTTACAGTCTCTTTTCCCCTGGGGAGACTTTCTTGATGCTTATTGGTTCTAAGACCATCTCTCTTGCTGTCACACCTTGTCAGGATCCTAATTTATTTCTTCTCAGGTCCCCCCCCCATTCCTCTGCTAAGATTTATTTCCATCCTTGAAGGAAAGAGTGGTGGTATTTTGGTCTTCATCAAGCCTTCACCTTCTGCCTTCCTCTCCCACAGGAAGTGCTCCTTTAAGGATCTGAGCCGTCAGTGAATGGATAGACATTTTGGCATTGGCTGTTGCTATTTTGTTGGTGTAGATGGGGCAGTGGTGTGAGCTGTGTATGATGAGAGTTGAGTAGTTTGTATATCTTTGTTCTCTACCATTTCCAAAGAGGCTAAGATTAGAGAGGCTGCTGGTGAAGGTGTTTTATTCCATGATTGCTTCTGTTTGAGATTCTTCCATGCAAGGCAAAGCAAGTTTTATTTGGGGGATTGTTTTGAACATGAGGCTTGAAGGGAGCCCTTAATAATGTAACATGAAATTAGAAGTTTGCCTCTGATTAATTCATAAAAACACAGGGATTCTTAAAGCCACCAGCACTGGGGTCTGAAAGAGTTGACTGTACATCATGCAAACCTACCAGAGCTGCTTTTGGAGGTTTGGGCTCAGACAGATAGCAGCTGGACTGAGATGGGAACAAATGAGACTTGGAGCCAGATGACCTATCCTTGCTCCTAACTGGGTGACCTTGGGCAAGTCATTTGCTTCATTGAATTTTTTGGTGGCCTTCTGGAAAGTGTTCTTGAGAGAACTCAAGGGGGTTCTGGGAGGAGCATGTAAACTTAAGCATACAAAGGTTCTTGTTTTTAAATAAATTCTGAAGTCTTCATGTAGATGAGTGATTATACTGGTCACCATAAACTACTGCAATCATGCAGGGTTAAGCAGAGTGTGTAGGAAGGGGGAGAGGGTAGAGGGCCAGGAACAATGGTCAGAATCAACATTTAGGTAATATTACATCCCTAAGATGTAATCAGAGAAACTCACTAGCTTGTTGGGTGAGCAATTAAATGACCAAAAAAAAAAAGGCTGGAGGTGGGGCAGTGGAAAAGGGAAAAAGAGGATTTCATGGTAAAATAAATTTAGGAAAAGCAGCAGTCCATCTTACATAGATTAAAATTTCTATTTGCATGTTAAAGTTTCCAGAAAGGCCTTCTCTATAATGCTAATCCTACCTTGCCTAGGTAATGGCCCTCACTTTCTCCCCCAGGAATTTGTGTTCTTTGAAATCCTTTGTGAAGCAACCTGTAAAGTGTGATTATAGGGAAGATCTCCTGAAGAGTAGACCCTACATTAGCCTAAATACCTTTCACCTCTTAACGCAAGAATCCTTCCAGCAAGTCACCATTTTTCAGCTCATGTGACAGGAGGAGCCCAAAGCACTAAGTGATTATCTTTTCTCAGATCACACAACTGGCGGTAGATCAGCATAGGACTCTACTGCTGTGTCATTCACATGTGATATCTTGCTACACATGTTGGACTATGGGCACTCAAAAGAATTGACTTTCAGGCCCGCTGTAATAGTGGGACTGATAAAGAGATGATTGACACCAAAATTGTGGGACATGCAATATTTAAATGTATAGCCTGCTTTAGGGTGACCAAAAGAAGTGATTAATTTCTGGTAAGGCTTCAGCACCTCCTGTCTCCCTGTTTTTAGAAGTGACCTCCTTCTCCAGCTCATCTGTATTTATACATGTTACTTCAGTACCTGTAAGATTCTCTTCAGAGAGAATATGTTCCCTGCTTTCTCATTTTCACTATGCCCCCAAATTTCACTATCTGTTCCAGTAAGTACATTGGAAACACCTAAGGGCCTTGTAAAGTACAAATCCAGAGACCCAGATATCTTTATGAGCATGGCAGGAAAGAGTCCCAATAACCTTAAAGAAGCTCCTCAATGGTTCTGATGTTCCTGGTTCTCAGAACACATCCTCTCTTGGGTTTCCTTTGACAAACTCTGAGAGTGGGGACCAGACACTCTACTGAAGTACATGAGTAGAGTTCAAAATGGAGGCAGGAAATAAATTTCTATTCAATTCAACTGAACAGAGTTTAATCCTGGAAAGATTTATAGAGCTGGGGTGAGAGTGAAAAGAATCAAGAAGGCTAGTTGAGGCAAGCACAGACTGGTGACAACAGAAAACCAGTGGAAGAAATAGACTAGCTGGTAAAACCAAAGGTTATAGAGTTGCAGCATATGTAGAGGTGCAGCCTGAATGGTGGAAGCTGAGGAGAGTAGAGAAGACAACCATACCTTAAGTTCTCTCTTCTTACATCTTATTCCCTGCTGGCTGCACCTAACTGAAGGCAGCCTGTAAGGGAGCCCACTGATACAAATTCCAGAAGTCACAGCAAGAGAAAATGAGGTATGGATCTTGGACAGACACCTGACAATGAAAATCCAGACCAAAAAAAAAAAAAAAGACTAACATTAATTGAAAATCTGTCATGTGCTCCCCTGTTATCAGGGAAAATCTGGTTTCTGCCTTTCTAAGAACTAATAGTCTGAAAAAGAGAGCCCACCATGAATAAGTACTTACAATCAAACGTTACAGGATAACTATGTCTTAGAACTTAAGATTCTAACAGTGGTCCAAATAGCAGGTTTCTGTGAGCAATAATGTCAACAGAGCAAGAGCAAGCGGTCATAGACATGTAGAAAGAATGCACGTGGCTGTGTTGCAATAAAACTTTATCTACAAAAACACACCTCAGCTTGGCTTTACCAGCCTTGCAAATGTAAACCATCTCATGGAAATATCTACATCATACAAGAACTCATTGCACTGACAGTATGAAGCTACAGAATTGTAACTGGAATTCAGATATTAGTCACCAGCATATTGTATCTTTATGAGAAAAGTTAAGTCAGTTTGGATATTAGAGATTGGGGCAAAGAGAACATTGACGGTGAAAATGATTTTCAGAGGCTGACAGGTATTCTGGGAAACGTGAATCACATTTCTGATGTAAGGCAGAAGGTTTATCACCTTATTCAGTGCCACAGTATATGGATGGAAGGAAAACAGAACACCGTTCTAATCATCAGGCACCTCCGGGGTGCCTTAGAAGAGCATATTAGAAAGTTCTGGAGTTTTTATATGACTGCATTGTCGTGAGATTAAGTTGTGGTTTCAGTTTTCAGTAGGTTTTATGTGTATGTTCTTTCTATGTTAAACTGATGTTATTCTTGCATACACTACAGCAAAGAGGGAGGGGGAACCATTCTGAATGACTGATACTCTCCCGGAATCATGAGAACAAACAGAGCAGATGGTTTGTGGGAATATCACCGCTAACCTTATAGCTAGTTACAGCAGAACAGGCACAAGCAGAGGAAAAGGTTCTGATCACATTTTATGGTGGAGGCTTTATTTTTTAAGATATATTCTATTATTGTAGAGGTGATGCACAGAGAGGTCACAGTTATGCAAGTCAATGTGAAGGTTATTTTTTTTAAGTATGATTTTACTTTAACTTGATTTTGCCCTGTCAAGAATCTCTAATTAACAGCAACATATTGCTGTTTTGACCTTTCTTAAGGTCTTGAGTATCAAACAACATCCTAGGGGGTTTTCCTCCTGTTCTAGACTCTTTTTCCACTTGGAATTCTGAATCTCTTTCCTAGACTCACAAAGTTAGTGAAAAGTTAGGGGCCCGGCCATATACCAAGGAGAGCCCATTTTCTCCAACGTGCTCTTCCAACACAGGTTGTCTAACACACTGGTCTTTAAATTCCTTCTCTGGTGGACATCCTTAAACTTTGTTGTCTAGTATGGTAGCCACACATTACATGTACCTGTTAGGTCCTCAAATATGGATGAGCTGTAAGTGTGAAATGCGTATCTCAAAGACCTAGTATAGAAATTATAATGTGAACTAAACCATTACTTTCTTTTTGTTGGTCACCTGTTGAGATACTATTTTGAGTATTTCGTAGATAAAATAGATGATTAAAATCAATTTTATATTTTTACCCATTAAATGGGTAACATTACATATTTGACTACATTACATAATGTAATCGATATACATTACATAATGTAATCAATAAAATAATTATATATTTGATTCATATTATGTTATTATTCAATAGTGCTACTCTGAAAGACTTGCAAAATTCTATATTCATTTGCCCAATTTTAAATGAATTTGTCACTTTTTAATCATGAGTTTGAATGTTTTTGGTTAATAGGTAAAAAATATGTTAAACATGATAGAGAATAAAATAAAGTGGTGATAGAATTTAATTAGAATAAATATTACATATGATTTGATATGTTTTAAAGTTTTATAAAATGTGTACTTAACAAAACATTAAATATTGTAAAACAAACATGTAAAATTGTTATCCATCAACTTATCTAATCTATGTCACAGAAAATCTGGTAGCTCTGCAGAGCACTTGAGCTGCATTTTAAGGGATCAGCATCATTAACCTTTATTGCTCTGGCTCTTCTGAATTCAGAACATGTGAACATAGGCCAAAGTAGTACTCTATTTCTACTGTCACACATTGAGAGAAGCATAGAAGAAAGGAAAGCTCAAAAGCTAGTGCCTTCACCTGCAATCCTAGATACTCTAGAGGCTGAGATTTGAGGATCAGACAGGATAGTCTGAGATTCTTATCTACGATTAATTACCAAAAATCCAGAAGTGGAGCTGTGGTTCCAAGTGGCAGAGCATCAACCTGGAGTGAAAAAAGCTCAAGGTCAGCACCCAGGCTCTGAGTTCAAGCCCCAGTATTGGCACACAAAAGAGAAAACACTGTGACTTGAGCTTCCTAATATACCCATAAAGGAAGCTTCTCCAAATCCAATGTTCATTTTGCCCTTTAATTAAATCTGGTAAGACTAGGGATAGATGGTGGGTAAGGGAGAATGGCTATATTGCATGTGAACGCATCCCTATGTAGATCCTCCTCAGAGAGGAGAGTTTCCTCTGGGTAGGATTCACCAGTTTGAACACTAATTTAAGATGAGTCATTGGAAAAAGAAAGAGGCCTTTGCCCTCCCTTCCTGGTTGAGCCACTCCAAGAGTCCTATGATAAGATAAAAGGAAATAATGTGATCATGCAGCTCTCCTGTTACCTTAGGGTATGAGCTCCCAGAAGGCAGTACAGTTGTTTGGACGCAGCTCTGAAGTTTGATGGTGAGATTTAAAAATCTCAAGGACTGAAATGATGAAACAGAGAATTAAATGACTGCCTATATCCCATGACCCTTCATCTGAGAAGGTCTGCCAGCTGATATCAGGGTGACTGTTGGGTAGATGCCTTTTTTTTTTTTTCAGTTTCCTCTACTGTTTTAGGAAGGGTTGTTGGTCCAGAGGCTATAGTCAACTCTGAAATGACTGCTTTTACTCTTTGATAGAAGGGTCAGATATTTATTGCAACACTATCTGTAGGCTACTATACCAGGAATGAGGGCCCCAGATTCTGTGGCCTCCAGGAGTTTAAATTCTCGTTACTGGTTGCAGAGACAACTCTTTTGGTCTCCAGAAGCAACAAAGAATATATACACATGGAAAAATATAACCCTTGTCAGATGTCCTCTCTTTCTGTATGAAACATAAAATAGGTTATTGGAGCCATTTTTGAGTGTATAGTTCAGTAGCATTCACAATATTGTGTAACTCTCACCACTACCTATTTACAGAACTCTTTCATCTTTCCAAACAGAACTTTGTACCTGTGAAGCAATAACTCCCCATTTCATCCAACAGCTCCCACCACTCTCCTCACCACCACCACACAGTCCAGCACCTAGCAACCACCAGTCGACTATTTTGTCTCTATGAATTAGCTCTCAATATATACTTTTCTCTCTGTGCATTCACACTCAACATAGCATTTTCTAGATTCATCTGTATAGTAGTGTATATCAGAACTTCTTCTTTTCAGAACTGAATAATACTCCATTGTGTGCATAGGCTACATTTTATTTACCATTGTGTGCATAGGCTACATTTTATTTATATGTTCATCAGTTTATGAACAACTGGGTTGTGTCTGGTTTGAGGCTATTGTGATGATTCTGATAATGCCATTCATTAGTGCTACTTGGTGTGTAGGTAGCTACCTTTGTTTGCAAAACCTTTGGATATATGCCTAGGAGTGGACTGAATTACTGACTTGTATAGTAATTCAGTAATTAACTTTGAGGACTTCTAGACTCTTTTTCACTACTACACCAATCACATTCTCACTAGTGGCATGTAAGGGTTGCAATTTCCCGACATCCTCGCCAACACTTTTTTTTTTGGTTGTTTTTTTGTTTTGTTTTGGTCAGTCATGGGGCTTGAACTCTGGGCCTTGGCGCTGTCCCTCAGCTCTTAGCTCAAGGCAAGTGCTCTACTGCTTTAGCCACAGCGCCACTTCTGGTTTTCTAGTGGTTTGTTGGAGATAAGAGTCTCACGGACTTTTCTGCCCGGACTGGCTTTGAACCATGATCCTCAGATCTCAGCCTCCTGAGTAGCTAGGATTACAGGGATGAGCCACCGGCACCCAGCTTAGCTCGCCAACACTTAGTGTTTGTGTTTGTGGTTTTTTTGTTTTGTTTTGTTTGGTTTTTAATAATTGACCATCTATTACATATGGACTAGATTTTTAATTGTAGTTTTGATGTTAATTTCCCTAATAACTAATATGTTGACCTTCATGTGCTATTGGTATATATTCTTTAGGAAAATAGCTAGTTTGGTCCTTAACAATTTTTTAATTAGACTGTCTTTTTGTTGTTGAGTAACTAGACTTCTTTATATATTCACAATATGAATTTCTCATCAAGTACATGATTTGTGGATATTTTCAATTATTCTATGTCTCTACTTTTTTAAATTTTATTTTATTTGCCAGTTGTAGGGCTTGAACTCAGGGCCTGGGCACTGTCTCTGAGTCTCTTTTGCTCAAGGCTAGCTCTCTAGCCACAATGCAACTCTGGCTTTTTCTGTTTATGTGGTACTGAGAAATTGAGTCCAGGGCTTCATGCATACTAGGCAAGCACGTTATCACTAAGCCACATTCCCAGCCCACTTAATTTATTTTATTTGGTGGTTCTAGAGTTTGAACTAGGGTGGAATTACTTTGGAAAAGAGTATGGCAGCACCTCAGAAGGGTGCATATAGGTGGGTGTGATATTTCACAGCTGTAATCCTAGCTACTCTGAAAGCAGAGCACATTAGAGCTTTCAGGAAGCACAAATAGGAGGCCTGTGGTGCAGGCTCATCTGGGCATAGATGAAAGACATTATTTGAAAAGTAACAAACTTATAAAGGGCTAAAGTGCACGTTAGAAATAGCAAAACACACGTGTAGCAAGCACAAGGCCAAGTGCAAACCACATTACTGCTAAATGTATGCATGAATGAAAGAATTAATGAACAAATGAATGAAAAGAATAAACAAGAATTTCCTGTATATCCCAGAAATTCTACTCCTGAATGCTTACATAAAGGGAAGTATATGCTCACTCATGTGATGTTTTGCACAAGTGCTAAAATTGTTCATAACAGTTACAATGTGCAAACAACTTAGGTGTCCATCAATAACCAAACAGATTAAATAACATGTGATTGATCCATACATTTGGGATATTAGTCACTGTAGAAAAGAATAAGGTTTTGATGTATGCTGGAACACATGGTTGAGCCTTCAAAATACCATTCTCGGTGAACTAAGCCAGTCCAAAACAATGCATATGTGATAATATGTGATTATTTTGTACAGTTAACATATTCTAAATAAAAATTAATGCTATGTAATGTTCTATTTCATTCATAATAAATGGCCAGAAAAGGCAAATCTATAGAGACAGAATGAAAATGCTGACCTGTGAGGGCTGGGGGGCCAAGATCTCTGGAGATACTAAAAATGTTCTAAGTTCTATTATGGTAGGGGCTACGCAGCTCCATGAAGGGACTGAACGCTCGCACACTTAATGGATGAATTGTTACCTCGGTAACACTGAAAACACAATGAGGACGAACATTTCATTTCATTCCTTACTTACCTTTCAAAACTTAATATGACAAAAGCATTTTTGCAAGACCTGAAGTGTTATTGAACATGATTTAATTATTTTGGTTCTGTTTAGTTTTAATGTAAGTAGAAGTACCATGAAAAATGATACACACAACACACTCGATATATGTGTATATGTATATGAATATGTATATACATGCCAAAGGACATATGTGGGACATATGTGTATGCATGCATACATGTACAGAAGGTTCTTTGAGGGCTAGGTGTTGTTTTTTACATATTAGTAAGCCTATATTGTGCAGTGATCAGTCCTTTATACACACTCTGATATGTTGCCAATGATTAGATTTCGCCTAATTAGTGTTGAGTATTTGTGAAATAACCATGACTAAGAAAATCATGACAAATAGAGATGTGTTAGTTTGTTAATGCCTGAGTTTGGACCTCACATGCAGAGAACTGATATGCGGAAGTTAATCATTCAGCTATTGATCTGTCCAGTGTGGAACTTTAATTAAGTTTATTCATGAGTCGGGGTTCAGGGGAGTATCTCAAATGTCAAGGGTTTACACAGCTGCTACAGTAACGGAATTGCTGTCCTTGCAATGATAGCAAGGCACAAAGTACAACATGAAAAATAAAAAAACCACATAGATATTCCTCCGGGAAAAGGTACCAGAAGTTGTGTTAATTTTGAAGTCTAGTTCTGCTTGTGATAATGCAATTCCTTCCTCTTACAACACATTTGTCCTGGTGACCACAGGGCCTGGTTGGTCTTAATGATAGCTGCCCTTCCCACAAACCAAGAAGTATTGAGAATAATAACTAAGTTCGGGGTCATTAGTACATTAAAAAGAGTTGAACTCCTAGAAAACTTTGGTCATGATTTTGGAATAGGAAAAGCTTGGTAGGTCCTGGCTCTCTGGTTTTTATTTGTTTGTTTTGTTTGTTTGTTTGTTTCTTGTGTGTGTGCCAGTCCTGGGACTTGAACTTAGAGCCTGAGCCTAAGCTTTTGTGATCAAGGCAACAGCTCTACTTTTTGATGCTTAATTGGAGAGAATTTTACGAGTCCCATAACTTCCCAGGTTGGCTTTGAACCTCAGTTCTTAGCTCTCAACCTCCTGAGTGAGCTACTAGTACCCTGCACTATATTTTCCTTCTTATCATGATAAAACTAATTTATACTAAAAATGTAGGACTATCAGCTTTGAAGTTAACCTGTGTAAAGAGGAGGCAGGTTAAGGTAGATCAGGCCTCTGGAATCATAACTCAGCTGCAGTCACAACTTTATGAATCAGTCTGATCATGAGGTCTCACCCATGTACTTGCATAGTTCTTGACTTGGGTGCCATTTAGGTTTGGCTGAGAGTGAGCTAGAAGGCAATAAGATGCAGAATGGTAAAGATGGAATCCTAAGTCGCTTCTGGATACGGCCTTCAGGGAGAACCGTGGAGGTGGAGCTGGCCGCCTTCCCACTTGCTTCATTTGTTACTCAGAGCAATAGCCGTGTTTGGTTTTAATTTAGCTTTGTGTTGTTTTCTTTTTTTGAGTGGTGAAGCAACAGCAAGGGCATAGGCTGATATGAACATGTTAATATAGAATTTGACATTTGTGCGTGTAGCTCTTTAAGTGTCTGGCTTTGGGAAACAGCGGCCTGAAACCCTTGGTTTTGGATTTGAAATATTATTCCATTCGCAGCCATGTATTTTCCCACATTCATATTCCCCCTCCCTCTCCCTCTCTCCCTCCCCCGCCTCTCTCTCCAAGTAAGGTTTTTGTTGCATATCCTGGTAAGATCTGTGTTTCCATTTATCAAAACAAATGTAAGCTTGGGACCATTTAAAGTAATTTTGTTTGTTTGTTTGTTTTTAGTTAATAAAGCCAATCTCCTTGTTCTGCTATGTTAAAAAGTACATATCGTTTTATTGTTAGTGCTGTATGGCTAGGTCAGTTTTCTGTTGTAGCAATCTCAAGGCTGCCCTACTTGCTTACTGTGTAGAGAATTACAAAATCATTAAGGGTGGGGCCAAACCAGCTGACTTACAGTACAAACCATTTCTCAAAATAACCACAACAGTGCAAGACTGATGTGTAATTTACGTCACCATGTGTTTTTATGAAATAGTTTGTGGCATTTTCATTTCTATTCCGGATGGAATCTTGTTCTTTCTCCCTTTTAATCAGGCATTTAATTTATTTTTATTATTAATATTTTCCCACTCTGTGTTTTGGCGTGCCTCCAATTTAACAGCTTTGATGGAGGAAACACACACACACACACACAAATAATAACTGATCTTCCCTCACCCAATTCTGTAACATCAGTTTAACTGAAAATGCCTTTTCTACTTTGATGTGGACTAACTTTGAGTACTAAGTTTACTGCCTTTAGAGAGATTTAGAAATAGAGTGGAACACATTACCCATTTGTGCAGAGCTATAACCACGAATTGATAAAGTTGATGTACAACTTTGGAATTTTAAATACTTTTCAACCAATTCAAGCTATTTAGTCATATACTCTGCTGCATTTTCCCTTTCACAAATGTCTTTCTGTATAATGTCCTGTAATTAGAACAGGAAATCATTGAGTAACTGCAAGATGATTAAGAGCACTTAGACTGAAAGGAAAATTACCTTCCGAGAAATTATATTCTTTTTTTTTTTACATGTTACAATGTTGATAATGATAGTAACAGCTGTAGCTACTCTTATCTGTAGAATTTTCATGCTTAGGTTTTGTGAAATTAAAAAAAATTTCAGTAATAATCAAAGATGAATGGACAGAAAATAGGAAATGCCTAATTATGACAAATATTCAGTGTCACAACAGAGCAACAATTAAATGGAAACTTCAATGTAATTGTCAATAGCACTAAGAGCTGGAATAGTGCCAGGTAGATAAAGTTGATGCTTTGCCTTTGGTTGGTTGCTAGGAGCTCAACCAAAAGTCTAAAGCTTTGAGGAAGGAATGTCTACTGTAATAAAGTAACAGAAAGAAGCATAAATCATTGTGAGAGCCTCTCCTATTGACATTATTTTATTTAAATCGTTTCAAAACTAGAATCAAGTTTTACATCAGGAGCAAAATTATATTTTCCTGGGGGAGAAAAGAGAAAGCAAAATGTGTTCTATCTGAAATATGAGAGATCTTGTGTTTCAAACTTAGCCTTCATACATATTTAGAAACTTTTAAGTGAAAATCTTTAAATGTTTGTTTCTATTGGCATTCACATGCATTTGCCCTAATACGATTAAGGAACTAAAAGGGCGAAATACTTGCCAGATTTTTCAGTTGAGGTAATTAGGTGCAGGAAGAAACATGCATATTTTTTTCCACCAGGCTTTGTAAAAATCCTGGTGTGTAGGGTTTTTTAAAGATTTTTCTTTTAAGCTTACTGATGTTAGAAGTAGATTACAGTGGTTTTCAGTAAGCATAATAGTGTGATGTTTCGGAAACAAGCCTCCCTTCCTCCCCTCTAACCCCCAGAATCAAAAAGAAAGTTACATTTCTAAATTGTGTAAGAGATAAAAGGAAAATTCTTCTCCAGAATTTATGTTTTCAGTCTTCAGTGCATTTGGCCATCATTAACTATTTTAAAAAATAGCATTATGGATATTTGAAAGTCAATGCTCCATTAATTCATTGTGTTTGCTATTTCATGCATCTCTTTTTGTACAAAGACAACTTGAGCAATGTGCTATTCAGAGTGAATGCCTGCTCTTACCCTCTCCCCCACACCGCACACACAACCCTTCCCCCACCCCCAGCCCCACTCAGGATTAAAGCAATGGTATACAGTTACTGTTTGACAAGCCTGGGTGGAGCCTCACAATATAATTACAGTTTCTCTGTGGAATTCTGTTTGGGACTTAGAAAATATATAAATAAGTGAAAAATTGACATTGAGGGAGGTTAACAAAACGTGTAATTATGATATAAGCACAGGATTAGAGTCATTTTGGTTGAGCATTACAAGTAGTGTACTTTAAGTATTAACTTTTAATAGGCAAAGTTCTTTTTATTGGAGTTGAAATGAAGCTTAATAATATGGGGTCTCTTATTCCTATTGAATATTTCATTTTCAAACAAGCATGTTCATAGCTTTTTGGGGGGGTTAGAGGGTAGGAAGGGGGAATTGAAGAATGAAATAAACATTTTTAATATAGTATCATAATTGTGGTTTGAAATTCCAGTCATGAGTACTAGCAATTTATTGCTAACCATGTTCTGTTGATAGAAAGCAAGTGAAGTATATATAACTTGACCAACTCCAGCCAACTAGAGTATGTTAGAGTACTCCTTAGGGCAGGATTTCTATTTCTTTTCCTGTGTGGGTGTGGTTGAAAGAAAATCTTTGTTCCAGGAACTCTTTGTTTGTCTTTTGCTAAACAAATGTGCAATTTATCCATTCTTTACTCATTCTTAGATTTATCTGCTAAGCCTCTTATGAATTAGAGAGAGGGAAATGTCTGACAGAACATTTATGGTACCCTTGGTTCCAGGCATAACTTTGAGAAGGAATATGTGTTTATGGATATGTAATGTATAAGAAAGAGAAGAAAAAAAAAGAAAGAGAAGAGTAGCTGATGAATTTAAGTAAGTTATTTAAAAAAAGTTGTTTGGTTTTATTTGTGTCTCAGGGTACTATGGCAAAATAAAGTAGCCAGTCATTGAACAATGTAGTATTTGTGTAGCTGTATAAGGAGGAAATTAAGTTAATGGAGAAGCTAGGGAAATATATTTATAGGATCATAGAATTTTAGGTGGGGTAGCAGGTAGGAACTCTCTTAAATTCATATTTTGATGCTCTGTTATACAAACCTATGGATCTAAAGGGACCACACTTGGTCTTGTAGGGGGAAAATGTCACTGTAATAAAGTAAATGTAACTGGCACAACTACAAAAAAGAGACTCAGAATGTTTTTACTCAGTGGAATTGTGGCTCATGACTTGGTTTTTCTAGGCCTTACCTTTCTTCTGGCTTTTCTCTTTACTTTCATCTAGTATTCTTTAACTTCTATAAGAGTCTCCTAGATCTCATGGGCTTTCTCTAGTTTTGTAAATATGAGAGACAGTTCCCCTGGGTCTGCCTAATTATAAGGTTGGAAATTTGCCTCTGTTCAAACAATGCTAAAATCCTGGTCCAAATGAGTGGTTCTGGTCATAATCAACAAAGTTAGACAAGATCCCAACTGGCCATGGAAGCTTTTGTGTGGTAAGTTTGAGAGTCAGCAGTAGAAAACTTGCAAAATATATTATTGATACTGTTTTCTATCATGTGAGTAGAAAGTCAATATACATGGCAAATGAATTAATAATGTTAAATCTTTACCAATGCAGTACTCTCAAATAATAAGGTCACCTAAGTATAGTAGAACAATGCTTGCTTATAACTGGTTGAGTTCCACAGAAATCTCATATTTTATTTGATCAAAAGACATTATTGCCATCTTTAATTCTGCAGATTAAACATTAATACTACTACTATTACTACTACTATTACTACTGCTACTACTACTACTACTACTACATTTTGTTATAGTGAAAAGTTCATCAGACTTAAAGGATTGGGCTAGCATCTCACCTCTATCACTTTCTTGCTCTCAGAGATCCAAGACTGTCACTTGTGTGTCTCAAACTTCAGTTTTCCCATCTAATAATATACTGGAGAATATTAATACATATTAATGCTACTCATAGAGTTGTTGTAAGGAGAAAAAGGTCACTATGAGAAAGGCCTTTGTACATTTTAGTGTTTTGGTATCAGTTCCAGAAAGTATATTGAAGCTCATTTTGCTACCAAATCACAGATATAGCCCCTCATTCTTTCATATGTTTCATTGCGTGGATTTTTTCTTTCATTAGTTGTTGTTTTGTTTTTCCATTTGATATCTTGTGTGAGATCTGCAACAATCCTGCAATAATCCTACATTTTGTTCTAGGTACTAGAGGGGTAGAAGAGAAATAAGACTAAAAAGCACATATCTGACAACTGTGTATATATAACAACTGTATCTAAAAACAATATATACATATATAAAAACTATATACACATTTATAGATGTCATATATAATATAGTATACAATGCACATTATATAATATGTGCTATATATGATATAAATATGTATTATATAATATAAATGTTTATAAGTGGTACAAAATAAACATGTTTAATATTATAGATATCAAAACCCAAACTAACTAAGTTATTATAAGCTTATGTACAAAGCTAAACTAAGACCTAGAATTACAGGTTTCCAAGATTAGTATGCATGAACTATCTGGAATGCTTATTAAAGGGTAAATTGCTGGACCCAACCTTACAAATTCTGAGTCAAGCATCCTTGAAGGCACCCCAAATCCACAGGTGACCTATGTGATTCTGATGTAGACAGTCACAGAATGACAGACACATTGTCTTAAGAATGATCGATATATATATATATATATATATATATATATATATAAAGAATAAATGGACAGAGGTAGAACTCATTTCTAAGAATTGAAAGTAAGGGGGACTTGCTTCTTATTCTTCCAACAGAAAGAGAGGTTCATGACTTGGCTGGTGTTTCAGAAACTGAATAAGGGAAAGGGAAGTAAATGTTGTGAGCTAAAGTGAGGTGAAGGGAGAAAAAAAGAAGCCAATCTGAGCCAGGAAGATTGCCATGGGACTGACTCCAGATAAGTAGGAACAGGTTAGAGTCAATATCATCATGAAAAAAATGGTCAGAGACAAACAGAATGAAAAGACAGCAAGGAAATAAAGTGGGCCCAGGAGTCCATTGGTAGCTTCTGTCATAACACCAACTTTGCTTTCCTCATTCAACCTAAAAAGCATCACTTCCATTATTATATTCTAAGAACCCTGGGAGCAACTGACACCACTTCTCCACTTTAGAAAAAACCAATGGGACTACCAAAGTAGAATTCTGGAATCTTCAGGTATTTGCCGCGGTATTTAGATGCTGACATGCTAAAAGCAGTATGTTCTTGCAGTTCATTCAGAGTGTCTTGCACAAAATAATACAGGGTATAATACCAATGACACACTGAAGACTACTTCTTAAAGTTTTACTCAGATATGGTAGCGTTTTGACAACATTTGGTGAACATTTCCATGAAAACTTTTTGGGATTTTAATTATAACAAGCACAGATTTGAACCCACAGTTTAAACTTAGTGTCTTGATATGCTCTAAGATTCTCATATGGATAAGCATTGGAACATATGTCAGCATCTCAAAGCAAGTTTTTATTTGAGGACTTGCCTTCCATGTAAACATACTTCCTTATCGTTAAGTGTGCCAGCTGA
This sequence comes from Dipodomys ordii, assembly GCF_000151885.1. Lineage (NCBI taxonomy): Eukaryota > Metazoa > Chordata > Mammalia > Rodentia > Heteromyidae > Dipodomys > Dipodomys ordii. The sequence continues at coordinate 9,951,870 of NW_012267250.1, forward strand.
TCAAGTGGCTGCCCGCAAACCAGGCAGGAGTCTAAGCAATGGAAGCCATTAAATGATGTCAACTTACAAGCAGCTAAACATCTCCATTCATGGAGAAGCCTCCAGCCTGAAGAACTAAGTGAACATAATTAGGAATGCATCTGAGTATTGGCCTCTTGTCTGCAAAGGTCACTTAGCCACCTTCCACTAGTACTGCTTGTGTTCCAGTTCTGTTTTGTGCTTACTCATTTGTCTCCCACTGGTTACCAGATGGCCACGATAATGTCGCTCTCCTTAACAACTGTCTTGTGTGATTCCCTGCAGCATGGGAAAGGCTCAAAACATTGAGTGTTTTTACCCTTGGATAAGCAAATGACAAGTCGAGGGGTTGCTGATCGTGTGGTTATGGACAGTGATGGAGAATGGGGCATGGAGCCTAAATTCAGTGTGATGTTACGCAGGTGACAGGTGCCCTAAAGAGACATTTGCCATTTCTCAAACTTAAGATGAAGGAAAGATTTGTCCACGCTTCATCTGGCTTTAATAAATGAGTAGAAACTATAGTGGGGGTATAAATAAGCATTGTGGTCATAATAAGAGGAAGAGTCACTGATTGTGCTGACATGTTCTCCTGAGCTAAGTTGGTTCTGATGGAAATCTCTCACAAGAATGCTTGGGGAGCTCTCTCAGCATGGGCTTCTGAAGTGTGCCAAGTTACCAGATGGGTCTGAGGAACATTAATAGATAAGAGGTAGGGGTATACAGAAGTAGATGGATCAATTGAGTTGGGTTAGATCATGCTGCAATAACCAATAACCCCCATATCCTAATCATGAAAAAAGGGTTTATTTTTTTATGTATGTGATATCTCTACTTTTGATGAACCAGGGACTCTGTTATTTTTACTCTAGTCCCAGACGGGCAAAGTAGTTGCTATCAGCACATTACAGATGGCCAGAGCAAACCGTGAGAGAGACTATGGATGGTGGGACACTGGCTCTTTAAAGTAGCTACTGCTTCTGTCAGATTTCATTGGCCCAAACAAGTCACAGGGCATCTGGATTCCTGGGAGAGTAGTAGAAGCATCACTTTTCCCCCAGACACATAAAGAGAACAGGAAATATTTGCTGAACAGTACTATTGACCCCCCAAGCAGCTGACAATGCTTTTTGGAGCCACAGACATCTCTCCAGAAGCAGATGCCCTTTTGGGGGCTCCAAACACTTTTAAAAAATCCTAAAATCTTACTCCAATACAAAAGCACTGCCAAACTGTGAGAAAGAAACTCCACAAATCTTTTCTTTTCCCCGTTGTGATGGCTTTAGTGCTTAAAAACAAGTCAGATTTTCTTGAAATCGTTTTTTTGGGGGAAGGATTGGAGTTGTTGTTCTGCTCACTGGGACACGAGCATTGCTTAATATGTCAGCAGGGTCATCCTACGCTTCTTTTTTCTATGATACAGTCACTCTGGGCAGATAGCAGTGAAGGAGGCTGATAGTGTGAGGCTATCCTGGGGGCAGATCTGGAAATGGGACAGGGAGAAGGCTTGGTATTGACAGATTGGGTTAAAGGCAAACTTTGATAAGGGCTTTACTAACAAAATGATTATGGAAATATGCCATTTCCAAGCCATTCACTCTAGCTACCTCAGAAGGCTGAGATCTGAGAATGTGGACTCAAAACCAGCCTGGGCAGACAAATCTGAGAGATCCTTATCTCCAATTAACTAACAAGCACCCCCACCCCCCACTCCCCACTCCATGCATGCACATGTGTGCGCATACACACACACACACACAGGAAAAAAAAATCCAGAAGAGGAGCTGTGGATCATGGTCTCATGTGGTAGAGCAGTAGCCTTGAGTGAAAGAACTCAGGTTGAGGCCCTGAGTTCAGCTCTAGGACTGGTAAAAGAGAGAGGCAGGCGAAGGAAGGAAGGGAGGGAGGGAGGG
>NW_012267250.1:9953884-9958732 GCF_000151885.1 Dipodomys ordii
AAGAAAGAAAGAAAGAAAGAAAGAAAGAAAGAAAGAAAGAAAGAAAGAAAGAAAGAAAGAAAGAAAGAAAGAAAGAAAGAAAGAGGGGCTGGGAAGGTGGCTCAGTGGTAGAGCACTTGCCTTACATGCATGAGGCCCTGGGTTCGATTCCTCAGACCACATAACCAAAAAAAAGAAAAAAGCCAGAAGTGGCGCTGGTAGAGCGCTAGCCTTGAGTTGAAGAGCTGAGGGACAGAGACTAGGCCTGGAGTTCAGGCCCCATGACCGGACCCCCCCCCCAAAAAAAAAAGAAAGAAAGAAAAAAGATAAAGAAGAGAGAAAAGAAAAGAGAGGGAGGGAAGGAAGGAAATAAGGGAAAGGAAGAAAGACGGCTAGAAATATTTTCACTGATACTGTCTTTGTTGGAGGGAAGAAGGCAATGAAAGTGTTTTCTCATTTTTCTAGGGGAGGACGAGGAGGAAACGAACGTGATCGTTCTCAGCTACCCTCAATACTGCCGGTACCGCTCTATGCTGAAGCGCATCCAAGATAAGCCATCTTCCATTTTAACGGACCAGTTCGCCTTGGCCCTGGGGGGTATCGCCGTGGTCAGCAGGAACCCCCAGATCCTGTACTGTCGAGACACCTTTGATCACCCCACTCTAATAGAAAATGAGAGTATATGCGATGAGTTTGGTAAGTCTTTGTTCCTATGTGAAACTTGTGCATCTGAACCGTTGTTTTTCAGTTCTTGTGAAGAGCAGTGATGGAGAACGGGGCTCATTTTCACAACCCCATGTGCTACAGCACCCCTCCCATCCCTGACCTGATTGCAGCGTAGCCTTCTTGCCAGCCTCCATTCACCATGGGTAAAAGATTATTATTTAGAATTTGTTGTTTGATATAGTCTGAAGTCGCCTGGTCAACCTTGAAATTGGACGGGAAGCATTCATGTTTTTCCTTAAAGAGCTTAGGCTATATGAATGATTATTTTTTTTAAAAAACTAACTCTTTTATAAGGTGCTGTAAAAATGCTCAAATTATAATCACTTGGGCACCATAATGTGGATAGATGGATGGTGGGTGACTGGATGATGATGGATGGGTAGATGGATACATGATAGAACTTTCTTCATATATACATATTTACACTCATACTTGTAATCAAATTTACACAATGCCCACAAAATGTGTATGTGTGCACACATATCTTCATCTACATCTCTATCTAGCTGGCTTGTCACATGTCACTCTACACCAAAGGCCTGGGGCAACAAAGATACCACATCTCAGTTTGGGAAACCTTGCATGGTTGCAGTAACTGATGAGGAGCAAGTCCAGACAGCTTCTCTCACATCTTCATTTCTCATCCTTTTGTTAAAGAGATTGGATTATACCAGAGGTTCTTCACAATCAGAACTCTTCTATATACAGAGGTTTACACAGCCCCCCACCCTTATGCTGCTCCTTCTCTGGGAGTGGCTGCCATATATATATATATATATATATATATATATATATATATATATATATATATATATAGGATGATAGATCCTTGTGGAATCCCTAATAGACCTGGGTAGAGATAATCTTAGGTAGAACATCCAGCATAGCCTCCCTCTGAGCTAGACCATTTCCCTGATGCTATTGGCTTCTGTTTCCCCAGCAATCCCCAGTTTGTAGATTATCCAAACTCAAATTATTCTGCTCAGTTGTTATAGATCTCAATGCGGTTCAGAGAATCTACTGTAGACTCTCTGATTTCATTTGTCATGACTCCAGGAACCCAGTTAGAGGGACTTAGTAAGTACATGTGTTTGTACAGGAGAAGCCAGGATAAAAGGATGAGGTAGGATGATCTAGAAGGGGGAAAGCAGAAGTATATATATATATATATTTCAACTCATCATAGTCCAAGGGTCATGACTTTTTTATGTAAATTGTTTTTTCAGATTTTTTAAAACAACTCTGACTTATTAAATGGCTCAATTCAAGAGGGTAATCATGTGTGTACAAGTATGTTTTCCTTCTTTAAAGTAATGCCTATTGCCATCTTTTTAATATTCACATAATTTTTATTTAAGCCAAACAGATGTATCTACTATATTTTAAAATATCCACTCCTTTTAAGTCACCACTTAAAAATGTCCCCCTTTTCAGTGTTTGAGAAGTTTTCTTCTTTATCCCCTACGCCCAAATCCTGTGTTCTGTTTGTCTCTCAAGAGATCTCTAAATTCCTGACAGGAATAAAGCTGAAAGAAAGTGCTCCCTCTCTCTCTCCCTCTCTCTCTCTCTCTCTCTCTGTCTCTGTCTCTCTCTCTCTCTCTCTCTCTCTCCTATAAGAGTATTCAGAATTAGAATTTCACAATGTCATATAATGAAAAAAATTTTAACCTTTTGGCTAATTTAAGAGTTATTAGTCATTGAGTTGCAAAGCTGTTACATCTAGAATTGGTAATAGAAAGAGGTTCCAATTCAACAGCAATCATAATAGCTGTTAAGAGTTACTAAATTAGTTTTAAATGTTCTCACAAACACAAGCATCTGACTTTTGAATGTTTTCCTGAACTTTCTTCTGGTGTAGTTAATTTTAATACTGTCTTTCTTCTTCAGCCTCTTCAAGTGGAAGTTGTTTGGGAAGTTCCTGGAAGAACTTCTAGAGGCTAGCTTAATTTTTAAAGGTTTTTTCAAGGTTCAGTTTGTGCTTCAAATAGTTTGTGCTTCTTGAAGTAGTTCACATAGCAATAATGACTTATTTCCAGTCCGTCTATGGCCGTCCAACATGCTTTCCCCATCTCCCACTGTCAGTCCAGCATCTAAAATTCCAGAAAACACTCTTTTCAACCTCCAACTGGTTGTATTTGGAAATGACATGCTTTTAAAGTATTTGTTAAAAAATGTGGCATTGGGTTTCTCCAACCAACTAACAGTTGGTGGAAGAACATAAATTTAATTAGTGACTAGCATTAAACAAATGTTCCTAATATTAAACACTGCCAGATGACTGAAACACTTCTGTCAGATTACTGAGAGTGCCAGGGGGCCCACAGATGAATTTTCTACACAGTATATATTCTGTGCTGCACGTTTGGTGACTTCAGTAATTGGTCAAATGTAATTTAGGTAACAGTATGGCTAGGCTGTAAAAATCAAATTTTATTGGCCATATCACCAGGTGGATGAATGGCAGAACTGATGGCAAAGACTTTATAGCATTTAGCAGCTACACCTTTGACACACGAAATTCATAAATTGCCATAAAATACCTCCAAGGTCCTTTTCAAAAAAGGACAGTGTCTGTTTGCTTATGCTTGAATAATGTTTATTTTATTAACTAATATAGCTTTTGCTTTCTTCTTTGAAATGGCATTATGGAGAGGGACTGAGAGAGAAGTGCATAAAAGATAAAAAAAATTTAAAAATAACCCTTGATTATTTGGGAAGATTTAAGGTCACATTTAGGAAGAAAGGATTATTGCACCTGAAAGGTTAAATCATGTATTGTAAGAACATCACTTAAGTGGGGATCTGGTGAGTGGCACAGAAAGCCCGTGGAATAGAAGTAATTTAGCAATGCAATTGAGGTTTCTGGAGATGGCAGTCAGGGTGAAGGGCCATGAAAATTTTCACAGGAAGGGAGAGCTCAGACTGGTTTTGTTTATTTTATGAGGTACTGAGGTTTGAACGCAGGGTCTTGCACTTGCTAAGCAGATACCCCATGGCTAAGCCATGCCCCAGCTCTTTTCACACTGGTTCTTTTGAGATAGGGTCTCTCTCTCTCTCTCTGTCTCTCTCTCTGTCTCTCTCTATCTATCTTATGCACACACACACACACACACACACACACACACACACACACACACCTTCAACCCATATCTGGACTATAATACCATATCTAGAATGATAGGTACATGCCATTATGCTCAGTTTTGTTTGATTTTTTAACTTTTTGCCTAGTGTGGTCTTGGCACCATGATCCTTCTGATCTCAGCTCAGTCTTTCCTGGAAATGACAAGGATACTTCACCTCTCCCAACTATCATTTGAAAAGGCGTCTGGCAAACGTTTTGCTCAAACTGATCTTGATTCTTTTCTTTTGGTCTGAGACTAGGACTCAAACTCAGCTCTTAATACCTTTTTCTCATTTGCTAGTGTTCTACCAACCAAGCCACATGCCTCCAACCTCTGGTCTTGACTCTTGATCATCCTGATTTCAGCTTTCCAACTAGCTAGATTACATGCACGAAACACTGTTCCGAGAGAAAGAGAGAGAGACAGAGAGAGAGACAGAGAGAGAGAGACAGAGAGAGAGAATATACCAGAATTAGGGATAACACTCAGAGCCTCATGCTTGTTCAGCTAGTACGCTACCTCTTAAGCCAAACTTCTAGCCCAGTTTTTTTTGTAGTTAAAATTGGAGTCTCTCTCAGACATTTCTACCCACACTAGCTTCAAATAGCAATCCCTGGAATCTCAGCCTCCTGAGTAGCTAGGATTATATATGTGAACCACCCGTGCCTAAAGATAGGCATGAGGGTTTGGGAAATCTGTTGGAAGTGTTGATTCTTAAAACCTATGTCTTAACTCTCAGCATTGCAACTGGTTGTATTCATCCTGGTTCAACTATTGATCTCTCTTGGGTGTGTTATGCCTTGGGTCAACTTCACTTAAAGGTTTGTAAATGGTCTAATATCCTCCCTACCAGTGAGTCGTGGATGTGAGTCAGTCGACCAGGCCCAGGGAAGACCCAGGCTTTTGAATGTGGAACAAGCTTTCTCTCTTGAATAGGAATGATTCCACATTTTCTTCCAGTGACATCTCTATAGCTTACTTTCATTCCCAGAATCCATCCCTGGAAGAGATTTTCCTC
>NW_012267250.1:9960094-10014579 GCF_000151885.1 Dipodomys ordii
AGGGATGGATTCTGGGAATGAAAGTAAGCTATAGAGATGTCACTGGAAGAAAATGTGGAATCATTCCTATTCAAGAGAGAAAGCTTGTTCCACATGAGCTGGACTGTCATCTGGGTTAGCCCCTGTGGAGCCATCATGAGTTGTAATCTTCAGGGAGAGAGATTTGGCTGTGTCAGTATCAAGACATATTCTGTTGTTGAGGCTGGGTGTACTGAAGAGCTCACAGTCAAATAGGCCTTGTTTAACTCAGGGTTCATAGCTATTCTCCAGCCTATGGGCAAGTGTCAAGAGGTCTGTGAGACCAACTAGCCAGGATCAGATCAATTCTCTATTCCTTTGATATATGTGTGTGTGAATATACATATATATATATAAACTCAGTATTATATATTATATAATGCATATATATCAAGATAATCTATGGATCATCTCAATTATATGTATGTATATGAGTATATATATATATATATATACATATATATATATATGTAATCTTGATAAATGAAGATTCTCTACTTCTACTAAAGTCTTAGAAAACTTGCATTCATAGGAAATGATATTCTTTAAATAATAAAGAAACCTCTCCCCAAAGGTTTCTGGGGCCTTACTGGATGAGAAAAGTTGTCTGTTTTTTGATGGTAGATTTTAAAGAAGCTCTTCTGACTGCATTGAGCTTTCTCTTTCCATTTTTCCTGTTGGCTGAAATAATGGCATTATAGCCCAAAGGGGGTGGGGAGGCAAAAGGAAAGACCAGACCAGAAATTCAAAGAACCAGACCTTGAATGTTTATAAAACAAAACAGAAGGCATATAAAATTATTTTGAACCATGATGGGTGAGCGAGATTCTGCCTCATCCCCTGTGAACCTCACAGTTTGCTGGAAATGAAAGGGGAGGCAGTGATTTTGTGGAGGATCATGGGAATTTGTAAGTGAGTAAACACTTCTTTTTTCTTTGCCAAAGTAGGTTTCATGGTCACAGTGGATTTCCATGATCAAATGGCTTTGTTCCTGTCCCCTGTCCACATCCAGGCTTTTACTGGCTGCGTATGGTGCACGCCGATCTACCAAATGACAGTGAGGCACTTGGGGTTTTTTTTCCCCCCCTTCAATTGAAAGTGAGCAGGAAAGGAGCTGGGCTTTTTGTACATTGCCATGTGTGTAAAGGAGATCACCTTCAGAGATCTCCCTGGTTTGTCGTAAATGTATTCTACAGTATCTAGAGAGCTATCTCAGCCAGTCACTCTTGGTAGCACATCTTTGTCACATGTGCCACCAAACACAAGGATAAAGAGAATGTTAAGGTCATGATACAAAATAGTGAGCCAAAGCCAAATAAATCTGAGGGTAGAGGTAGATCACATGTACTCCATGGTACACATAGAGACACAGAAAGACTAACTTGGTTTCCAGAACAGTAAACAAAAGAAGGGCTTTGACAGCCAGGGCTGGGAGGATGGAGCCCAGCGAAGCTTGGAGACCATCTCTTTTGGGGAGGAATGAAAAGAATTTTTATGTTGCTACTGTAAATTCATTTATGGAGTCATGATATATGGAACGGATGAGATTAGGGGACTTTTCTATTTGGGGAACTTAAAAGGAAAATTTAAAACAACTCTGGACTCCTTTTTCTTTGTAGTGGAGTAGACTCAATGGGTTATAAAACAGTATTTGGACTCACGGGTACAGTAAACTCTTATTCACCTCAAATAAAGGATTTGTGTGTATATTGGCTAATATTTACCTAGCATCTTATCTAGAAAAGCAAGAAAGTTGTAACCTATTACAATAACACGATCAACATATTCCTCTCTAGGGTGAAACAGATCTCTTTGTTTTAACCAATTAAACAACAAATGTATATACTACAAGAAAGAACCAGGTCATGAAAAAAAAATCACAAGTAAATGTACTAGTTGGGGTAAAAGCTGTTGGAATGAAGTTCAGAATAAGTCTATGTTGGTTCTGTCTAAAGATCTTCTTCATAGGTGGAAATGTTCTGGTTCCCTTTATTCTATCAGATCAGTGACACTGGATTGATTTAACTTCCTTTGACTACAGGGGAGACTGCCTGGAGCTGCTTAGAGTCTAGCGCAGTGCCTGACCCACAGTATATCCTCATCCATTTATTTGTTCACTCGTTCATTTATTACACACTTATGTGGGGTCAAGTACTCTTCTGGTCCTTGTGCACAATGGTAATGAAAACAAATTTTTCTGGCTCCTAAAGTACTTACTGTAGTTTGGGAAACAGGGAGATGCCAAAATGTAAGCTAAATACAGACCACAGCTCCAAGGAGTAACTTCACAAGATTATTGTGAGGATTATGTGAATAACTACTATTTAAGAATTCATTGTTAACTGAATTTTCTACTACCTTTTATATCACCCAACAAAAATCTACCCTATTGAGTCCATAATGCTTCCTCAAAAACATACTTACAAGAGGCTGGGCACCAAGGCACACACCAGCTAGCACACTGCCTTGAGAAGCAAACATACAAAAAAAATCACAGTTTGAGGCCACGCCAAATGAAAGTTAGCAAGACCCTATTCCTAAAACAAGCTGAGTGTGGTGATATATGCTTGTAACCCCAGCTACTCAGGAGGCAGAAGTAAGAGGATCCCAATCCAAAGCTGGCCAGAGTAAAAACATAAGACCCTATCTGATAAACAAACTAAAAATAGCTAGAGGCTATGGATCAAGTAGTAGAGTGCTTGCTTGGCCAACACCAGGCTCCAAGTTTAATCCCTAGTACTCTCACTTTCCTCCCCCCCAAAAAATACCCCACAAAATTGTTTCATACCTATTCTGACTATTGGAGAAAATGGTATATAATGTGGTACTAAAAATCTTTCAACATCTGTTCAGCCCAGAAATATGTGTCTATTTCTCTGCATGGAATGTGTTTCCCCAGGCATCATGAGTCTGGCTCTTTCTGATGAGTTGGACCTCAGCTGAAATGTCAACTCCCCAGAGAAATCTCTGACATCCCTGTTCCACAAGTCCCACTCTACCTCATTACCCAGTGTGTTATTATCTTCTCATACCTCAACATTATCTGAAAGAATCTGCTATAATTGTTTATTTACATCTGTCTCCCTCATTCTCCACCCTCCCTCCACTATCCCTTCACTCTGTCAGCTCTTGATAATGTAGGCGGTGACACTTCTGTTTTCACAGTTGTGTGTCCAGGGATCAGGAAACTACTTGGCACATAGTAGATGTGCAATAAATGTTGGTTGGATGTATGAATGGGTATCTGTGCCTTTCGGGTTACGATTCTCACCCATGATCCAGGTAAGGACATTGAAAAGCAGGAACAGTACACAGACAGCAAGTGGTCAAACCTAGATCTGAACCTAGCTTGCTTGTCTCAACCACTGTAGACTTTTACCTTCTTCTCATCTGCCTCAGACTCACCCTGCTCAGAAAGAACATTCAGACATCCTGACATTGAGCCAACTGGAAATAGATTACTACCTTTCTAGATAAGGAAATATACAGTAGATTATCTGGGTTTAAGGGGACAGATAGGCTTATGTAGGAATAGTTAGCAAAGGAATGAGGAAGATTCTGAATCTAAAAACAATCTAGTATTAAGAAATCCCACTCCTGACCTCTCCCTGCTTCAACTCTTGCTATCCTTTGGTCTCTCTTTTCAGCACACCAACCAGGATGATCTCTTCTCTGCCCAACCTTATGGCTCCCTCCTCATCCAAGAAGCAGATATGAGGAGAGGGCTCTTTAAGAGCTGGGACTGTTTAGGGATTGAGGGAGGAGGGGGTCTAGTCAATAGCCCTGTGTTCCTTCTCATGGACTCTGCAAGACATAGAGTTTGGATGCCGACAGGACTTTCATTATGTACCTCTCTATAATTTTCTGCTTAGAACGCATGAGCTTTCCCAACTTTGGCATCCTTCTTTAATGAAAAAATTATAGGCCTAATTTCAAAAAATGAAATGTATGCAAGCTTTCCTGCTTCTGTCACTTCTTTATTCCTGTAGCACATAAATCATTTCCCTTTATAAAATTAAATTTTGCTTGCCACGATTTGGTAATGGGTTTTCAAAAGAGGTAGAGTAGCCAAGTTCTTGGCACAAGAGCCAGCTGTACTGCCTGCTCAGGAAATCTTCTCATTGCTGGCTTGGTGTGAACGGTGACTCCATCATATTGGCTTTATACTCCCTTTGGAAATTGTCTTACAAGTTCTCTCCCTAACAATCTCAGAATGATGGTTCGGGATTGTCCAGTCGCCATCTTGGAAGAACCACAGGACAAATGGAACTTGGGCAGGAAAAGATGAGTCGTTGTACTGCTTCTTGGGTGCTGGCCTATCCCTTCGTCAAGTCCTTAGGTTTTAAGGCAGAAGTCCAGACCTTGTTGGGATACTTGAGGCTCTTGAAAATCCTGTTAGTAAAACTTGGAGCAGTGGTCCATCACAAGTGGTGGCTCCTTCTAACTATCCCACCATGTACCTGAACAATCTCAGAGAGGTAAAGCATTTCCACAGTGTTGCAAACCTATCATGAAGGAGCTTTGCTGATTCCCCCTCCCGCACCGTACACAGACTCAAACCTACTGACCATAGTGGTCACACTTGACTACTCCAACATGAAAAGTGAATGGAGCTAAAACACAGGTGTTATTCTGAAGTCCAATGCTTGGAAAAAGGAAAGATTTTTACCAGATATGGGTTCCTGCAACACCTGCTAAGGGGTAAGGGAGGCAGTCAGAGTAGAGTTCAGAGATGCCTAGAAGAGAGCCCAGATATCCAGGGAAGGCTTTTCACAGGAAGTGGATCTCCAACTAGACCTGAAAGAATTTAAGGAGGAGGAAGTTTTTATAGGTGAGGAGATGGAAACTGCTCTAGACTATAAGACTCAAAGAAAGAGTATTTCCTCTGCTACTTGTAGCTTTTGGCATAGGCAATAAAAACAGCCTCTACAACCATAGTTGTCCTCCCCCCCTTCCTAGAAGACAGTTACATTTCCTTGAGGGAGGAAGTGTTCCTGAGTCCTTCTCAGGGACTCCATGGTTGGAACTCAGGGGAGACCTCATGCAAAGAAAATCATCTTGCCTGCTATTAAATTGGATCTTTTCAGTGAATTTCTAAGGAAGCAAAGTGTGTGGGGTGGGGGGGGGGAGAAGGGTAAACTCATCATTTTAGCAGTAGGGGGTTAGGGTGGGATGCTTGTTTTGTTTCTTGGCTCCTTGATACTCAGTACTTTACTAAAGTTGTGTGCATGATATTATCCCTACTGCTTTTATTAAAATTAACAGCTTGCCAGGCAGTGATGGCTTATACCTGTAAACTTAGCTACTCCGGAGGATGAGATTAGGAGATGGAGATACAAATCCAGCCTGAGCAGAAAAGTGTGTGGGATGCCTATCTCAAATTAACCAGCAGAAAGCTGGAAGTGGATATGTGGCTCAAGAGATAGAGAAGCATGCTTGAGTAAAGAAAAACAAGGAAGAGTTCTAGCTCTAGTACTATTGCATGTGCGTGTGTGTGTGTGTGTGTGTGTGTGTGTGTGTGTGTGCCCGCGTGCGCATGAGCGGAAATGAACAGCTTTGTTGCTTTTATTTTCCTTCACTGAATTCTTAGTTCCTTAAGGGGTAAGAATCGTGCCTTACTCATGTTTGCAACAGTTGATGTTTGTTGAAATGATATAAAAACTTTCCTGGATTCCAGAGCTCTTCAAACCAACATCTTCTTATCTCTTTTCACAGATAAGTCAAGTATTTATTGACCTCAGTCTTTCCACTTTTAGCTCAATATGGATTTACTTCTCAAAGCAAAGTATCTTGCTCAAAAGGACCTCCCCCAACATTTCAAACCCCAGGAGCACTCATCATAAGTTGGTGAACTGCCTTGGTGAAGATTGTTCATTTGTTAGAAAACTTAAAAGACTCTCTGGTCTTCTCAACCTAAAATGATGTTTGTTCTGGGCAAGTTGAGGGACATTTTTATTTTGGTTTGATTTTCTGGCTTTGGTTTTTGAGACTGCCTAGACTAGCCTCAAACCTAAGATCTTCTTCCTACCTTAGCCTCCTGAATACTTCAATTACAGGTGTTTGCCACCATCATTCTTGAAATAGAATTAATGATGATCCAGCAGTCACTGAGCTCACCTTGCTGACCCTCTAATTCACAAATATTAGACTCATCATAGAAGCCAAACCTGTAGTGGTCAGTCCACTGGCATCAGGGAGCTGTTGTGGAGAAAGTTGAGAGAAAGAAAAGGCTCAGCAGGTATTGAATGTTCCTAACGTAGAAAAATACTTAGTGGTTGTACCGACACAAAGATGCTTTGTGGATCATTGGCTCAATTCACATCATTGGAAGGTAAAGATGAGAGCTTTTGTCTCTAAAGAGACTTCCACAGAAGATCCTGGTGGGCAGGCCCACTATGCACAGGGTTCAGCAGGCCACGCTATCTTCCTCTCAATCACTTATGCCTTTGAAATAAGAGAGTCAATACTTTAACCCATCCAGTACCATGAACAGTCCACTTAATCCAAGAGTAGATTCCTGTCTATTCCCAGGATGTAATCTTTCCAGAAAAAAAGAAGATGTTGACACTAATTGGTTCTATCGAGATGGGAGTACACATAGGGACAGACTGTGATGTAAACCTCATTATGTTCCATCTCTGGCCCCCAGGGACAGTGGCAGTTTGCTCTTCCTGCACGGGAAGAGGGCTCCTTGTACTTTTCAAAGTGCATTTACCCAGTCTTAGCACCCTCTGTACAAGTGTGTCTTCTGAGGGAACAAGTGTCATAAACCACATTAGACAATCAGTCAGTTCTGTAGTTATGTGTCACTGCAGTAATGGACAGACCACCCTGGGGCATGGGCACTAACCCACCTTTTCAGCCTGAACTCTTAATGCCACCCCCCCCCACACAATGTAGCCCAGTACTGAAGGGGTTAGCACCATAGCTGCAAGATCTTGTAAAGCAAACCCTAATAAGCTATCTGCTCGCCTCACCCCATCTCATAATCTAGAACAACTCATATGTTTTTCAAAATATTTTTCTCATTATGAAATTATTTCCATTATGGAAAGTACTGGTATAATAATAATTATTGCCTCGCTTCTCTGAGCATGCACCATATGCCAGTTCTTATGCTCAGCCCTTTACATACATTAGCTTATTTAATTGTTACCGTCTTAAAATAAGGAAGCTCATATTAACCACTTCACACAGAAAGAAATACCAGCGAAGAAAGGGAAACAGGCCTGAAGTCACATTACTAGAAAGTGACCAAGCTGGATTCCAGTTTGGGTGTCTCTGGTTTTAAAGCTGGTATGTTTTTCCTCTGCGAAATGGTCTCCCTTAACTCTAGGGATCATCTCCTCAGTAGCTGACCATCTCCTCCCTGTGTTCTCCTCCCATCCAGTCCTTTCCCAAAGGATTTTTTTGTTTTCTGCAGGGGAGGGCATTTGTATATCTTACATTTTGAGTTATTGTAAAATAAACATTTCTCCACATATTAAATGATTGCATGTATGATTGGTTGTATATGATTGGATAAAATGAATATATCACAATTTATGTCATCTCTGTTCATTTAGATCACTTTCACCCTCACATGCTTTTGTTTTGCTACTAATGTATTGAGTAATTAGCACTCTCATCAACCTCTTTATTTATTAAAAATAATCACTGTTTTGATGTTTTCTGTAGGAGGAATTATAGGAATCTCTTAGAATGACTGCTCTTCTTAGCAATACCACAATAGCAATAGCACAGATTCCAAATAGTTGAAGAACCTTGGCCAGCTGTAGTTCTGAATGAAGTTCAGAGCTTAGCTTGGAAGCACATAATAAAAAAAAGCTTTTTTAGTGAGTGTTGGTCTTAGGCAAGTAAGAGAGCTTATGCATAACTGTATCTCCTGAAGATCTCACTAAAAATTGGTTCTTGAAGTCTGCCTCAGATTTCTTGAATTTGAATGGATAATGGCTTGTTACTGATACTTTTAACTGACAAAAATAAATTTGTCTTTCTATGGCTGGCTTATTTCACTTAACATAATACCCTCCAAGGTCATTCATGTGATTGATAGGATTTCCTTTTCTTAAAAGGCTGAATAGTATTCTATTGTGTATTTATACCACTTGTTCATGATCTGTTTATTCCTAGAAGGTAACTTCCATAATTTGGTTATTGTGAATAATGTAGCAATGAAGTACAGATGACCTCTTCAACATAGTGATTCAATTTCCTTTGGGTATATACCTACTACTGAGCTTGATGGATCACATAATAGTTCCATTTTTAACTCTTCGATGAAGTAGAGTGGTTTGAACTTGTGAGGCAGACCCTCTAGATGGTAGAGATGAGGTCTTCTGAACTTGTCCACCCAGGCTGCCCTGAAACTGCATTCCTCCAGACCTCACTCAGCCTCTCACATAGTTGAGGTGACAGATATATACCACCCAGTCTAGCTATTGGCTGGGATGTGGCTTTTCACAAACTTTTGTTTTAAACCTGGACTGATCTTGAACCATGATCCTTCCAGAGTCTTTACCTCCTGAGTAGCTAGTATTATGTGTGTGAGCCACTGGTACCCACTGATGGAATTTTTGCCACCAGCTCCTCCTTTCTTAGTTGTCTCTACACAGGTGCATACAGAAATTGTGGTCTTGCAGTGAGTCCAGACATGAGTTAGAATACGGTGGAAAGCAGCCAAAGAAGGTAAGAGTTCCTTGAATGATCAAAGCTCGGGTTAAAGGCTTTGCCTCGGTCAAACCACAGACCTGTAATTCTGCAGGGGACTAAGAAAAAGCATGCTTTACCCCAAAGGACACTTGTTGGAAAATCAAGAGGACTAGGTTCACATTCAGAATAAGATGTTTTAGATGCTCCTGTAACCTCTGTGAGTCTCTGCATGCCATATGTGAAATGAAATATTGGACCATGGTTTCAAGCTTTTTTTTAATCTCAGGTTTCTGAGAATCTGATGAAAGCTGTGAATCTTCTCATAAAAATGTGTATGCAGACACAATTATTATAATAATGTCTTTGAACTATGTTATTGGCTAGAATTAACATATCAAGCAAATGTAGACTGTCCTGTATGTAATTTTCAGAGTGTTTGAAACCTTTGATTAAGAACCCCTGGACAGGGTGAGCTTTAAAATCCTTTTTCATTCTCACACACTTGCAAGTTATCAGTGAAACAACAACAACAAAAATCATTTCTAATAGTTCTGCATTAACTTTCTGCTTCATTAACTAGCGTGGCTCATTTCCTGAGAATTTTGATGAATTAAACTATAATAATATGGATGGTAGCTCATACCTTTTATTGACAATTTACCAAGCATCATTGTGTTAGGTTCTTAAATATAGCTTGTGTCTCTAATTGACATGTTTTATGAATTGTGAGTATTTAAGGTGATTAATCACTCCACTGAAAAGCTTAGTGGGGACAACTTTCACATCTACACTGTATACAGCTACATATATATCATCCTATTAATTCTCCCAATAGTACACTGAGAGAGGTCTGGTTACCTTGCTTTGAGAAAGAGAAGGCCAGAGCACAGAGCTGTTGAAGGAGATCATCTGACTCACTGAGTTAAGGAGGAAAGCTGAGGTTCGGACTCTGCCCATTGAACTTCAAAGTAATACTTTCTGAGGTTGTACTCCGTGTTCTTTTTAGTAGCCAGTTTACTATGCTAATTTGTTTCAATAATGATTGCAAGAATTTGACTTGCATTCAAAAGACCTAGGATTTTTGACAAATACATAAAGCAAAACACATCTGCATGAGGAGCTAAGATACATTCTTTAAATTCACCTACAGAATCTATACTTCTTCCCTGAAGATGACTGAATGGCCCGCCATTTGCATATTTCCCCATCAGGACTGGAGTTTTATTTCTGGGTCTGTTCTCATAGGCCAGTGCTCTGTTTGTGATTTAGTTTACAATCACAGGTACACTACAGCAGACAGGACACATCTAGCTATTGTCTTACTGGGACACTGCCACACTCAAGTGCTGCCATGACTTACCTCCGGCTGTGAACCATAGAGCTGAAACTCATTCTTTTCAGACTCTATAGAAAATGGCTCTGACCTCTGATGTAGACTAGGTAGTTCAGTTCATCAACTCTCAAGTGTGATTTCTAAGACACAGCATTGTCATACATACCACTTGCTGATAGCAAAAGCACTTTTGATTATAACAATAAAGTGCCATCCCTGATAGCAAAAGCACTTCTGATTATAACAATAAAGTGCCATCCCAATCCCATTCCAATTATAAAATGGCTCCCACTCCCAATTCTGGAGACACTGGATTTGGTGCTAGAGGTATGGGCTAACTGGCAGAAAACTGTTCTAGCAAGCCTCAAGGTCCTGAGTTCAAACCCTGTATCACCAAAAGAGAGAGAAGACAGAGAGGGAGGAAAAGGAAAAGAAGAAGAAAGAAAGAAAGAAGGAAGCAAGCAAGGAGGGAGGGAGGGAAGAAGGAAGGAGGGAAGGAAGGAAGGAAAGAATTCAGTCTTTTTGAGAGTGATCATTTAAGAGGCATAAAGATAAAGAAAACTATAGATTGTTCTGCAGTCAATTTACTCAGCCCATAAAAGCCACCAGCCTGTTGATTCATCACAAAACCTAGAACAACAGGTCTTGTGATGGGACCCAATGAATTAGAAAAGCATTCACTTTTTGGCATCTGTCTTCCCCAAGACTGTTGCTAATAATGTGTGGAAGAAATATTTTGGCATTGCCCTCTGATACTATTTTCAACTCCTGTTAGTATAAATATTTAGGGTGTTTCAGAACAGTGGGTTGTATGGCAGTAAAATTGTTCTTTTATCTTAAGGCTGGAATCGTTGAACAGTATGCCTGCTCTTAAAATGTGTTACAAGGCTGTGTACAAAAGGCTTTGTCGTCATTTGGAATGGAAATCTTCTCAGATGTTACTTATGGTCAGATTCTCATCAGTCTGAAAAATATGTTAATTATATACAAGACTCTGAGCAGGGAGAGTGAACTTGATATTACAACTGTAAACTTCCTCAAGACAAAAACAGGACACCAAATAAAGAGAAGTAGGAATTAATGTATAAATAGCATGTGTCTCATTGGTATACACAAATTGGTTTTTTAGTGTACACACATTTGTAGACACTTGCAAACATTCCAGGGAGTGTCCAGATGTGCAAAAATAAGTCATGGTCTTAGATTTTGTGTTCTCTCTTAAGCTTCTCCCCCCTTCAAAAATAGAAATTTAGGAATTCTGAGTCAGGCCACATTTTATGTAGCTAATTCAGCTGCAGAATAAGTTATTAATGACCCCCAGATGTTGTTTATAGTGATTGCGTATTTTCAGTTGTGAAATGGTATTTTCTTTTGTGTGCATGCAAGTGATATTTCCTAATATAGCCTCCATAATATGAATAAAAGTTGGATGGTAGAGCAGTTTGTATGGTCAGTGTAACTGCTTCTGAGGTCCTCATTCACATTTTTAGCTTTAATTGCCCCCGCCCCATGTCTAAAAATAAATATTTGCAAGTTTTGTGTTCTGTTACTCATTGTAATACATAAAATATTTGTACACTGAGCAAAATTCACTGATAACGGTTACAGTGGTCTATTTAAAGAAAGTAAGGTTTGCATGGTAAGAGGAGATAAAATGAATGTTTATTAGTGTAAATGCCAAAGAAAGCCATTTATGCTATTATGAAATATTTTTAAGAAGTGGCCAGATATTTGACTCTGGGATGATTTAAATAGATTTCAGTTGGAAGATATGATCCAGTGTAAAAAAATAATTTACTTGTGCTATATGTGCCATGTGAAAGATAGTAATTACTTTGTTTATTATCAGGGACAGAGGCCCCACTATGCAGATTAACCAGGTTCCTGACTTCCTGGACAGGTCCCTTTTTCCTTCATTTGAGTTTATTCCAGCTCATTAGCACCTCTACCCCAAGGTTGGCAGAGACAAGGAGAGAAGGGAAAAAAAGAAATCATTTCTGTTGCTCCTAATGGTCCTTGGAAAGAAAAGATCATGAATGAAATAGAAACCAGTGGGGAAAAAATAAGCTGTTGGATTTTCTGTTTTCCTTTATCCTCCTCTTTCTTCATCAACACAAATAATCCATAATTGGCTTAAAGACTTTTAAATGAACTCTCCATTGGAAAGCTCTGAGTTATAACAGCAGTATCGTTTGTTCTCCTTACAACTCCTAATGACTGGGTAGATGCCAAAGATTGCCCAGTTGGCATGTTGGCATGAGCTATATTTCTGAGCCCACCCCCAACCTGTTCCCACTGGACAGTAAGGCACAGAAAAAAACAATTTTTATTTTTATTTGCATTTGGATATAAACACCTGCTTTACTACCAAATCCTGTTATCATGTCTTAGAATTCTGACCTGGTGATATTTTGCATTAATGAACTTGGAAGGTTCCTCTTCCTGACAATATTGGCTTCTCCATTGTGTTGCTCTATATATAGTTCACCCAGAACAATCTGTGAACCAAGTTTGCTTTTATCAGGACAGCTGCTGGATTGCAACTCCACCTCCAGGTTCTATTAGACATGACAATAAAAGTCACTCATCAAGTGTTTATGGTACTCAGCCATCTTTTTGATAGGTACACTCAAAGGCTTCCTGGCTTCAGGAATTCTCAAATTTCAACCTTCCTTTTGGACCACCGTGTAGCCCAGTGCTTTAGAACTTTTCTTGGAAGCTTCTTCCATGAATCAGAATATCTAATTTATATTGTTAGGGTCTCTGGAGGTGTTAGAGCCCTGGATTCAGCAATTATTGTGAATATGAACCTTGTAGCCAGAATGAGAAGCAACATTCCAAGCCCTAGCACAATGGAAAAGAGAAGTGGATTATGTTAGAATATGGTCACATTCTTCTGATTAAACCCACTCAAAAAAGACAACATTGTAATATTTTCCAATGACTGTTTATCATGAATTACGTCAGCCTTCGTTTAAATTGCTATTATTTCTCCTTAATGCTTCTCAGTGTCTGCATAATTTACAGTACTGGCAGCCTCGGGACTATGAAATAACCTTTCACAAGCACTATACAATAGTAAAGAACATGGCGTTTTTGTTGTTAATTATTATAGGACTCCTTTAACTTTTACAAAGTGACATAAAATATTGTTGAGGTATTTATGGTTCAAGCTACTTTTACATGGATCTATTTTGCTTCTGGCTAGTTCTTAACTAAAGCAATCATTTGTGGTTATTAGGCCGCCAGAGATATTATGTCAGAACTGGTTTAAGAGTATTATTATGTATCACATGTCATACACTACATGTCAGCACTTGAGGCTGCCTTTCAATAAAAACAAATGTAATTTCAGTTTGTGTTCTTTTAGGGATCGGCTATTTGTAAGCTAACCTGAGTTCGTGTGAAGGTCTCCCAAATGGTTTGGGAGACTGTCTTATATACTTTTAGTCTCTTTCCTGTGGATTTTAAGACCTTTCCAAAACAAACTTTGGCAAAGGTTTAATTCAGAGTGAAGATTTTGTTTCTAGGGAGCTGCAGAATTAGCATTGACTGGTTAATTGCCCGTGGCTGAGCTGGTTCTGATTCCCTCATTTTGTGGTTTTTCCATGTAGGTTTCCTGGGCAGCCCGTCCTCTAGTTAGGATCCTCTAAACTGAAGACAGTTGAGCCCATAGGAGACCCTGCCACACATAGTCTCAGTGGTTGCCTCAACTCTCTGCAGCAAGTCTTGGATGAAGGGTGGTAAAAGAAACTAAAACTAAACTAAAAAACAAAAAGCAATGTACACACACACACACACACACACACTCACACACACACACACACACACACACACACACACCCAGGAACACGTTTGAGTGTCTACAAAGCTACACTTCCAAGCAAACTTTGAATTAATATGTCACTCCCCTGAGTTCCAAATACTGTGCATATTTTCCAGCCCTTGCTTATTTAAAGCAAGAAAGGAAGGGCGTGCCAGAAAGTTTTACAAAGAAGGAAAACACATTAATGACTCATGTGAACAATTACTGATTTTCTTAACATATAATTTCTTAATTACTGTCAACCAAAATAATTTGCATGATAATATTCCTCCCTCCACTATCCCTTCCCCATTTTGTGTTTAGAAACCATATCAGAGGGAGCCAAAAGCTTGTTTGATCAATACTGGATTTATTTAACTCCTTATGTCCTAGTGAATTGATAGCACTCTAAATGTGGGGCAATCACCTCCCGCACAATAGGCAAAATGAGATCTCCAGTGAAACAAACAGCTTTGGAAAGAGCTTAGGGGCATTTGTTTGAGCTTGATTTCAAGGAGGAAATTGTGACTTTTATGAAACTTGCATAAATTTACATGTATCCTGTCAGAGTTTTAAAATTAGACAACATGCCTGAATGCCCTGGAAATGAGTCTGCCATCCAGATTTAGAGTGCTTTTTAGCTTCTTCTTCTTTTTTTTTTTTAATTAAAGACATTTCACAAGCCAACACCAGAGAAGAGAGTTAAGCATTACATAAGAGCGCAGCAAAGTTCGCGATTTAATGAGTGAATATTATGAATTTATAAAGGAGATAAAAAAAGGTGTGAAACAGGAGCAGTTATTGAGAGTTTTCTATGTTTTTTTTTAAAGTGTTAAAAAAAAAAAGGAAAAAGTGAAAAGGCCAAGCTGCCATTTGCTGTAGCCCTCATTCTGGAACTGGTTCAAAGCTCACAGAACTCACTGTGGGACTGTGATACTTGCTAATGAGCACTTGTGGCAGTGAACTGGGATCATGGGTTTGTCACGTGAGTAATATATATATATATATATTTCATGTATAATAACATAAGATAGAAGAGACAAGGATTGTTGCTGCAACATAATCATGAGAAAAAAGACAACCATCCTAATCACATATCTATACCACCCCATCCTAAGTTCTTAGGAACATTCATTTTGAATTTGTTAATAACTGCTGCTAGTTATTACTGAATAGTTATAGTTAATTATAGCATTGCACATACACTTCTTGAACATTGTTTCTAGCTGCACATGTTATACCATTTTAAAAACTTAGACTAAATACTGTCAGCTCATGTTTGCTTTCCTAGACTGTTATTCATTTATTGAGAAATTTGGAATGTAAAACATCTGGGAATAACTTGGTGTGCATAAAGGCATTTTTAATGTGTATATTTCAGAACTACTTTGGTGTATTTATTTAGAAATATGGAAGAAATTCTGTAAACATGTTCTAGAATATATGTAGCATTTGAATATGAAAGAGAAAGTTGGCATCGTTGAAAAACCCAAATTTCATTTTCTATAAATATTACTCCATCAGAGGAATAGATTTCTGAAACCCAGGGGATCCAATGATAGTGAATGATATTTCCTGTGAAGCATCTCTCTTTGCTGTGGACCCAGTGTGTGAACTAGAAAAGTCCATGTTGGCCCCTTCTGGAGTATGATGGGATGTTTGTGTCTACATAAAAGAGTTAACTGATTTCAGTATTGTAAGGCATGAGTTGGAACTGTACAAACACAGTGGTGTAGACACACACCACCACAGTGTCAAAGGCATTTTGGTTCTCTTCAGTGATTAGTTTATATAGTTTTCAGTCCAGTCCTAAAGAAACTGGCACCCTCAGCAAAATTACAGTCACTGAGAGCCGCTATAACATTGAGAGGAATCAGAGCAGGGAAGTTATTTGTGACGCAAATGCCTTCCTTTTGGAAAAAGTTAGAAATGAGACCTAGAATGACATAGCCTTTTTTCAGGTCTTCTCTATTTTACATTTTATAATCACTTTACAGTTTTTAGAGCCCTAGGGCTCCCTTACTGACCCACATGCTAATACAATTTATCCTTTGTGATGCGAGCTGACTTATACAACTTACTTTGCCAGTAGTTTGGGAGTCTGGGCTAGAGGAGCGCTTAGATCCTCCCAAAGCTGCTTTCTTGAGAGGTGAAAACCTGGATCCAGGGGAGCTAGGCTTTCTTGGGCCGATACGGGGTGGTCCTGCCCTGTTAGCTTACCCAGGCCATGGTAGCTGCTGAAACCCTCACCCCCTCTTTTGTGCCTCCAGATCCCATGATTCCTCACCTGTCAGTGGACTTCACGGGATTAGAGGGTCATCATTAAGAGAATATTAAAACTCATATGCTTTATTTGGACAGACATTCCCCGGGTCTCCTAAAGAACTAGAATGAAAGAAACGAACTGGGTGTGTATTTCCTGGGCAGGAAATTGACTCCAATATAAATTACAAACAAACCATAAAAATCCCCTCAATGTGAACAATCCATAGAGCTCTGTAACTGGAAGTTTGAATTGTTCATTGACCATGGCAGAAAAACCTATGGAGCCAGTGTTTTTTCTCAGCTGTTTAATTTCCTTTCTTTCTTTCTATCTATCTATCTGTCTATCTATCTATCTATCTATCTATCTATCTATCTATCTATCTATCTATCTATCTATCGCTCTATCTTTCTATCTATCTATCACTTTATTTGAGTTTTGATGAGGCCTGTAGATTAAGGAAGTACTAGAAACCTGGACATAAACCAGAGACATACCTCTGTCTCATTTCCCTGCAATGGACTTTCCATTCAGTGAGACAAGACCCCCTGCCTCTCCCACATGCTTCAGAGTACATAATTCTTTTCTTTGCCACTTCTCTTGGGACATGATTTGTTAGCAGATAGCAAATGTTCGAAAGTAGCAAAATGCTTATTAGAACATTCAGTGATACAGACCTGCCATAGATTTTCTCCTTGAATTTAAGTTAGGGAGCTCTTCCCTATATTGACTTCTACAGCCATCATTCATAGTATAGAATTGATCGTCCCCAAAGAAGTATTACTCTCTCCAGAGTTTCTTGTATGCATGCATGTATGTGTATATATGTAAGTACGTACATATGTGTGCATGTATGTATGTATGAATATATGTATGTGTGTTTGTATGGTATAGAGTCCTTTCCAATCTCCGCATAACAACTCAACCAAATAATATGTTGTTATCCAGATGGGTAGGTAATTGTCACATTTTGAGTCACATTCTTATACTGGAAGAATAACGTGCTGCAGAGCTGCAAGGACTGTACAGTTTAAGGTTGCTTTGAAAAGGCACACACATTAAAGATTTCAGCAGACGGATCATAGGTCAGAAAAATCAAACTCAGAATAAACAAGGTACAGAAAAGACAGCAGCATAAGGTGTCTTCAAATAGAAAAATAAGCCATAACATGGAATAGTAATCAATGGAAGCTTCATGTATAGAATGTATAATGATTCTTTTGGACACCATGAAAGAAGCTACTTCTGATCTTTCTGTCAACATACATATACTTAATCAGTGGTGGCTCTTCTACCTGAGCTTTGCCTTCAACACATTAAAGAATTCAGCCTATTTGGGAGGCTAAGGAAATCTAAATCAGAGTAGTTAGGGCAGCTCCCTGAAGGGTCATTAACTTTGAGGATGATGTAGGCAGCTAAAGTCTATCTGCACTTTGGCACACTTGTCCTGTCTGTTAGTAGCTTCGAACCTGCTGAGACTTGAGGGGCCAGTGAATTTCTGAGTACAGTCAGTGCAGCTATGGGATTAATAAACTATGGGGAAAATGGGTCTGCAGACATAAGGGGCTTGTGGGTTAATTTTTCACATGAGTATCTCACTTCCTGTTCCAATCAAAACATTATTTAACTGGCAAAGGTGATCTTCTTTGTTCTTACAAGGTTCCTTTGAGTGGCCAGAGTAATGTAAGTGGAGTCCATTATCACAGATGCAGCAGTGTGGTTGTAACTCATGGGGTTAAAAAGGAAGGAGGAATCTGGAATACAGAAGCCATGGCTAGTGTATTCAGCCCCTACTATTCTTCCTGTGCCCTAGTGGAGGGGGACTAAGCTAGAGCCTTTGGTTGGCCAACCCTTCACCATTGTTGTGGTAGGCTATTTGTATAATTCACTCCAACTTTTCCTAACATTTTTCTCTCCTTTCTTGTTCATTCCATTGTTGGTATTTAAGTCACTTCTTTCTTTGTGAGTCTTCTCATCTTCAGTACAACAATATTAACACTTTCATGGTTATTCTAGGATTGGCCAAGACTATGTGTGGGAAATGTTTTACCCTGAGCCCCCAAAACCAGTAATGTTGTAGCAGTAGTAGTTACAATCACAGGAATCTGGTGCTGTCCCCTTTCCTACTTCTCATCTTTTGAGTCTTCAAGATAGGAAGGTTCTTTGTATCTTGAACAACATCCACACAAAGATACAGGAGACACAAACTTAAATGCCCACCCTGACTGCACAAGCAGCATCAAGTTGAAGCTTTGGAGGCCTTAGCTTTACAATGTGGATAATGATCTCCTCAGCACAGAATGCTCTATTGATTTATCCACCTAGTTTTCTTCTGGCCAGGCCACCACCATTCGTCAGCTCAACATGTACTTAGGGAGAAATTATATATCAGTGCTACATGAGGTCCTGAATGAAGTAGACCTAACTCCTGCCTTCATGAATTCTACAATCTATTAATAACCATTCAGAAAGAGAAATATAAAACTGAGGTTTAATTTAACCAAGTCATCCTCTGGTATTGGTGGTAGTATTTGTACGTGCCCCAGGTTTAATAGGACACCTCCATTTCTTTTGCTCTGAGGCTTATTTCAGAAAAAGAGTGGAAGAGAACCTTTCTGTTGAGTTTATAATAGCAATTACAAGCTGATAAGGGCAAACCATTCATCAAACGCTCATACCTCCGGACTTTTATCTCTTTGGGTCAAATGTTTCCTGATTGATATTGACTACCATATCTTAAGCAGCCTCTGAACAGATAAGAAGCTAGAAAAGAAATTCCTTTGAAGGAGATTTGACAAAATTATGTTTTCTGATTTCTTTTCTTTTGAGAGGGAGATTAACTTCCCATTGTTCTCATTAAAGAGTAGAAAAGCTACCAAACCAAGTCCAGAAAAGTTTCCATAGGTTGATGCCCATTGCATTCCCACTTGGGAAAGTTAGCATATGCATTGCTTATTAGTTCCTGTTCAAAAATTGTTTAGAAATAATCCTCAAAATACTGAGAATGACCTTGTCGTAAGATACTTAGGAATAGACAATTATCTTAAGAACAGAGAACGTGCCATGTAGTAGCTGCATATCAATTCACTACTGGAAATCATGCTGTAAATGAAAGTCTTGTAAGTATAATTCATTTTCACAGGACATTCGTAGAAGCAATGTTTTAAAAGTAGGGAGGGTTGATTTCTGACCAAGGACCCAATATCCAGCTTCCTATTGAAATAGCCATAAACATAGTAATTAATCAACTCTGTACTCAATTACAAAGTGTATAATTAGATTCTGAACAGTAAAAAGCTTCCCAAAGTGTAAATAAATCAATTAAACGGGCAATACAGTAACCGATCACATACAATTGTATTTAACGAGATGTGTCATCTATCATAGTGTTTTCCACACAGAGTTCTTATCTTCCATCTTTGTGATTCTTTTTGTTTATTGCAACAAATTCCACACTAAAGGAACCTCTTTGTCTTAAGCCATAGAATTAAGTGACATTATTTTGGGCAGATTCACTTGGGTATTTTTTTTAAAGTGAGTTTGGAGAAGGGAGATCGGAGATGCTTCCTAATGGCTTTTTGGAAAGGAAATCTAGATTTTCCTGTCCGCTTTTCTTAGTTGTAAATTTCCCTACAACAAGCTGGGGCACTTTTACTTATGTTCTAGTCTTGCTGCTGTATCCACAGTTATCAACTCTTGCCTCAAAAAGTAGCTAGATGACCTCTGCTTGCTTGTGTACTTCCTGTAATAGCTGCTAGCTGTTACAACAGAGATGTAATTAAAAAAACATGCTAAATACAAATCACGCTTGATCAAGTCACTGCATGTTAAGAAGCATTGGTATAACTTGTGGCCATATTGTAGCTCCTGTATTTATACAAATCCTTCAAGTTTTATAAGCATAATCAAGGCAGCCATTCCAGGCAGGCTGACCCAAGCAAGTGGAGCTTGAAGCAAAGAGTAAGCTCTTTTGCATTTTTGATTCTAGAAGCTTGGAAGGAATTCTGAAATACTTGATAGATATATTTCAAAATGGTATAATTTTCACTGAATGAAAGCCCAAGAAGTATTTGTGCCTGGTAAAGATAGATCAAAGACTCTGGCCTTACAAATTTTCTCATGTTCCCAGGTATAGTTACGCTGAGACCTGGCTTTCTAATAAAGTGGCAGTGCTATCTTGTACCTTCTTGTTACTTCAGTTGGACTTAGATTCCAAGTGGCTTTTCTGTAAATGAAGTAAGATATATGCTGAGCACTTGTTTCTAACCCCTAACAGTACCCCATGGAACAACTGGCTGGGGACAGAACTGCCAATGGGCGGGACACAAAGACCTTCTCCATTATCACTGGGCTTCCTGTGGTTCTTTTGATCTTTTAGTTTCAGTGTTACCTATTATTGGATGTATTTGATGGGAACAGTTTGTTCATTTACTTATGTGTTCAATGGCATTACTGATGACCAACTACATAATTGTGTGTAACCCAACATAAGGAAATAGAATTAGTACAGTAAAGAATACAGCCTCAGGCACCCAAGTTCTGGCCTGCAGACCCTAGGATCATATAATCACAATAGTGAATAAGTAGCATGAGGCCTTCCTGCCAGATTCAGTAGACAGGGAAGATACACTTTTATAAAATGCTTTTTGATTGTTTTTGTTTTTGCTTTTTTTTTGTTCCCCTTAAACAAGGTACTGTAACTAATGTCATTGAGGGACTGGCACATTTTACAAGTGACTAATATATTAATCCCACTCTTTCCTTCTGTCTCATGAGATTGTCAGTTGAGTCACAGTTTAAAAATGGAGCTTGATGAGATTTGCTCTATATATGTTGACTAATACCAATTAAACCCCTAAACATCACACACAGATGGATTATGTCTCTTTCATGCCTTTTAAAGACCCAAAGATGCACCTAGTTAATAACCTGTTCCATATCCTTAATAAAGAGCAGGCTAATTAAAAAATGTTTCCTCACTGAAACGCATAAATGAAGAATCAAATATTAAAACAGACAACTTCAGCCTGCAGAACAAAAGAAAAATGAACTTGGGCTAGTGGGAATGAAAATAATAATTGTGAGTCTTTTATCACCAAGAATGACACATGCAAATGTAGTCAAGTGCCAGGGACAAGGTTCTGGGGTAAGGAGGCTCTTGGTAGACTGAGCAGCTGGAGTTAATGTCCAAAACACCAAAAGCAAGGAGGCTTGGGCACTGGTGACTCACACCTGCAATCCTAGCTACTCTGGAGGCTCAGATATAAGGATCGTGATTCAATTCAGTAAAGAAAAACAACCCAATAATAGCCTTGGGCACTGTGGTTCCAAGCCAGCCCGGGCAGGAAAGTCCATGAGATTGTTATCCCCAGTTAACCACTAAAAAGCCAGAAGTAGAGCTGTGGCTCAAGTGGTAGAGTGTCCGCCTTGAGTGAAAAATCTAGTGGATAGTGCCCAAGCTCTGAGTTCAAGTCCCAGAAACACACACACACACACACACACACACACACACACACACACACACACCACTCAGACATCTTCCCTTATGTCTCAGTGAGGTCAGCCTCTTGATAGTGTTCACAGAGCTCTTACACTTGAGAGCTGCTTTTGAGAACTGCCTGTCCAGCACGCCTCACTCTTTTCCATTCTCTATGCTGTAAGAATAAAGACATGGACATCCTTGAAACCAGCGAGAGCCCTATGTATAGCCTGTTTATCCCAGGTAACAGAGAATCTTGATGGTTATGTCAGTTCAGACTCCCAGAAAACAGCTTGGTTCTGCACCCCCTGAAAAACAAGTATTTTGTTTCTTTGGAGACCTAAGAAATATTTGGTCATAAAGAAAATTGGTATCCAAGAAATACTTGAAAATAATTATTCACGATGCTAATATATTTACCATTAGTTAAGAACAAGCTGAGTCTTCTTTAGTGATATGGAGAGAATAGACAAGCTTGGGCTTGTATCTTTCTTGGTTTAAGGGAGTGACGAAAGCACAGAATGTGAGCTTTCCTGTTGAGTGGGCCATGTCGTATGAAATATATTTTGGGTGTTCCTGCAGTCCACTTCCAGCCCAGGTCTTTTTTGGCCACCTTGGCTCAGGAAACAAAGTCTACTTCAAGGCAGGACATTGAGGCAGGCAGCACTCTGGAGTCAAAAAGATGAGCTATGATGACGCATGGGTCTGTATCTCAACATCACTCACTGTAACCGTGTGCACGGCAGTACAAGGAAATTACGTCTCTGTGTCTCAGTTTCTTCATTTTAAATTGGAGATAATGATACTACCCATCTCCAGAAAATGTTCTATAAGGACTGAATGAAAGCTTTAGCACAGTGTCTGGCATAAAATACTCACAAAATGTTTATAACATATACAACCAGCTTAACCCAAAAGGGTTCTGCTACACCTCATATAGTCTCACAGATTGTTTGTGGGGCACTTTAGGGTGGAAGTCGGAATACAGTGAGGTCTAGGGTTTACTGCTCAGAATATTCGAGAGCCTCCATTTTCCCTCTCTTTCTTCCTCCCTTCCTCCCTCTTACACACATCACACAAACTGTTCTCAGCTCCAGATAGGTCATGGACTTTCTGATCTCAGCTTCAACATTGAGAACCACGTTTATTTATTTAGTGTAGTTTCATTTCTGATCACTGTGGTATTCTTCTTATTTTGTGTGTGTGTGGCAGATCCAAATATTCTCACTATTTTCCCAGACTATTTTCACCAGGAAGACCTATGATTGTTTGCAGTTAAGTAAAATCCAGCTACGAAATAGTGGGAATACAAATGTGGAATGTGAGGCCCAGGAGTAAAAATAATAATAGTAATAATAGTGTCTGGTGCTTATGCTCTAGTTTTTTATGTGTCAGACACTAATCTGAGCCCTGAATCATTTTCCCCCAGTGTACAAATGAGGAAACAGATTGTCCACATGAACTAGGTAGTGGAAAGTATATAAAATTAGTCTCATTTACACTTAGATTTTTATCCTGATGGAAATTTATGTCTCTCTGCCTCATAGTAACAAAAGAGAGAGAGAACACCTTGAGACTATTTTTGCCTCTGTTTAGTTTAGAAATTTGATTCAGGATATTAAAGCTTTTGTTTTTGTAGCTCATCATGACATTGGAATGTCACCTCCCCACCAAAAAAAAAAAAAAAAACCCCACAAGGTAAACACACTATACAATGAGATGTACATTTACCGGTAAGAAGTAGAGAACATTTGGCATCAGCGGAAAGCGTAGTTTTTGATGTGGAAAATAGAAAAGTTTCTGTTGTTTCCATTTGGGTCAGAGTAAGAGATGATGGGTCTATGATAAGTTTAGTGGGCTCTGAAGCTCGATGTGATCATTGAGGAGGCGCACACTGTCCTAAGCCAAGAATATGAAAGTAGAAAATAAACAAGTTTAGGGCTGGGAAGGTGGCTCAGTGGTAGGGTGCTTGCCTACCATGCATGAGGTCCTGGGTTCGATCCCTCAGAACCACATAAATAAACAAAAATTCTACATAAAATAAACAAGTCGAGAAAAATGTGAGGAGAGAGGACACAGAGAAAATATTTAATGAGAGGTGTCCTAGTTATCTTGGCTGTGAGTCTTTGTTACACAACGAGACTGCTTCATGTTTGACTGGGGGCTAAAAGGGGGAAGATAGAAGACAAAGAATTGCAGATGATTAATTTGTGGTGAATCATCACACTGTGACATACAGAAGCTAGCAGTCTGTAGCCACCTTATTCTGGATGGTGACCTAAGAAGGAAATACTTTATTTAAGGCATGGCAGGGTTCTCAGGCTTAAACATTTTCCCCTTGTTTTTAAAAATGTTCACACAATTCATGCCTCTTGCATGTATTCAACAATAGTTGCCTAGCAACCATCAAGAAGCATTTTTGGAGTGCAGAGGGTCTAAAAATGAATGAACAGCAAATACAGTTCGAATTGCAGCTAAGATGACCGAGTTTCTGATGCCAGTTTCAAAGCATATAAACCAGGAACCAGGCAGGGATTGTGCAGCTTTTAGAGTGAAGAGACCTGGTGGAGAGACACTGAAATGTCCCGTTCATCTTGGACATTTGCAAAGAGAGAAAATGTTAGCCACAAGAGGGACCTCTATGTAGTTTAGTCCACTTTTCTGCCTTCTAGCAAGATTGCTTCCTGCACAGTCCCAAATGAATGTGTAGCTATGTATCATGACTCCTCTAGGACTGTAGTTTAGGATCTTGCAGCCCTTGGATGGAGCCCACTAGGTAAGGAACATAGGTTAATCAGAGAATTAACCTCGTCCCTGCAGGTCAGTGATTTACCACATTGTTGGCTTTCACAATCACTCTTTATTTGAAATGAAAAGAACCCAAGAGCTCTTCCGGAGTAGAGGTCACAAGATCAGCTTCTACAGGGAAGCTAGGAAGAAAAGGGCAGGTGGAGACCGTGAGACGTCAGAAAGCAAGAGTCATCTACATGTTGGCTCAAGAGGCAAATGCCGTTCAGCTCTAGTCTTTTGTTATGTTACAGGAATATGAGCTCAGAATAATCAAGACTCTCAACTTTAAAAAAAAATCCAGACATCCTTATTTTATGTGAAAATGACTTTTTGTTGATATATATATATACATACATACATACACACACATATATAAGTGTACAAGCTAAATACACCATGCCACTTAGATACAACCCATGAACTGCTCAGCGGTGTCTTCCTTTCTTGTCTAAAGAAACCATCATTTCACAGGTAGGGAAATGAAAGTCTGGGGAGTACAGATATTTAGACAAATTTGATCCAAATATCAACTCCTTAAACTGTGTTGTTTAATTACAGTTGGACTAGCCCAGAATCATACCTACAATGTCAATTCAGTGAATATTCATTGAATCAACAAATACTGGAAGTGAGAAACAATGTCAAAACTTAGGTTGGTCAAGTTTCTCATTACTCCTTTTGTTTCCCCTCCCCCTTTTCCTATGTGACCTGTCCTAACTGCTCTTTTCTTTCTCTGCATATAAGAGGCTTGCTACAGTGTGTGTGATTTGATTAATAAAATGTTCTAGTGAGAATCTCTAAAGAAGAGCCTGGAACCCTAACTGAAGCTCAAATTTCCTGAAGTGTAGGTTTGTCTGTTTGGGGAGTCCCAACAATCAGCAAGTTGCTATTCTTCTTGGCCTATGTCTTCTCAGTTCTATTCAATTTGTTGCCTGTTTATTGAGCTCCTACAATGTAGAGTCTTCTGTATAATGATCCTTAGATATAAGAGATCCAAATGACCTTGACATGAGTACCGAGGGGTGCTCTCCAGTGACATTTCAGAAATATCCAATGATTAATTCAGAGGATGAGGATTCTTGGTGTTTCTTCTCTCCCCAACCCCTTTCCCCCTCAACACTTTACCATGTCACTACCATTCTGCACACGACAAACATTCCATCCCCTTTTGCCAAGCTAGTTATTGTATTGGAAAAGCTGCCAGCACAGACAGCATTTCAGCCTCCAGAAAGATATGCCAGCTTCTTGGGTCAAGTGATACTGAGTTCTCATGCACTTTATCCTGTCTTCTTGGATCTATAAAATACCTCTGTATTGAAGAACTAGAAGTTTCCAGAGTATCTACATCTCTCCTGCTAGCCAACTACTGGCTTCTTGAAATGTTGCAAGTGTTGTATTATTTGCTTTATTTCTGTGCATATATATAGTGATAATAATGGCTTTCACCAGTCATTCGTGTCTTTTGTCTGCTAAACAGTGCACTCGGCCTGCTGTTTGATGTTGCTTTATTCATATCCTTTCTACATCATAATCTTTCAAGATAGAGATCTCATCCCCTTTTGGCAAGTTGGTAAATTTAACCCCAGAGGGAGATGCTGACTTGCCCAGGATCATATAGTTGCCTGATCTATAAAGTGAATTCAGAGCCACTTGCTCTCAAAGCTTCTGCCCTCTGCTTCCTTGTGGAACTTAGGTAGCCAACAGCAATTTTACCAATGTCACCAGTGTTGTGGAGATGAAAGAAAAGATGACGTATGTCTTTTTTTCAGAAGCTAACTCCAGGGGCCATTTTAAGAGATGTGGATGGTTTTGTATGAGGCCACGTTTAACTTCAGGATAGTGTCCTTTGCTGATGAACATAATCAGATCTAATGTCATCTGCAACTCTCTGCATGTGTGATTTCGTAAAATCCAGTGTAGCAGTTTATTATTATAAAATTAGTATAGCATAGAACAAACCTGGGATGCAAGCCAGATGAAGGAGACAATGAATAGTTATATAAGGTTTTGGAAGCGCATGTAGTAGAACACAAGCTTACTGTCCTTTCTTCTCAATTGTCTGCTGTTTGTTAATGCTTCCTTTTCAACATGATTGCATCTCAGTTTAATAGCACTAGCCATCTCAGGCTTTATGGTGCCAGGCCTGACAAAGTTACATCCCTTCGATGCTAAAAATATTACAAGTATATATTCAACCACAGCCCGACATGTTTAGCTAATGGGTTACTCAGGAGCTATGCGCTTATATAATTAAGTGATGTATGTAATTTTGTGTTAACACATTTGCAATGTGTGTTTCCCTGGTGATTGCAATGCTTTATTCTGTGTTACGTGTGACATTTTAATTCCCCAGGAACAATTTCCTACCTTGATTCGCCTTGTTTTTTGTGGCAGGGGATTATTTTGCAATCAAGATAAAAGCATTATTTATGAAATTTCTAGACTATTCCATTACTGGGAACTTTTAACTGCAGATCAATCTCCTATTTTATTGATCTTTGTTGAAAATCTTTATTGGAATTTAAATTTCATCTCTGCATTATAGATTTGCCTAGCATTTTATGGGCAAGCACTTTTTTTTTGAGGCAGATTGGTAGGGATAGGGTTCCTTTAGGGGGAAAAATTCTAGGCAGTATGGCATCATCTCTAGGGAGCTTTATTTTCCTTTTCGATTTTGATGATTTCTTCTGGGCAGTGGGTTCAGTGGAATATTCTGTGTAACTATAGTTATGAGGGGTTTAGCAAAACAAGTCAGAATGCCTATCCACAGACAAATCAGGTTTTTGTTAAGTATTTTATTGGTTATTAATAGGCCAATAGCCAAGTCTCAGGGTTCTACAATAGAAATTAAAATATGGGTGTAAATGTCTCCCCATTATTAATAGCAGTGGTGACCTAGGGAAGTTATTTGTAGGTAGAGTGATGAGCCACCATGATTATTCAGCCAGCCACTTTATCTTCTTCAGAGCTGTTTTCTCAGCCGGACCAACATCAATGAAAAGTTACCCAATATTTGCTATATCCTTACTAAGTGCCAGGCATTTATTTCAAAGTACAGTCCAGTAGCTGGGAATGTGGCTTAGTGGTAGAGTGCTTGCCTAGCATGTATGAAGCCTTAGGTTTGATTCCTCAGTACCACATACATAGAAAGAACCAGAAGTGGCACTGTGGATCATGTGGGTAGAGTGCTGACCTTAAGCAAAAGTGGCTCAGGGACTGTACCCAGGCTCTGAGTTCAAGCCCCAAGACTGTCAAAAAGAAAAAGGAAAAGGAAAGTACAGTCTGGGTCTGTACCGATTATTCATGAACCATTTAATAAGCATCTACTGCAAAGACGTTCCCACTGCGTGTTATCTCTTTAGCAAAGACAAAGGCAGCAGCATTACTTTCTATCGAAGTTATAACATTCAGATGGAGATGAGGGAAACTAAAGAAGCTTTTTAGAGGATGTGCTGCTCAGTGCAAATCTAGAACAAGTAGGTGCTGGCACAGGAGGGAGAGAATGCTGAAAGGGGAAGGATATTTTCAAGAGGAAGCCTAGGAGCAAAGGTCTACAGGGGTAAAGCCATGTAATGAGCTTCAACCCTCCAAAGCTTTACTGTTAGCCTGTGAAAAGGATATTCTCCATGCTGGGAGCTCACGCCTAGAATCCTAGCTACTCAGGAAGCTGAGATCTGAGGACTCTGGCTGGAAGCCAGCCCAAATAGGAAAGTCCATGCCACTTTTATCTCCAATAAACCACCAAAAAAGCCAGAAGGGGAGCTTTGGCTTAAGTGATAGAGTGGGAAAAGCCAAAACACAGCTCCCAGGCCCTGAGTTCAAGTCCAGTGCTCCTGGATTCCCAGAGCCTAGACTTCCCACAAGGAGGTTGTTTGGGGGGTTTTGTTTTTCTTTTTCTGTTGTTATTGTTGCTGTTGTTGTTGGTTCAGCACAGCCTAAGAAATGCAGGCAGGTGGCAATTGTTCGACCCAAAGTACTGTCGCTGTCCTGATGGCTTCCCAAGTGCTTTCCTCTCAGTCCTTCCCATTCAGGGTACAGCAAACAGCTGGGGTGTGCAGGGCCTGGGTGTCCGAGTCAGCTTTCTGGGTTGTATGTCTTGGCATTTGAACACAGTGGAAAGGTTCTTGTCTGTTCCCCATGACCATATTCGTTGCAGCTCAGTATGTCTCAGTAAAATGGTCTTGCCATGAAAGTGCTCTTGCCCCACAGAGAACCAAGGGAGGGATTCAAAACCCATTGCAAAGCCATCTGCTACCAAGACAAATGCTGCTCCTGGCCCAAAAGGCCAAGAGAAACGAAAGCCACAAAGCCCCGCTGCCAGCTGGGTGACTTTGGGACAGTCACCAACTCTTGGGCGCTTGCTTGCCTTCTTTCATGTGTGTAGAGTGAGAATCTGGAAGACACAGAGGGCCCAAGGTTCTTTTGAAGCTGTGAAATGCCATCGTTCCATAAATGAGTCAAGTGAAGAATCTCACTGCCTTCCCATCTTGGATTCACAAGCTCCTAGCAATGGCCTTGCTTCCCATCCATTTGAAAAGGGCTCATGTCTTGTCAGGGCTCCCTGGTTCTATGTCTTAGAAAGCCATCTACAATAGACTTCAAATCTAGATTCTATTTCTTGTTTTGAAGATACCAAAGGAATCCTTAAGCCTCTGAATATTCCTAGAGTATATGGCAGCAGGGATCAAGTAATCCATGCTAGCCATGTCCCCAGAGGCTGTCACCCAGCAGCCTCAGCATTGTTTCCAAGCCACGCCCCCACATCCCTCCCACCCCCTTCTCTGATCCCTCAGGCTATGGTTCATAATGTCAAAAGAATGTTTTTAAATTGCTCTTTGGTTGATTCTGAAGAGTCACAACCCCTCACGTGGTTAGAGTACTGGGCTAGGAGTCAAATTCTAAATTTAATTCCAGCCTCTGTGAATATTTTAGCTCAGGTCTTCCTCCTCCTTTAGCCATGTTTCAGTTTTCCCATCTGCAAAATAGGCAGAAAGTAGTTTGGTCCCTGGAAATACAGCTTTATTCTACATAGCATTGGCATTGTATTATAGAGACAGAATATCATTTTTCATTCCATAATAGGAATTAAACAAAAGCCCTTTCTCTACCGTACCTTGTGTAAATGCCCGTGCTTAAAAGCAGATGAAATTCAGAGGTCAGCAAATACTGCCCCCTTTATTTTATCTTATTTTTTTTTAAAGCTAAACAAGGCTAACTGGGGAATTCTTTTCAGAATAAAAATACATGAAAGGAAGGATATTTCATCTTGCGCAATAGTACAAAGGACAACGAGACCCGTCATGTTTTGCTAAAGTGCTCACAGCTGTTTAATTTTATAGTAAAATTACTTTAAGAACTTTGCTAATTCAAAGACAAAAAAAAATCAAACAACTGTTCTTGCAAAACTGAACTTCCACGTATGAGTGGAAAAGCAGAGAGAAGATGAATCTGCCTGTAAGATCACACTGAACAGGCTGAGCTTTTGTTCATGCTGAATGGAGTGGCCTTTACTTACAGACACATGAAAGAGAGAAACAGTAACTTCACTGGTAATTAGATAAAAAAATAGTTTATACTCTTGTGTACTTTCCTTGACTTCTCCCCTAGCCTCTTCTTAAACTGCATAGTTCGTTTTACTACAAAGTTTGTTTGCTTTTCGGGGATGGGCCTGTTAGACAGGAAATTGTCCCAAAGCATACAGCAGACAATTTTAAATGGTGTTTAACAAAATAAAATCAAATACCAAATTGCGTAACTGATGATTACGTTTGGGGGAAAAAAAAACAAATTGTGTAACTGATTATTAAATTCAGAGTTCAGAATTTACATGGTTTGTGTTTTTTAGAGCATATAGAAAGATAAATTCTGTACATACACTTGGTCATATAAATTCCAAGTTTCCCTATGTCACCTATAGTGTGAAACAAATAAACTGTTCTTTTTTTTTCTTTTTAATGCTTTTTTTTCTTCCATATTAGGAAATTATTCAGACTTCTTTCCTCAGTTCCTATAATTCCAAACCAGTTGGAACATCCGTCTATTTTTAGTTTTGAAGGAACTTTTTAAAATGTGAGCATGAGTTTTTTTAAGTTTTAAATCTCATAAAACAATTTGCTACGTATATAAGAGCTATGCTTGTAAATATAGTGAAGTCATTGTACTCCAGAAAGACAAAGTTCTGATTTCCATATTAAAGCCCCACCCACTCCCACCCCACCACCATCCATCACCGACTTGGAGGGCTGTTAAGTATAAATTCAAAAACATATAAAACAGCATATGGTTGTGATTTATGGCTGTTTCTCTCCAAGACAAATCTTACCTGTACTTGATTAAATGCTCTTGTACTTTTCTGAGTTTTTATGGTTGTCCCAGAGCATCACACAGATTGGCCACGAGAGGGCGATGGAGAGTTTGCTTGCAGCTAACAAAGCTAGAAATGGTTTTAATAACAGCTAAGTGTTTTAACTTGCAAAGGATTTATTTCTCTGCCTTTCAGTTGCCACACATGCAGCCTCTGAGTTTCCACTAACGGGGAATAATAATCTAAATAAAGTTCTTCGGGGGAAAATATAGACAGACTGGTGCAGACAAGAGCTTTTGCCCAAATAAGGACCCTTTTTGTTTGAGACCCCATGTGTTAGATAACCATCAACTGACAGTTGGTCATGAGTTAATAATGTTGGATGCCGAAATATGCATACCATGTGCTATAAAAGAGTTTGGAGGACAAAGACAAATACTTCCATAGTTAGCCATCAGAAACATACCAGAGGTGTACAGACTGCTTCACATTTGGACCACTTCACTAAATGTGGATTGAACCTGCCAAATAATTTTGTTAAAAATGTTACCTTATTAAGTATTATACAAAAGAATGTATTCTATTCGTTGTATGTTTTGTTGATGTTACAAGAGATTTTGGTCCTAATCGCTGAGAATATTAGCTTCCTTAGATACTATGGCAACTCTTCCAAGCAAAGAAAATATTTCCTAAGCTTATTTTACTGCTTCGTTACTCTTCCTTTATTTTTTGCAATCAGAACTAGCTTAAGGAGACAAACCTGGATAGGAAGCTCCATATTCGAATCCAAGAAGGGGTGTGGCCTGTTGACTGGCATGCAGCACTTTAGAGGGTTTTTAGATCTATTTATGGAATCCAAGGTGAAGCAGTGGAATAGAAGGTCTGGTTTCAGCTCTTGTAACCCAGTATTGTGGAAGGATGGGATGTTGAGTCAGCCTTCATTTTATGTCTTTTTGAAAGGGCTAAAAATGATTAGGAGATAAAAACAGTTCTCCCTTCTTATTCCAGAGTTCATGCCTTTTTGTTCTCTTCAGTTTTTCTGGACCTACCAAATGCCTGTCTCCACTGTGTAAGCTCCCTGTCAGATAAAACTGTGGGGCATGAGGCTGCTTGGCCAAGGCAAATAAACTATGCTCTAGCCTTTAGGCTTGACTGTATCTGACCTCTCTGCTTACTTTCAAATGAAATTTCCAAAAGGCAAACACAGTGTACTGTGAACTTGTTCAACAATTTGTGGTCAGGAAGTTTCTACTTAAAATGAGCCCCAAACACTCAAGTTCCATTTCCCTTATTCCATTACACTGAAGGATGAAAATGGCTTGTATGATACTTTTATTCACAACAGAAGAGAATAAGTCAGGAAATAAATAATCTCTCTATTCTCTCCAGTCTGTTGTCAAGGCTTAGCAGTAGCTTTGACATCTTACTTAAGGAACTTAATGAAATAACATCCTCATCAGGACTACTTAGTAGCCTTAGTCTCTAACTGCCAGATCAGAATTTTACAGAGAGAAATCAGCTTCCACAGAGTTGTCATATACTAACTTCTCTACATGAACATTCTCCATAACAGTGAATGGAATTCTAGATGGTATTAAAACTTTGAATCATGGTGGCTGTTTTTTTTTTAATTAGGCTAGCATCAGATGTTAAAACTTGTTCTGTCTGCCCTTTAACACACATTTCCAAGGACATAGCTATAATTATAACAATGAATGTTGACCAAAACAGCATCACCCAAGAGAAAGCTAATATAAGACACATGTAATTTAAAATACACTAGTAAAAGGAGGAGGTAACAATGCTTGATAGGAAATGTACTCATGACCTTGCTCACATAAATGTAACCCCTCTGTACAGTATTTTTACAATAAAAATGTATTTAAAATAAAATACACTAGTAACCACATTGTAAAAGGTAAAAGAGAAACATATGGAACTCATTTAAATGATAGATTATATTTAATCCACTATCTTCAAAAAATCATACCAGTTCAATATGCAATAGGTATAAAATGTTATTAATGGGATATTTTCTTTTGGTGGTTCTAAGTCTTGAAAATCCCATGTATGTTTTACATGTATATCAGATCTCAATTTGGACTTCACATTTCAAAGTACCTAGTAGTGGTGACTCTCACGGACAGAGTACCTCTAAATAGTGAGCAAAATATTGCATCTTACATTGAAAGGAACGTGAATTGTTCTGTGTTCATTGTGAGATTTATGCTAGGGTTCCCAACAGTATCTGCCTGATGATTCCTCTACAGAGACAAAACTGTTCTTCCTGTTAGCTGAACACTGTAGCTGGCCCCTCTGAGATACACCTATTCAGTCCTTAGCAAATATTCAGTCTTTAGGGACTATACCCTGAGCAGCTAGCGTGCCTGTGGTTGTTTCTCTATGCCACACCCCAGGTACATTTTACTTCTCATTTTGGACCCTCACATTCCCTGGTGTGAAGTCCCTCTCTCCTGTGTAATCGGTGAGACCCTTTCCGCCACTTATAGAAGTTTTTCCAAGTTGCTTTCTAAGTTGTGGCTCCTGTTCTTCCACTGGAGAGGTAAATCTCAAAGACACATTAGGGCCTCTGCCCTCTGGCAGAGGGTGGTAAAGGAGGAAGAGTGAGAGGGATTTACCTGAACAAAGACAGAGGCTCTGACAACCCAAAACCATCCTCTCTATTTTAAAGTAAGAGATAATCCTACTTTCTAAAAGGTAGCAAAGTAATAAGAAAGTTTTTTTTAAAAAGTCTCCTTTTTGGGTACAAATGCCTTTTGGATGCTTTAAAACCAAATTAGCATCTATATTCACTTGACAACTTTTTACTTTTTGATAGTTGTATGTGTTTTAAAAATTCAACTATGGCTCAAGTGGTAGAGCGCTCGCCTTGAGCTGAAGCGTTCAGGACAGCACCCAGGCCCAGAGTTCCAGCCCCACGACTGACCAAAAAAAAATTTTCAATTGTCTCTCATAATATATTCATATAAGCCTGTGATAAGTTAAATATTTCAATGTTAATCCACATATATAACCAAAAGAAATCACAAAAAAAACCCTTCTCTTACTTAGTTCCAAGAGAGGAATGTTTTCTTTAGAGATTTAGCACATCAATCATCCTCCATGTTGAAAAAGGAATAACTCATTTTCAAACATGGAAAAATAGCTGAACAAGAATGCTGTGTTTATATATGAGTTCAAATGTTACTCTGATATTTACTCTTTCATGCGAAGCTATTCGATACAAAAATGTACCTTTCGGCTCTGCGCTGTCTTGTGCAATGCTAACACCACAGAACACATCCATGGCAGGCTGGAATGAGCAGGTTTATTGATTGTAACAGAAAAGGAGACAAAAGTTAATTTCTTTACATTTAAGAGCTCCTCTCTTTATAATCTTCAGAAGTTGTGGAAATGAATAGATCTTTCAAAAAGCATTTCCAGAGTACATTCTTAAACAGCCTTTGACAACAACAACAAGTTACTATTAAGATGTTCTATTCTTTCCTGAGGTAGACTAAGAAATGCTAAACCTATGTTTAGTTGTTGGTTTTCAAAATGATGGAAACAGGAGTTATTTCAAACCTTTAAGAAAAATCCCATAGTGTAGCATGGTAGAAAATACACTTACGGCAACTGTAGAAATGTAGGTGCCTGATTTTCTCCACTGAGAAAGCTCAGGCTGGAGGAAAAGGGATGGGGTGGGGAGGGGAGTTGTAGGCTGGAAGTGGCTTGTGTATTCCTGACATCTAAAGAGACAAAACGTGGGAGAGAAGAGGTGCCAAGAATATGCGAGAGTGGAAGTTTGGGCCACTGTGACATTGTGAGAGGCCGCTTTTGGTTGTGTTGGGCTGAGATATAAAGACAAGGCCAAAAGAGAGAGACAAGGTGAAGGAGGAGACCTTTCTGAGTTCCTAGATAGTGCTGCCTCCTTCCTGGGGCTCTTAAGGCCCCAGCTAATTCTGCAGGTACCCTGTCTACTCGATGTCTTTTGACAGCGTGTGTGGTGGGGAAATCTTTCTGGTGCACTAGACAAGGGGTGTGGTAGGTTGCTAACGTCCTTCATTCCCATGGGCTCATGAGCCTCAAGAATATCAAGGCTATAGTTCCATCTAAGCCATGATATATGGATCCTAGGTTCCCAAAGTTAAATGCTTTTTTTTTTTCCACAACAGCTCATCTTCACTCATCTTCACTCTGGGGGAGATCCTGGTGGGAGGAGCCCCATTATATACTGTGGTGGCCAAAACAGTCTGCTATGGAGAAGGAAAGTCTGGCAAGTCTGGCAGAAACTTTCATCTCCTTTCTTACTTCCAGAATTCTTCCCTCAGAGTCTTTCTATCCTCATTCCACACCTAGATGCAGCTCACTTTCTTAGCAGTTCTCAAATGACAGTAACATTTTTTCTTTGCCAATGTCCTGGTGAACAGCTCTTCTTGGTTTCGAGATCATTTCTCTAGTACCTTGGAATCCACTATGTAACCTTGTATTGTTATCTAGATAAGATTTTGATCATTATGTTTGTTTCCCCCCTCAACTACAAGAGGAAACCAAGAGAGCAATTCTGCCTCTCTCTGCTGATCAAACCTGACAACAAAAGAGGTTTGCTTGTCTCCAGAGCAGGAATGCTTGCAGTCACATGCTTTCAACCCAATTAGCAACACAGATGAGCTAGCCAGTCTTGTTCCATTTATGGGATGGGGGAAGGGCAGAAGTGAAATAATCTGTGTTTTTAAGTGTTTCTGAGAAATGAAGACCTCCAGGGCAGAGAGAGAGAGGGTGGATCAGGAAATAGCTATGCAAATCACATGCCTATGAAATTACTAAAACTTTGATCAGGAACATTAACAATGCTTCTTTGGCATTCATAAGTATGAAACAGGCGTGAGTAAGACTGGGCATGTTGTGGAAGAGATTACAAAAGTGTTTACTTACATGGTTTGTTGAGCAGTCAATGAAGTCCATGGCTATTTTGAAGTGAAACTTCCCAAAGAATCCAGGTATGACCCAAGTGGTATTACATTCCACTCTCAGTAGTGACCCTTGGGATCTCAGTGTTAGGGACAAAGAGCCAAAAGCAGACCTCAGATCAAGCCAGGTTCATTTTTTCCCCCTACCTTCTTTCTAACAACACAACTGCTTACGCTTTGGTTCAGGAGTTAGATTAGGAATGTGGGTTCTGGGAGCAAATAACTTACTAGAAATGCTAAATTATAGTGAGTGATCCAAACAAGTTTTGAGGATAGTTTGGAGGCCAAGAACCAGTGGTTCCTGTCTGTAATCCTAGCTATTCAGGAGGCTAAAATCTGAGGATCAAGGTTTGAAACCAGCCCTAGCAGGAAAGTCCTTGAGACTCTTATCTCCAACTAACCAATAAAATGCCAGAAATGAAGATAGAACCCAAACGGTGGAGTATTAGCCTTGAACACAAAAATCTCAAGGGCAGCACTCAGGTCCTGACTTCAAGCCCCAGTACACAAACACACACCAACACACACACACACCAGCACACACACACACACACCCCATTATGTGGCCCATGATAACCAATGGGAGAAGTATGGTAGGTGGACTGGATGGGACACATGCATCAGGGGATCCTCAGAGCTGTCTTAGGGACATTTTCAAAGCAACTCAATTGAAGGCTGGCAAGAGAATCTGGACTCACAACTTTAGGCTTGTCTTTTTAATGTCTTTGTTTGAGAAATAAAAGAATTGGAAAGGAACTGTAAGAATGATTACCAAGTAATACTCTCCCTCTCCCAGCATTGTTTCTCACAATCATTGCTTAAAATTCATGATCCACAAGATCAAGCTGTGCCTGTTAATGGCTCAGATCTCAGAAAAGGCAGTTGCTTCTCAAGTATTTCTGGAAGGTGTGGAAGACTGTTTATAGGAAAACAATAAAAATAAACTTGAATATTCTTAACTCTATGGGACATTAATATTTTATGACTTCACAGAAAGGTTCAACCATGTGAACAGACAGTACCAACAGACACTGAATGGAATAAAACTTGGTTTGAAATAAAAATTTCATGGAATCACTTTATGAATTTGAAGTTAAAATGTGAGCTTTAAATTACAGTCAAAAATGGAGAGCTGAGGGCTTTTACTTGTCTTCCCTCCCCTCCCCCAAGTATTTGAAAACTGAAATTCTGTAAGAGATTATCTGTGAAATGCCTTTCTTTTATTACACCCATAAATTTTAGCAGAGCCTTTGATCAAGCATTCTGCCATTCTTGGTTTCTAAATCTTTTACTCATACGTTAATAACTTTAAAAACCTTCATCCTATTTTTGTTGTAGTGAAAGAGGAAGTTTCTAAATACTCAAAAGGGAAACATTGAAAATAGAGCACATAAATGATAACTAAATCACGGTAGGTCTTTTTCCCCCCACTAAGAGCAGTCTTCCATGCTGAAACTTGCCAGAGTATTTTAAGATTATTGTCTGTAAAGAAAATGTACTAGAGAATTGCGATTCTCAGAGGAAAGGCATTACAGAAATGCAAAGTATTATCAAGAACACAGACTATACATAGAACAATGTTTGTCAGTACTTAATACTTCAATCAGTAGAGTTCTGATTCCTGGCTGATATTTAAAACACACGCATATGCACATATTTGTGCACAGAGCACCCCCTCCCCGTACACACAACTTGCAAATTAAATGAGTTAACGCTCTGCCAACTTCCTCTAGACATTGACCCTGGGGGTCAAACTCTTAAGAAAATTATGCCTGCTTTTCCATTCCTGATTCCTACCTACAAGCAAGCCCTATTTCTTCATAGCAACTCACAAAGAATTTCTCCAGAGAATAGATAGCAACATTAGCAACAAAATCCTCTCTGCGCCATGGGAAGAAAGAGTTGTTAACTGATGAGTCAATCCAGCTTTTATAGCAGTTTATCTTCCCAGTATTTCCAAGAGTATAAATGCTATTTTAAAAGTGAGGGGGGAGGGGGAGAAAGAGAGGGAGAGAGTTTTGAGAGTCATGACAGGAAGAACACAGTAGGAAAAAAAAAAAAAACAGGAGCATTTCAGCCAAAAACAATTTACTTTGCCAGTAACTGGTTACATTTCCATTGTTTTTTTATTATTATTCATATGATTGCAAGAGTTAAGGTTAAGATGAAATTTCCCACACCTGCACTGCTGGGACACAACTTGTGCAAACCCATATAGATGCCTGTGTGTTTGAGCTTAATAGACCCTTAAAGACTAAACAGTGACAACAAACTGTTTTGCTGTGTTGTC
This sequence comes from Dipodomys ordii, assembly GCF_000151885.1. Taxonomy (NCBI): domain Eukaryota; kingdom Metazoa; phylum Chordata; class Mammalia; order Rodentia; family Heteromyidae; genus Dipodomys; species Dipodomys ordii. The sequence continues at coordinate 9,997,999 of NW_012267250.1, forward strand.
AAGAAAACAGACTGTGATTCATTAATATTTGAAAGAGTTAATAAAAAAGAGAAGGGGGGGTGGAATAATAGCACAAACATGGATTAGATGTCAGAGCAGCCAGGAACACGAGGTCTCTTGCTCCTCTAGGGATCAGCACATGTAGAAATAGCAGTAACTTCACAAAGGTGGATACTTGGTAATTTCTTGGCACAGAGTAAGAGGAACAGATGGTCAGTCAGAGGAAAAAAATGTCTCCAAAACCACAGAGAGGGTTCACTGATTAGACAGAAGAGACAGAGGGAGGCCACTGGAGAGGGATAATCTGCATGTGCATAGGGGAAGTTTTATTGGCCCTAGTGGCTTTAGTGGAGTTTCTGTCACCTTCGGCTAAGTTAGGACTAAATGGGACTCTCCTCTTTGTCAGGTTTGTGGGATGCTGAATGCTTGCTAGGCTAAGCACTATGTGATGTTTGAAAGTATTTTCAGTTGGAGAAAGCTCCCTGATGCCTGGCAATCTGAATTAATATGAATCCTTCATTGTGAGGCAAAGAGGGAATATTAGAGTATTGGTTAAAGCAGGGGCTCTGGATAAATTCCCGGTTGCCTGTGTTGCAATCCTGCTCAAAATGACCAATTTTATGATCTGAGATCTGTCATTTCATCTTCTACTTCTGTTGAACGGATAGAAAAAATGGTGCTATCTCATTGGTAGGTAGTGAATTTTACGTGAGTTATCTTGTAAGGCAAAGCCCTCAGAATAATGGACAGGCCCAGAGAAAGCACCTAATCAATATTAGCTGCTATTGCTATGCAAGTGTTGTTCTAAAAATGTTAATAGAATGAGAGCCTATAGAACTCTGATGAGCCCTGCCAAGGCTGGGCAGTGAGAGATTGTATTTGTCTAAATGTATGTGAATATAGGTACATTCTATATACATTATACACACAGATGTGTGTAAAAGTAACTGTGCACGGACTGCTTGAAGTAGAAGTGGCTGGAGTGGGAATGCCTCAATGAGTGTACCTCTGGCCTCTGAGCAGAGCTTTGTCAGGAGGGATCAGTCCTATGAGTGGACCCCAGATGCTCTAATCTGGAGTACAGATTTGGGTTTTCTCCATGTACAGCCTTTGGTTTTTGAGAAGAAAACAGGACTAAGTCCATGACGGTGTGAAGCTATTGTACCAATGCATTAAAACCCCGGGGCCTTCCCTACCCCTGACTACCACCAGCACACCGCAGTCCACTCATTTGTAGTAAATGATTATTTTTCCTGCCATGTAGGAAAACAGATATGGCCTGGGAACCTGCATTTTTACTATCTCCTAAAGCCAGTCTATCGATCCCCAAACTTTACATGGAGTGTTATGAACCAATGGCCCCTGGAACACTGAACAATGGGGTGCACTTCGGGGAATCTGTGCAGTGCATGGGGGACAAAGTTAATGTCCTATCATAATACCAAAAGCAATGGCTGAATGGTAATCAAGAATCAAAGGCCTTAGGCTGCCAATCTCGATCCTCAGTACCTCCTCAGGTCACCAGCTTGTGTTCCCAGAGCACACAAGTAAGTTGTGAAAGAGAAGGCAGTTTTACAGGTGCCCAGGATGATAATTATACCACATGGTTAAGTTGGCAGGCCCCACTCAAGAGGATGCAAAGAATACGTGGGCATCTTTGTTTCCATTAGTCACTGTTCATTCAATAAATTCATGTTACCCAATACTGCCTCCTGAGTGCTGTGCTGGGGCAGAAGAAAGATGAATCATTATGGCCCTGCCCTGAAGAGCTGTCCAATCCAAATAATAATAAGAAAAAAAAGCCACATTTCAAGTGCAAGAAATATTGGTCCTTAAGAGAATCACAGAAGAAGTTGGGTACAGTGGCACATCCCTGTAATCCCAGCTACTTAGATGGCAGAGGAAGATCACAAGTTCTAGACCAGCCTGGGCAGTAGTTAGTAAAAAACCTTCTCTCAGAAACAAAACACATAAACAAAAGAGCTGGGGGCCAGGCTCAAGTGGTAAAGCGCTTGTCTAGCATGTTCAAACCTGGGTCCCATCCTTAATACTGGGGAGTGGGCAGTGGGGGTGGAGGACAGAAAAAGCAGTTCTGAGAGCAGACTAAGCATGTGATCTGAATTGAGCCTTGAACAAGCAATTGGTAGGATTTACATAGCCACACCTGAAATATCTATGTGCTTCTCCTATAGGGAAGCAAAGGCTTTCTTTCACCAAATCTCGTTTAGAGTTATATGACCAGAATAATAGGTGCAAATCGATTCTAAATTTGTAATTCTCAGAATCTGCTGGGTAAGGACCTGTGCTTCTCTAGGTTTTGAAAAGTGCTTAAAGAATAGCGAAAATCCACCCAGTTTGCAGATTACTTGTTCGTGGCTGAAACCTCTGCCTTCGTATTTAAAACAGTATGTTCGGTGTGAGGTCTGTCTTCTGTGAAGGTCTTTGGGTATTTGGAAGCTTTTCTGGAAATAAATGCCTTTTGGATGTAAGTGCTTTTTCACCCAAATGCTGGGAGGGAAGGATCAGAGTGATGGGTCTTGAAACAGAGTCCAGCTTGTGGTACCTCTTGCAAGGAAATGTCTCAGACCTACCTCTCCCAAGTTCTGTGTGTTTCTGTCAGCTTTCTGCTTTGGCTTTTATTTTGATAAGGGACATGAAAGTCCATCCTTCCCACACGGGTCATTAAAGTCTTAGCGCTTGGGTCACTTGTGGAAACACTTCTGTGCTACACAAAGTCTTCTAAACAACCCAAGTCCCCGCCCTGGCTCCAGGCTGGGGACCGTGTCAGATTCATGGAACGCTGGCCCTCACGTTCAGATGGAGGAGCAAGAGGTCAGGATCCACTAAACAGGCCGGATGAAATCACCAGCCCTGTGCAAGGGAGGGGGGGGGACAGCTGAGCCCTGCCAGTCTGGCAGCTCCTGCAAAGTGCTCAGAGCTAGCTCATCCCACACGGGTGCTAGTCACTGCCGTGTGTTTACATGAGTAATGGAGCTGCGGGGGAGGGGAGTTGTAAGCCGAGCGCTGAGTCTTGCAGCTCGCATTCGCTGGATTGGGAGGGAAGCTGACATCCACACCGAATCCGGACTTCCAGGGATGTGGCCGGAGAGCAGTCACATGCTGTAGCTTTCATAAGCGTAGACATCAATCAGGCAGATGTTTGTCGACTGGAATGGGTAATGGCTACTTTCTCTTTGCTTGAGTTTTGTTTGTGAGCTTGTTTACCTTTGCTTAATATCAGACTGGCTTTTCTGGGATGGACTTTAAATCCTGTGTTTGGAGGAATGAAATGATGGCCGTGGCCTTGGGGAAGGCGAGCTTGAGTCTCTCCTCTCCCCTGGCCAGCTGCTTTTTCAACTTTTTCTTCTTTTTGCCTCTCGAGCTGTAAAGGCAGCTCACCCCCCTCTCTCCCTCTCCCTCCCCCCCTCTTTCCTCCCCACCCCCACAGCAAAACTCTTATCCCTGGCACAAAATCAAATGAGTAGGATTAATTGTGTCTTTAAAAGGAGTCCAATGTAAGATGTCCTAAAACCATCGGTTAAAACAGTGTGTCATGAGTTAAGATTAGCAACCATTAAGAGTGTTTGCCTTGTTCAGATTTGATTTTTTCATAATCATCTCTTAAAAGTAATGAAAAAAAGGAGGGCACCTTGAAAGGTCTGGAAGGGCTTGTGGGGAAGAGGAGTCATTGGTTTGGAATTGTTAAGGGCTGCTTGGTTGATGGCTGGTTTTAATTTTACTGGACTTGAGTGACTGATGAGGTTGAATGCAAAAGCTGAGCCGGACAGTCACAACACTCAATAAACAGCAGTCTTTGCCTTTGCCTTTCTGTCCAGATCTTAAAAGGAACTGAGTGGAACATCATGTATGAAATAAGAGCTTTGATTTGTATCATTTGTAACTGTGGCTTTAAAGAAAAAAAAGTTACCTTCCCTTCCAGCTCACCCCCCAATGGAATCACGATAAACTCAGAGTAATCTTTTGGATTTATTTTAAAATAATAACCCTCCAGATCTTTATCAAAATATATTGAGAAGGAAAAGAGAACTGACTTAAATGCATCTGCCAGATTTGTTGAGATGTGAAACATGCCGGTCACAATATTATTAGGAAATAGATGTAATAATACTTTGCAGCTTGTAACTGCAAATGCCTCTGCTGATAGCTTTCTCTCTCTTTAATATCTTGATAATTTGAGAAGATGTTCATGTCTCCAAACCTTTTTGGAAGGGAGATGTTTTCAAATGTTACATTGCTATGATACCAGAAAGTGCTGGCTTCAACTTAGGTTTGTGAAAACAAGATACAAAATAAAATAATAGAGAATGATCTGGAAACCTGGTTTAGAGTTGTCTTTCAGCTGAACATGTGTCTTTTCTAACAGCGAGGAGGAATGTTTTGCTTATCATTATTCTTTAGGTATATTTTATTTGCAATAACTAGATTTGATACAGTGTGATAGCCTAGCTTTGGGAAAGTTGTATAGAAAATATGAATCTGCCAAGGTGCCACTGAATGAGAGAAAAAAGCATCTAAGGACAGTGGGAAGCTAATCTGCGCATTTCTCTGAACAATTAGAGGAAACCACGGTGGTAAGATTCTGGGGTTTTACTTAAGGAGACTCATGCAATTGGAAATGCCTATCAATTCTTCTCCATTTGTTTTCAGCGCCAAACCTTAAAGGCAGACCACGCAAAAAGAAACCTTGCCCCCAAAGAAGAGACTCATTCAGTGGAGCTAAGGATTCCAACAATAATTCCGATGGTAAAGCTGTTGCCAAGGTACAATCATTCACCGCATGATATTATTTCCTCTTTATCTCTCTGTTCTTGTATCCCGGTGGCAGTTTTCAGTTCAATATCTGACTCTGGAATTCAGAGCCTTTGAAGTGGTGTGCCATGTCTGTTCCTGCCACCCCTCCTCCCCCATGGCTGGGGGGGGGGGGGGAGAAGGGCGGAGGGAGAGGGGAGTGGTAGCAGGCAGGCATTCTGCTTAGTCAACAGAAAGAACTTCCCACCTCCCCAGTTTGGCTTGTTGGGTAAAGGACAGATGATTAAGTGCCCACGTCATTGAGGCTGGGATTTCATAGTTGGTGACACAATGACATAGTTTACTCTGCTCCTATCAAAAATAGACCAGCTGAGCCATACTCTTTCTGAATGTGTTCATCTAAATATATTTTAGAGATTAACAGAGGGTGAAATTAGAAATGGATAGAATGAATTCGCCTTTAGTTATGTACTTTTTCAAAGTCACTTTTAATCCATATTAGAGTAAAATTAAAGATACATTTAAAATGTTTATAAGTATACATGTACTTATATTACACTTATGTTTTAAAAGATCATTATTAGTGACAAATGAAAGCTTTAATTCTAGACTACTTTTGGCCCAGGCCCATGTGACCTAAGCAATTTTTTAAAAATGTTTGAAGTATAACTCTAATGTATTTAGTACTATAAAAGGTGATGTAACACTATGTTTCTAGAGTTATCTTTTTGACTTTTGTAGACTTGGGTCAAATTTCTACATTCTGGTTACTGAGTGTTTGTGTGTTGGTGTTGTTTCTGAGCCAAAGACAACAGTAGTCCATTCAGGAGCAGAGTCAAGACCAGATTTGAATTGATACCCACAGAAGTTAGATTCAAGGGCTGGTAAGGTAGCTCAGTGGTAGAGTGCTTGCTTTGCATGCATGAGGCCCTGGGTTCGATTCCTCAGCACCACATAAGCAGGAAAAAAAAAGCCAGAAGTGGCGCTGTGGCTCAAGTGGTAGAGTGCTAGCCTTGAGGTGAAGAGCTGAGGGACAGCGCCCAGGCCCAGAGTTCAGGCCCCACGACCGGACCCCCCCCCAAAAAAAGTTGGATCCAAGAGCTAAAATTCTGGTGATGGGAGCCTTGCTATTATAGCTGCATTTAGAAGATTCTGATAGAGAAAGAAAAGTCAATTCTGCATCCATAGTCTACTGTTTGTCTTTCATGAATTCCAATCTCACTTTGTGGCATAATCCTAGGCATTTACATTTTATAAATCTTATCTTCAAGTATTACTGTTTCGTCAAGAAGTTCAAAGGATAGTTTTGGTTAGGATTTCTTTTTGTCTCCAAGATTCTAAAGGGTTTAAAAGTGACCAGTGAGGAGAAATGTGTGCTTTCCATTTTATAGCCAAAAACTCACCTCTCCTTCTCTGAAGTTCTGCTCATTCCATGTTCTATGAAGGAATGTACATGGGTACTGTTAAGGACATGTTCCTGTGAGCTGGACCTCTTCAGCTCATCTAGAACCACCTACCTAGAGCTTCACTTTCCATAGTATGCAAGGATATGAGTAGGAATAGTTCCTCTACTGTGACGTCAGTAAATACTACAAATGGAACCGGAAGGTTTTAGGACTGCCACATTCAACAGAGACTGTGCTCTACATAGCATGTCTGCAGCAGTGCGAATATATACATCTAGGGTGACATCTGTGTATTCCACCATATTCTGTGCCTTAGCCCAGCAAGACAATACTCCTGCCAGTTGTCATTGGAAATCACTACTAACTTAAGCATCTGGGAATTTTGTAAAACTCAGACAACTCATGTCAAAGAACATGACCGATGTTTCTCTTCATGGAAATCAGCTCCAGACTCACACTGGGCTCACAGCACTGGAGAAACTGAAGTCTGTTCTGCAGCTCGGCCATATTGTATACCCACTCACTGATGCCCTTACAGAGATGGAAGTCTAGCCACATTACACCTGTTGCTGCCATTCAGACTTTTCACAAGGAGACAGGACCATCCTGCTCATATCCAATGGTGAATGCTTGAGTGACATGCTGCCATTCACGCCTGGGGACTGATCTGCTGGTTGGACTCTGTTTTGGGTCTTGGATTATAGTCCTACTGTGGACACCTGTCTGGGAAAACCTCTTCAACCAGCTGCTAAAGATGGCTGGGTTTGATGTATGTCGAGCTTATCTGTTGGCACCTGTCTGCAAAACCCTACAGAATTGAAGAAGCCACATCTCTGAAAAGGACAGCCATTAAGAAGGCCTTTGTATCTTAAAGTGATCTTTTTCCCTCATATGAGGCAGTAGTGGTTATAAGCCTGTGGTCTTCCATCATTTGCTGAACTAGAAGCAACATTTTAGGTGTCAACAGGGAGCTGTTTAACATTAGGACCTGTGTGATTGGTTTTCTTCAAAAAGAAACCTGTAGATAAATACCAGCCTCCTGTGCTCCACACGCAAAGCACCTTAAAGTGGGACCTACCGTGGTTTGTTGTATTGTGACTTGTAATTTGTCTGGTACCAACGAAGGTCACCCTCTCTCAATGACAACAACTTTGTAACAAACACTTCCATTGTCCCAGGGAGAGAGAATTCCATGGATTCCCAAAGACAGCAGAAATTACACGGGGAACTAACTACTGAAATTACATGAGGAACTAACCCTGAAGACATGGTGAATGTGTTTGGCAAAGCCTGCCATTTTCCTGGGACCATCTTAAAATGGCAAATGTGCAGGCCAGGTTTGATTATAGGGTGAACTAAGGCATCTCCTTAGCTTAGGTCTCTCGTCAACGGCTTTAATTGGTAGAAGGCAAATGATTTCTCCTTTATCCTGTAAGCATTTTTCAAAGACCAGAATTATATAACAGGTGGTTTATATGCTAAGAGGAAACTACAGTGTGCAATATGTTCTTCCATTTAAATCACAAACTGATATTTCACACATGTGATAATGTCATGATTTTTCGATATCTTTCAACTCATTTTGCTCCTCAGGATTATCTCCAGGGTGTTCCCTTCTTGCTTGACCAAGCAACCAAACTACGCTTAGAGCCCTAACTTGTTTATTGCTGGTTCAGTGCATCTGTCCACCCCAGTTGAAGGTTAGATTAGTTACAGCTCAATCCCATGGAAGGATGTGGTTAATAGCAAATAAGGTGCTGGTTCATTGAAAACATCAAGTGTTGAGTCCCTAATTAGCACTTCCTCATACACTTGGGAAACCCCAATGCTCTTAGTAAACGCAACAGGTATATGGTGTTCAGATCAGGAGACACAGAACTAGTAATTAACTGTCGCCATCAAAAGATGAGACTTTCTCAAGGGCAACAAGAAAACATGGGACTTAATTTCTTTATAACACCTGTACTATAATAGTTCAGTAGATTAAAACACTGAAGTGTTTTGGGTAAATGTGGGAAAAAAGTAGAGAAGAACTTGACTCAGTTCTTCCAAATCAGGAGCACTGATAATAACAGCACTGATATTAACACTGATATTTAAACAAAGGCATCAAAGTAGTCTGAGACAGGGAGCTACTGCTCACCTTTCGCTTTCTTACTCAGCCCTTGGCCTCCCTGGGAGTACCTGCTGGGAAAAATGCTGAGTTCCAGGATGGAGTTCAGTAGTGGGTGAAGGCAACAGTCTTGGTTTCCTTGGGGCCTTTGCCATGAAGGTGGTGCCAGAATTATTTGGTCTTGGTTTTGTGCATCCCCATGTGTTTTTCCTTCTGTTTTTGGGTGCATCTATACAGATGAGACAGAGGATTAAGCTACTATTTAGATATTGAAGAGGAAACTTTATACTCTGTTACAGTGGTGCATCTGACCTAGTGATAGAGATAATTGGGTCCATCACTACTGCAAAAAATAAGCCTTAGCCTATTTAAGATAAAGCCCTTCCATAGCTCCACCCCTGATATGGGAGATTGGGGTTTGGAGTAAGAGAGGCAGAGCTGAGCTCCAGACTCCTATACTTATCCCTCACTGGCCATACGACCAGATACATGATGTCAACAGACTTCTGTTTCCTCCACTGAAATATAGGACAAAATACCTTCCTTTTACAACTCTTACAAGACCTCACATGAGGACATAGGAGGTTCGCAGCGGAGCGTTTAGCTCCTCATTGGTTCTCGGTTGCTATCAGTTTCTCTCCCTTGCTTGGCTCAATGTACAATAGAAACACTGAAGCTCTTCTCTAGTTGGGAAACCACCTAGATTTGTATGTACCATTTGATAAATCACACTTCAGAGTGGTAGGTTTTGTAATGCCTAAAAGATGCTTTTCAATGGAAAGTTTGCCTTGACTACCAGCTTCACATTTTTATTAAGAATGTTAGGAAGTGTTGTGTTTAAAACTACAAGCTCTAGGATGAAGAGATCTAGGTTCAATCCTAGATGTGATATAAACTTGTCATATAAATTTGTATGCATTGTGCATCCTAATTTACAGGTTGCATAATGTATACAAATTTCCATTGTGACTCTAATAATCTCCTTCATTAGGATTCTGAACATGAAATGAAATAATATCTGTTTCCAGTAGAGCCTGACTACTAACTACACACTTTTAAAAGACTGCAAGACAGGACAGATTAAAACTGAGTGATTTTAGGATTTCACAGCATCATTATGTTTTGAATTTCATCAGAACTGTAGACTCAACCATCTAAAATTTGGCAGTGAGGAAAGATGGTAACAAAGTTCCATAAGGCTGTTCACCTTCATATAAAGTCGCAAAGTATTAACGTTTGAGAATATTGTAAGTAAAAAAAAATTCTACATGGAAAAAAATATTTTAATTCTGTTTTACCAGTCCCCTTAAAAATGGAAATCTTATCTAGAGGCCCTGCTGATTGTGTTTCCCAGTAACTTTTATTTTTCCAGGGCCAGTCTAAAGATATTAAACAAGTGTGTTCACTTGAGAGAATCAGCCATAAAGAAGCCCTTGCAGGGGACATGCTTCCCTTTAATAAATAAGCAGTCTTTTATGTTCTCAGGGCTTGGAAGGGGGATCTGCAATGAAAGAAAAAGGATTCAGAAAATGTGAAATGGAGAACATGGTAGAATCTGTGGGACATTTTTATTCATAACATCTCTCCAGCACTTGCCCTCTTCCTGCTCGATTGGTAGACATGGAGATGTAAAGAATATTGGAATGTACACATTCCCCCTGGGTGCACTTGAACTCCAAGTCTGACCCTTTGTACTTCCCCTTTTACAATTAAAATAGCTCAGCAACTTAGCGTTATATTTAACAACCATCAAAGGCCTCTTGTAGAACATGGCAGTGAGGAGGGAACATTAGGTTAGCTGCTCATGATGCTCAGTTCCTTATCTGCCTGAAGTGAGAAAGGAAGAACATCTGGAGAATTTGCTTCCATGTACTTCTTAATTATGGGGATTTTCACTTACTTTTCTTGGGTTTTTAACTGACCTCTACACATTCTTTTGAAGCAAGTGAACATCTATTATATTCTCAGAGCTGGCAGAAATGCAAGAAATTCTCATTAAAAAAAAAAAATTGAAGCCCAGTGCCAGTGGCTCCACGCCTCTAAATCCTAACCACTCAGAAGGCTGAGATCTGAGGGTTGTGGTTCAAAACCAGCCTGAGCAGGAATGTCCATGAGACTCTTATCTCCAATTAACCACTAGAAAACCAGAAGTGGCACTGAGGCTGAAGTGGTAGAGCGCTCACCTTGAGCTGAAGAGCTCAGGGACAGCACCCAGGCACAGAGTCCAAACCCCATGACTGACAAAAAAACACAAAAAAACAAAAAATAAAACACAATGGCTCACAGCTGGGCTCATAGCTGGGTACTGGTGGCTCATGACTGTAATCCCAGGAGACAGATCTGAGGATCATGGTTTGGAGCCAGCCTGGCCAGACAAACCTAAGAGAATCTTATTTCCAATTAGCTAGCAAAATGCCAGAGGAGGAAGTGTGGCTCAAGTGGTAGAGTGCCAACCTTGAGCAGAAAAAAAAAATCTAAAGGAGCTTGGAGGCCCTAAGTCCCAATACACACACACACACACACACACACACAGAGTTGGCTGTTTGGTTTCCTAGCTGAGGGCCTATCCAGGCATTACCCTCAATGACTGATAGCAGAGACCTTGCTGGTATTCCTGGTGCCAGTGTCTTCTGGCATTCACATGCATTTCCAGGTTGCTGGCAAGTATAACAACAAGATAAGTTTACTATGAAGAAATAAACTTGCCTTTCATTTTGATACACAGTGTACAGTAGGGAACTGGTTGTTATTGAGAAGGTGTGGTTTGTTCAAGGACGGCAACTGATACTGCTTGTAGGAAAATAAAATGTATAAAGCACAGAACAATGTGCCTACCAGATGGATACACTATTTCTGGTTTCACATGGACATACTTGTGAGGACTATAAAAGAAGCTGGCATAGTGGGACAAACTATGGTCCAACTGTTTCTGTCAATAAAGTTTTATGGGAATATAGCTGCATCCATGTATTTACATAGTGCTCTCATGCCAGAGTTGAGTAATGGAGTAGAGACTATAAAGGTCTGAAAGCCTACCTGTGGTATTTACCCTGGGGTCCTTTGTAGAAGTTTGCCATTCACTAGCCAAGGACCATTCAGAATCGGCGATGGTTCTAAAAAGTTGTCTCTGGCTAAGGAGAACTGACTGGCTTATTCTTGCCACTCAATGGGAAGTGCCACCAACTATGTCTTTGTAAGACTTCCATGAGTGGGCCTGATTTGATATGGCATATTTTCCATTTCCAGGTAAAATGTGAGGCCAGGTCAGCCTTGACCAAGCCGAAGAATAACCATAATAACTGTAAAAAAGTCTCCAATGAAGAAAAACCAAAGCTGGCCATTGGTGAAGAGTGCAGGGCAGATGAACAGGCCTTCCTGGTGGCACTTTATAAATACATGAAAGAAAGGAAAACACCCATAGAAAGAATACCCTATTTAGGTTTTAAACAGAGTAAGTATGCTTATTTTTATTTCTGAAATATCAAAATTGCTCAAATTCTTTGAATTGGAGATTCATGGGGGTTTTTTGTTTTGTTGTTTTTTTTTTCTCTGACTAGGGATGATGTTGAAATCCTAATCTGGGGTGGGTGTTTTCTGTTTGTATGAAATCGACAAACTGTCCAAGCCAAGAATTTTTCCCTGCCTCTTTCCGCTACATTGTTCCCTTCTGGGACAGTTGCAGTGAGATATTTATAGGCTTGAATCCACCAGTCATTATGACTGGAAATAGACATGTTGAAAGTTTCTCATTTTCTGTTTTGTCAATCCTGAGTGTCTGTAACGCCTTTCTTGGGAGATAATAATATGACATAGCCTTATCAAGCACAGATGTTCCCAGAGAAAAGACAGCTTTTAAAAGGAAGCCATTAAAAGTGGACAAAACAACCACACCGGGGGGAAAAAACAACAAAAAACCCACACATTTCCTAAGCCCAAAATTTGTTAAAAGATAACAAAAATCTGAACTCAGAAGAAAACAAGAAATACATTTATCTGAACAGAAGTCCCAGTTTTGGACATTTTTGAGCTTCTATATTTAAGTATCAGTCTTCTTTTATATCAAATAAAAGAAGAATCTCAGATCCTGCCCTGAGTTCACAACAGAATATATATTTTGCCTCTGTCTGGATTTAGTGATGCACAAAACGATGAGCCTCTGGCTTGAAATAGTATTTTCTCCAAATGCATCTTCCTAGATTAAAACCATGTGTCATTTTGATGAAGAATGTCAAACCTGTATGTTTTACATAACAATTTACATACCTAATAGCAATTGGCACTGATTGCAAGAGAACACTTGCAGCCATTATAAACTTATATAACTACGAATGATTACAATGTTTGTCTGAAAACTGGTTGCTTGAAATAGAAGTAAAATTAATGTACTATGAACAGCTTTGTTGCATTATGCATTGGTTCAGATTAAATCAAGGCTGAGGCAGGGCTCTTGATAGCTTTGAAATAGTGCAAGGTTCAATGAGGCTTTGCGAACATGTTGTGTCAAAGAGCCTTTTAAAATTTTTTTTTTCATTTTATTCATTTCCATTTACCAAGGAATTACTTGAATTTCAATTATCCTCTCTTTTAAAAGAATCAAATTCATTGCAGTTACATTCCATGGTACTTCCTACAAATGAACAAGGTTGCTGTCAGTTGGGCATAGTTGTTTAAAAGCTGAACCCTATAAGAGATAAGTAAATGTATATTTGCAGTATCACACAGGCAAGTAAGGGAACGAAGTGGGCTTGTGTCTCCACTTCTTTGTCGATGAAGTCTTCTTTTTATGAATTTGCTAACTGGCACATACAGCACATGTTTTCCCACTCATTGCAAGGCACCATGAAATATGGCTTGAGCCTTTCATACTATGTTGCCATCAGATAGCCTATTAAGAAGGTAATCATATTTTAAAGTGCCTGGTAGATATTGATTATAGAGAGGTTTTATCTGAGGGAAACATTAATCAATGGCTTCTTTCTAAGGGCTGAACAAGACCAACTCTTAATTCCCACACCTTTTCCCAAGGTCAGTCTAATTTAGCTTTTCTTGTTCCGATGACAACAGGAATAAAACTATGCTGTCCTTTATCTAAAAGTAGAACTATTTCCATAGTTTTATGACTATTTCTTAAGAAATATTTTAAATGGTAAGAATAAATCCTGTTGTTGAATGCCCATGGCAAATTGTTTCCTAAGAATTCATCTCTCTGGGGTATGTTATTATTTCTTTTTTTTTCTTTTCTCTTTCACATTGAAATACAGAACAAAATGTTTTAATTGACATTTCTTGGAAATATGTTAATGCAATGCTTATCTAAATACTTATTGTCCCTCTAACAGTTAACCTTTGGACTATGTTTCAAGCTGCTCAAAAACTGGGAGGATATGAAACAGTAAGTGTTTAAGCAACTTAAATGAAATAATTTTGCAATCTAACTCCCCCACCCCCTTTGCCCCCATCCACCTCTCTTTGGCCAAAATGGAGGGGAAACAAGAGCAAACCACCATTGACTGCCTTTGCAAATGGCTCTACACATTTGGGGGTGTATGGGGCTGCTTTTGGAAACCATCCCAATTAGTTCCAGGTTTGGCAAAATTGTAAACTTGTCGTAAAAACTACAAGTGGAAAACATATGTAACTCTCCCCTGTCAGGGAAATTAGTTGGGTCTGTAATTTTTTCCCATGTTGAGAAAGGGCTATTATTGTACAACAAGCCAAGATTGCATAAAAGAAATTTCCCTTGGCAACATACCTGACATCTGTTCATGTCTAATATGGGAAATGTATTAAGGGCTTTCAAAAGTAATCAGGATTGGCCATTAAGAAACAGAATGCAGCAAAATCTCCTCTTATTCTAGGGCAAACAAGCTTTATTAGACAAGGGTCAGTGCTGCATAAACAGGAAGTTATCAAACTTATTCAGAACAGTCTCTGAGACGCTTTATCAGCTAATTCTAACTGACAGGAATGGGTTATTTTTAGCCCACGGGAAAATTTGATGGCCACGGATTTTTACAGCATGTATTCTGAACCAATAAAATGTTAGAGCAACAAACTAAGATTAAGATCTTAAAAGAAGGAGGGAGAAGAAAGCGTTGCCATGAATGTAGCACACAGACATGACATTTATAATAAAATCAGTTGACAGAGGAAGATGGCGTCACCGGAAATAGTTTCTCATCCACACAACGATCAGATTAACGTGTGCAGTTTCTTTTGCAATTGAATAGGAAATTATTATTATTTTTTCCTTCCTTAAGAAGAAATCTGGGATATCTTGGTACCACAGCAAAATGAGAGTAAAAAACACAAAGTCAAGAAAATGAAATTTGTTTGAGCCCAAATGCAATAACCAGAGTTTTCACCAGACAAAGCATACTGCTCCATAAACTAAGGTAATGGAGCCTGATATCAGTGGCTCATACCTGTAATCCTAGCTATTCAGGAAGCTGAGATGAGGATCATGGTTAGAAGACATCCTGGGCAGGAAAGGCTATGAGATTCTTATCTCCAACTAACCACCAAACAGCTGAAATTAGAGCTGTGGCTCAAGTAGTAGAGTGCTACCCTTGACTGAAGAAGCTAAAAAACAACACCCAGGCCCTTAATTCCAACCCTATACACACACACACACACACAGAGTAATAAAGTGGTGTAAATGTCAGGGACTTGGGATGAAAAATATATGTCAAGTGTTGTATAAGTCAGATAATCTAGTATTTACTGTAGAGATGACTTCTGATGAAATATCCTTTGATGTGAATATATGTGTATAATGTTTATGTCATATATGGGGTGTGTGTGTGTGCTTATAAAGAAATATAATACAGGAACCACATATAAAATATACATTTCATAGACAAGAATTTATTTTAAATATTTGCTTTTACCAAGTGTCTGTGTAAAAACATATTCCATATTCTTTCACCTGATTGAGTCCTGGATATAGTCTCTTTTCCACTGTATCTCATGCTTTTGCAAAATCTTGAGCTAATTACAAGCATTTATCCTTGTGAACAAGATGATAATTTAGTTTCATAGAAGTAAACATAGAAGTAAACCTCACAGCTTAGACTTTTAAGTCTTAACTCTGAATGCTAAGAATAGGAATACACATTTTTATGACTTGTGACTTCAGATACTTACATGATATTGCACAATATTTTGAAATGTCTTTTTAAACTCAGGAACTTTTTGTTATTTGCTGATAGGAAGAATGCCAGCAAATTTCACAGAATTGGTTTTTCCTGCTTTTGTATCTTCTGTATCTTGACAAAGATTTTTTTTTCCATGCACCAACAAGTTGGTGTCAAATGTACAGAAGAAACTTCTGAGGAAGTTTCTGGGCATTTGTAGTTTTTTGAACATGTAGTATTTATGATTTTGTTAAATTAACAAGTGAATGACCGTATAAATAGCAGATCACTTGACCATGTATTTATTGAATACTTCATGTAAATGAGGCATGTATTAGCAACAATGGGAAAAGCAAAACATCTGAGCTGGTAGTTCTAATTCTTCAGCTGATTACCATTCAGGAGAAGCAGTCACTAAAATTGTAAGTTGGAAAAGATCAGCACTCCATTTAATACTTTCCTCTGTATGAGACAAGGAAGGTTTGATAGTGATAATGCCATGTGAGCAGATTTGGGGTGATAGATGGGGGTTCTAAACTGATAGATCGTGACCTTACAGAAAGAGAGAATGAATCGAGATGATGAGGGAAGATGGGGATTAAGGGGTGAAATTCAGAGACAAAACAAAGTCGAGAAGAGAGAGTATGGTAACTTAAAGTAGCCATTTACAGTGACTAAGCCACTGGGACAAACTTCCAGGAAGGGGAGTCTTAAGAGAGAGATGGAATGGATATGAAGACAGTGACAAAAGACCTAGGATGCAAGACCTTTGAGTTATTTAGTAGGCTGTTTGTTGGAGGGAGCATCATCAGCTCTGGTGATGAATCATGTACGTGTGTGTGTGTGTGTGTGTGTGTGTGTGCGCGCGCGCACGTGTTCAAAAGTAGAAATTCATGCTATATTTAGGGAGATAAGGAGAGGGCAGAAACTCTTCTTGAATTTGTTGGTTCTCAGTTGACTTCAGTTCAAATAATCCTTATGTGTCAAGTCACATATTGAGTGGATGACATGTCCTTGTCCTCCTACCCTCTGTGTGGCTATGAACAGAATCAGGTTGCTTATTTTTGGTTGTTTATTTGTTTGTTTTGAGATTAGGCTTTGTGCGCACTCTCTCTCTCTCCCTCTCTCTCTCTCTCTCTCTCTCTCTCTCTCTCTC
>NW_012267250.1:10014629-10091287 GCF_000151885.1 Dipodomys ordii
CCCCCCCCCCACGTATCCCAGGCTGGCCTTAAGATCCAGATCTTCTTATCTCAGCCTTCCAAGTGTTGGGATTATATTTGTGCCACCACACATAGCCTTCTCTTGTGTCCTCCCCTCCCCTCCACTCCCCTCCCCTCTTCTCCCCTCCCCTCCCCTCTTCTCTTCTCTTTTCTCTTCTCCTCTCTTCTCCTCTCTTCTCTTCTCTTCTGCTTCTTTCCTTTCTATTTCCTATTGTCTTCCTGCTTCCTATTATCCTGTAGCTGCTTAAGTTTGCTGCTACATTACATCTAAGCTATGGACCTGATAAGTATAGATTACATCTTCCTGATAGCATATTTTGACTGATGAAATGGGAGGAGGGGAAGTTTAATGAGGATTAAAATTTGAGATCAGTCCAGGAAAGGTACAATAACATCCAGAGTCTTAGAATTTAAGTTGCCATCACAGACTTAGTGGAAGAGACTTATCTTCCAGATTATCTAATACCAGAAACAAATGCAGACTTATTTGATGGAGATCTAAAGAGAATTTAGAATCTTCTAGATCAGAGGATCCTCAAGGCTACTTTGTGTGTAACCTGTCTCTGTGTGTCCTTCTTTTTTATTTTACCCAGATGTAACATGAATATTCACACTCAGCCTACTGTGCCCATGGCACCTACTTGAAACTGGGACCTCCAGGGGTGTGTCAAAGTGGTAGTCCCAATTTGCAGCTATTTTTATTTGCAATAAGGACAAGTATAGGACTTAAATTAACCTTTGTACAAAACAGAATTCTTGCTCTGTTCCAATTCATGTCCTCATTTCACAAATGAGGAAACTGAGGCACAGGGAGATGAAATGAGTTACACAGGTGTTCCTCAAATTCTAACTTACTGAGAATTTTGTGTACTATTTTCTCAGTCTGCACAACATCCCTGAGAGGAAAGAATTCATAAATGATCATTTCTTGTGCCTTTCATTACCAGCAACTTCTTCGTCTATCTGGCGTGTTGTCTGTATATATTCAGTGATGTTTTGGGATATGTATCTGATGGCCCGCCTTTATTAACCTCATTTTTCAAACCATACTTTGTACCTAACATGGGCTTTATACCAGATATACTGGTTACAAGCTGGGATTTTATCTGTTGCTAAAGAAAAATGTGTGAATTTAGGAGATGGATTGAGAAATCTGGGTAATGTAAATATCCAGTAATAGTGAAAAAGAAAAAAGCACAGTGAAAAATGTAGATACATTAACTTTTAACTTGTGATTGGATAAAGACATCTCTTTGGAATTCTTTTTTCTGGTTATAAAGAGAGGCCATGTTAATTGGCTTGTTTTTGTTTGTGGTTATAAACTATTCCAAACCTTCTGGTTTGAATTGTGAATTATGATTATTTCATTTTAGTCCTTCACAACCCTCAAATTGAATTTAAGAAAAAGAAAAAAGACAAGCAGAAGTTTAATTTTAGGTCTTTCTAGCATTTGACCAATAACTATATCCCTTAGCCCTCTCTGCCTTTGTTGGAAATGTATACAGTGTCTCTTTATTTTTATAAATCTATTGAGCACATTCAACTTCCTAGAAAAACTATATTCTGGTATTTTGATTAATTGGCAATGAAGTCTCTTTCTTCCTAGTTGTTTGCCCCATTTTTCCTTCGAAATAGGTTAGAGTACAGTCACCCCCAATGGAAGAGGCAGAGCATGATAAAAACTTCGCTCCTGAGTGAAAAAGCCACTCAATCTGAGCAAAGCAGATGCTTCTGGAGACTAGCCAGGATATTACCTGCTGTAGCTTATGGAGTTTGGTTTGCTCAAGTGATTTACATCTGGCTATTTGATGGTCCCTAGCTGTAGTGTTTCCAGGAAAAATAGATTGGAGAAGTGGGTACTGAAGAAATCCTTATAGAAATGATGGCTGACATAGAGTAGCACCATCTAAAGTGTTGATTACCACCTCCTTCTCCTCCCACTAACGAAACAGGATCATGATTTTTGTTTCCAAAAGAGGAGGTCACTGGTCCCTGCTGGAAAGATTAGGTTTTTGACATTAAGTATTGGTTTTGACATCGTCTTCATACATTCTCCTGAATCTAACCATAGTTTACTGGACAGGCAAAGCCTCTGGCTTAATTCATAATTGTTGAGGCCAAAGATGATGTCATGTCGTTTTGAAAAGCTCCAGTTCCTGGAGTACTACCAGGAAAACAAAGTCATCTTCCTTGAATTCAGTCCACCCTCAAGGTGTCTTGAGAAAGAGGCTGTTTCTCAAGAGCAGCCCAGGCAACATCATGCACAGGAAATAAATGCTTCCCTTGATTTCATGTTTCTTTGTGAGCCATTGGATGAACTTAAGTCCAAAATTTTCTGATTACTACTTCTTTACCTGTCCAGCCCAAATGTCAGCATATGTCATCCCTATACCATTAAAGGTAGAGAAATGAAGATCTCCAAAGGTGTTGGATTCAAATAATGAGTTTTCCATAAATGTTGTTAAACAATGGATTCTTTTCACCCAATAAAATTGTGGAAGGGACAATTTGCTTTTCTGGTCACCCCACTTGTTTAATCAGCTAGGTTAGGGACTGTGGAGACTTCGTTTTAGGCTACCTTTAAAACACTGCCTAGATTCTAGTGTCAGTTTGTTTACTCAACCATTACCTTGATAAACAATGAAAACTTTGTGATCATCACTGGGTGGAGTACTTTTTACACAGCTCCTTAGCTGGTAACCTATGCTAGGGAAAAAGGTAAATTCCAAGTCCCTTCAAAGTAAGATAAAGAGTTTCAATATCCAGATGGGTTTATTTTACTTGCTTGTGTTTTTCAGCCCATTTTGTGTTGATCATGTAGGGCTATGCTTCCTTCAAGGGCATAAATATCACTTTCTTTTTATGATACCTTCAGAGCTCTACCTCCTCCTCTTCTTCCCACTTCAATGCTTTCATGTACACAGCAGGTTGTCCTACAAAAGGAAGTAGCAATAGATAATGCTATCACAGTCCTTGTAATCCAAGTGAGGGCCTTGTAGGAGTTCTGGGGAAGCAAACTAACAGAAATACTGTTAGCATGAATTCCACTATTTTTTCTTTCTTTTTTCCTTCCTTCCTTCCTTCCTTCCTTCCTTCCTTCCTTCCTTCCTTCCTTCTTTCCTTCTTTCCTTCCTTCTTTTCTTCTTTCCTTCCTTCCCTTTCTTTCTTTCTTTCTTTCCTTCTTTCTTTCTCTTTTTCTTTTTGACAGCATTGCTTGAAGTAGTGCTTGTGCTTGTTTACTGTTATTTTTTGATTGGGGTCTCGCAGTTTTGTTAGAGATGGTCATTTTTCTTTTCGAAATACAAAGGTGGATTTTTCTTAGTGCCCTTAAACACCTATGATCATAAAGAAAAAAAATTAGGTTGAGTATTGGATGCAGTGGCTTTACATTTGTAATCTCTGCTACTTGGAGAGTGAGGTCAAGAGGGTCAAGGATCAGGACAAAAAAATTAACAAAATCTCATCTCAACCAGTAAGCTATGAGGAATGAATCAATAGAAGAGTCTCAGTCCAGGCTGGTCCAGGGTAAAATAAAACACAAGACCCCCCAATCACCAAATAACTAAAGCGAAATCAGGTGGGGAATATGGCACAAGTGGTAGAATGCTTGCTCAGCAAGTTCAGGGCCCTGAATCCAGTCTCAATACTGAAATAAAACAAATAAATAAATAGATCTGGAGATTAAAAATAAAAACTCCATGCTAAGAAGAGAGACCTGTATACTTGAAAGCACTCAGCAGTTAGGAAGAACATTTGATGACTCTCCAATTGAGGAAAATATCTCAAAATGGCCAGATTCAGTCAGATGACCCAATGAAAGTTGCTGAACAGAAACACTTTCTGGAAGCAGCCCTGTCTTCACTTTAGGTGAACCCTCATTGGCAAAAGCTGTATCAAAATGCCAGAACTTGCTAGCTGAGGTACTAACACAGATACTCAGCCAGCAGCACATGGTTTATTAATGCCCAGTGTTGCCAGCTACTGGCTTCTGGTTATCATGTTTTAGACCTAGAGCAAGGCACAGTTGTTTCATCAGATAATAATGCATTATTTATTCTTTTTGTGTGCTTGTGTGCTAGTCCTGGGGCTTGAACTCAGGGCCTAGGCTGTGTCTCTGGCCTTTTTGCTTAAAGCTAGCACTTGAACCACAACTTGAACCACAACTTCACTTCCAACTTTTTTGGTAGTTTAGTGGAGATAAGAGTCTCACAGACTTTCCTGCCAGGCTGGCTTCCAACCACAATCCTTGGATCTCAGCTTCCTGTGTAGCTAGGATTATAGGCATGATCTCCTCCCATCCTCCTCTGCTGCATTATTTATTCTTAATGCATGTCTGTCATTTCTGCAACAGCAAGTGTTCCACAGAGCATCCCTCTTCTGGGATCAGCAGTGGTCTTTCTTCATATATGTATGTATATATTAAAGATACTGTACAGAGGGGTTACAGTTAAATGAGTAAGGTAATGAGTACATTTCCTATCAAGCATTGTTAAGCAGGGGTCTTTTTTATCCATTACCTTTTTTATGCTAGGTACAATTTTGCTTTGCATCTGACCGTTGGTTTGCTTTTGGTGTTCTGTGGCTGAATGCTGGAGGACAGGCTTGTGTGCTGGGCCTGTTTCCATTGTTATAATCCAGCTGTTGGTCCAGAACCTGAGAAACGAAATCTGGCCTGTCAATGTTTGGTGAATGAATGCATCAGTGGATGGACTTTGCTAGAATCGGGACTTCTCTAGGACTCCATAGTGAACACAGTATAGACCTTGTCTGCTAACCAGAGAGATGAATACTTGGATACAGGAGAGGAAGAAACCTCGGTTTTAACTAAGCACATTGTTAACCCCACCCACCTGTTTCTATTCTTTCTTAACTCTTCCATACATTTCTTTATAGGAAAAGGGGTTCAACACTAGAGGTGGATAACTCACAGTAAAAGCCTTGATTCCCAAAGTCATTGCCTCCCTTGAAGGAATAGGGCCCCAAAGACCTACCTGTGTTACCATCTTGCTACAGCATAGGCTATTTTTCATGTTGTTGTGATGGAGAAGTTGCTTTGATTCATCAGAGGTCTTGTTTTGGTGTCCTAACACCATTGCATAGGTCTTGGTTTTGCTGCTCTTCTGCTGTGTGTCTCAATTCAATCAGAATCTGAATGAGAGTCCAATAATGTGGACCTGTCTTACAAGTTCCAAGCTCCATAGAGACACAAAGATGACCAGAGTGATGGTTTTTTCTGAGTGACTTCTGGGACAGACACACCTTGTGGCTGTTCCCTGGCCCTGTATGCTTCCCTGGGCTGCAATGTGTCATCTGACTGAGGGAAAGTAGAGTGTGGTGTAACGTAAACATTTAGGAAAGAATTGCGTTTCTCCTTCCTTGATAGATAGCTCTCAAATAGATCAGTCTGAGATTGTATCATTTAAAGTTTGGATGGAGATTTAGTTTACAATATAATAACTATCCAAACAAGTATGTGAGTGTTTTGAAAAGGGTTTGAAACCAGTTGTTAGAATCTAAACCAAACCTGTAAATAAGTATGAATTTATTTCTGGTAATCCCTGCTAGTAGATATGAGAAGACAGCTGTGTCTAAAGAAAACCGTTGAAACCAATTGGTTCAAGACTATTTCATGGGAATGGGAACCATTTTAGCATTATTTCCAGGTCCTACTTGGGCCTGCTGAACAGGGTTTATGAAAAGGAAGGGGTTCTTTTATTTCTTTTTAATGATAATGGAAAATGTCCATTTACCCTGTAATTTTTCATCCCCACATTTCCTCTTCTTAGATTATAATTGCAGAACTCCAGTGCAAGTTAAACTTCCACTACTTGCTGCACTTATAGCCTCTTGGTGAACTCCGCTGGCCAGCAATGTGGATATTTTTCAAAAGAAACTTTCTGCCTTCATTGTATTAAGTGACACTGTTACCTTTATCACACCCTGTCCCCCACACATTCAGTAAGAGTTTTGTTTTCACCCTGTTTAGAAATGTTCACAATGATCTCATAACTTATATCCTGTCTTCCTAGTTCCAAGGAAACACTAGTCTTGCTTGTGTGTGATTAGTACATGGTTTGGTTTCCCCCAAAATAATCAATTACTAGATCTTGCATCTGATATTTTGTAGAATCTTAATTTATGTGCAAAAATAAAATTTAAGGAATAAACCAAAACCATAACACTCACTGAAGTATATTATCTGCTGTTTGGTTTTAGTTTCCCAACTCAATACTCTACATTGTTGAGCAAATTAGCTCTGGAATATGTTAGCTTTCATGGGATTTGATCACTATCTCACTTTCCTGACCTAAGTGCATAAAAATAAACAGCTTGTGACATACATAGTTTCTGATTTGGGTTTTGTTTTGGTGGTTAGAAAAATTGGCATTTAAAAAAATGTAGCTAGAGATGACTAAATTCCTCAGCTGGTTTAACATTTTCATTAAACTATGTGGTAATTTTAATTAGTGTTGTTAAAGTAGGCATTTGTTGTTTTTGTGAGTCTAAAATGAGAAGATACAAAAGCATGTTTGGCAAAGTCTTTTCTTTAACCTAGATACCCAACCTCGGGCAGCCAATGTGAATTTTTATTTTCTTTAAGCTGTAAACTAAAATGTAGTTTAGCTGAAATGTGATTCTATTTTGATACTTAATCAGGTAACAGAAAGGAGAAGGTTCTGGGTGATGAGAATAAAATAAGCTACACAAATAGCCAGAGAGATGCCTAAGATGAAATGTACCGTGGGTGACAAAATATAGAGCCAAAAGTTGGATTCCATTTTTATTGTAAAGTGAGATCTCACTATATAAAACCATAATCTCCCCTTAAACTCATCTGGACCTGTGTGTTTCTGGGTTTCCAGAACAGACTGTTCCCTTCTGATTGCTGCATATGTACCAAAGCCTGGTACTGCAAATGTCTCATGATGCGAGAGTGAATTTCTCATTGCCATTTTTTTTCAGATAACAGCCCGCCGTCAGTGGAAACATATTTATGACGAATTGGGGGGTAACCCTGGTAGCACCAGTGCCGCCACCTGTACCCGGAGACATTATGAAAGGTAAGAAGAAATTCCTTCTTGGAAAGCCTTAATTATTTAAAAGGATGTTAATTGGAAGATGAGGCAGAAGAAGCCTAAAGGACCTTTTAGGAAACAGAAAATATCCCTCTGATAATTTACTTGATACATTGCGTTGTGATTTTTTTTAGACAATATGGCCTTTTGTAGTTACAGGGAATAAAATTACATGTTCTTAGAATGAACATAAGACACATCTAGGGAGCTGACAAATAGGCTGGTTCACTCGCTAGTCTGAGAGTATGGAATTTATTGGTGGTTCTTATAGTCATTAGCATTCATTCCAGCTTCAGTCTGGACCCAGGACACCCATCTGCCCATCTTCCCATCTTATACATACAAGCACATCTCAGGTTATGCAGCTTAAAGTCCAATTAGAGTTTTATCTATGCTGAATTTAATCCAGAGCCTCAAGAATATGGTTATTCAACAAAAGTTAGGGTGCTTTTGTAGAAATAATCAGAATAAGTTGTAATGGTTTTAGAACATCATAAAAAATTCCCACAAAGTATTTCCCAGAGATTATCTTGGCAATATTATGGTCCAGAATGATTTTTAAAAATTGATAATAGATGTTCAATTTACTGCTCTTTATAAGTATTGTTTTTCAATATGAAGCATCATTTTTTAAAATATGACATAGTTTGCTGAGTATCTAATACAAAGGCCAATGCATTCTCACACAGTGTCCTCTCAGGGGAATGTTCTGTAAATAATGCCGAAGTATACCATAGGCTGCTTGGTTTTGAGTCAAGCCTTTAATCAAAACACTTTCATTACAAGTATTGTCTGCAAAGTTGCTTTAATTAGAGAGTGAACATTTCCTTCTTCCTTTCCCTGAGCCCCTGAGCTGATAGGACCTGATAATGAACAAAAATTGAAAAGGGAATGCATCTCACCCGTTAGGTAGCTCACCTAGTTAAGTGGATAAGTGCATTAACGAGAGGAATTTCACAAAACATCTCATTGTGTTAAAATAAACAGATAAGGTTAGGAATGGAGATGACTGAATCTATCTTGTATATGTGTGTGTGTCATTGTGTAAATTCCACTCAAGAATTTTGTGAATAAAATAGCCCCAGTCTTAAAGGAAAGGCCAACATACATTCTTTTGAAGGTGATAGATTTTGTTTCATAGTCTCCCTCTTTCTGGAAAAAAAAGTTTACCAAAAACCTTGAATCAGTAATTGAAAATTTTAATAGAGATACCACAAACAAATGTTTAGGAACTACTAAACATTATTAGAGGATTATAAAAATCCTTCCCAGTTTCTTGGGATCATCTAGATATTTCACAAGATTTGGGCTTCAAAAAGTGGATTATTTTTCAAAATCTAGCATTTTGTTTGCTCAGTATATTTAGTCAGGGGACAATGAGTAAAATGGAAATGACAGGATATATTTAACAAAAAAAAAATTGCTATAGGGAATCAGGTATTGGTGTAATGTACCTCATCCACCTGTAGGTAAAAATTCCAAGTTGCCCCAGGATGAAAATGGAGAGAAGTAGTTAGGGTATGACCACCTAGAAGCTGGAAGATTGTCCTTTACCAAACCAGAACTAAGCACTTAACTTTTAGGAGCTGAGAGGAGGAGCTGTAAGGACTTGGTTTTACTGAGGTGGGAGTTCTTGCTGGATACTGCTAGGTCTCAGAGGACTGGTTTTGCTGTCACTAAAAGAGGGACCAACTGCTGTGCTCCGTGATTGTTGGGTTGGCACTGATAGGAACAGTAAGGGTGAGGTCCCTTCTTCCTTCACTCTGATTGCAGAACCTCATCAGAAAGACAACTGAATAAGATGACATGTCTTTAAAGAGTCCATCTTCTCCCATCACAAAACTTAGTGTAAAAGGGTGGATTTGGAGTTGAGAGGCAATAGACTAGCTGCCATGTGGGAACCATCCTCCAGTCCCCTTTACCAGCAATAGCCATAGTAGTATAGAGCCTACAAAAGTCAGATTAGAGCACAGCTGCCCCAGGGTAATTTGTAAGTCTTTAGCATTTTTCCCTTTACCATCTAGATCATTATCACCTTCTGATTAGAAGCAAGGGGTGCTGTGCAATTCATAATAATTAATTACCAAAAATATGAGGATCACTGATTTACTTTTAAGACTATAGTTACAATCATGTCATTCTTCATCTTTGAGGAATCACCCATAATCCCATGAGTGGTAGGGAGAAGTGGCTGGGAGCCACTGTTCTGGACAACTTCTTTTAATTGATTCGCCTAGAGAAAGGCAGAGAACACTGAGTTCTGTCCAGGGCTTTTGACCAAAGAAGAGGCTGAACTTGTGACTCCAAAGACTTGATTATGGCAGATTTCATTCATTCATTTTTTTTTTTTTTGGTCGGTCATAGGGTCTGAACTCTGGGCCTGGGCACTGGCCCTCAGCTCTTCAGCTCAAAGCTATTACTTGAGCCACAGCTCCACTTCTGGCTTTTTCTGCTTATGTGGTGCTAAGGAATTGAACCCAGGGCCTCATGCATGCAAGGCAAGCACTCTACCACTGAACCACCTTCCCAGCCCATTTTATTCATTGTTAGTCACTGTCTTCACAAACACAGATCACACAGAGGTGACTTAGCTTAGTGAAAGACCATCATTTTCAAGAAGGCTTGAAAGGTGGGGATCAGAACTTTGTGGGCAAGTAACTCTGGAAATGCTTTTGGAAATTTGTAAAGCCATCCAAAACCAGATCAGAATGGCGTCTTGCTCTTTTCGGTTGAATAGAAAGTCTCACTCCTTTTGCTAGTTCCCTCTCCACCTTTGCTTTCCTAGAAGCTGAACAACAACAACAACAAAAAAGAGTGATCTACTGTGCATTATCCAGTGATGTATTTTTTTTACGCAGTGTGGTTCACAATTCCAGTAAATGTTTTCATTTTACTACAAGAAAAAAAAAGCCAGTTCCTCAGTAAAATGTTACTTGTATATTAGTTGAGCACTTTGGGTTTATTAATGAGTGTAATAATGAAAGTGCGGGCTGTTGAAAAGAATCAATGGCTGTTTTTATTTAAGGCATAGCAGAAATGGTACAATGCCTATGAATGCATCTTTGTCGATGAAGGCCCGACTCGTCCAAACTTGCCTCTGATTGGTTTAAATCAAATAGGTCCAAGCACTTCATAAAAATGTCTTTGTCAGCCTGGTTTTGCTTCCAAACCTATTCATCTCTGTCAGTTTTTAATATTAGTACCAGGCTCCTGGCCATAGTCCATTAGTACTGTACTTAATTGCTCATGTTACAGATGATTACCAATATAAAAAGCATTAATGTTTTCCCATCGCAAGGCTGTTGCTACATAGATGTCTGAAACTCAGCAAAGCTTATAAAATGTTATTCTGGTCATTTGCTTGGGATTTAAAGATAAAGTTACTATAGATTATAATGCAAACAAAAATGCTTATATCTTCCTGGACTGCACTAGTAGAACATTTTCTCTTGTCCAACTCTTTGCTTAAGATGCTCAAATCAATTTCTTTTATCAGTAAAGGAACAAAAAAAGCAAAATGGCTGCTTTTATGAAATTCTCTTAGCTTAATTTTCTGGAATAATAATTCATTTTAAAGGCTTTGTTTCACATGCACATTTCTTTTTTCTTAAAAAAATGTTTTGAAGCACAAGTAAAGCGGGAGGGGGGGACCTTTACACAGAATACCAGATTACTGGTTTTAATTTTCCCGAATAAATTAAATGGTCTGTTTCTGTGGAGCCCATGAAGTTGTTATTAAGGATTTTAAAAGGAGCATTAAGGCAAAAAAAAAAAAAAGTACTTTGTGATGTGCTTTTCTGAGAATGTAGAAAATCAAAATCATAAACAAATGTATTTCTTTGTGAGGGAAATGAGCAATTACACTTCATCTTTTTGCATACATAATGCCCACTTTCAAATTCTAACCTTCTGCTTTCCTAGTAAGAAAGCAGCGCCCCTTGAACAAGATTGTGTGGTTCAGGCAGCTTCCTTCACAGTGATTTGGGGTGAGCCATACCAGGCCAGATGCACTTGGGCAGAAATAGAAAGCTAGAGGGTCTTCCTTCTAGCCTTCTCTTCTTTTTTTGCTAAAGGTGATAGGCAAGATAGGGAGGGGGGGGCTTCATATTCTGACTAAATAAGTATGTGCTGAAAATGAAGGCCAAAGATTAATTAGATTCTAAAGACTACTCAGCTAATCATACTAAGGCAAAAAGCCAAGGTCTAGTCAAAGTGACTTACAGTTCTGTTCATGTCCAGGGCACAATTCCATGTATTCTTGCTCATTTGCTGATTTTGACATGAGTGAGTTGGGGGCAGGGGGGAATATGTTTCAATGGCTTGAACTCAAGGCCTGTGCGTTCTTTTGTAGCTTTTTTTCCGCTCAGGGTTCACCCTACCAGTTGAGCCACGCTCTTCTTCTGACTTTGTGGTAGTAATTGGAGATAAGTCTCACAAACTTTCCTGTCTGTGCTGTTTTCACACCACAATCTTTGGATCTCAGCCTCCGGAGTAGCTAGGATTATAGGCATGAGTCACTGGCACCCAGCTCATTTTGATACTCTTGGAGCTAATAAATGCATGATTGAGAAATTCACAGGCAATATCTTGCAATGTTATATTTGAGAGATCCCTTAACACCCCTCTTCAGACCAGCACAACTCAAATGAGGTTTCCTGACCTGCCCATGAACTATTTTCTACTAGCCTATGAAGTACTTAATAAGTACAACAATTACAAGTAAGCTTTGATACCCTTACATGGAATTTACCAGACTTGTTTTATGTCCACTAATCTAGTACGAAATACGGGATCACATTTTGTATGCCTCTTTTTTAAATTCCATTTTTCTAGTAACTCATTTTGATGATATTTGATAATATATATGTAAATATATAAATAAAGAGTTTTCCTCACTGATATATATCATATATATGATTATAACTCTAGTTATATAATATATGATATATCATATATATGACATATATGTATATGATATATAAAGATAGATATCAGTGAGCAACAGTTAGGAAATATATGTCAGTTAGTCCTTCAGTCAGGCCCTTAGTGGGTTGCTGCTTTACATGGTAGGCACAAAGTCAGGTGTTTATCAGGGCAGAAGACATAGGTAGAAGTAAGGTAGAAGAGTGGAGACTAGTCCACTTAACCCTGGCTAGAGCAGCCCAGTATGACCTGACAACACTGCTGCTGTCATCAGATACAAACTCTGTGGTTCTTGGATCTTCCAGGTCCTCAAGATTTCTTTTACATGACACCACCTAGCTTTACACATATTGCCTCCCATATTCCTGAAAATATTTTTCATATGTGAAACCAACCAGGTTCATCTATGGTTTACAGCCTGTCAGATTCCCTGATGACTGTGCTTGACACAAGGCTGCCCACTCTCTGCTTATTGTGGGAGATCTTAGAAGGAACATCCACTGTCCAAGGCTCTCTTCCACCAAGCCCTTCTACATGCTTCTGTGGCTGCCTATTGGCCCCACCTTGCCTTTGGAGGATGACTTAAGTGTTTGTCTTTCAGATGCTTCCAGATGCTTGGCAAAGCTCCTCTCTCACTCCAAGTCTTCCTATTGCATTCAGCCAAGCCTCAGAGCACAATTTATGGGCCTTTCTCATCTTGGCTTGCCTCTACTTTGTGTCACTCAGAATACCCAGAGCTACTTGGAACGTAACATAGTACTTCTCTAAATGGGGGCAGCATCATTCTCTCAACATGGGCTAAGATTGCATTGAAATTGGTGAGGAAGCCTTTTCCCCAAGCCTGTTCCTTTTACTTGGGAATAATAGATTAGCCACTCAATTTTCCTTCACTACTATCGTTTTTGAGCATCTACTTCATGCAAAGCACTCTTAGGGGTGACAGCAAAGTATTTAGAACAGGATTTGAGGACACTGAGAGATGCCTATGCTACCAACGTCATGGCAAAGATTGCTAGAAAAACCAATGCTGCTTCCTTTCAGACCAGGTTCAGCCTCAAATCCTTTCTCTACCTGGCAGCGCCAGGGAGCCAACTCTCCCCCCCCCCCATTAGAACTGGAAAACAAAGACAACTATGACTCCTAGTTTATCTAACGTATCAGATATGACACATAGGCCCTACACACATGGAAGAGAGGTAAATAGTTAAGGTTATTAAAAGCAGCTTGTAATTGATAAAAGTAATAGGTTCAACAGAGATCAAAGAAGGAAGAGAGACTTCCCATTTGAAATGGGAAGAATCTCCCTGGAGGATCTAGAATTTGAACTGGATCTTAAAGAGGTTAGAACTTGGGACTGGGAAGGTGGCTCAGTGGTAGAGTGCTTGCCTTGTGTGCATGAAGCCCTGGGTTCAATTCCTCAGCACCACATAAGCAGAAAAAGCCAGAAGTGGTGCTGTGGCTCAAGTGGTAAAGTGCTAGCCTTGAGCTGAAGAGCTGAGGGCCAGTGCCCAGGCCCAGAGTTCAGGCCCCCAAACCACCACCACCACCAACAACAAAGAGATTAGAACATAGGTTGACATCATTCATTCCCAAAAAATAAAAATAAAAATTGCTGATCGCATTAAAGAACAATAAAGACCATGCATCCCAGATCAAGGACCATGTGGTGTTACTTTTCTTGAAATTTCTCTAGGAGCCTCAGTGCATCACAGTGAGCATGCCAGGAAATAAGACCTGAAAGAGCTAAATTCAGTGAGCTAAACAGAAAGAGCAATCCCCTCTAAGGTGGTAAGGACTGTTTAGCTTTCGAAGGTGAAATTTCCAAATCGTTAAAATACCAGAAGTAGATGTTGCTTCCTCTCTCACTGCCTATTTCCACTCCTGAGGTCCATGGGTGGATATGTCCATCGTTGCCTCTCCTTTCCAAACACTGTCTTGTTGGTAGGGTCAACTCTCTTGTTTCTCCCTCTTGTACCCAGTCACCAGACACTCTTTCTCTTTCCCCAAATCCACAGAAGTGCTGCTGGCTTTTGGTAAAAAGCCAGGGTGCCAAATAAAATTTGCTCAGACTGGAAAGTGTTCACTGCATCCCACCAAGCTTGTGCTGCTGAACTTGGTCCTGGAAGCCCCCTTGGCCACCAGCATACTCCTTAGCCTCTGTAAAGCACCCCCCCCCAGCCATCCCCAGGATGAGCAAGCACATTCATACACAAGGGCTTCACACACTATCAGTGCGCATGCCTCAAATGCTCTGATAACTTTCCAATGCCCTAATATTTCCAGAAACTTCGAAAAAGGAAAACAAAGCTCTAGCCAGGCCCTGGAGTAGAAAAACTGGTTTCTGTTTTGTTTTTTTTTTTAAAGAAAAAAAGCAAAACCACTTTATTTAAAAATTCTTAAATTTGCCTCTAAATGCAACATGTAATTAATAGAAGTTGGAGTTTACACTGTCGAGTGTAAAAACACCCTCAAGGCACAAACTAATCAAGTATGTCTGTCATGCTGTAAACTACAGCAAGTTCTTTGTTTGACCCTCCTAAAAAAAAAAATGCTTGCCAAACAGCAGTTTTTTGCTTGTCAAGGTCCTTTTATTGTCCTGTATATATCCCCACCCCCATCTCCCCCTACCCCTTTGGGGCTCACTATAACTATTTAAGAAACTTTACAGGTCCCCGTATTTGATTGATAGTTTACATCAAGCATGGAGTTAAATTTGAGAGTACAGTGAGGTATCATAGCCCTTTTCCTTTGTGATAAATAACAAGAGGTTTCTTACGTATGATTTTCTGTCCTCGGGGCTTTATCATTAAGATTAAATAACTACTCTCAAGCATACCACTGCACAAACATCTTTTCAATTATGTGAGTAACAGATGCCGCCACAAAGGAGCTATTGAAAATTCAGAAAGCATGTTTCCAAAAAAGAAAGGCAGGGAAAAAAAAAAGGATCAGATGACAGAAGAATGTAATTGTTTACCATTAAAATATATCTTTAACTCATCCACTGAAAACCCTCTTGGAACATTTTGTTTTTGTACATGTTCTTACAAAGTTTGGCTAAAGTCATAAATGTTGTGGGAAGTTGGTGAGCACTTCAGAAGCTTTGGAACCAGTGGTTTCTAACATGCATAGATTCTAACTTAATTGCAATAGCTGTTGGCCTTTTTTCCCCCCCTTACATATAGACACGCCTGCCTTCATCTGTGTGGCCCACAGCCCATTGAAAACACTATAGTTCTGTTTGTTTATAATTTTTGAAATAATGTTCATCTGCTCTTGAAATGGATCCATGTGACTCCATTATGAGTTAGGATTTTCTCATTGAGAAGAATAAATTGCTGCCATGTTTTGCTGGCTGGCCCTGTGGAGGACTAGGTGCTGTTTATGGTTTGTTTTCTCTGTCATGAGCACGTATTTTAATCCTTAGAGTATAAACTCAGCTTCTTTAAGCCCATTCCAGCTGTTTCCAATGTGGTCTTCATTTGAAAGGCCAGAGAATAACATCATTCTACACACCCTTGGAAATGGAAGGGAGACACCATTGAAGCAAAGCCAATGAAGAAGTCTGTTAGGGGGATCATGGGAAACTCACACGTGGCATGATGAACCCCTAGATGGATTTCATGCAGGATCTAATTCTTGTGTGCTCTTACCATTGCAATATTAAGCAGGGCTTGATACAACTAGATCTCACCTCTTGAAGAGTTGCGGCATGGTGATTGAGGAAGATTATAAGATAGGTCATGTGCACAGTCCTCACGCCATGCTGCTGCTTCTGATGTAGTGATCTCTTTGTAGAGTGACCACCAATATTTCATGGGTCTACTGCCTGTGAGAGATGGAGAACATTCACACTGATCTCTTAGACAATTCCTTGGGAGCTGCAAATTCCCCCAACCTGAAGTGAGGTGATCATTAGTGTCTTCCCTATGTTAATATTTCTCAGATAATATATGATGGTAAACAGTTGTGTGCTGAGCTGAAAAGCAGCTTGGAATAGAAGAGGCTGGAAGAGTTGTGCTTGAACTCAAACTTGGGCACTTCATAGCTGTGGTCAGTTGTCTAGTCACTTAATCATTTAGCTCTGAAAGTTAATTTTATCATCCATAAAATAATATAGTAATATAAATGTGTTTTTATTGATTTATTATTTTTATTGTCGGCCATGGGGCTTGAACTCTGGGCTTGGATGCTATCCCTCAGCTCTTCAGCTCAAGGCAAGTGCTCTACCATTTGAG
The DNA here is from genome assembly GCF_000151885.1 of Dipodomys ordii. Classification (NCBI taxonomy): domain Eukaryota; kingdom Metazoa; phylum Chordata; class Mammalia; order Rodentia; family Heteromyidae; genus Dipodomys; species Dipodomys ordii. Next base: position 10,030,887 of record NW_012267250.1, read on the forward strand.
CCACAGCGCCACTTCGGTTTTCTAGTGGTTTATTGGAGATTAGAGTCTTATGGACTTTCCTGCCCGGGCTGGCTTTGAACCGTGATCCTCAGATCTCAGCCTCCTGAGTAGCTAGGATTAAAGGCGTAAGCCACCAGCACCCAGCTAATATAGTAATATATTTTTAAAATAAAGTTTCTAGCCCCTCACTCACCTTTGACTCTTTCCTAAAACCCTATAGTCTATGTATCTCCAGTTTAGGGGAAGTCATCCTTGAGCTACCTCTCCCAAGCCACCAATCTTGCTGAGTCCCAGCATATTATACCTTTCTCTTCACTTAGGATCATAGTAATTCCAAGATCATGGAAGGAGATGTCAGAATTCTTATCACTGGACCTAAGATAAAACTCTTTTTTCTCTCCAGTTCCAAAAGGAATAGGTGGGGGTTATTGAACTTCTCAAAAGTTTTCTTCATGTGTGGGGGATGTTTTTGGTAGTGGTGACACTGGAGTATGAAATCAAGGCCTCATACTTAATGCCATTTGAGCCATGCCCCTGCCCTTTCCTGCTTTAGCTACTTTTCAGAAGGGGTCTCATGGTTTTCCCCCCTCAGGCAGGGCTCAGAGCATCACCTTCCTGGTTACATTTCCACATAGCTGGGATTGTAGACATGAGTCATTCAACAACCCTTCTCGTTCAACTTCTCCTGTCATTAGAGTAGGTAACAGAGCCCCCTGGTAAACAGATCATTTTCCCAGGGAAGAGAGTTTTCTGACAAGTGCTTATTTTTTGGTTCTTGATAATAACGGACCCTGTACCCTTACGGTATGTTGGCACAGAATACAAATGATTCATACTTCTTTAAAAAAAAACAGTGTGGAGGGAGGGTAAAGTCAAAGTGGGAGATGATGAATGGAAGGAGGAAGGATGGATAAATACAGTCATAATATTCAGTGACTATATGTGAAATTGGAAGCAGGAAAATTGAGGGGATGGGTAGAACTGGGAGAGATGGGGGGAGGGTTGAAATGATAAAAGGAGTGACATCGATCACTATGCATAATACTCTGAAACTGACATCTGATATGTTGAATTGAAACCCCTTTGTACAACTACTTCATTTTTTTAAAAAATTGAAGTAAAAATAAGGATTCACACAGACCCAGGCTGTACTCTCCTGACATTTTCTTGGCTCAGATGGCTCTTGCCAGGCATATCAGTATATCTCTTACTCCATGATTTGAAGCTGAGTCCAAACTCAGAACTTTCATTTCCCATCCTGCTCCTTTAAACAGTGACACTGGAGGCCTCTTTGGCAGCTTTCTTGGTGTCTGATATTTCACTTCTCACATTCCACACATTATTTTTCTTTTCCACTAAAGTTTATATCATAAAATGGAGGGCATTAGGAGGGACCCATCTCCCTGTCCAATGAAACCTGGCATATAAAAAGAACAGGAACAAAGCAACCCAATTGCTATTGTTTCCCAGTGTTGTACCTACTGAGGAAACATTCTGGTCTCTCCACACATTGACATTATTCATTGGTATATTTGGCTTTTGATTGGGTACCCTACTACCCAAACGTTCTTCTACCATTTTTTATAGTCATGGTCTAGCACCTTGAGAGGTGAGCACTATGTGAGATTGGAAAGTTTTTGTACTTCATCTTCAGGAAGGAAAAATATACCTTCTATTGGCTCCATATTTGGCGAAAGATTGCTTCCCACACTTCACAGTGAAGTTATATTTTCAATTTCTGGCTGTGAAGGAAAATGTCTGGCCAAGCCTTAGAATTTATCAACTCTGGAATCAACTCAGAGATGTAATGAGTCCATTTGGGATCAGATCAGGTCCGAAGCCCCAGTGGAACCAAAATGTCATTTATTTTCTACACACACACACACACACACACACACTCACACACACACACACACCCCTCTAATAGTGTAAGAGTAGTAGTAGCATTTTTGCCCTACCGTGTATATCAATTTCCCTTTGCCATTGAAATATTCTGCTCCAATGAAACCATCAAAATATCCAAACCTGGAATTTTTCACTGGTTTAAAGTGCCATAAAAGTACCTATAAAGTAATTGAGGTAAACTCGTGATTCAAGTACAACCCTAAAGATTTCTTATTTCTTTTTTTTCCTTTCTGAGTTGAATTGGTTCCAGACATTATTATAATATCATTTTTCAGAGTTCTATAAATAGATGGATTCTCATTTCTCCGCTTAAGCACTGTTTGCTAAATGTTTTGGCCCAAAAGTTCAGTCATTCCATGCAAGCATTAATCAATACAGGAGACATTAGTGGTTATTCACTCATATGAGATTTGACATCATTTTCCCTCAGCTTATAGGGAAGGGTAGGGAGTGGTACCTAAAAAAGATGAAGGGTCTTTTCTTCTTTGGTATAAGATGCAAATGATAAAAACATGTGTGATATACATTTCTCTAATGTCAGCCTGCTGCTTTGTGTTGAGAAAGAGAGGCAAAGCCCTGGAGGATTTTAGACTTTGTAAATATAAAATTATCTGCCTTGGTGTTTAAAAAAATAATAAAAGGGAGAAAGAGTTGGCAGGTTGCCAGATTACTTACATTACTGTAATAGATTTGCTGACCTCTGACTTGTGCTGTAGAGAAATGTATTGAATTTTTTATAATATCAGATGAGGCAGATCTAAAAAGCTAGTATACCGAGCACCATTATTTAACTTGAGATTTAGCAAAGCTGAAATCTTTTCAAACCAGCAATTTCATATATGATGATAATTTACCAGCTCAAACACTAATAAATCAAGGGTTATAATGCCATTGATTGGTTAATTTTAACTTGGGTTGATTTTTAAGTCTTCTTTATTTAAAAAGGAGGAGAAGAATGAGAAGGAGAAAAAAAATCTTGCTTTTCACAGTGACTGAATTTAATAAGAATCTCCGTGATAGCAAAAGGCTCCCCTACTGTTTCTGCTTTGGGGTGGAAAATGTTATTCTTGTATTATTCCAAGGGAAAAATAAAATCTCATGCTGCTACAAATCTTGTGCCTATGAAAAGATGTTATTTTTTAATACATGATGGCTTACCTATTTCAGATCCATTTAATGGCATCATAAATAAGCATTTTGCTAATCTGAAATGTGAAATCTGGATAATAATAAAGACCCATTTATCTACCCAGCTTTCACTTGCTCAGACTAGATGTAAATCAGGAGAGGAGGGAAAAAAACACTCTCTAGATTTCCTAATAAATATATTGCTTAGCTTGTTCAATTCTTCCAGCCTAATACCTAATACCCAGCCTGCATTCCCAAGACATGCAAGCTCTCCAGTGTAATGACTTCTTTGGAAGCTGGGTGCATTTTTTGTTTTTTATCTATACAATTTGGAAACTGATTAAATCTTTGTGGTATTACAAATATTTGAAGAATCATCATTCATGAGGCATATGCATATTGCATTATACTGGATTCTTGATTGAATTCAAACCTACACAGCATCCTGCATTAGGCAATGCTGACCTTTTATTGGCTAATGGTACTATGTGTACATGGAATGTTGAAATGTTCAGAAACCTTTCATAGCTTTCGTCTTCTTGTACTGTAAAAAATTCTAATAATCAAATGATAAGATCATATCCTGTGGGGTAATTGTGTTGTACCATGACAGGATAACTGAAAAAAAAACATTCAGTGAAAATTATACCAAACGGAAATCGCTCTATGAAACAGTGATTGTTTGTGTGCTGTGCAAAACCCAGCCCCGTTCTTCAGGGCTTAGCTGGTCATATTTCTACTTGTTTCCTTTTAACTGCTGCCTTTCTTGTTTTATTTTGGGAGCCTTTTTTCCCTGAGCCACTATAATTATCTTTCAATGATTTAGCAGGGGAAGAAAAACATTAAGTTGACCTTTAAACTAGCATATTCTCTCTCTCTCTCCCTCCCTCCCTCCTTCCCTCTTTCTCCCTTTCTCTCTCTCCTTCTGCAAGCCTTGAACAAGCAGAGCTAGTGTTGGGATTCAGTTTTACCTTAGTCATGCCTCTTTCCAGATACAAGAAACATTTAATTCCAGATTTCCTGCTTCTGGCTTTAGGCCTTTGACCAGCAAACTGAAATGTATTTTTTTTTCTTTACTGCTGTCAGCCTGCCAGCTGCTGAGCTGAGCGAAAAGAAGGAGAAAAAAATAGTAAAGAAAACTAAAATGATCCAAAACAAAAATGTTGCTCTGCCTCATGAACTTGCAAAATTGTAATATAAAATTAAAGACTCCTTGGTCATCATCTGGAGAGCTGGGTTGGCCCAATACAATCAGAGCCTATGAGGGGGCCTCTAGGGTTCTCTACTTTTTCCCTCATACCCCTCCCTACACTCTATTGCATCCTTCCCCAGAATGCAGGTTCCCTCAATTAGAGAATGGAGGTGGGGGAAGGGTGGGAAGGGTGGTGTCCACAAATGGTAACTGTTGGAATACCCAGGCTTCTGAGCTCCTTGGGTTTCTATGACAACAAAACAAAAGTAAAACAAACCTATCTGCCCAACAATAAAATATGTTTTCATTAAATTCAATTTAAACTATTTTTCCAGTTTCCAAATATTCAATGCATTTTGCTCCTGGACAAAAAAAAAAAAGAACCTGTCCCTGCCAATATTAGAAGGAATAAAGTCCTTGGCAGAACAAGGCAGAGAGAAAAAGAATTAGAGGAAAAAGAATTGGGGAGAAGGTCAGGGACTGTACAGATGAGACAGAGTCAATTCAAGTATGAACAAGATTGCTTTTTCCTCTCTTCTGCTTAGTTATGCTTTTTATTATATAAACATTAACTGCAATATTACAGTGGGAAGCAGGTATCTGGCAGCCATATATTATTTTAGTGTGTCTGCATAGAGAGAGCAGTTTCCAGTTTGAGCAGCTGTAACATGTTTAAACTCAGTTTGTAATGGGATCTGAAGATAACTATTCCCCATGGGCTGTGGTGATCTTCATGGCTGGCCCACTGCCAGTTATGAGGCTCCAAAGTATTATTCATGACTCCATGTCCGAGCATGCTCAGTAAATGGATTTTGTTTCTAATATACTATAAATTTGGATTTGATTTTCCCACAGTTTACTTGATATGTTATCAAACAATGAAGTATTTAGGTTTGCTTCCAAACATGAACAGTTGTATGTGTTTAGGTAGCTGAGATCCAGAATATGTAGTTAGAAATCCATTTTAAAATAGCTAACAACTATTCTAAATTTAGGGAAGTTTTTGCCTGGGTTTAAAATATAAATAAATAAAAACTAGGATTCCCAATATTTAAACAGCTTTCTTGTTGTCTATAAGCCAAGTACATTTTCTTCATTGAGTCAACTTGTCTTATTTAAAACAAATTATGTTGCCGTATTAAAGTTCATATTTTAAAGGCTGAGTCTTGTATTAATCCCACAGTGAGTCATTAATCATACCAAATGCATTATAAAAACTTTAATCACTGAAGTTGAAACTGAGATTGTAATGCAATCCGTGCCTTTTAATTACATCAGCTCTTTTTCCCGTTCAGATCAAGAGCTGGTCGCAAAGGGAAAACAGATTAAAACCAGAGCTGTTTGATGTTTCTCTTTTTAGAGCAATTTTATGCACTTTGTTTAAAAAGTTATGTAATTAAAATGCTTGAATTTTTCAGCCCTCTGATTTTTGTGGCTTCAGTGGTTGGTCTGCTTCCTTTTTGCTGGGACCCTCTTTTATTTGGTACCCCCTAAAAGACCTCGCAGGGCTGGCATAACCTCCTTTTAATTGTGGCCATCTTGGCCACACCCGGCTTGTCTCTACTTGACCTTCTAATCTCAGGTGTTAGGTCTATATTTCAAGCTAAATAAAAATTAAAAATTTGAAGGTAGGCAAAATAGATTGCAAATTCGAGCTCTGAGTGATGTAACCCTTGGGCAAATTATTTAACCATTTCAGTTATATCCTCTGTTATAAAGATAATAATAATAATAATAATATTCCATAGAGATTTGATGGAGATTGTGCAAATGCTCTACATAATATACGTGGCCCTGTACTAGTCTCTCCCAGAATACAATCTTTGAGTATGTGATCCACTGCTGAGTCCTGGAGCTTAGAGCACTTCTTGTCACATAGTAGGTGACTGATAAATAATGATTTGATTGTTGAGATGCTGTTGGCATTTGGCCATGGGCTGTGATGATGCTTCTATTACTGTCCTTGGTATACAGATCCACAAAACCAAAAGGAAGTCTGTCTTGCTGAGAAATGTTTAAGAAATCAAATCCTGCCAAACTGTACAACTTTCTAGAATGCATCCATATGACAGAGTCACTCAACAAGTTAATCATACTATATAGCCCCTCTCACCTCTACTTTTCCTTTCTGGTGCTTCAGTTACCCAGGCCACAGTTGAAAAATATTATGTTAGGTCCTTCAAGAAAGGAGGGCGTCGTCTATATAACTTTTACTTTTGTGTATAGCTACAATTGCTGTATTTTATTATTAGTTATGGTTGTTAATCTCTTAGTACGTCTGATTCATAAATTAAATGATTTCAGGCCTACACTGTGGGACTTGGCACACATCCCCTGAAGATACAAAGAACTGTTCTACTGAAAAAAAATAAAGCAAAGTTTCAGTGTTGATGTTCCTGAATTGGTCAACTGATTTGTCATCTGTTCTGTTCTTCATTTAGATTAATCCTCCCATATGAAAGGTTTATTAAGGGAGAGGAAGATAAGCCCTTGCCTCCAATCAAACCTCGGAAACAGGAGAACAGTTCACAGGAAAATGAGAATAAAACAAAAGTATCAGGAGCCAAACGCATCAAACATGAAATTTCAAAGAGCAAGAAAGAAAAAGAGAATGCCCCAAAGCCCCAGGATACGTTGGAGGTAAGTAGCTATGTTCCACAGAAGACCCATCTCTGAGACACATCAGGACTCCAGGTTTAATAGAATCCAAAGCTGTAGCTGGACTCTTCCTACCTGGCTGATGGCTAAGCTACAAAATCACCAAGTCTGACCCTTGTAGTTCCTAAAAGACCTCCCTAATCCATACAAACTCTTCTTTTTAGTTGAAAACTGAAATATCATGCATAATACAGAATGGGATAGGCCAAGTATAGAGTCTAGAAAGAGGAGAACATTCTGGACAAAACTGACAGGAATTGCTCAGACTTTGAGATAGAAGCAAACATTATAGCTTCTCCGAAACCAAGGCATTCCATCCTGAAGATGTGGTTCCTTGACTACTCCACAGCTTGTTTATCTGTGGAGACTGTGTGATTTTGTAGGGTCCGGGGAGGAGAGCTGTAGAAATTGCTGTGCTGTGTCTCTGCAGGATCTCATGAAAACTTGAGAGGTGTGTTTCCCTCCCATAATTGACCTCCATGCTCCAGTCCTTGGTTGAGACCAATTTAGCAAGATCTTAAGTACATATTGTTTATAGGGGAATTTTGAAGTGGTTTCTCTGAAGCCATTATTATCTCTCATATTAACAGGTAGTTTCTGAACCTTTTAAAACAAGCCTTAGCTATCCACAACCCCCAACAGCTCTTTAGTAGAAAACCCATTACTGTCAGTGCTGAGCCAGTCATGGAGGCTGATCTGGGCTCTGTTTCAACGTAAATTTAAAAAAAGAAAAGGAAGGAGAAGAAGAAGGGGGGGGGAGGAGGAGGAGGTGGAGGAGGAAGAGGAGGAAGAAGAAGAAGAAGAGGACGATGACAGCTGCCCATTAAAAACAACAACAAAAACAACTTAGAAGCCACATTTGGAGACAGCATGTTCTAGGATTCTACCCCCAAGGGAATTTTGGTGCTGATATTAAACACCCTCTAAAAATCAGGTTTATAATGAACACATAAGAGACTCCCTAATTAAACACCATTTCTCTCTCTCTCTCTCTCTTTCTCTCACTCTCTCTCTCTCTCTCACTCTCTCTCTCTCTTTCTCTCTCTCTCTCTCTCTCTCACACACACACACACACACCCCGAACTAGATTTTAACTTTCTCATCTGACTTCTTCCTTGTAAGAAAATAATACTAATACTAAGAGGAGAAATTTGGTTTTTGTGTATATCTTTACATTTATAATTATTTTAAGTTCTAGTCACTTAAAAAGGAAGGGGATGGAAAAAAAGGCAATGCAGACTTCTGAACATCTGCAAGTTTGCAAATAAATGGCCAAAAGCAAGGAAATTCCAAGTTAAGGCTTACATTCCATTCTTCCTTTATCCTGTTGGCCTGGTGATTTATTATAGGGCTCCGGATCAGTGAGTTCTATTAGATACCATATGCAAAATGCTGCCAAAGCATCAGTGGACAAACTGAAGGCTTAGGGGCCAGCTGAAGTCTGAATGCTCCATTTGCCGAAGTTTGAAACAATTGATTTGTTAGCCTTAGAAGGATCCTTAGCTCATATGTGGAGCCATCAGTTATAGAAAAAGACCATTCCTAAGAGAGGAGCTTTGCTCCCCAGAGTCAAGAAAAGCTCTGTCAGCTCCCAGGGTCCCTTGTTTCTTGGAGAGCAGCTGCCCCTTTTCAGGGAGTGGGCTGTAAGTGTATGGAGTTTCAAAGATTGTCATGTGGGGTTATCTAAAGTGCCCAGAATATCCTACCACATTCAAGATTCTAATAAAAGTCACTCGTCACCTCCAAGAGAGACACATGTGATTGACTAGATATATTTCTTGTTAGTGGCTGCGTTTAGAGATTGAGGTTTAGATTTAATTGTCATTTGTTGTTTTTAACTTTTGTTATTGTGTTTTTATTTGTTGTTTTGTGCCAGTCCTGGGGGCTTGAACTCAATACCTAGACCATAAACCTGAGGGTTTGTTTGTTTGTTTCTCAAAGCTAGTGCTCAGCCACTTGAGCTACAACTTTCCTTCCAGCTTTTTGGTAGTTTATAATAAATAGTCTCATGTACTTCCTTGCCCTGTCTGGCTTTGAACCAAGATACTTAGATCTCAGCCTCTTGAGTAGCTAGTATTACAGGCATAAGCCAATTGTGCCTGACCTATTGGCTGTCATTTATTTTATATGAGGTGCTGAACTTAACGGAGATTGGAGGGGTGATAAATCTTTCTTAGTCAAATCTCCAATCTTTAGATATTTAGATTGCAAACTGCATAGTACAAAGCTATCATTTCATACTTAACACCCCGAAGCAGCTCATAAAATACTACCTTATAAAAAAGCCTCTTGCCCTTTTCTGCCTATCTTCCAAAGCCCCCAAACCTATTTTGTAACCAGAAGTGTGAGACTCCAGTGTAGCTGAAGCCCAAAGTCACAGAAATGTCAATGGAGCTGAGTATCTCCCAGCCATACTTCAAACTATAGCCCCACCAGGCTAACAATTAAATGTAATTTGCTTTTGCACTTACTCATTTTTTTCTGTATTTTTATGTAACAAGAAGCTCAAGAGACCAATGATGATTACTAATGTAGGACAAGCCATGATATTTGTACTAGGAAAGGCAGCTATTAATGAACAAAGTAGAGGAGGACATACACTGTGCTACAAGGCTGGGACACACTTCAGTCGGTTTGAGGAAAAATATTTATGAAGTGGGTGTGGCTTTTGTTCCTAAATATCCCTAAACCAGCACCTGCAGCCTCACTCAGAGATGCAAATATGGATAAATATGGATAGCATTTCTCTTCTTGAGAGGAACAAACTTGGAGGGGTGAGATTAGGGCAGGGTAGGGGAGACCAACTCAGTACCATTTCTTCAGTGACTCTCCCACTAAGCTATGTCAAGGCAGAATGATGGTCATTTAGAAAAGGCTTGGCAGCAGCCCACTTGATCACAGATGGAAAGTTAAAATGACCTTTTAAGGTCAAAGCTTACGCAGCCACATAATGCAATTAAAAAAGGGGGGGTAGAATTTTGCCTCCAACTTCTGTGAATAGAGATAAAGCATCCTTATTATTGACTAAAACTTTTTATGGGAATGAACAGAAAAGCAATACTTGTGGTGGCATACAATTTGTGCATTTTGACAATTCTGATTTAATAGCAATGGAGTTTTCTATACTGTAGAAGGACTTAGCCTATCCTCTATGCAGATTCCATCTGCATGCTTCCTTCATATCTTAGCATTTGCTTCGTGCCATGTGATGCTGAGTAGGAATTATTAACACCTCGCCACCACTAATTTTCAGTGCATCTGTCCTAGTCAACCCCTTAGGAAGGAATTTGCTCTTTCAAAGAGAAGCAAAGAGTCAGTTTGTTAGTTGTTGTTGACGTGGGGTTGGTTAGATTTTTTTGAAAGAGAGATGCTTAAAAAAAATCTTTCTCAGAAGTGTCATAAAACACAACATGTAATTTAAAACCCATTTGGATAATTGACTGATTTGACAAGAAGACAACCTTAGAATTAAAGTATATATTAGAATCAAGGAGTGACAGGATGGTATACCACCAGCACATAGCACTTTGCTATTTTGATAGGTGTCTCATAAGGTACTGGAGTGAATATGCATATTTGCCTAATGTTTCTGTAATTTAGATTTCTTTGTTTAGAGCCATGATTGGGGAGTAATAAAGCCTTACAGAAACTCAGGGAGCTGATTGACAACCTGTTTTCAAGGGAAACTGCTGTGTGTGGTATTTTATTTCAAAGCAGAGCATGTTGGTGTAGTTGGTTTTCTTCTGACTATCTTCTGAAATATTTTATTAGGTGTCATCAGAACAAGAGAAAGAACATGAGACTTTAAACCCGAAAAGTGTCACCGAGCCTCTCCCGGTAGCAGACATAAAGAAAAAAACGGAGGGGTTCCAGGATTTTACACCAAGACCCCTGGTGGCCCGAGCAGACCCAGGGAAAGACGGTGAAGCTGACCAAGGTTCCAGCAGTGAGAAGGAAGCCGAGGAGGTGGGCGAGAAGGGCTCTGCACCCCCGCTCCCCAGCACATCCCTCGCCCCTGAAAGGGATCCACCCCCAGCACCTGCGGTCGGCAAACCACCCCTCTCCTCTGCCAGTGCCCTGGTGGACTCAAAACAAGAAGCCAAACCTTGCTGTTTGGCAGAGAACCCCGACAGTGACCTCCAAGACACATCCTTTTCCAGCTTCCCTGCCACGCAGCCATCACTGGCAAGCCAGAATGAGGTAGAAGATGACAAGCTTCCCGCCATGGCCGATTACATTGCCAACTGCACTGTGAAAGTAGACCAGCTGGGCAGTGACGACATCCACAATGCACTGAAGCAGACCCCCAAGGTCCTTGTGGTCCAGTCATTTGACATGTTCAAGGACAAAGACCTGACTGGACCCATGAATGAGAACCATGGACTCAATTACACACCCCTGCTCTACTCCAGGGGCAACCCCGGCATTATGTCCCCGTTGGCCAAGAAAAAGCTTTTGTCTCAAGTGAGCGGGGCCAGCCTCTCCAGCAGCTATCCCTATGGCTCCCCACCTCCTCTGATCAGCAAAAAGAAGCTGATCCCCAGGGATGACTTATGTTCTGGTTTGTCCCCGGCCCACCACAGCCAAAGCACTGACCATATGGCGGTCAGCCGGCCATCCGTGATTCAGCACGTCCAGAGCTTCAAAAGCAAGCCCTCAGAGGACAGAAAGAGCATCAACGATATCTTTAAGCACGACAAACTGAGTCGATCAGATGCCCACCGCTGCAGTTTCTCCAAGCATCACCTGAGCTCCTTGGCTGACTCCTATGTCCTGAAGCAAGAAATTCAGGAGGGCAAGGAGAAACTATTAGACAAGAGGGCACTCCCTCATTCCCACATGCCTAGCTTCCTGGCAGACTTCTACTCGTCTCCACACCTCCACAGCCTCTACCGTCACACTGAGCACCATCTTCATAACGAGCAGGCTTCCAAGTACCCCTCTTCCAGGGACATGTACAGGGAATCGGAGAATGGTTCTTTTCCTTCTCATAAACACCAGGAAAAGCTCCATGTAAATTATCTCGCTTCTCTACATCTGCAAGACAAGAAGTTGACCTCTGCAGAAGCCCCTACAGATGATCAGCCCACGGATTTGAGCCTTCCCAAGAACCCACACAAACCAACTGGCAAAGTCCTGGGCCTGGCTCACTCGGCCACAGGACCCCAGGATAACAAAGGCAGCTCCCAGTTCCAAGTCATCAGCAGTCAGAGCCGAGACTGTCACCCTAAAGCCTGCAGGGTATCTCCTATGACCATGTCAGCCCCTAAAAAATACGCTGAATCGCTTTCAAGATCGGGCAAACCTCACCACGTGAGACTGGAGAATTTCCGAAAGATGGAAGGTATGGTCCATCCTATCCTGCATCGGAAAATGAGTCCTCAGAACATAGGGGCAGCACGTCCCATCAAGCGCAGCTTGGAGGATTTGGACCTGGTGATTGCTGGGAAAAAGGCCCGGGCTGTGTCTCCTCTGGACCCGTCCAAGGAAATGTCCGGGAAAGAGAAGGCCTCTGAGCAGGAGAGTGAGGGCAGCAAGGCAGCCTATGGTGGGCATTCAGGGGGTGGATCGGAAGGCCACAAGCTTCCCCTCTCTTCCCCTATCTTCCCAGGTCTGTATTCTGGGAACCTGTGCAGCTCAAGCCTCAATTCCCGGCTTCCAGCTGGATATTCTCATTCTCTGCAGTACTTGAAAAACCAGACTGTGCTTTCTCCACTCATGCAGCCCCTGGCTTTCCACTCGCTTGTGATGCAAAGAGGAATTTTTACATCGCCCACAAATTCTCAGCAGCTCTATAGACACTTGGCTGCAGCCACACCTGTGGGAAGTTCATACGGGGACCTTTTGCACAACAGCATCTACCCTTTAGCTGCTATCAATCCTCAAGCTGCCTTTCCATCTTCCCAGCTGTCATCCGTACATCCTAGTACAAAACTGTAAGGCCTGCTCTGCCCAGAATCTCCAAATGGCCAGCCTAGTGGTATAGCTTCACACCGAATCCTGGGGTGATAGCTTGCAGAGTTAGAAGTTAGTATTCCTTCTAATCTAGGTGGGGGCATATGATTAGTCCCCAGCCATAGAGGCCAAGAGGGGACGTGAACCTGCCTGATTTTTCTGGGACGACGGCAGCCTGGCTGATCAGTCTTGATCCCCACCCAACACGGATGCCCTGGTACCTCTAGATCATTTGTTTTTTTTTTTGCATCTGGGTCTTTCTGAGGGGATTTATATATATCCAGAAAGAAATTAAGGGACCCCCTCCCCATCTGAGTTTGGATGATCAGGAAACAACCTGGGCAAAAACAGGAGCAGGCTTTTCAAATGGAGGGGCGGGAAAGAGACTGGCAGAACATAGCCAAGGGTTGCCCCTCTTTCCATAAACCTCTCCACGTTCAATCAATGCAATGTATAGAGAAACTTCAGTAGATCTTTCATTTTTGACACTATTAAACAATCCAGAGAAGTAAACACTGTTAAATTAACTGTATATATTTGCTTCTTCAATCCACCAATATCATTGTTTGCTCACCTAATTTATATACAGGTAGTTCAATTTTTCTCCCTGTTCCTCTTGTTCCCCTTCACCACTCCTTTACCCTTTTTCCCCCTTTTTTTAATTAAACATTATCACCTTTGTTTTAAGGTCCTTTGTTTTTGTTTTAGCTTTAGGTTTTTGTTTGTTTGTTTGTTTTAAAAGCTGACTGACTTTCCAAGTTGTTGATGTGTGTGTATAATTTTTTCACATCTTACCATTTTGAGCAGCTTTGGGTGGTCAAGTTATTGTTTACAAATTGAAGCAACTGAGTCTAGTGGAACAAATGAAAACGAAACAATCGGGCACGCAGTGGTGCAAAGAAGGTTCTGTTTTTGCAAACCTGCAACTGGCGGGTTTTGTTCCTCATAAACGGCAGAGTTGAAAGAGTGTACACACTGCTTACCCAGCCAAATGCTTTGCTTTGAAGTATTGGGTTATGTGAAAATATCAAGCATTGTACTAACCTTATCTAGGCTGTGAAACTGTCCTGCATACCAGAGGAATCATAAAAAACCAAAACCTTACTGGCAGCAAACTACCGAATAACAACAGAATCTAGAAGACATACTTATGGGCTGCACAGATATTTTAGGAATTTCAGCAATTAGAACAGGAGCCAGAATGACTTACATTGGTGTTGGCACTGCTCCCATCAAATGATCTGGGAAATGGGGTTGGAAAGAGGATGAAACTCAACTGTCCAGCAGGAGGAGGAGCAACTGAAGGTCTGATCACCGGCCAGCTTTCCTAGACCATGGCCTGTTGAGTTCTAGGCAGTTACTGTTTCATCAACTGGCTTTTGACATTCCCAAGAAGGCTCTCCCTTCTTTGGGAAGTATTGGCATACTGGATTCCATTTCCAAAAAGTCATCCTCTTTGGGTGCATGGGGTGTGAGTTTGGTGTGCGTGCACACACATATAAGGTGGTTCGCATAGGTTTTTTAGCCACCTGGAAGTTCCATCCACTGAACTTTTTTTTTATTGTTGGAAGTGAGTGATCAAGCTGTTCGTGCAATCCAAAGATGGGGAGAATACATATTGCAGTTCTCACCACTTTATTCCATTTGCTCCTGAGATGTAACAGCACGGTGAACACCTTTCCTAACTATCTTGAAAAATGGATCGATAGTGGATTTTCTTTCCCATCCCACCCACCCCTGCTGAAAAATGCTTTGACCAAGTCCCCAGCCCACTCTCCCCCCTCCCAACACTACCAGTAGACTTTAGAACCATAGTTAACCAAGTCTTTTACCTCTGAGATATTTAAGTCTATGAAAATTGATGACAATTTTCAACTTCTAAATAGGTAACAAATAGGTAACTCGACTGCAAAACTAAGCAAAACCAATAACAGAGAAACTGCGGCTCTTACACAAAGCCATGCATGCCGTGCTTTTGTATTGAAAATGTCTCCATGATATGAAGCCAAATATTCCATGTAACATACTTACTATCCAAAGGTGGAAACAAAAGAATGTAGAGATCCAGTGTTAAGAGTTCCATTTGCTTCAATTAATTATTTACCTTCCTGTGGAATAATATATATATATATATGCATATATATATTTAATAGAACCATAGATAGACTAGTAGAATTTAGATTATAAATGTGTGAATGCAGATTATCCTGCTATTGCACAAGTATGAGGGGGGAGGGGGGAAATCTCAATTCCAGCTGGTATCATGCTGGCCAGGACAGGACACATTTAAAAAAAAAAAAGAAAAAGTTGCACTAGATTGAAAGGTCACAGAATCAGAGGACATGGAAGAAAAGTGAACTCTGGTGACTCTGCAGTTGACATGGGCTAGATCTGATGTGGTTTCTATGAGCTCATTTCTCAAAAGAGAAGGGGGCCGATTGTCCCCGGTAGAGCTCACCTATCTATTTGGAATATAGGGTGTGTTGTTTTCCCCTCTACAGTGATTTCAGTGTGGTTTCATCATGTTGGAATTCGATCACACCATTTTCAAACAATGTTAACATAGTCCAGCTTTTGTTTTTCTCATCTCTTCTGAGAGGAGACTCACTGTTTCTGTCTGAGGAAGCCCATGGCCTCGCCAAAACATCAGGATAAATAAAGAGAGATGTGGGTATATGTTCCCAACAGAAGCTGTATGCTATTTGTTTTAAAACTCTGAACAGAGATCTTGGAAATCTTTCAAAAAGAAAAAAAAAACCAATACTGAATTCTTCATTGGCTGAGAACCACATTTTAAAAAGTCTTAAATAGGGCTTTGTTTGCATTGTTTGAGTTCAAGGGGCCTTATTATTGAATGGAATTGCACAAGTCTGCTTTTGTGCAATCAAACCATTGTTATTGGTGGTTCTATAAAGGAAACTGGAATCTAATTGGCATTGGAGTCATAAATCTATTTACTGAGTGTGGCTTCCAAGAAATGTTGCAATTCAGAATGCACAAAGTCCATGATTTATTGGAGATTCAGAGATTCCAAATAATATTTTTCAAAAACCTTACCATATGAACTTCTGGTCCAGCTTTTGGCAACTCAATATTTTTTTCTTCAAAAAATTTACTTTTAATTAAAAAAAAAACCCAGCCCAACCAAGTTCTAGAACTAAGTATTATTCTATGAATGATTTGAACTTGGAATATTTGCCACAGGACTGACTTTATTTATTTACTAGCTAGAAGCTCTTTTAAGTTCACTTGTTTATCAGGGCATATACAGAAGGGTTTCTCCAAACTCAAATGCTGACTGTACAACTTTCTGACCTGGTGCATGAATTCTCAAGTACTGTATTTCACTGTGTTCGTGTGTCTGATGAACATTTTAAGGTGATCCCACAAAAGAAAAATATTTTGTGTAGTGTGCCTTCAAAGAGAACCATTTATTTCTCTTCACTTGTCCCACAAAGTCACATTTGGTGGTGGTTGGCCAAGTCCCCTCTGGTCTGGTTTTACTCTTGTCTCAATTTTAGAGAGAAATAAGAATGATTTTGCCCTGGTGAGACCCACACATTACAATCATGATCCTGAGCACTTAAACTCCAGTGCTGACTATTGATGTATTTGATATTTCTGCTTGTCTCCCCATGGTTGAAATATGTCTGAAGAATAGCAGCATAATCTCTTGGCTGTTTATACTTTTTTAAACTTGACTGTGTTGTAAATATTGTATACTTTTGGTGATTCCAGCTATGTAACCTCTATGCTCTGTAAGGTGATGATTTGTATATAGTACCATGGCCCAGTGATATTATATAGTTTCCCAATGGAGAGGTTACTGAGTAACCTTTGCATTAGTTTAAACACTACCAGATGAATGCTGAGCCAACTATAAACACTCAATTTTGTATGTTTTCCAAATTGTACTTATTACTGCTTTTGATACTGTATTACGTGCCAATAGTTTCCCAATCACATAGCAGGCAAGAGATATTTTGTACTTTTTGATCCACTGTAATATTTAATAAAAAATGTTACTATCTGTTTCTTTTTGCCTGTCTGTCACTTCTTCCTAAGGAGCCCTGTGGGACTGTCTACCTTCTGGTCTCTAAATTGCATGACGATGATGACGATGATGATGATGATGAAGAAGGAAAGGATGTCTGAAGGATATTAGTCAGTTACTATATATTATCTCTAATCTTCACAACCTCACGTGAACATGGCTGTGTCCATTTTACTGATGAGAAAGCCAAAACAGCAACTTGCCCATGAGTAACAAATGACAAGGTCAGGACTTGAACCCAGGGCTTCCACAAAAGTTCCTGTTTATTAGATCAGTCAACAAAGATGTACTCATGTCTCAATTGCTAGGTAATACTGGTGAGAGGTCTAAATACAATGACAAGCAAAAGATAAACATCTCTGGAACTTAAATCTCATGGGAAAGAGTTCATCTAGTAGTCCCCCCTGTATATGTGAAACCTCAGCCTGACCTAGTTCTGGGGTAGAAGAGTTCCATATCTGAAGTGACACATGTAGAGGAAGTGGTGACTAACGTGATACATGGAAGATGAGCATGAGCTGAGTAGGTAAGAAAGAATTGGGAAAGAAGTCATTCAAGCACAAGGTAAGATGTGTGTAAAGGCCCCGAGGCAGGAACCTGTTTGTCTTCTTATAGGAATAGAGGGGAAAAGGCCTTTGTGGCATAATCATGATGCTGAGGGAATGAAGTTAGGTGAGATTAGAATGCCCCAAGGAACACAGCTCATTGGTCTTTATCCAAAACAAGACGAGAGATGAAGTGGGGAGGTGACGTGTGAAGATTTGTCTTTTCTAACACCACTCTCCAGAGGGCTACCGCCCGCAGGCCTGGCTAGCAGCCTGACATCAAGGCAGTGGTCATTTTTGACTAAGCCGGTGGAATAGAATAGTGGGCACATTTCAAAGTTAGTTGGGCAGAAAAATGAAAAGGATTAGTGATGATGAAGGGAGACAATTGATGGTGGAATATTCAGGAAGGTGAAAACTCTGGGAAAAGTACTCTAGAGGCTGAATTCTATGTCTTTTATTTCTAAACCTAGGGGTGATGGACAAAGATTTCTAATTTTTCCCTTGATCCTCTACCTCTAACGATTCCATTGGCTTGGCTTAGCTTACTATTAGTTGAAATGAGGTGTTTATAAAATAATATGCTGTGCTTTCTCTGTATAGTGAGACCCAGAGGTGAGGAAGAAAGGACATGGATCAGGACATGACTTTGTGAACAGCCTTGGCTTAAGACTCCACCACCTGATCAGGCCTTTGAATAAACAGAAACGAAAGCATAGCAAGCACGTTATCTGAACTCTGGAGGAGAAAGAAACCTACATTTTAGGCTGAGCACAGGTGGCTCACACCTGTTATCCTGGCTATTCAGGAGGCTGAGCTCTAAACATCATGATTCAAAGTCGAGCACAGGCAAGAAAGTCCGTGAGACTCTTCAATTCATCACCTAAAAGTCAGATGTGAAGCTTCTGACTCAAGTCGTAGAGCACTGGCCTTGAGAAAACCAATCAAGTAAAAACAGGAGGCCTTGGGTTCAAGCAGTGCCGGTAATAAACAAAAAATAGAAGCCTACCTTCTGATTGAAAGGTACAGAACCCTTTTGCTCATTTTGGCTGAGTCTGAAGGCCTGCCCATCCCTCTAGGTTCAGAAGGAACTGCTAGGGGAGGATGTTCACACTGCCCTCCTCTTTCAGAATATCATCCACCCAGCACCCTAAAATTATGAAGGAACCAGCCCCTTGATTCCCTGGCCCTCATTCTAACACACGTGAACCTCACCATCTCATCCAAGGTGAATTACCCTGAGTACATCAAAGGACCACTGTTCCATCTCCGACACATTCGGACTTGTGCTTGTGGCTTCCATACTTGATTCATACACAACAGGAAACATCATGACTTATCTATTATTACCAGGCCTGGTTGGCAAATATTGTTGGGAAGGGATGGTGCTTTTGCTAAAGATGTCCCTCATAGAGCAAAAGCAATGAAATTGACCAGTGATACATTCCAGGAAAGTGGCCAAAGTGGACAGATGTTTTAGGTCTGATAGTGATAAGGAAATAGACAATTTTTTATATATATCAACAAGTACATGAGGGGCAGAGATGTTAAAGAAAGTATAACCTTCGTGGATTGACCTAAAGAGCACACTAAATCACATTCATTTAGGCTTCCTTCATTAAAATTCCTGAAGTTTTCATTTTCCAGGCAGAGGATTAAGAACATTGTAAAGCATTTAACCTGCTTCAAAGAATAAAGAATATTTAATCACTCTGGCCATGACCATAGCCTGTCTCCTGTGTGTGAGTAGTTTGCTGGTTCCCTGAGTAGTTAGACACTACTACATGGATTAATCTTAAAACTCTCTCTAGAGCACAGATGTCTAAATAAATTTCCTGGGATGGAAAGATTGAAAAATTCAGTAGCCAATAGATTGGTGTGGCTACTGAACCACTAAAATGTGCTTAGTAGGGGCTGGGAAGGTGGCTCAGTGGTAGAGTGCTTGCCTTGCATGCCTGAGGCCCTGCGTTCGATTCCTCAGCACCACGTAAGCAAAAAAAGCCGGACGTGGCACTGTGGCTCAAGTGGTAGAGCGCTAGCCTTGAGCCAAAGAGCTGAGAGACAGCGCCCAGGCCCAGAGTTCAGGCCCCACAACCACCACCACCAACAACAACAACAAAGAAATGTGCTTTGTACCACAAAGGAACTTACTTTCATTCTATTTTGTTCTCTTTAGTATGAATTTAAATATTCACAGATTGCTAGTGGATATTTCCTAAGACAATACAGATCTAGAAGCCCCAGCTGGCCAGTGCACATATAGAGTTAGCCCCACTTACAGAGAGGTCGTTAGATGCTAATTAACACAGCAAAGCAAGTGACATGGTGCCTTTTCTTAGACAAAACTGTTCATTAGGATTGACAGTGGACCTTACACTATTTTTCACTCAGGATTTATACCTAGATGCTTAAATACCTACTAAATGATAAAGTAAATTATTGAGCAAGCATTACAAGATATCTACCATTACAGCACCTTGGAACTCACAGCACAACCTTCTATATTAAATTTGCTTGGTGATATTTGAATGCAACTCTCAGGAAGTCTGGGAAAGGCTATATGTGACTAGGAGGGCACTCAGTGAGAGAGAGAGAACCAGGTAGGAAGAGGAAGAACTAGAGACCATGGAATGGATCCATGGTAAACCTATCTTCAGTGCTCTAGAGCCAGTTCTTCAAATCTGAGTCTGTTGCCTCATGGCTCTTTCACACAGCAGACCAATGACAGCTAATGAGTTTGATTGGCTATGCCACCTGGGATTGTTTAAATGTTTTAGTTGGTATTAATTCACCTGATCCTCATTACTTTCCGTGGGTGTAAATATGATATCAATTCCTACTTTACAGTTGAGGAAAACAAGGTATAATTAGCTTCTAATATCCAGTCAAAATGAGCAGAGCTTACCCTTTGCACTAGAAAATTCCCTTTTGCCTTCAGTTTGTTCTTATTCTGTGCATCTCCTTCTATAGTCCCTATTCCAATCCTGAAATTCCAGTGAGTAGCCAAAAGCAATGAGTCACAGAAGCCTAAGGTTGTTTGTCAAATGAATGGGACCGAAAAAAGAGAGTGAGAGAAAATAAGAAAAGAGAGATCAATCAGTAATATTAAGAAAGAAAAAAGTAAATGATGCAGTAGACTTTCTAAATGGAAAATAGTACTAGTTTTAAAATTAAAAGTTGGTAAACATGAACAAAAGAGGTTGTTTATTAAAAGAGGTAGAAATGAGCAAAGTTTTCTCAAGAAGAAATAGAAAACTTACATAATTACAAATCTATAAGAAGGCAAGGGGTAGGAGGCATAGCTCAGTTTGTAGAGTGCTAGCCAATGAGCCAAAGCATTAGGTACCAAGGTCAAGTCCTAGTGTCAGACTAAAAAAACAGAAAAGAAGGCAAATGTTTGTCAACAATATAAATACCACAGCCATGGTGCTGGGAAGGTGGCTCAGTGGTAGAGTGCTTGTCCTGCATGCATGAGGCCCTGGGTTTGATCCTTCAGTACCACATATGCAGAAAAAGCCAGAAGTGGCACTGTGGCTCAAGTGGTAGAGCTGAGGGACAGCGCCCAGGCCCAGAGTTCAGGCCCCACAACTGACAAAAAAAAAACACAAAACAAAACAAAAAAAACATAGCCAGATTATTTTAGGACTGCTTTAGACAAATGAAAAAGAGGAAAAGATTGCCAATTCTTTTCATGACTTTGTAACTTAAATACCAAAAACTTAAAATGGACAGTGAAAGATGGTAAACATAGAGACCAATCAATACTTACTACCAGATACAGAAATCATGAGTAAAATACTAGCTATAAATCATGTGCTTATATAAGTATGTATGCACAAACACATACATACATGTACATATGTTCATATGCTAAAACAACATTTTAAGCATATTGTAATAACCTTACATCCTAATGGAGAGTTTATTCTAGAAATACAAAATGATGTATTTTAAATAGTATGTATACTAATCAACTAAGCAAGATGTTAAACTATTGGAATAAAATTAAGTTGGATCCTTTCCTTAAACATACCAATGAATTCCCGTGGGTTAAGGATTACAATATATAATATGAAACCATAAAACTGCTATCTTGAAGAGAAAATTGGATAATCTTTTATATGGCCTTGAGATAAGAAAAGCCATTCTAACCATGACTTGAAATTGCTCTGCTAACCATTGAAAACAGATCGATCATTTTACCTACATAAAAACAAATCTTCCACGTGCAAAAAATAAACAAATTCAAAACATTTAGTTTATTTTGTGAATAGATATTTGCAACTCAATACAAAGGGATCATTTCTTTAATAGATAAAGGGTTTCTAGAAGTCATGAGAAAGGGAAAATGACAATAATAAGTGAACGGTTGAATTATTATTATTTTTGTTCAGTGAATTTTGATAAATGGATTCAGCCAAATAGCTGTCTAGCAATATCGCTGGGGAATTGGGTCCAGGACTCCTAGATGCTGAAATCAATGGATGCTTAAGTCTCTAATACGATGGCATTTGCCTATTATTTACACACATTCTCTTATATACCCTAAACTGTTTCTAAATTACTTTTGATACCAAATGCAACACAATGCTGTTCAAATGATTGTTAGACTATATCTCTTAGGGAAAAATGACAAGAAAAGAAAGTGCATGTGCAATTAAAACATTTTCAACCCTATTTGTTGAGCCTTTATTATAACATCCATGAATATGAGCAAAGCAATTGGCTTTATATCCAAGAACAAAATATAGCACACCAAATGTTTCTTCACAACACTTCACAACCAATTATCTCATACTGACCCAGAAGATAGTAACTTTTTCTACCATCAGAGATTAATTTTCCTTGTTTTTAGTATTTTTTTTAAATTGGGGGCACTCTGATTTTTTACTATCACATTATTGCTTTTGCTATCATGTCCTGGGTTGGCTGCCATGTGATGTGAATATAATTAAATAAATAAATAAAAGGTGTGAAGTTTAGAGAGGACAAAACAACAAACAATGACTATTCATCTGGAGGATCCAAGAGAGTGTATGGATAAATCATTATAATAAATGGGAGCTCAGCATACCAGCTGGATATAGAATCAAAACACCAGCCAGATATGGGTGGTTCATGCCTGTAATCCCATCTACTCAGGAGACTGAGATCTGAGGATTAAGGTTCAAATCCAGCCTGGGTAGGCAACTTCAGAGACTTTTATCTTCAATTTGCTAGTAAAAAGCCATTAGTGGAGGTGTGGTTCAACTGAGAAAGTGCCAGCCTTCAGCAAAAAAGCAAAGGGAGAGTTCAAAGCTCTGAGTTCAAGACAGAGGTCCTGAGTTCAAACCTGAGGCTCTCAGTTCAAGCTCTAGTAGTAGCACAAAGAAAAAGACTAACAATCCAAAGTTTTTATCACCAGCAACAACTGGGTGATATTTTTTTAAATTCCATTAACAACAACAATAAATCCAAAATGAGCCTAGGAACTAAATCTAAGAAAATAATTTGGGAAATGGCGCTGTGGCTCAAGCAGTAGAGCACTCACCTTGAGCTGAAGAGCACAGGGACAGTGCCCAAGCCCCACGACAGACAAAAAAAAAAAAAGAAAGAAAAGAAAAAGAAAATAATTTGGAAGGCAATTTAGCAAAATGTAGCAACACTGTAGATGTGCTTACATTTTTTTTTTACAATCTCAGTAACCCTCACACTCAAGTAAGGAGTATATATGGAGCACCTAGTGCAGGATTCATTCTAAATACATCCCAATAATACAACACCAAAGTTGGTCAACAACTCATGGATAATTAAGTAAGCAGAATAAAATGCAGTCTTTTTTTTTTTTTTTGTCAGTCGTGGGGCCTGAACTCTGGGCCTGGGCGCTGTCCCTCAGCTCTTCAGCTTAAGGCTAGTGCTCTACCACTTAAGCCACAGCACCACTTCCGGCTTTTTCTGCTTATGTGGTGCTGAGGAATCGAACACAGGGCCTCATGCATGCAAGGCAAACACTGAGCCACCTTCCCAGCCCTGCAGTCATTATTTTTTAATCTCTACATATCAATGTAAAGAAGTATGAAAACTTAATAAAGAAAGGCTCACACAGTCTGAATTAAAGCCCTGGAACTAGCAAAAGAAGAAAAAAAAGCCATTATTTTTATAGCATAGACATATTATATAATAGAACATAATATTCTTCCGAGTTTTAAGCTAAAGCCAAAGACTTGCATTTTTATGTGGCAGACTGCTTTAAATCACAATCCAAAAATGTACACTGGTGATTCCAGTGTGAGAGGTCTAGCATGAGAGGTCTGTTTACAACATGGAGGAAGTCAGGACCCCAAATCTGAGGCCTAGAGGGTGTATACAGTGTGAAAAAAAAAAGCCTACAGTCAATGTGTTACAAGAACAAACATGGGCATTCAATTGGGACTCAGAGAAGGCTTTTAGAAGGAACTGACTATTGGGCAAAGATCTGAGTCCATTAAATTTCACAAGAGAGCATGAGCTGTCCTAGGAATTGAGATGGAGGGAGAGAGGAAGGAGACAGAGATGCTTGTGCACATACATGTGCGCGCACACACACACACACACACACACACGCACACACACAGAGGAAAAAGGAGAAGAGAAGGAAGAGGAGGACGAAAAGGAAGAGGAGAAAGAGGAAAAGGAGGAGGAGGAATCATGGCTGGGAGGAGGAAACAGGACTTTCTTGGGAAAGTATCTGAGAAGCAAAATAATGAAATGTGGACTTAGAAATCTGAGAAGCAAAATAATGAAATGTGGACTTAGAGATCTGACTTAAAACCAGAGCACAGATACCCATAAAATAGTTAAATATTGGTTGAATCAATGACTTACAAACCTGTGGAACAATTTACATTCAAAACAGAGTATCAGGCCCAGGAAACCAAGAGAACCAACTGAAAACTGTAAGAAATAAAGAATCCAGAGGAGAGATGTCTCTGTCTCTCTCCACTCTGTACCCCTCTGTGTCTCTGTATCTGTCTGCCTGTCACTCTCTCTCTAAATATATATACATAATGGTTATATATATATATATAGTTACATATAGTTATAGTTATATATTTATATAATAGCTCTTCCTAAACCATTACTTTTTTAGACATTGTTAAAAGATCCCATTTAAAATAGGAACCCAAAGGATCCAAGGGATAAATGTAAGGAGTAATTTTCAGGACTTTTTTTTTTATTAAAAATACTCTAATAATCTAGGAACTAATTCAAAAAGACTTAACATCGAAAGACAAACTATGGCCTTTGACAGAAAATTATCACTTCCTCCTAAATTATTTTAAAAATTGGAATAAATCCCAACTGAAATAGCAAATTTTGACATATTAGTCTAAGCTAAAATAATATTAGTTCCTTTATTAAAAAAACTAATTACACAGATTAATCAGAAAAGTTCTTGAAAATGAAAAGTAGTATGAAAAATTAGCATATTCTGATAACTAAAACTATTATAAAATATAATAATGAAAATAGACTGGTATTAGGGAAAAAATAGACCAAGAAGTGAGAATAAAGTCTGGGTATGATGGTACACTGTGGCGACTGGGTTTGAAGGGTGATTGGGCTACATAGCAAGACCCCGTTTTTCTCAAAGGAGAGAGAGACAGACAGAAACACTGAGAGAGACTGAGACATGGAAATAAACAGTGAGAGATAAAGAAGAGTAGGAGAGGAGAAGGAAGAGGAGGTGGAAAGAAGGGAAGAAGAGAGAGAGGAAAGAAGAGAAGGAAGAGGAGGGAAGAGAGGAAGAAGGAAGGAAATAAACCAAATTCCTATGAGAACAGAAGCAATGTTGACATTTCAAACAGTAAGAAAAGGTGATTAGCAACCAATTCATGGTGTAGGATCAACAGCTAACTGGAGGGAAAAGTAAATCTAGGTCCCTACTTAATTGTAATATTACATTAATTTCTAGTGGATCAACAATTTAAATGCAAATAAAGGAACTTTAAACATTCTAAAAATCAATCCCCAACTTTATGAAAACATGTTAAAAATATGCAAGATTCTGAGAAAACTAAGTGGTTAAATTCATGCTTATGGAATAAGAAAGATCTTTCTTAGAAGGACTCAAACACAGAAGCCTCAGCGAAAAAGATTGATATCTGATGATATAAAAGTTGTGATGGGGAAAGAGAAGTGACATCTGAGAACACATCTATGTTACATGACGGAAAAAGGTTCATTTGTTTCATTTTTTAAAAAAGCAAAAACAAAAACAGGGGGAGGGGAACGGACAAAGTATTTAAAGAGGCAATTACAAAAAAGTGAAAACAAAAAGTAGTCCGTGAATACTAAACATGTGCTCAATATTACTCATAGAAATGTAAATTAAACAGCAATTTGAGATTATTTTTAATGCAGATTGTAAGAAGCTACAGAGATGACGGTCTGTTCTGAGAAGGCCAGGAAGGCTCAAGCATTGTGGTGGATTCATTCAGTGCTGAAAGGAGACTTGGCAGAATCAATCTAATTTTAAAACTACATATTATTTTACATAACAATTACTCTGCTAGGAGTTTTCCTATATAATTTACCTGCAGATGTTGCGCAAAAGCTATGTACAAATGTGTTCCCAATAGGATTGTTTGTGCTAGAGAAAAAGGAGAAGTAAACTACCAATAAAGGATTTAGCTGCATAATGTATAGAGTCCAAATATGGTGGAGTAGTTTGCAGCTTTGAAAAAGCATGAAGTATTTGTGAATTCTCAGGGAAAATGGCAGAAGATGGTGAGTACAGAATCATCCCTTCGCTGTCAATTTTATAGGAAGAATTAGATATGCAATTATATATGTATAGACACATTTTCTTGAAACAATAAAAAAATACTGGAGCTACCTTTGTGGCAGAGACATAGAGATGAGGTATGAAGCTTTTATATCTTTTATACTTAACTATTTTTTTTTGTTTTGGGTTATTTCTATTTTTATTTTTTTAATACCAATCCTGGGCTTAAACTCAGAGCCTGGACATTGTCCCTGAGCCTCTGTATCCTCAAGGCTAGCGCTCTACCACTTGAGCCACAGTGTCATTGCTGGCTTTTTCTGACTAGGTTATTGGAGATAAGAGACTTACAGACTTTCCTGCCCAGGCTGGCTTCAAACTATGATCCTCAGATCTCACCCTCCTAAGTAGCTAGGATTACAGATACGAGTCACCTGCGCCCAGTGACAACTGGGTTTTTTAATTATCAACACAAAAATGATTATCTAAATAGTGAGATAATAGGCTTTTTTCTTCTTTAAATGTATGAAATAAAAATATAAAAAGGGGGCTGGGAAGGTGATTCAGAGGTAGACTACTTACCTCTCATGAATGAGGTCCTGGGTTCGATTCCTCAGCACGACATAAACAGAAAAAGCAGGAAGTGATGCTGTGGCTCAAGTGGTAGAGTACTTTCCTTGAGCTGAAGAGCTGAGGGACAGCGCCCAGGCCTAGAATTCAAGCCCCACAACTGACCAAAACAAAACAAAACAATATATATATATATATAAACAATATACATATATATACATATATAAATAAAAGGCAAGGAGAATGGAGTGATAAGGAAAAAAGACACTAGGAAGGTGTTTAACAAAAGGAAAAACTAAAGCCCCAAACTGTAGCCATGGCACAGCACTAGGGTTCTGGGGGTTTCCAGAGCAGGATACTTTCCAGCATCTTCCAGACAGCCTTGCTTGCTCCCATATGTAACTATCAGGGAACTCAGCTTTAACACCAACAGGGTTAAAATAAATGAAAGGAAATCAGACATTAGAAAGAATATCATTATGATTTGTGCAAGCATTTCCTCTCTATAGATAAAATTGAGTAAGATGACAAAAACAGATACAAGTTCACCTCTGGCCTCTCAGTTACTTCCCCTGTTCTTTGTTGGGCAGACTAAGACAGCTGAAACCCTTCCCACTTCCTTTGGACTCTACCTGCTCCCATAGCTTGGGATCTTGGCTTCCCCCCTCCACCATGCACTACCCTCCCCCTCCATACTCCGGTCGTGGGGCCTGAACTCTGGGCCTGGACACTATCCCTCAGCTATTCAGCTCAAGGATAGCGCTCTGCCACATTAGCCACAGCACCATTTCCGGCTTTTTCTGCTTATGTGGTGCTGAGGAATCGAACCCAGGGCCTCATGCATGCAAGGCAAGCGCTCTACCACTGAGCCACCTTCCCAGCCCCACCACTCACTTTTTAAAATAAGTTTTTTATTGTGAAAATACTGTACAGAGGGGTTACAATCACATGAGCAAGGCAATGAGTACATTTCTTATCCAGCATTGTTGCCTCCTCCTTTGCTTTTCCCCTACCATCCCATCCCTCCCACCTCCTCAACTACACTCCCCATCCCCACCCTCCCCACCCCCTCACTCCCATCCCTGCCTAAATTGTAAAGTTCGTTTTTCTACATAGCATCTTGTACATCTCATTGTTGCAATGGGTCAATCTGTATCCCTATTTAAACATTTTGTTTTTTCCCTTCCCCTCCCCAAATTATACCAACATCAAATACAGTGAAAGCAGGGGTTATATGGCCGCCACTAATCACTTTTGAGGCTCTTCCTTTGTTATGAAACTCTGGGGAAGACAGTTCTGTCCATCCATCCATACTGGTGAGACTCTGAGACCAGCACTGTATTCCTTGTAGGATGCAAGCAAGGTTAAATATGGTCTTTAGATGTGAACAACTACTGGATGCTTCTAAGGAGCCTCAGAAAATAACAAGGTGGCTTTATGAAGGAGAAGACTGAAGAAAGAATTCCAGCCAAGAACCTGAAAAGTGCCAGGAGCTGGTGGCTCACGCTTGTAATCCCAACCACTCGGGAGGCTGAGATCTGAGAAGGCAGGTTTGAAGACAGCCTGGGCAGGAAAGCCCACGAGACTCTTTAATCTCCAATTAACCACCAAAAAACTGCAAGTGGAGATGTGGCTCATGTGGTAGAGTACCAGCCTTGAGTGAAAAAGCTAAGGGACTGCACCCAGGCCCCTATGTTCAAACACCTAAACTACCACCTAACTTTCTCTTTATTTTTATGCTTGGGACCATCCCTGTTAACCATTTAGGCAGAGACAGAAGCAGAAATCTCAGAGTGAGCCTCCTATGCAAGATTTAGTACCCATCTTAGCTGAGGTCTTTGGGTTGCAGATAATCCACACACAGATTTTTTCATTATGTGAGAAAAATGAGCCTATCATGCGCTTGAGCCACATGTGTTCTGAGGTTCTTATTTGCAGCCAAATCCATTTAAAAGCAATTCACCTGGCCTTTAGTGGCAGTAGCTTTGCTACAGTGGAAAGTACGTTTGTTGGGATTTGGCCCTGGAATTGGCACTAAAGTAGAAGGATTTGGCTTCTGATTCCAGCACTGGGGTTTACTCAAATGCCAGTACTTCACTCTTCTGAGTGTCTGTCTCCACCTTTAAAAAGTGGGCTCAATAAAGCTTCTCACACACATGTTTCTTCTCCACAGAAAGAGGAAGTGAAAATACAATAAAGCTTCAGCCCAATATGTACCTGATAAATCTTCATTGAGAATGTAGAAGGATAGGGAGGAAGTGAGGCCTACTTGGAATGCAAATTGAGCAAATTGAGCAAAACAAGAAGGAATGTCCTATAAAAATAGAAATGGAAAACATCAAGAGATACTAACAAAAGGGAGTAGTGGCAAATCACCAGGACTCTTGAAATGGAGCTGAACCATACTCTCCCCCGGAAACCTCAGGACAAATGGACTTGTGGCCTCAGAGAATTCTGGAAGAAAGCATCCCTTACCCTAGGATTGCAGACCTTCCCGATAATTCCATAAAGAAAATGTCCTCCTTCTCCCTTTCTTTCCCATGGGAGAAAGAGTACCAGAACAGAGCCACTGGATATCACTTAAGAGTCAGGAGTCCTCAGTCCTGTGCTGGGCATGTTCTTGGATATTCTACTAACCTGTCTTGAGCGTCCATGGGTGTGTGTGGAGAGGTCAAAATGTAATTTACAATCTTCAGGCTGACAAGCAACTGCCATCCCATTCAGACTCCATGCCAGTGTAAGTATTAGGAGCTGGGGCCCAGTAAGAAAGAGGGGTCAGTGGTCCCCATTGTGTGCAGCAAGTAAACAATAGTCTGTGGTCTTCAAAGAACCCCAGAGCAAGCTTAGCTATAAATCAGCTTTTCAAATAACTTTAGGGCATCCGGCAAGTACCAGTGAATAAATGAATATGTATATAAAAAATCAACATGAACCTGCTTTCCCGTGCAGTCTGTAAAAGATTATAGAAAGTAGGATTTCAGGAAGAAAATGAGCCCTGAAAGTCTGTGCTGTGTGTTAATGTGAGCCTTCTTTGCTAAGTTTTTTTTCTAAAGCTAAAACTCAGAAGACCAAATATCCTTCCTCACTGATATTGAATTCTATGTCTCTTCCAGTCTGGTCTGAAGGCTACATCACCTTTTCTTTTCCTAGCCTCTTTCCCACCTCTGATCCATCTAGAATGATCACCCTGTCTGTCCTTTGCTTCCTTGTGCCTCTAATTTTTCAGTTTCCCTGGTTCTCCTCATTGTGGTAGGAGCCTCTCTAGGCAGATAGGCCTGGGGAGACACTGGCCCTCAAATCATTCACAGCTCGCTCCCACCTCCTCATCCCTACACCTTGAGTTTGGAACAGGCAGGTACATGTAAAAAAAATTTTTTTTTAATTAAAAAATATATGTGTGTGTGAAGGCCCCTTTCTCCTCCCCTGCTAAGCACTTCAGATACATAATCCTATTCACCATCTTCCTAATTGTATAAGGTGGTTATTATTATCCCTGACTTGCAAATGAAGAAATGGAACCTCAAAAATGCTAAGTATCTAACCCACATCACACAGCAAGCATAGGGCAGAGCTCTGTGGGCCTCTGACGCCTGTGCCCCTCAGGAGACGGCCCCTTAAACCTTCCACAGGACTCCTGCCTGGACTCCCTCTGCGCTGTGGCCCAACTGACTCCTGTGATCTTTCAAAAGTCTCTGACTTAAAGGAATCAAAGTCTAATAATGGGGTTTCTGGCAGTGAAGGAGATATTTGAGGGCACACTGCTCTTACCTAATTAGAAGATCTTTCCCTAGAAGATGCATGGATTCCTTCTTTCTCAGCTAGGTCAGCACATGCCAGAGAGTCTTCAGAAGGAAGCTAAAAAAAAAAAAAACCTCCAGCTGGGGGGTAGGGGGAGAAGAGGCAAGGGGCCCAGAATAGCTAAAACAATCTTGCAAAATAAGAACAAAGTTCGAAGAATCATAGAGCCAAAATCAAAACTTACTATGAAGTAATAATAGTATCCACAGAGCATGGTACTGGCATAGACATGCTACATAGCTCAATAGAATAGAATTGAGAGCTTAGAAATTAACTCAGGCTCTATAGTCAATTGATTGTTTGCTAAGATACTGAAAATATTCAATGAGGCTAAATAACAATCTTGTAAACAAATGTTGTAGGAATTTAGCCATAGGCAAAACAGTGATGTTTGACCCTTCACCTCACACCATATGCAAAAGTTAACACAAAATAGATGTGGAGCAATAACAGTAAAACTCCTAGAAGAAAATCTAAGACAACAAATATAAGAAACCACCAAGAAAGTGAAAGACCAACTCAAAGAATGGGAGAAGATTTTGGCAAATCAAAACATCTAAGTGTCTAGTATCCAGAATATGAAAAATACTCTTATAGGCTCAACAATAAACAGAAGACTCCATTTAAAATGTGAGCAAAAGTATGTATAGACATTTCTTCAAAGAAGACACCCAAATAAGTCAAAAACACTTGGGAAAATGCTTAACCTCATTAGTCATTAAGTAAATGTAAATCAAAACCACAATGGAGTATCACTTCACACCCACTAGGATGGCTATAACTTTATAAAACAAAAAAAATATTGAAAATAATGTTTGGCAAGGACATAAAATATAGTGACACTATACACTGATGATGTGTGTATCCACTTTTAAACAGTTTGTCAGTTCCTGAAGAAGCTAACCAGAGAGTTACTATATAACCCCCACAGCCTACTCTTAAGTAAACACATTAGAGAAAAGAAAGCAGATCTGCAAACAGGAATTCATATGCTGGTGTTTGTATTAAGTATTCAAAATAGCCAAAACAGCCGATTGTACATCAAATGATGAATGGACAAATACAATATAGTATGTTTTGGAATATTATTGCGGGAATAATATTGGAATTTATCAAAAGGAAACAAGTGCTGACGTGCTACACATTTAATGTTTTCAAACATTACCCACAATGAAAGAAGCCTGGTAGTAAAGACCATGTTTTATATGATTTTATTTATATAAACTGCGCAGAGGGAAAATCCAGATTGATTGTTGCCAGTGGTAGGAGCAGGAGGAATGGGGGTAACTGTCACATGGATGGGTTTTCTTTTGAAGTGATGAATATTTTGGAAGAGGGTTTCCCAACTCTGTCAATAAGATCACAGAACTATACATCTTAAAACAGTGACTTTCGTAGTATAGGAGTTATACTTCATTAGAAAGGATAGTTATAAAAAATACTGTCTAACAAAGAAAGCTGAACAAAAGGTAAAACTTTATCCTTTTTTCTTTTTTTAAAAAAATGTGTGCCTTGGAGACAAGAGAAAAATCAGTACTACGATCCCGCCCAATGACTAACCCAACAATAATAAAGAGTGCTAAGAAGTTCAGGAAATATGATTTCCAAGCAACTTGATTGTCTTGGAGTTCCCCCAGAATAGAGCCCAGGGTCAGTACTGAAGTGCTAAAGAACTCTATTTGTAAGATGAAGGAAATGCCAGGAGACAAACTGGAAAGTGAGTCATGGAAGAGCAGTCAGACAATTAAGTGTGCATCATCAAACATTTCCA
This sequence comes from Dipodomys ordii, assembly GCF_000151885.1. Taxonomy (NCBI): domain Eukaryota; kingdom Metazoa; phylum Chordata; class Mammalia; order Rodentia; family Heteromyidae; genus Dipodomys; species Dipodomys ordii. The sequence goes on from NW_012267250.1 coordinate 10,063,206, forward strand.
GTGAGGACCACTGGCACTTGAGACTTCCAAAACCAGAGGACAATGCACTGTCTGCGCTCTCCCACAGGGGCAAGAAAATGGGCTATTGGCACGACTATTGCTGCATGAGTTGAGAGCAAGCTCTTGCAGCCACAAGAGAAAGTGAAGAGATGATCAGAGTTCAAAGCTGGAAATGGGAAGACCCAATGAGGGCTGAGTGTCCCCGAGAATTGACATCTATTTTTTTTTAGTTGGTCATGGGGCTTGAATTCAACCTGAGCGCTGTCCTTGAGCTCTTCAGCTCAAGGCGAGTGCTCTACCTCTTGAGCCACAGAGCCACTTCCCAGTTGACATCTATTGATGAGAATGCTCTGTAGTCAGTAAGACAGCATGGATTTTTAACATCAAAGATCTGGATTTAAGTTTTAGCTTCACTCTATGCGTCAAGCTATGCATCTTGCTCTTTCCCTTGTCTTTTCCATAGGCAATCAAGCTACTCGAAAGAGACTTGGATCTAAAAAGTCATACCACCACGGAAATGGTAGATGCTCCAACAAAAGTGTATGCTACTGGTTTTCCCCAATGTTTTTACTTAATACTTAATGTATGACTACCTTCCAAGGCTTGAAAATAGCAAAAGGCGAGAATAATTCATTTCACTGCTAACTCTGTTCAAGAAAACTTGCCTGAATATTTATTCTGAAGTTAAAGATTTTTCTAGCCCTCATTTCTTAGTCTTAAGAAACTATCTGCCAGGACCTTCATTCAGGTCCAGATGCCATAGGCATCTCTCCTCCTGTCTAAGTAAAGCTTACTTGTCTAAGTAAAGCTTACTTGTAGCAAACGATTAAACTAGTAAGTGACTGAACTCCAGTCTCTCCTTCTCTCAGTAGGAGATGGGGAAGGTGTGGGTACAGGCATCTCAAGGACCAGAACACAGGGAAGAGAATTTTGGAGCGCATGGTCCCTCACATTACCACGTGTCCATTGTCCCTGGTAAATAGCAGTTGGTTGTAGATATCTGCTCACTTTCAAAGTTGGTGGATTGATCAGAATTGAAGGAACATGTACTACCTTCTCTCCGCATCTCAATACTACAGGTGTAGAGCTCAGCCCACAGGTAGACAGCAGAGGTCTAAATATTTTCAGGGCCAAGGCATCCAGTTCAACAGAACACAGTCTTGGTTCATGTTGAATGTGGTAGTTCATGCCTGTAATACAATCTACTTTGGAAGTGAAGATAGGAAGATTGAGGTCTGCAGCCAGCTATGGCAAAATAATAATAATAATAATCCCCTATCTCAAAAACAATGATGAGTGTCATACCACATGCCCATCCCAACTGCAAGGATCCTGGTCTCATGCTGGCCTGAGCATATCCTATCTGAAAAATAACTGAAGTCAAAAGCATTGGAAGTATGTATGGTTTATGTGGTAGAGAGCTTGCTTAACAAGCACAAGGACCTCAGTTTAAATCCTAATACTGCTAAAAAAAAGAGACAATTTTGGTTCAAATTTTGGCTCTATACTTGCTAGCTATGTGGTCTTAATCACACCCTCTCCTAGGAACGTGATTCCTATTCTAAAGCACAGGACTAAAATCAATACATACAACACTTGGCACCAAGTAAACACCTGAGAAGTTGGAATCCCTATTTATTCTAAGGAGCAGCTCCACCCTCTAGGATTGCTAGATGGAGGCTGACCAGATTTAGGAAAGAAAATTAAAAACCCACAGACACCTAGTTAGATTTGAATTTCATAGAACAGTAAATACCTTTTAGTGTCTAAGGTATCAGATGTGACACAGCAGGGCATACTTTTAAAAATGTGTCACATCTGAAATTTAAATTGAGCAGGGAGGGCATCACATGTTTTATCTGGAAAACTCTCCCACCTGAACCACCCTCCAACAGGGAAGTGACATTTTAAAATATCATTCTAATATATATATATATATATATATATATGTATATGTATATGTATGTATATATGTATATATTCATGGTCAAAAAGGTAGAGATGTATGGAAAATAACAATAGAGCCTAGGCTGGGAAGGTGGCTCAGTGGTAGAGTGCTTGCCTTGCATGCATGAGGCCCTGGGTTTGATTCCCCAGCACCATATAAGCAAAAAAAGAAAAAAAAAGCCGGAAGTGGCGCTGTGGCTCAAGGGTAGAGTGCTAGCCTTGAGCTGAAGAGCTGCGGGACAGCACCCAGGCCCAGAGTTCAGGCTCCATGACCAGACCCAAAAAAACAAAACAACAACAACCAAAAAAATCCAATAAAGCCCATCTACAATTTTGCCATCCAGAATTTGACAGCCTCTGTATGTGTGTACATGTATGTGTGCATATATATGCATTCATGTATGTGGTTTTTTTGTGAATCATGTATTTATAAAATTTGGATTAGTTGAACATTAGTAGATCACTCCTCTAATCTTGGTTACCCAAGAGGCTGAGATCTAGCAATCATGATTTAAATAAAGCCAGGGTGGACAGAAAAGTATGGGAGATTATCTTGTTAACCAGCAATAAAAACCAGATTGGAGGCATGTCTCAAGAGATAAAGCCTCAGCCTCAGCCATGAGCATGTAAGCTGAATGAGAATAGGAGGCCTTGAGTTCAAGCCCCAGTACTGGCACACACAAATAACAATAGTTACTATTGATTGAGCTAAGCAATTTGTGCTGTCAGAAGGTTATTTCAGTAGTGGGTGTGGAATTCAGCAGTCAACCTGGGCTGAGCAGTTGTGAAGTCAAAGATGTTGAGCCATTGGATCCCTAATAAAGGGGCAGGGCTGACAATAACAGTACGTCCAATTACATGGTAGCCTCCTGATAGGTGACATTGGAGACCTGAATGAAGACAGGAAGTTTAGGCCAAAGAACAGAAGGGGTGGCGATCAAGACACCTTGCACACGTAAATGCATATGTTCATTGAAACAACTTTGTACAACTATTTGAAGGTAATTTTTTGTTTCCAGTCATGGGGCTTGAACTCTGAGCCTGGGTGCTGTCCCTGAGTTCTTCAGCTCAAGACAAGTGCTCTATCACTTGAACCACAGCGCCACTTCCAATATTCTGGTGCTTAATTGGAAATAAGAGTCTCACAGACTTTCCTGTCCTGGCTTTGAACCTTGATCCTCAGATTTCAGCCTCCTGAGTAGTTAGGATGACAGGCGTGAGCCACTGGTGCCCAGCTTAAAGTATATATATTGTGGGCCTGAACTCTGGGCCTGGGCACTGTCCCTCAGCTCTTCAGCTCAAGGCCAAGTGCTCTACCACTTGAGCCACAGCACCACTTCTGGCTTTTTTCTGCTTATGTGGTGCTGAGGATTCAAACCCAGGGCCTCATGCATGCAAGGCAAGCGCTCTACCACTGAGCCACCTTCCCAGCCCTGAAGATATTTTTTTAAAGGAGCAATAATTAAAATTCTTCTGTCTGTCATTTGTGGTTATTAACTGGCTGGAGGAGCAGTATTCCAGAGGAACAACACACACAGACACACAGAATACAGAAGCAGAAAACCAATTGCCACAATTCCCACATGTGGCAGGTATGTGGGAAAGGAAAGAAAAATGTTTCATAAGCTGCACAACCATGGTTTAAGGTAACATACCTCCAGGGGTTCAGGTAAAAGCAGTCTACTGATGTCCACTGGGTATGACTACACACTCAGCCTTTAGAATCCTCCAGAACAGCCTTCTGCTTTTTGTTTCTGTAAGATCCTCAGTACCAAACCCAGTGTCTGGAAGAAAGTAAGTGCTTAATTTATATTAGAATAGATGCTCTGCTCTTTAAGTATTTATGCATCCACCAGTTCCAAACTTTTTCTTATACAGGCATCAAAGTCATGGCCTCACACTTGCTAAGCAAGTGCTCTATCTCTTGAGCCATTCGCCTAGTCCTTATGTTTTAACTTTGATTTTTCAGATAGGGTCTAATACTAACTTCTCTAGGCTACCTCTTACAATGATCCTCCTATCTCCTCTTCCTGAGTAGCTGCATTGAGTAGCTACATATTGTATATGCACTACTATACTTAGCCACTTTGAAAACATTTTGAAATTGAGTAGGGAGCTATATGCCTTATTAAGTCACAAAATCACAACTGGGCACGGATAGCTCATGCCTGTAATTCTAGCAACTCAGGAAGCTGAGATTGGATGGTCAAGGTTCGAAGCTAGCCAGGAAAGTCTGTGAGACCCTTATCTCCGATTAACTACCAAAAAGCCAGAAGTAGAGCTGTGATTCAAGTAGTAGAGTGCTAGCCTGAGTACAAAAGTTTGAGGACACCCAGACCATGACTTCAAGACTGGCACAAAAAAATAAATAAGTAAATGATGAGATCTGATCAAGGGAACGTTACGCTAGAGAAATAAGACAAACTCTAGGGTTAAAGTTAGTGGTTAAACATCCTTGATGAACAATTTTGAGTTAAGGTGAATTACAGAAAGTCTTCTAGCAGCTGATGAAAAAAGAAAGAAATGTCACTTTCTGGGTCCCCAGGAAGAAACTGTTAAGAATAGAAAGCCAGTGATTGAAGAAAAGCTTTAGCTCTTTCTAGTATGGGATCAAAGAAATTTTTTATGGTCCTCATGAAAGGATTTTCTGTGAGGTAGTAAATAACAACAGATAGAGTTATGGTTTCCAGTGGCTTTTTCTTGAATCCTCTCCCACCCCACACCTCCCCAGAGCCTTATCCAGGCATATCTGAGCATAATTCAATCAAGGTGACTGGGCTGAGGAGGAAGGTGATTATACAGTTCTAAAGTTCTGATCACCAGCTTGCTGGTGACTACCATGTAGAGTAGTGGAGGGAGTAGGTTGGATCCTGGAAGGATGGAATTGAGCAAGGTGAAGCTAGGTGCATGCATGCATGCTTTGTTAAAAAGCAACTTGGGATGCTGGAGATACCATCTCCTCATACCACATATGGAGCAACAATAGGCCTTCCTGCAGCAAAATGCAGGGGGCGGGTCATTTTCAGAGGAGGTATTGTGGAGGGAGATTCTTCATGAAGTGCTATAGTAAACACTTAATATTTTAAATCTGTGGAGAAAGTATCTCCTGGCAAGTAGGCTTATAAAATGTGAACAGTTTTGTGGTGGGGTCATCCAGGGCTTGTCTGCAGCTTCATTGGGGTGGGGCTCCATTGGGACACCCCATTTCCTGGCTGTACAATAGCACCACAAAATCCTTCTCTTCACTGATGGCTGACAGATGAAGTGACAGGGAAAGAAACAGCTTTCTCAAACTGCATGTGTGTGTGTGTGTGTCCCAATTTACAGCTCTGCTGGAATTAGCAAGGGTCGGAGGACTCTGTTGCTGTTGGATAATTATGAACTCCTTGGCTGATTGATGGAGAACATTTGCTTTCGAAAAGAAGATGAACTCAGTGCACAAATAACATTTTTCCATCACTGTGATTAATTGTGAATAATTTGAAGCATTTTGTTGGTGTTTCCTAGATTCCTAAAGATGCTAAGGACTGTAGATGTGACACCTTTCTCTCCTGCCAAGTACAATGTTATATTAGACATTGCTCACAAATAAGAATGGATACCCAGAGAAACTTAGGGGACTTCCTAATCCCTTGTTTCTTAGCTACTAGTTGATACCGCTTTAAATGAGCTATGTGGATCCTGGTCTCAGTGGCTAGTGCTGGCAACACTAATAAATTTTCCCTAACCCTTAGCTTTATCTTTTCCACATACTAAAAACAAAACAAAGAAAAACAAAACCTTCTCTTATTTTAAGGAATAAGGGTGCAGCTGCTCCCATAATCCTAAACCATATTCCTATTTTGCCCAGAAAATTGCTTTTCCATGGATCTCTAAACATGTTCTTCATTAAATGTCTCTGACACCAACCAGGATGATGGGAGCCCATAGACGATCAGACGTACAATCTCCCAGGGTGAGAATTAACATTCCCTCCCTGCCTTCTAACTCAAGCTAATCTCTAACTCTGTGGCTCCAAACCCGTCACCATATTGCCCTTTTCCACAAATACAACATTACCAACACACAGACAGTCTGCGAGGGCTCACATCTGAACTGAGACATGAGGAGAAACACCAAGCAGGCTGGAATTATGAGTACCCAGGAGAAGATTTGAAAGAGTGTGAAGGTGCCAGTGCAAACCCAAGCTGCACCTGCTGGTGAAGAGTGGGAGGCCAGAAAGAAAAGCCATAAATTCTCAAACAGTACTGTGAGGGCAGGAAATTCTTTGCATCGTAATGGACGATGATGGAACTGACTAATATGGTTATAGTGATAGGTTTGCTCATAGTGCTAGATTTCAACGTACAACAGGAAGTCAGCAACATACACTGCTTGGGGATATTCTCTGACCCTTGTCTTTCCATTAGCTATACCCATTGTATTTCTGGGTTTCAGAATATATGCTGACTTCATATTATGCAGGTGTTTGTTTCAGGTGCTGTTTGGGGTTTGGAGGAGCAGCAGAAGGTGCATTATTCTCTAAGGAAATGGCTTCTGAGGAACTAAGAAACTTGAGGAGACAGGTAGGGATGGGGTAAAATGGCGGGAGAGGGAAAGAATGCTGGAAGTGGTGACATATGCATCGTGAAAATAAATAAATAAATGGACTTGTTAACTTGAAATTCCACGTACAACTATTTGAAGATAATCATAACGATATGCTAATGAATAAGTTTTTAAAATGAAAGGCTTTTGAAGGCCTACCTGCAGAATGGATAAACATAGTTTGGGGAGAGTTGCCTAGTGCTTCAAAGGATTATGGATGGCATGCTTATTGCATTTTTTTTTTGGTCAGTTGTGGGGTTTGAACTCAGGGTCTGGGACCTGTCCTTGAACTCTTCTGCCACTTTGAGCCACAGCGCCACTTCCAGTTTTTGAATAGTTAATGGGAGGTAAGAGTCTCACGGGGACTGTTTTACCCTGGCTGGCTTTGAACTGTGATGCTCAGATCTCAGCCTCATGAGATAGGCATGAGCCACTGGCACCTGACACATGTAGCCATTTTCTAATGAGAATGAAAAAATTATATCCATGTACGGGGACTGACATACACAAGAAAGGACAATAAGTGCAAATTGATCATTGTCCCAAGAATAGGAAAGAACACTGTGGTACTTTCAAAGGATTTTGACATCAAATGTCAGAACAAAGGCCTTTGCCTTCTAATGTTAGTATACCCAGACTCTACTCTCTATGTCTTCTTTCAGTCAGCAAGTTTCCTAACTATGATTACCTCCAATATATGAGTTCATTTCTCTGCACTTACTCTCAAATGGTTGACATCGATTTGCGACATTAATGAAGTAAGTACCCAACTATCCTTGTTCATGAGCTATTACCTCGGTATTGATTGTAGCCTTAATTGACAATTACTTGAATGGGCTGGGCTACACTGAGCTTTTATTAATTTTCCATTGTGATGCTCATTACTAAACTTCATTGCAATTGTGTTACAATGTAAACTCCCCACTGTGGCTAACTGAAGTGGAAAATTCCACTGGCCATTTCCCAAACCTATTTACTTTGGAAAATAAAGAATTAGGGATTGTTAAAAATGATATCAGAATTCTAAGCCTTGATTTGGTGAGAAGAAAATCATGACTTTAGCTGTGAAAAGTAATAGAATTTGCTAAATTATTTTTCTTCACTGCTATTTCAGAAGACATGTGGTACCCAGAGATTTGATTTTTTTTCTCCTTCCCTGCCTAGAGACACAGGAAACTCTGTGGTACTGCTAAATTACATTCATTCTCTCTCCCTCCTCTCTGCTTATTGGTTACCTTTCATTAGGGGTGGAAAGGGGGCAGAGTGGTGGAAGGGAGAATATCATGGTTTTAGGAATTTTCCTTCCTTCAGCTAAGCACTGTAAATAGACAACAATTTTTTAAAGTTAACTTATAGATAAAACAAAAACTTTTAAAATAAAATTAATGATGTGTTTATTATCTGAAGAGATAATAAGCAACACATATGCAAAATGTTAAGACCCTGGTGGAAAAGAAAGTTGGAGCTTTTTGTTTTGTTTTGTTTTTTTGGGTCCGGTCGTGGGGCCTGAACTCTGGGCCTGGGCGCTGTCCCTCAGCTCTTCAGCTCAAGGCTAGCACTCTACCACTTGAGCCACAGCGCCACTTCCGGCTTTTTTCTTTTTTGCTTATGTGGTGCTGAGGAATGGAACCCAGGGCCTCATGCATGCAAGGCAAGCGCTCTGCCACTGAGCCACCTTCCCAGCCCCGAAAGTTGGAGCTTTTGTCACAGAGGATCATTGAAGAAGAAATAGGACTTGCTCATCAATCTGCCTCCCAGATTTACCAAGCTGGGAACAGACTTCCCTCTGCCCTCTAGTCTCCAATGGCAACCCTGGCTGCCTTGCTTGGCCAACTTCATACTGGCCTCTCTTTATGACGGTTGGGATTTAGATGTTCAAGTGAAGCTTCCCCACAGCTTTATTAGGAAGATAGGAACATGTTATTCCCTAGTAGCCATGGCGGGAAGGGCTGAGTGAAGTAACTGATGGCTGAAGCTGATCTGGAAGAGTGACTTCTGAGACCTGAATGAGCCAGCACAGTGGGTGTGATGTGATATGAGGCAGATTAGGGGGCAATTAATTCACTGCAATATCAGCTACTAAAATGGAGCTGCCCTTGCCATCTTCTGAGAGAACCATGTTGGTAGGAGAAAGGGCGAGGCAACAAGCTTATCTTTAGGCAAACTGCTGGATTTGTGGTCTTGCTGTGGAAACAGAGCCAGTATCTATCCACAAAATAACATTCCAAAACCACATTGATGGGGACTTAAGTAATTCAGCTTTCAAATAATCGTATTGGTTTTATTTATGTTTTGTTGGCCATTCCATAGTCCTGGAGGTCAAGGATAATGAATATGCCTCTAGGAGAGAAGATATCTTGAAGAATCCAAACAATAACACAGCCCAGCTGGAGTACAATCATCTGTGCCTTACATGAAAACAATGCGTGGCGGTGGGCAATGTCCTTAACCAAGAACACAATTCTCATGGCTTAATGTCTCTAGACCTTATTGTCAAATGAAGACGTTGCTCTAAGGCACCATGATTTGGGCTTTAAGACTTGGAGTTGCATGAGGAACAGCAGAGGAATTCATAATTGCACTGGGAGGCTTCTATTTCTCCTGGCCAGCTCTATGATCTGTGCCTTAGTAGCCCTCAGTTTTCTCCTGGCTACAGAGAGGTGCTTTTGAGCCTAGTAACCTACCTTGTTTCTTCCATGTCTCAACTGAGAAGGTGAGAAGTGTCTTTTATGGTAGTTGCCTGGATGCGGTGGTGGTGTGGTAGCCAGTTGTTTCAATGAACACCTACCTAGGTGTTGCTATGAAGATGCTGCTGCAGGTGTAGTTAACATCAACAATCAGTTTGACTTTAACTCAAGGATATCGCTCTTGAAAATTTGGGCACACTTTGTCCAATAACTTGAAAGTTCTTGAGAATGCAGAGATTTCCAACAGAAATTCATTCCCAAGACATTAATTCCTGTCAGTTTCTAGCTTCTCAGATATCCCTACAGATATTAATAGACCTGCCAGCCAATTCCTTCAGTCCCTTTCTGTACAGCCTACTGGCTGTGCTTTTGGGGAACCTTGGCAGGAAGCTCCCCAGTTGACCTGTAAATCTGTGACTTATTTTTACTTATTAAAGTTAATATTATGAACCACAAATTATCTTAGTGGCCTGATCATCCAAAACATGTTTTTTCTTGAGTCTACCTTGAAGGTTGTTTATCTTCAACATACAAAAATAAGGTGATATTAAAGTACAATTTTAAAGTTCTCTGAAATACCTGGAGGTGTAGGAAACTGATTTAGCTTGAACTATATTCTCAAACTGAATTATTTGTCCCCATTGGGGTACTCAAAGGCTTCTACAAACAGAAGTTTCCATCGGTTCTCACTTCTAAAGTTCATCCTCTTGGGGATCTTGCCTGTCTTCTGAGCCTTAACATGTTTCCTGTGTTTCTTCAGTGTGGTGTTTACAATCACCCATTGTACTTCACAAAAGGTATAGGTGCTGCCCAGCTAGCCCTTTTACAATGGGTTTGCTGCCTGTCCTGGAGAGACTGTGAAGTCTGGTCAGAATTAGGGGCTTTGCAGATGTTATTAGGGATCTTCAGTTCATCCTTGATGATGGAGGCCCTAAGTCTGATCATGAGTTTTCTCGTAGGGGACTGGGAAGGAGAGAACAGTATATGCTAAACGGACACTCTTCAAGAAGGAGAAAGCCGCAGGAAGGCAGAGGCAGAGATGGGATAATCTGTCAACACTGCTGAAAGCCAAGGACTCCTGGGAGTCACTAGAAAAGCCTAGAACAGTTTCTCCCTGAACACCTGCTCCTTCCTGGGAACCAATACTGCCTACACCTTGACTTTAGGCTTCCAGATTCCAGAATCATGGGAACAGATATTGCCGTTTACTTGTACTACAGAAGTTATAATAATTGGTTACAGCAGCCCTAGGCAACTCACTTCAGAGCTGCCTGGCAGGTGAGTCAAGTCTTTGCAAATATTTTTGATACCCAGGCTTCTTCCTCCTCTTGTCTTTCACACTTGTTGTTGGTGGTGGTGGTAGTGTACTGGGTTAGAACTTAGGGCCTTATACTTGCTAGGCTGATGCAATACTGTTAAGCCATGCTTTCAGCCCTGTTTTTTATTTCATATATATATATATATATATATATATATATATATACACACACACACACATATATATATGTGTGTATATATATATATATACATACATATATATTTGGTTTCATTTCCCATGTGATACATACCTAAACTAGGATTACAGGCATGAGTCATCAATGCCTGAGTTTGTCCTTCACACTAGTTTTAGCTTCTAATCAACATCTTTCTCACCTTCTGCTTCCCAATTACCTATCCCAGCATGTAAAGAAAATGCACACCCCAATGTGGTACATTGCCTCAGGGTGGGACAACTTTGTGGGTGACAATAAGCAACTCAGTTATCGATGCTAGCGTGGTGATACACTTCTGTAATCACAGTATTTGGAAGGCAGACACAGACGGATTGAGCTGAAGGGCCAGCAAACTAGAGGGCCAGCTTGAACTATGCAAAATATTGACATTGACAAAACAGTTTCTATTCAGTCCTATTCTTGGACTCGTGCTTGCTAGATAAGTACTATACTACTTGAGCCACGGTACTCTATTACTTGAGCCATGACCCCAGTTCTTTGTTTCTGTAGGTTACTTTGCAGATAAGATCTTGCACTTTTTGTCTAGTCAGACTCCAACCATAATCTTCCTATATTTGTCCTCCAAGTAGTTAGGATTACAGTCGTCCACCCCTGTTCCCAGCTTGTTTACCTCAAACCATGATTCTCTGATCAGAAATAGTTGGGAATACACCCAGCCCGATATAGTTATTTTTATAAACCAGTGTTTTTTTTTAACTTTTAGATGTATAAGTGCTAAAAATAGGATAGAATTTGTGCCAAACCTCATCTTACCAAGCAGTAAGTAATATCCACCCATGCACACACCACCTCATTGAAAAAATAAAAACCCATCCATCTCATACAGTCAAGCAGTTTAATATAGTTTTAATTTTAGGTTTAATTATTATTCATAAAAATATTTAAAGTTTATTTAGAATGTCAATCCATTTTTCCTGAAGATAAATTTTGTGCATACCTACAGCCTTGTGGTCACAGGAAATACACTTTCAATTTGTATTTTTTATTTATATCAGCAAGAAGTCTGACAAGGTGATGAAAAGCCACTTGAAAACAAACACATTATGCTAAAATAAAATGCTGTGGGGTAAAGGCAATTAAAGTACAAGTTCACATACCAAAAGGAAGTCAAACTTCTGAGTGTCAAGAAAACCCTGTTTTTGAATGGCTGAGACTGATATCAAATTCTATTTGTCTATTTTACTGGATTGAGGTAAACTTTTTATCTTTAAAACTCACCATTTAACGTATACCTCTAATTAGCTTCATGTTAAAATTATTTGGTGATCAATTAATTGATTTGTGCTGGTATTGGGGCTTGAACTCACAGCTTGGGTGCTGTCCCTTAGCTTTTTCTCTTAAGGCTGGTGCTTTATCACTCAAGGCTGGCACTCTACTACTTGAGCCACACTTCTATTTCCAGCTTTTTGCTGATTAATCTGAGATAATTATCTCATAGACTTTACTGTCTGGGCTCTATCCTCGGATCTTGGCCTCCTGAGTAGCTAGGATTCTAGGTGCAAGCCACTGACATCTGGCTCCTGTTGACTCTTTTTTGGGGGGGAGGGCAGGGAAAGCGGTACTGGTACTGGGGCTTGAACTCAGGATTCAGGTACTGTCGTTTAGTTGGTGGTGGTTATTTTTCCCCCACTCAAGGATAGTGCTCTACCACTTGAGCCACACCTTCATTTCCAGCCTTTTATTGGTTAATTGAAGATAAGGGTCTCATGTTCCTTCCTTCCCCAGGCTGGCTTTGAACTGTGATCCCCTCAGATGTCAGCCTCCTGAGTAGCTAGGATTACTGGCATGATCTCCTGGCACTTGCCTTCTAATTATCTTTGAAAGAACCATGATTAAAAATGTTTGGGGGATCCCAAACACATAGAGGTTCTCCTTATTGCACACCAGGATGCAAAGCCATTCCCAGGGAGGGGGAGGGATTGAGACCATGATGAAAGCACCAGACCTTTGAAAATGCTTCCTCTGTGTGCAAGGCACTATTTTATCCACGTTGTCGTAGAAATCCATTACATTTGCAATCACTATGTTATCAACCCATTGAAAAGATGGGGAAACTGAGATGATGTAGGGTTAAGCTATGGATCTCAGAGGCAGAAAGGTAACCTGCAGCCTGGCTGGAGTCTCAGTGTTTCTTCCACTGTGCCTTAAGTGTACCTTGCAGTTAACAAACCATTGTGCTATGCTACATTAGGGCTTTTAAAAGGTAGTATAATGATGAAGCCAATGTGCAATCATAGTGTAAGGAAATAGGGACTAAAACCAACCCATATATAGAAAGATTAATGTATGGTAATTAGGCATTTCAAATCAGTAGCAAAAATGAAAATAAATTTCTACTTCACACCTAAACCAAATTATATTCCAGATGGAGCAAATGCATGTAAATATGTAACTGTACCCAAAATCATAAATGCTAGGAGAAAATATTGGAATTTTATTTTATAATTTTGGCATTTCCTTCCCAGGCAGATGAAGGCTAGAATTTGTACCTTAAGCTTTACACATCTGAAGAATTTTAATATGAAAAAAACAACAACTCCAAGTTACATGAGAAACAATACGATGAAAAAATGAAATCATAAGGTAGAGAGGAACCCTACTATATATATATATATATATGTGTGTGTGTGTGTGTATAATATATACTTTCTGTGAATTAACAAAAAAGCAAGGATTAAGTATGATACGTCATTCTTGTAATCCCAGATACTTCAGAAGCAGAGATCAGAAGGATTCAAGTTCAAAATAAGCAGGGGCAAAAAGTAAGCAAACAACTTGAGTTTGATAATCCTAGGTATATGGGAAGCATGAGGTAGGAGAATCAAGTTTTGAGGCAAAAGCATAAGAGCCTATCTGATAAAATAAATAAAAAGTTCTTAAAGAAGTCTACCAACTAGAATAAGAAAAGATGCAAATGTGTAATTTATTGAAAAATAAATACAAATGGATCAGGATCACTTAGGTAGCCAGAAAATCTTGGGGGTGCCAGTGGCTCACACCTGTAATACTAGCTACTCAGGAGACTGAGATCTGAGGATCATGGGTCAAAGCCAGCTGCGCAAGAAAATCCATGAGACTCATCTCCAGTTAACCATCAGAAAACCGGAAGTGGTGCTGTGGTTCAAAGTGGTAGAGCTCAAACCTTGAGTGAAAAGGCTTAGGAACAGCACCCATCCCTTAAGTCCAAGCCCCACAACTGACCAAAGGGAAAAAGAAAAGTCAACAAACCTGGGATGCAGGGCCCTCTGCCATCCCAAGCTGGTCATTTCCCAAACAGCATCTCTCCACTCCCTATCCCTCAAAAAGACTTGCAGTTCTTGCTTCCTTTTTTGCCCCACCTTTAAGGCCCTTCTCAAGCTCCATCTCCTTCAGGATGCTAAGGTGTTAGCATAGCTCTTGTTACCAAGGAAAGGCACAACAAACACAAGCTTTTGGTACTTTACTTTTATTGATACTCATTCCTGTTTTCAGGCAGCTCCCTGGTTCTATTGGATATGTCTTCTTTACAATTAGGAGGGAAGTTTCTTAAAAATTCTCATTGGACTTTCCATTGAAAGGATGTAAAGTTTAGAGAATTTTGACATGGGAAACCTGAGTCAGATCTCATTCTGCTATATTCTTCCTGAGTTATTTCACCTGTTGGCATTGGTCTATAACACCTACTAAATCCAACGTTGCTATAATGACTGGATCTATCCACCTTATGTTTGTCATTATGTTTATCCAGCCCATCAAAGTCAAATCAGAAGCAAACCACGGAAGATATTCAGCAAACTCCCTGTAAGTTGATTAGGTAGAAATGCAAGTAGTTATTTTGAGTATGCTGCATTCATTCACTCATTCATTCATTCCTCCATGCAAGAAATCGTGGACTGCTTTTAAATGAGCCATAGCTCTTCCTATTTTAGAACTAGACAAAGAATCTGTCTTGACCCAGTTGCTAGGATACTGTGTCTTTGGAGTTGAAGTTAAGAATCAATTTCCCTGTGCTTTAAAGAACACATATTTAAGTAAATTACTTCCTCAGAAATATTGATTCATTCCAAAAGCATTTAAATAACATAGAAAACAAGAGGATTCTGATGTGGAAGCTGTGTCTTGGCAGTGAGGTAGATGTGCACTTAAGAAAAATATATTTACACAGATAATCTGCATCTTGTTGACGAGAGAAAATAGGCTTTAATGTAGTAATAGAACTGTTTATGTAATGAGGTCTCATGGGCTGCTGCTTAAATAATCGCTCCTGAATTGTAAGGATGTTTTCACAAGAATTCTGGCTTTTGTGAACTTCCCCAAGAATTTGTTCTGTGATTACACCAGAGGGTGAATTTGTTAGCAAGTGAAGCTTTGTGAAGACATGAAGACATTTTCTAACAGAAACGTCATAACTAGAAGCACGTTGTCTTAAGAGCTGTGCTTTGACGATGATGTGATGTATCTTAATGGTGTTAAAAGACATACAAAGGACTGAGTTGGTCAATCTCTAGTTTTGCAGCCATGCTCGGACTTCAGTGAACCTGCTCCAGGGATGCATCTCAGCCAGGCTGGGAAATGTGTCTGTAAGAACTTTTGGCTGCCTTAACTGCCTAAAGCAAATGTTTGTTTGCTAAAGTGCGTGAATCAAATGCTTTTGTGTGAAAACACTTGCCAGAGAAACAAATGTTTGTTTTTGTAATCGACATTTGGGACTGTTGGAACATTACCACTTAAGATATTGGTTTGAGAAATGTATACATTGAATTTGGAAAATATCAGTTAAGATCAAACACTGGTTACAGGACAAACATAGATGCTGTAAGGTAATGGGGTTGAAACTGGACCCCACATTTTCCCTTCCCCTTGTCAGAACTGGCTAGGGAAATGGTGGCCTGGTTTACATGTTGCTGTACTAATGTTGTTGAGCAACAATCTAAAAGAAAACAGTGACTCACTTCCTTCTAGAAGTGTATGACTTATAAATTATCAAAGATAGCATCAAGAGCATATTTATCTAGTATTAATATTTAAATGCCATTTTCCTTTCGAATGTGCTACATACTCCATATTAATCTTTTAGATTAGACTTAGTCCAAATTGATGTTTCTTAAGTGGAAGATTTCTTCTTACAGTTCACTTCTGATTATCCACACTAACTGGCAGAAAGGGAGGTATATATACTCCAAAACAGCAGGAAACACAGAAATAAGCTTTGGCTTCCTAGAACATTGAATTTTTTAGTAGCAGAATGAAACTAATTGCATTTTAAGAGGTATTTAGAAAAGGATCTTGAATGGTAAGAAAGCCATTTATATATTAAATATGCTATAGTTGGCCACAAATAATCCATAAGTAGAAAGCTAAATTATACTATACTGAGTTCGAGATTGAAGGGTTTTCTTTTTTAATGTACTGATAATTGGACTTGACCTCAAGGCCTGGGCACTGGTCCCTTGGTTCTTTTGCCTAAGAGTAGCACTACCACTTGAGCCACAGCTATACTTATAGCCTTTTGGTGGTTATAATTGGAGATTTCCTGCACAGGTTGGCATTGAATCTCAATCCTCAGATCTCAGTCTCCTGAGTAGCTTGGGTTATAGGCATGAGTCACTGGCGCCTGGATGACTGAGGTTTTAAAACAATAAATAAATAAATAAATAGAATTAAGACATTTAATATTTTCTGTATATTTTAAACTCTATTTTAGTTGGATAAAAGCCAGGAGTATATGTAAATACCTTTGATTTTATATCATTGTTAGAGTTTCCCATTGTTATAAAAATATAAATGCAAGGCCCAAGTTGTATTTAATAATACAGTAAAGTTTGAGCCCAGATTCTATTGTGCTAGCCCCAGTCCTATTTGATCTTAGCTAAGTGTTGTGTCTTGCAATAGATACAAGCCCATATCCATCTGCAGTAGCCAAAAGGAAGAATTATTCATTAGAACTTCAAGAAACATGGCTTTGGCTCCTGAGTCCTCTCATTGCTAACTGCTTCCATTTGTAAATTTCATGAGAAAGATAAGTGATATAATGCATGTATATTTGAAGTACTTTGAGCTCCCCAGAACTTAATAATTCAAAGTATTACAGTAAATTCACATTTATTCTAAATCCAAACTCCCAGAAAGCTGAAATAATGAGAATTTTTGTGTGCAATTTATAAAATGGAAATGTCCCCGGAGCATTACAAGATTCCAAATTCTTTTGAACAGTCACAGAAAGATTAAATTTTGTTCAGCATAATTTTTGTGGTAAGAATGTTTGATAGAGTTCTAATTCTTTGAAGATAGTAATTAATCCAAGTGTCTACCGTAGTAAGTCTTCTTTTTAACTTCAATAAAGAAAAAACAATCTTTGCATTTCCAGGAAATGCTGGCTTAATATTTCTAGCCTAATCAAACTCTAAAATGTCCAGCACATCATAGTCCTTACCAAGAATGATGATGGATCACATATGCCTTCCTTTATTAGCTATAAATGATTCAATGTGGCTGCAAGTAAAAGAGAGGCAATTGAGCAGGTTAAAGGAAAAACAGTATTCTTCATTCTGGGTCTCTCCGGCTAACACTGGAGCCAAGAACTGGAAGCCTAGGGATGCTGGAAATGGATGCTTTCTCTTCATTTCTCATCAATTCCTTTCTTTGAAAATCTACTTTTTTTTGTCACTCTGCAAACCAACTTCCCTCCTGCTATATGCACAGGTGGAAAGTTAGGCCCCTTATGCTAAGGGACATCATCCATGATGAGGTCTAGCATTAGAGACAACTCTCTTTTGGCCCTTTGTGAGTTGTAAGAGGGGAATTAAACAGCACCCTCTCCCCCGCACATCAGTTACTCTTTCCACCAGTGCTCTGATCCAAAGAGGAAGGCTGGGACCAGATCCTAGGTAAAACAACAGCCATCATGAACAAAAGCAAGGAATATTAATCAAGAAATCAGGCTCAGTGTGAGCTGCAAAGTCAGTAGCAACAACGATTAAACTTAACTGTTCTACGAATTTCTTTGTAGTCTCAAAAAAACATTGAGGACTCCCGAAGAGCATTTGTTTTTCTGGGTTATACTTATTAACATTTACTGTATTAGAAATTAAAACGGAAAAATCTTGAACAATTTAATTTTTCATGCACTGAAAAATAAGCCCATTGTACATCAATACATGAGACACTTGGCATCCTGGAGTACAGGGTTCTAAGGAGACTTCTGTTGAGGAAAAACTACGTATGCTCAGAATGCATGGAATTTAAACCCAATTGAGGATAATGTAGGGTTGACTGAAAGCTTCTCCTTTTCAACTGAGTTGTGTAATGTGTGTATAGGAATTTTGTTTTGAGTCTGTCTGGTCAGATATCCTCAAATATGGCGTGCTTGCTGTATTGATAATATTTTTAACTAAAAACTACTCTGTTTTCTGAAAGAATAGTGAGAAAAGACAATATTCTCCAAAAGAAAAAGAAATTAGTAGCATTGTTTTACATGTTTTGCAAATCTCTTTAATGTCTAGCTTGATCAAAAACAGCTGGTTTCTCAGTATCTGCTTTTGCACTTAATCCTCTCTGATGTTATTTTGGCTGCAGATTGTGCAGAAATACAGGCCTTACACATATGTCTTTAGGAAAGGAAGGCTTATTTTAGCAGTTTTTTAAAATAGACACGTAGATGCTGTTGTTTGATCTGACACCAAAACCTGACAGGTGATAGTTGCAATGCAGAATATGAGAGCATGTCAGTGAGCATATTTTACTTAGCTACCATGGTAGTAGTCATTTTGCACTTTTGCACATGCACAATTTTGTGATATCATGCATGGACCATTTGGAAAATATCGGTTGAGTTATACGGGTATTCTAAAATGTTGATACATTTCATTGTGCTATATAAAGATCACTCTAATATTGCCACTTCATCAAAAGGGTTTTCAAGCCTTAGAAAGCTGTCCCATTCATCACAAGAGATACAAACATTCCAAAGTTCTGATTTTCACTGGAAAGCTTAAATTTTAATGCTGGCAACAAGTGTGAAGTCTATAATATGTCTTGCAGTGACAGACTGGCTTGGTTCATTTTTATGAGAAAGTTTGATAAACATACAAGACTTAAATCTCCTTTATTTATTTGTCAGTTGTTCTTTTAAATTGGTTTGTTTTTAAATAATGGAGGCTGGTTGGGCTTACAACTCAAGCAACCACATGAATGCTTTCCCTCTAGACAGTCATCCTACTTTGATATTCTTATCCCATATACCATTTCAAGTACATGACATCAAAGGTCAATGTTTAATAAAATGTAAAATCGTTAACTGCTCCATCAAGGGTGTTAAATAAACTGTCTTTAAAATGTTCCCTTTCTCTTGGCGCTGATAGATACAATGTCCACTAATACATCTTGCTGTTCCTGCCATGCCACCAGTGGTTTTATCCATCCACCTGTTTACCAACAGTGAACTTGTCAACATCATGAGGAAGACAAATGTCTTCTTTAGTTATTATTACAATAACTTCTCAAACTGTTGAAAGGGTCTCAGAGACAACACTACAATTGCCAGAGATCAGTGAACCACACTTTGATAATCACAGTCATTCACATTAACTGAAATCATTCAACAACAGCATCTTATTATTTGGGTGTAAAATCTTAACCAAAAGTGTGCATCCATCTTAAATGGAAAATATAAGCAAATTACAATCTCTTAGTAATGAGTTCAGGGAGAGATTTTTAGAATTTAGAGACTAGTAAAGTTGAGAAAGAACCTCAAAGTTGATGGAATTAAACATAGTAATCAGTAGAAGAGTGAAGAATATTTAGAATAATGAATGATGGGGTGGGGATCATTTGATGGATTACTGTGTAGGAACTAGCAGGGCCATGCAACAAGCCAATGTGTTATGGCCATTTTTCAAATCACATAAAATTAAAAATGCAAGAAAATTCTTAATGCTGACACTACCACCAACAGGTTTGTGACTTAACAGACATAAAATAATGCAAAACTATCTTTTCAAGGGGGATACTGTTAGCATATCATATTGATTTGAGATTACCACTATGAATTTACTGAATGGCAGATAGAAAGCTACAGAAAGGTTTAATCCATGTTTAAGTGTTAGCTGTGCATCTTGAATGTCAAGCATCAGTTTTCACATATGTTAAAATGGAAGGGATGGTCATATTCGTAGTATTATCTCATTATATGAGATAATGTTTTTGTTTGTTTTGTTTTTGTGTGGTCCTGGGGCTTGAACTTAGGGCCTACGCACTGTCCTTGAGCTTCTTTTAGCCCACTTGAACAAAACATCACTTCTGGTTTTTTCTGAGTAGTTTATTGGAGATAAAGAGTCTCACAAACTTTGCTGCCCACACTGGCTTCAATCAAAAATCTTCAGATCTCAGCCTCCAGAGTAGCTAGGATTAGAGCCTTGAGCCACCAGTGCTGTTTTAAGTGTTAGAAAGTACCCAGAAAATAATAGTTACGTAAAAAGTGTTATTTCTATAAAAGTTTAGGAGGCAGTAGTATCAGAGAGAAATCTTATTGCTTACCTAACAAAATTGCCTTTATTATAGATCCTAAATGGGTCATTAAAACAACAAAAAGCTCTGGCTTAAAAGTCAACAAAGGTGATAAGTGGAATAACTAAAACTTACTTTAAAAAGCATAGATAGAGGAAAGGAGGAATAAGAAACTGATGCATGGAAGATAAATTTGAATCTAGTCATAAATTATCACACCAAATATAAATGATCTAAAAGGTAGAGATTTTAGGTTGGATTAAAAAACAAGAGCTCAACTCTATACTACCTACAAAAAAAACTGCTATAAATATAAAGAACAAATGGGGTTACATGAAAAAGGGATGAAAAGATATATACCATACTAACACTAATCAAAAGAAAGCCAGACAGGCTATGCTAATACCAGATGACATAGAGCAGGCACAGTGCCAGGGAGAGAGAAGGTAATCTCACAGTAACAAAGCAATCAGTTCATCCAGAGGACATAAAAATCCTACACATTTATGGACTTAATAAGATTAAAAATATGTAAGGTAAAAACTAGTAGAACTGTAAGGAAAAATGAACATATCAAAAATCATAGAGATTTCAATAATCCTTTTCAATAACGACTAAATGATTTTTTAAACAACACAGTCTCCCACCTGGACTTAACTGACATTTAAAGAAAACTTTTCCCAGTAACAGTAGAACAGACATTCTTTTCCAAGTGAACTATAGGATATTTACCAAGAGGGACTGTATCCTGAGCAATAAAACAAATTTGAATGTATTTAGAATAATTCAAGTTATAAAAAGTATACTCTTTGGCACAATAGTAGTAAATTAGAAATTAACAAAAAGTATAGAATTAATCTTCTAAATAATACAAAATCAAAGATGGAATAAAAGGGACGTGACAAAACACTTTAAGCTGAATGAAAAATAAATGTGGCTAAGGCTGTACTTAGAGGGAAATTGATGTGCTGAATGTCTTTAATAGGTAAGAAGAGTAGTCTCAAGTCAAAAACTTCAGCTGACACCTTAAGAAACTACAAAATGAAACCCCAAATAAACAGAAAAAAGGATCAGGCAGAATCAAAGAAAACAAAGAAGCAAAAAAAAAAAAAACAACAACCAGTGAAACAGAACAAAATTTTCTTAGATCAGTAAAATCAATAAACTTGTAAGCAGAGAAAAGTAAAAAAAAAGAAATCACAACATCATATTTATGGATGACACTGCTAATGTCTATACATACTAAAAACTAAATAATACTATATATATATTTGAAAATCTAATAAAGTAAATTCTTCTCTGCAAAACATTCTCAAGAGGGAATAGATAATCTGAACAGCCTTATGTATTAAAGAAATTATTTTTTTATTTAAAAATCCCAGAGAAAGGCCAAGCAGACCTAGCCTTCCTAAGCTCAAAGACATGAGCTTAGGACATGAACCTGTAATCCTAGCTATTCTGGAGGTTCAGATCTGAGGATTACAGTTCAAAGCCAGCTCAGGCAATTATCAACAAAAAGCTGGAAGTGGAGCAGTGGCTTAAGTGGTAGAGCTCCAGCATTGAGGAAGATGGTTTTATTGGTGAATTGTGAGACACAGTAACAAGTTCATACAAGCTCTTCCAAAGAACTGAAGCGAATGAAATATTGCTTGAGTCAGTTTTTGAGGTTATCATTACTCTGATACTAAAATTTGATGGAGATATTCAGTGAAAAAAAATCTGCAAGACCAATATGAATACAGAAGAAAAATTGTGAAAAAATTACCATTAACAAATCAATTCTATCAACATACTGAATGAATGACCACTAAGTGGTCATTTATCTTAGGAAGGTAAATTTGGCTTACCATAGTGCCCAGGCCCTGAGTTCAAGCTCCAATACTGGCACAAAAGAATTCCCATATGTAAATCCACTGAGATTGAGTCTCATGGGTTTTTCTGCTTAGTGGTGTCTTGGAACCTTGATTCGCACAATCTCAGCCTCCCTCTAAAGACAGAATGACAGGTGCATGCCACTGTGCTATCAGTTGAGAAGGAAGGGAATCTCATGAAACTTTTTCTGCCTACACTGGCCTTAAACCATGATCATCCCAGTCTCAATCTCAGTTTCCCAAATAGCTAGGATTACAGATGTAAACCGACTAGAACCCGGCCAATGCACATTTTTAAATGCATAGAAAAAATTTGAAAATGCATCGAAACCTTAATAGTGGTTACCTCTGTGAAATGAGGATCTTTGAAAGGTTGCCCTGGGATGTGAGTTGAAGGAGTAAGATATGTATGTTTTCGCTTTTCAATAGTCTTCTGTGTTATGTATGCATGTATGAATGATGCATGTATGTATAACCTTACAATAAAGATAATTTAAAATCTGTGTGGGTGGTGAAGTGGGCGGAATGATCGTTAGTCTTATTGTGATATCCTGGGCTGGACACAGGGCTTACAATGTTCTTTCAAGTTCTGATGCTGATTTCCTCAAATAGGAGTTAACTGCTAATGCTGACCCTGGTTTCCTCCCACAGACTTCTGTGAAATTTGGAGTGTGTGAACAGCCTCTCTAATTCATTTGCCTCATCTTGAAAACAGTACTGAGAGCTCTCAGTGAGTACCTCCCTCACAGGAAGTTTGAGGTTGAATAAGATAAGGTGATCAAATAATCAGAGTTACCACAAAGGCAGGTGCTCGCCTCGGCAGAATACCGAGTCCTAGAATAGGAACCCTTGCAGTAGAAAGAAGCTGTTTCTGTCTTTTGATCACACAGGCATTTTGATACTCTTGAACCGTTACTCTTCATCTAGTCTGCTGTGAAATGAGTGTTTCTCCCCCAACAGTATTAATTTTAGCATTCTTGCTCATGCCTTCTGTCAAACAAGATTTCCACAGCCTTTGATTTTTATCAAGGTTTACTCGACTTTAGTCTTCAAAGCATTTAATTCAAAGTTCACTCTATCAGTGGGTGGATTAGTTGAGTAACTGAAATATCAGTGTAGAATGCCGTAATAGTTTGTTATAATATTTCTCTCCACGGGAGATATATTTTACCACAGTTATGTGCTGCTAACAAATAATTAAATAACTGTCCAAATAGCAGATACATTTAGAATGGTTGCTGGTAAACACTGAATGGGAAATAAATGCTCTACAAAAGGTTCACTGGATATTCCTGCATCATCTAGAGCTGTGTGTCAGGTTCTATACTGGGATCAAGGGATCCAGGAAGAAAGGCTGCCATTTCCCTCACCGCTCCAGAGGAGTGACACATTGTATCTTCAGTGTTGGGTAGCTGTTCTAATGAAGTATTTGAAATGCTATGTGAGGAGGAGTTTGGAGGTTGCTGGCAATATCCGTTTCTGAAGATGATGTTTGTGTAACTATGATTTTGAATTAATCACCAGTAAGATCCACAAAGGGAAGGAGAAAACCAGAAAGGCACCAGCAGTCAGACTTACAAAGGGTTGTGAGTGGAAAATGTTGCAGGTTTCAGGAAAAATCTTAGTATGCAAGAAAACCTTTTTCTTTTTTTTAGAACTGAACATTTCTAAAAACAAAATCTTGACTATATATAAAAATATAATCTCATGTAAAACAGAGTCTGGATATTCATGAATACTATGGGTTAGAGCAGTAGCTTCTGCCTGTAGATACCTTTGAGGTTCCTTCCTTGCCTAAAGAGCTTAAAATATGTACTATGATTATGAAATAACTCTAGAGAAGGATTTCTCATCCACCAAATACACCCAAGATGCTAATATTCTATTTATATTTTATAATTACTTAACAGTGAGTCTAAAGAAGAGATGAATAAGAACAGGCCTTTTTTTTCATGTAGCAGGATTTGTATTTTTTTTAATTTTTAATACATTTTTAGCCAGGCGCCAGTGGCTCACGCCTGTAATCCTAGCTACTTAGGAGGCCAAGATCTGAGGATCGCGGTTCAAAGCCAGCCCAGGCAGGAAAGTCCGTGAGACTCTTATCTCCAATAAACCACTAGAAAACCAGAAGTGGCTCAAGCAGTAGAGTGTTCGCCTTGAGCTGAAGAGCTGAGGGAAGAGTGTCTAGGCCCAGAGTTCAAGCCCCAGGACTGACAAAAATAAATAAAATACATTTTTATTGTAAAAATACTGTACAGAGGGGTTACAGTTACATGAGCAAGGTAATGAGTATATTTCCTATGGAGCATTGTTGTCTCCTTCTTTGTTTTTCCTCTACCATCCCTTCTCTCCCACCTCCACAACTATACTCCCCCGCCACCATCTAAATTGTAAAGTTCGTTTTTCAACATAGTGTCTTGTGCATCTCATTTTTACAATGGGTCAACCTGTATCCCTAATTTAAGCATTTTGTTTTTTCCTTTCCCCTCCCCAAATTAGAAAAATGTATATACAAGATGCAGGGCACCAACAGCAAATACAGTGAAAACAGGGGTTATAGGGTGGGAGAGGAACATACAAAGAAACAAAAAATAAAAAATCACATGGTGCATTATAAGAACATTAGAAACAACAGCAAGAAAGAAAAAAAAATCACTTGTGTCCCTATCTTGGGGTTCATTTCGCTTAACATCATCGTATCTGGTCACATGTACCTAGCTTTTGACCTTTTCTGCTTGTCCCAGACATATACTAGTTATTACAATTAAGGGAACCATGGGATCTATATTTCTTTGGGCCAGAAGAGGCCTTTTTATTACAGAAAAATTAACGTATAAATTTGTTTAAAAAAACAGATTTTTGTTTGTTTGTTTGAAGTTCAGTTCACTAACATAATAGCTCACCATTAGCAGGTTATGTGGTCATTCTAGGGCCCCTGCCACCATTTTGGTCTTCCCTGCTGTTTTCACCCTCCTTGATTTGCCACCATTTCCAATGTAGGCACCAAGTTCAGAAGACTCTCCTCTTGGCTTATAATTTGACTTGCCACTCCTCACTTGCATAATTTATCAAAATAAGACCTTCCTTGTTAAAAAAAAAAAAAACTCACCGTTTTGATCGGCAACTCCTCCAAGTTGACTGGAATACAGGTAGGCAGTGAGTCACTCCTAAGCTAAGAAGCACTTGATGGTATCAATCAGACTTTGTAGGCAACAGCTGATTCAAAGACATTGGCAAAGGCCTTGAGACGTGCTTTCGAATTGGGATGAGACTCTACAGAACTATGCTGTACTCAGAACAATGACTGGGCTTGAGACATGGTAAGAGCCACAGTAGCTAACACCAAACATTTACTTACTGTTTTCTTGGGACTTGCAGATAACTTTAAACACAGACTCCTGCTAGGGTTGGGGGACACCTGTTTTATTTTTTCTTATATATACTTTATCTCATATTGTTTTGTTTTACAGTAGGGAATTTAAAAAAATGATTCTGCTAATGTGTTCCCTTAATGCATTCTTTTATATTTATCTATAGTTAGCTTTTGCTATCGCATGATGGCATGGGAACAACAAAGGAACCTTCTCTTGATTTAAAAAAAGGAAGCAAATGTGGACTTTGATACCCTGGAAGAAAACAGGACACAGTCAACATCTTTGCCTTCTTCCAATCTTAATTGGAAAGTAGCTCCCAGCCCCCCAAGAGAGGAAGAAATACAAATAAGAGGGCATGTTTTCTCCATGATTCATGGTCCCAGAAATCTGTTGAGGGCTGATTAGTAGAGAATTAAGCCTTTGGGAGACCCTAAGCACTGAAGAATTGGGTTCCTTCTCCTCTCCTTACTATATAATTAAAAGCAGTACAATACCAAACCACAAAATATAAATCTTATATATATTGAAATAAAATGATTTATTTGTTAATGTTTAGTGTTTGTGCTGCAGATTGAACCCAGGGCCTTGTGCATGGTATGAAGGTACTATGTCACTTGAGCTATGCCCTCAGCACTTTAGTCCTAATTATTATTATTTTTGTCCATCATGGGGCTTTACCTCCAGGTCTGAATGCTGTGCTCTTTAGCTCAAAGCTAGTGCTCTACCATTTGAGCCACGGTGCCACTTCCAGTTTTCTGAGTGGTTTATTGGAGATAAGAGTCTCACTTTCCTGCCTGAGCTGGCTTTGAACCTAGATCCTCAGATCTCAGCCTCCTGAGTAGCTAGGATTATAGGTGCCCGGCCTTATCTTGTTTGTGAGATAGAGTCTTGCTATTCTTTTTGCCCCAGGCTGGTCTTGAACTGGGATTGGAATTGCAGGCATGTGCCAGGCTCAGCATTAGTTTTTTTCTATTTAAAAACTATGTTCATTTGGATGTGCCATATTTTATTGAGTTGGGTATTGCTTAATTGTGTCTACTTACTAATCCAGAACTGGATTCTTGAAAGTTCGAAGGCCAGTTCATGACAACAAGGAAAGTTAATAAGCAGTTAGTCTGAAGCTTATCTAAATTGGATGACTAACAGTACTTCATTAAGGCTAATCAAGCAGTAAACTGACAGTTTTCAAACTGTTCTGGGAAATGTTCAGGTCCTACAGAGAAGCTTCTGGGAGCTGTGGAGGGGTGGGGAGGGGTGGGGTGGGGAAATACTATGAACAGGCCAAGTGAGGCTCCTACCCTTTTCCCTCCTGTGCAGGTCCACACCTGTCTTGTCTGGATTAGAATTTTTTGTTTGGAAAAGTGGTTCTGTGGGTAGAACAAAAATACCTTGTCATCTTTCTTTCTTCTGAGAGTGGAACTGAATCTTGCAAATAAGTCTAACTTGCAACCTCCCTGGGGACAGAGACTAGCCATTGTCGTCTATTTCCAAATGTCCAGGCAGTTAGTGGAGTCCAACATCCTGCATACTATGGGGACCAATGCAGACTGGCTGAATCCATCTCCCCGCCCCTCCTGCCAGATGTTATTCATAGTATGAGTTACCAACTGCTTCCCAGCAAATTCATGGCAGAAAATCTAAAAAAAACATTATTTTCATTGGTGTGAGTTAAGACTGTAGTACATTTAGTCCAACACATTCTGGCTGCTTCGATGTTAACATTTTATTTTAGTAGTTTTATTTGGGTTGAAATCAGTCTAAAGTGGAAGTGTATCTCCAAAGTTTGATTGAATTTGATTTCTTGGGCTGTTTGGTTGAATGATAGAGCCAAGTTATTGAAGTATATACTAGGCACGCTGTTCTAATTTGTCAAAAAAATGTCTGAGTGATTTGGGGATGATAACAGCTTTGTTCACATAGAGGACTACTGAAGAAACATTTCTGGTGTTATAAATTATGAGCGGGAGAAAGGAGGGAAGGGAGGTTGAATTTCCCTCAGAAGGAAGCAGGAATCATGGGCTATATTCAAAGCCTCTGGGTACATATGCTCCAGACCTCCTCTCTCTTGAATCTGTTCACTACCTTGGGTGGATCTCCACCATCCTTCAAGTCTCTCCTTTCCTGTTTTTACAAAGCTAATTTGATAAACTCAATGTCATGCTATGATGTTGCAGATGGATGCAATTTAATGTGTCAGCCTCCCCTTTGCAAAAAAAAAAAGCTGGCAGGTAAGAAGTCAAATCAGCAAAGTATTATCAGTGACTTGGATATAAGTTCAACGTTTCTTATAAAGACAGTAGAAGGCTTGATGATCTTCTTTATATTAACAGAGCATGCCTTAAAAATGAACTTTATGCATAGTGATAGCATTTAAGGGCTGCTTTTTCTTCTTCTATTGGAGAAAATTGAATAATAAACGTGCTCTTCAATATTATTTGAAGGTTCCTCTGTCCTTAGTACTTTAATTGAGAATCAGCCAGACATTTAATCTGGATGGACAAAACCCCACATAGTAGATCTCTTTAGCCTAAGACTTAAAAAGCAGACACAAAGGGCTGGGAAGATGGCTCAGTGGTAGAGTGCTTGCCTTGCATGCCTGAGGCCCTGGGTTCGATTCCT
>NW_012267250.1:10095687-10132939 GCF_000151885.1 Dipodomys ordii
GCTGTGGCTCAAGTGGTAGAGCGCTAGCCTTGAGCTGAAGAGCTGAGGGACAGTGCCCTGGCCCAGAGTTCAGACCCCACGACTGGACCCAAAAAACCCCACAAAAACTAATTGAAAATATCTGAAAATAAAAACCTAACAAAATGTATGTAACATGTAAGTACATAACATCTCTATACAGTTTTTAATCTTTCACATTTATAGGATGAGTGTATTTTAATATTTAAGTGGATAATTCTTAATACTTTTTAATGTTCAAGCTGTAAACTTCCTGTGGCTAAGTTAAAATATGTTTATTAAGAGAGCTAAGTCAATAAAAAATAGATTCATTCACAAAGATAAAACTTTGGAGTACATAAGCATAAATATTTTGACACAATTTTCAACAAAATTGAGGTATCTTGACATGGCATAATTACGTAAATGAGATCTCGGTAGTTTATCTCTCCCTTCATAGGTACACTAACAGAATACCAGTACAACTGGAAACACAACTTCAGTAAAATTTGGCACAATCTTCCTTATCAAATGTCAATTTTAGTATATTTTCCTATACTCCCCAAAAGAAAAACATTAAAAGAATTTTGTGCTAAGTTGCTTTATTGTTAACTCAACATTAGTATTTTGTTTATCTAAGCACACTGATTTAGGCTTCTCTCCCTAGTGAAAAAGGAGTTTGTATGTGCATGTGTATGTATGTGTATGTGTGTGTGTGTGTGTGTGTGTGCATGTGTGTGCATGTGTGTTTTCTGAACAGCTCTGGCAAATATTTATAATCACATTACTGCCTTAGAAATAACATAATTGAGCCAAGAATACTCATTCTGTCCCCCACTCCTTCAAATACTCCATGGGAATAAATTAAGTATGGAAGGGTATGAATGAAAAATAAAGACTTTCTTGTAATGTAGTAGGTACCTAATTTGTTATCAAGGATTTAATCACTGGGGAAATTCTCTATCACTAAGCTAAAAGCAAGGTAACATTGATGGATTTTGTTTTAAAAGGGTATATACATTTTAAGGAAGATTCTATGCAAACATTTAAATATGTTAGTTATACAAAGGCAATCTGAGTATAGTCTTGTAAGGACTAACACCAACTACTGTATATGTCTGTGATCAAACCAACTCTATCACACTGTCCACCTCTATCAATCTAGCCCAGAGGGAGGACCTAAGGAAAAATGGCAGGAAATGTTTTCAAGAATTACTAGAGGGGCTGGGAAGGTGGCTCAGTGGTAGAGCACTTGTCTTGCATGCATGAGGCCCTGGGTTCCATTCCTCAGCACCACATAAGCAGAAAAAGCTGGAAGTAGTGTTGTGGCTCAAGTGGTAGAGCACTAGCCTTGAGCTGAAGAGCTGAGGGACAGTGCCCAGGCCCAGAGTTCAGGCCCCATGACTGGCAAAAAAAAAAAAAAAAGAATTACTAGAAGCCAGGTGCTGGTGGCTCAGGCCTATAATCCTAGCTGCACAGGAGGCTGAGATCTAAGGATTGCAGTTCAAAGCATCCTGGGCAAGAAAGTCCATGACACTCTTATTTCCAGTAAATCACCGGAAAACTGAAAGTGGTGCTGTGGCTCAAGTGGTACAACACTTGCCTTGAGCTGAAGAGCTCAGGGACAGTGGCCAGACCCACAACCGACACACAAGAAAAGAATCACTAGGAGACTTAAGTTTCCTAACCAAATATCTTTGATTTTTTTTAAAGTCTGAGATCTAGTACTTTTTAATTAATATATGTTACTGACTCTCTTAAAATTTCTTTATTATCCTTAAGTAGTTATACTAAGGAGTTTCAACATGTCACTTTGCGAGTATAATGCATCTTGATCAATGTCACACTATTAATTAAAAAATTATGAACAATGCCTGCCTGAAATGCAAAACAAAAAATCCTTAGGTTTAACTTAAAAAATGCATAATCCATAAAGCGTTTTCACATATATTATTGTTTGCAATAAAGCAGTTAAACACATAGATGTTTTAGAATTTCAATGCAGTGAAATCTAAGTATAAAACATCTACTCTAGCTACATTACAGTTTAGAACTTGAACAGAGAAGGCAACTATTAAAATATAAATGGTCATCAATTAAAATTTAATTACTGTTCAATAATTCACTCTGAGTTTTGATAAATTCTGACACAGGGACAGATCATTTTTCTGCAAAGCATTTTTCTTCTCATCTGTGTTTCAGCATTCTCTATCTGATACGATTGCTCCCCATTCCTGTGCAGATGATTACATTCAAATGGCATTTAACATAAACTGCACCAAACTGCCCTAGAATTTCATTTTGGACTGAATTAATTAACTTCACAGTAGGTGGCTGAGGTGCGGAACAGAAGCCTGAAGAAACACTTGACTACTTAACCCACCTTACATGTTGTCTCTAAATCAAGGCAGCTTCTATTTTTAATAAATAGTACCAGGTACAATACATCCTAAAGGGTAAAGATAAGGCATTTATAATAAATGGATTTAGTTTTTCACATACATTTGCATGCATTTTAAGGAAGTAAGGTGTTTGAGGGTTGGTGTGGGGGGTGGGGGGTGGGTGGGAGGGGGGGAGAAGCACTCCAGAGGGTTAAAGAGGATTTAGCAGCACTCAGCAAGAGCTGACATGCTTAATACTTTCTAAAGACTGCTTGTTTACCTTAGGAAGTATACATTTAGAATTTTAAAAATGTACTATGTCTTTGCAAGATGTTAGAATATAAAACCAACTACTTTGTAGCAAGTAATACCACTTTAAATGCTGTTGTAATTTATATTCTAGACCTTGAAATGTAAATGTAATTGTCTAAGACATTATCTTCAGATCATCAACATTATCATGCTATCATAAAATATCTATTCTGTCAATTATGCTTCTCTAATTATAATATTATTATCAAGATCTGACAACTAACTCTGCGTTTCAAGTTTATAGTCTTCCTACATCAAGAGACAAATTAAAGGGCAAATAAGGAATGTGAAAAGCCAGATCATAAAGCATTGCAACATCTTTCATATTACAAGAAATATTTCTCTATCATAAATTTCTGGTTTAGGAAATGAGAAAAACAAATGAAAACTTCTTGACAATTTTTAACTCAGTAGTTTTAAGGTTGTTTTTCTTGTGAGGGAAATAGAAGGAAGATAAAAGAGAGGGAAAGTGTGAAATTGCAGGTTAAGGAAGGCAGTGGTCAAAGAAAAGAGAGTGGAAGATTGCAGTCTGATTTAAGTGCTTTGTGACCTTCAGTAAGAAGGTGAAAAGGCCTTGGTCAGGCTTCCCTGAGTGGCTCTAGAAAGATTTCACTTTTTCACAGTTCCCTTTGAGAACACAACTTCTAGGGAAGTTCTCTACAAATAAATTTTCCCTCTTCTACAATGTAACTTCTTCCTGCTGTGATATGTATGATTAGAAATAATAATGGCATCATTTGGAAGTTTCGATCATGGTTTATAGTACAGGAAGAGGGGCAAAGGAATGCTCCACTGCCAGTATTAGCAGCAATTTTGCCTGCAGCATCTTCTAAATACAAAATTTAGTGGCAACAATTGCTACAAATGTGTCAAGAAGAACAGCTATGGTTGAAAATAAACTCAAACAGTAACATTCCTTAGCTTTTTTTTTTAGCCTGTCATATACTGAAATGGTAATCATAATAAGACATTTCTGAGAGCCTTCTATAGTTAGAAAAAATAAATTCATCTATGTTCTAAGGTTTTCACACATGAGATAGTCTCTAAATTAATTCTACCAGGCTAAGCAAACAGCATTTCGTTCTCTCCAAGGGCTAGGTCTGTCCTTCTGTCCCCAATCACAAGAGTTCTTTTTATCATTACTCCCCTCCCTTTGGGTTCCAATTCTTACTAAGAGTCCTGGAAAAACACAAAGTAACCTTGTAGTTACATCATGCTCTAGAAATGAAAAAAGACTCTGCTATCTAAAAGTAATAAAAGGCTCCATTTAAATTAATGCTTATTTTTCATCAAGGGTTCATTTTGTTTGGTAATAATGTAGGTCTGGTCCAAATAGAGTTCTTAACACCTTTAAAAAAAGATCTCCAGAGATTATACACAGAGTAGTAATTTCATTCTTACATTTTTACTTCTGGCAATGGTGCTTAGGGTTTAGTGTGACTGGAGATGTTTAGTGCTGTTGCTGACACCTTATGGAAACTTTTATTTGGAAACTCTGATTTGATTTTTAAAACTGTTCAGCTCTTGTTTACAAGAAGGGTATTACAAAAATGTATTTTTTTGTTCCTTTAAGATATTCATTCCCTTGCTATTTATTTCTCACTTGATTTCATAATCCTGTTTGGGTCAGTATGATTAGTTGCTATGGAAATTACCTCCTATGGAAATGATTCTAAGGTATTATTGTAAGAATATGACTTTATGAATAATATCTATAGCAGACAGCAACCTTCACTAGAAAAAGGAAATCTAATTAAAAAATTTAAAAGGATTAATCCTGAAAATGATTATGATAACCAATTTTTCCAATATTTCTGAATCTTCCATCTGCTTTTTAAGTAAGTACTAAATACATTTCAAAGTGTTAATCGGCTATACTCCCCCAAATTCCAAAGGCACAATGGAAATTAACACCATACACAGAAAAGTGCATGTAAGGAACATTTCATCTACCATTTCTCTAAACCAATAAATGTTATGCTTCACTTAGGAGAGTTAATGTCAACAGGATTTCAGGGCTCATCAAGGAAACTACTGAGAATAGTGTATTACAAATTCCCTTTAAAGACAAAGAATCTAATATTCCAAAATTTATCCCAGGAATTTAAAAGGTCAAGCCTATAAACGAGAGAGTTAAACAATAGATGTGAGCCAGTGAAGCATTAGATGAGAATTCCAGAATGCTAACAAGAACATTTTCTTGGGTGGATTCTATAATTTGTGGTTTGAATAAAACCTTTGAAACATTCCATTAGTATTAAAATTCTCACAATGAGAATATGGCTCATATTTAACACATTTTAAATTACTAGACAGTCTCTCCCCAAAAGAAATGTTAATGCTTTCTTCTGCCTAGTGCTTATTCACTGCCTGGTACTAATTTTGGCATAAATTAACCCTTCCAACAATTAGGATATTGTCTAGAAACCGCCTCTTATACTCTATGGGGAAAACCACTTATATTCTGAAAATCAGAAATAAAATAGAAACGTATTCCTTCATTATAAGATAGTTTTCTGTACCTAGTAGCTTATTAATTATGTATGTAAATTGCTATCATATTTACCTGTACAATTATGTAACTTTACATTTATAATGCTTCTGAATTAAGCCTTCCAGTTATAGATTTTTGTTAAGTGTTTTATACAGTAAAGGTTTTCTATACTTGTGCTTGCAACCATGATCGAGGGTCCAAAATGTCTTTGATGGATTTCTGCCTTGGAGCTGGTACTGGCTTAGTTTCAAAATTGTTTTTAGTGTCTGTGTGCTCACCATCAGTTAAACTACTTTTCCTGGCAAGAAGTTTTCGAGGAGAAGCGACTGGTTTCTGTAAGTGGTGCATAAGGTTAGAAAGTCTGGTGTCCAAAGGCGAGGCTCGAGATACACTTGTTTTTCCCCAGTTGTCCTTCACGGATGGATCTGTGTTGCTCTGTGTTTTGAAGCTGAATGGAGGCTTATCAGAGGGAGGAAGAGGAGCTCGTCTCTTTTTCCTTTTCCCATCTTGTGCTGGCTCACTTTCAGGGGACAATACCTTTTTGTGGATGACCATTTCATGATTACCATCAAAGATTGTAGCCCAAGGAGGTGGTGAGGGTTCTTCACTTTGATCAATAAGGAACTGTCCATTTGTTTCTTCAATTTTCTTTTGTATTATGTCAGTTAAACTTTCAAGTTTCACTGGTGAATCAATGCCTGTAATAATTTTAAGAAAAAAAAATGCATAGAAAAAAGACCCAGAAGGCATATAAACTTTACTTTCAGTAAGTTTGTTTTGCAAATAACTAAGCTATCTATAATAACCACCAAAAAGTTAACAGGATAAGCAGTAAAATATTTAATTGTAAAAATAACTATCAATAAAACAAAAATCAAGGATGTTATAAACTGTACTATACAAATTATATATCATATATACAACACATGTAAAATACCTATAATAAACAACATAAAATGTAGATACATGAGTACAATTTAATTCTTGGATTTTTAAAATCTTATTTTGAAATCCAAGGAAGCTTAGAGTATAACTGGAATGAGTATGACTGGATTAATACTCTATTCTCCTACAGAACAGCAGTCTCTGTTGCAAGGGAAATAAAATCCCCAAATCCCAAATGCAGGGAAAGAATGTGAAGCCCTTATACCATTTGGTGATAAGATACTGGGTGAAAAGGTTCCTTAGGAAAAACAAGTATCGGAGATGATACCTAACTATTGGAAGTATTATTGGTATTTTTAAGTATGTAAATACAAGCATATAATTTTAGATCCACAACTTCTAGTATGTAGAAACTCAGGTACATTAGTGGCAGATTAGATGAAAGTTTATTGTTGACTTTTGCTTGTACCAATCACTGCAGCAATCCCCTACGCACAGCAAAAATATCTTACGAAGTATGTGGAAATGAAATACAAATAAGTTAGAAAAATTTAAATTTTCTAGAGTATTAAACTTAACTGATTATTGTTGGCTAGAGATGAAAGCTTCCAATCATTAATATTCACCTATCAACACTGGTTGGAAAAAAAACAATAAAATACAGAAAAAGAATCACTGAATGTAATTTCATTTTAAAATCTGCAAGTTTATATTTTCTGAATGTTCATCAGCAGCTCAGCTAATATTTATTCTCAGTGCACTTTTATTCATTTTAAGTCTTAAAATCTGTTTGATCTTGAGCATTCAAACTATGAAAAATGTGTATTCATTAATTTTGTATTAATTCATCTATTAAACATGAGTTCCTTAGTCTATAATCATATTCTTTTTCTTCATTCATTTGATTGTGCCCTGAAAATTTCAGCATTTTAATTTCAATAGAATAAGCTGCTTGAGTAGGGACAATGTTGTTTTTGTTACCCTGCAGCTTAGAAAAGACAAACCCCACTTACTCATATCATGGTAGACTGAGGTTGCCTCTTTTGTCAAGAACAAAGGTGGTTTCCGTGGTGACATAATCTCAATTTTCATAAGTTCTTCACAACAATGCTTCCATTGGCCTAAGAAAGAAAGGAAGAAAGAAAGAAAAATAGCAGGCTATTTTAAGACATAAATGTGAAGACATACAATTCATTATGAACAGATATCAACATATATCCTTGCTTTAAAAGTAAACAGTGAATTTATAAATTCAACATTGCCTTAAGAAAACTTGTACAAAAGCTAGTCCTACCCATAATTTCAAAATCTAATTCTGTGCATAAAATTACTTTATTTAAGAAATTCTATATAGAGATATTAAGACCTCTAGGCTATATATTAGTTCACAAAATAACCAATTACTTTTAAATTTCTACTCATGGTAGGAGTTTAGACAGGCTGTTATTTTAAGTATTAAACCATTAAGTACTCAAAGGTGGCTACAAAGTAACTATAAGCTGAAATACAGTTGTCTTGAAGGAATTAGAAAAAAGGAATGGTAGCTCTCAAAAATTTTAAATGAGAAAATAAAATTTATTTAACCACTATCTCTTTAAGAAGATTACCATGCTTTCAAAATCATATAGCTTTAAACAATGTGTTTTCATTTTTTAAAAAAAGACATATAAAAGCCTAACTATGAAGAAATATCAATCAACAAAATTCTGAGTCTACTTTGTTTTGGGAAAAATGGTCATTGAAAATAAGATAAAAATAATATTCTTGAACAACTGTTTCAACTATCCAATTAAAATATGTGTGGACATTATTAATTTTCTCTTATGTTTCACCACCTTAATCTTCAAAATTTCAGATTTATTTCTCTTGAGTAGATATCAAGTGTAATTTTCCAAATTTATATGTACTTGAATGCTGTATAGAAACTGTGCTAGATACTGTGTCTATCAATATTATAAAAAGAAGTTACTGAGACTCTCTATTCTTATATATTATACCTGTAGAAAAATAATATAATATACCTATGCCTTTTTTCAGGCCAATTTATGCTCCACATTTGTTTTTTAAAATATTTTTATTATACATATTCAGTATCCAACTTGGCTATTTTCCATGGTTTAAAAATTAAAGACATTTCATGCATAGTTAAATTATGTATTCATTGTGTTGTCATGACAAAATGCTATTTTTGCATGAATTTTAAACACACTACCTTAACTAGTTAAGAAGGATATAAGAGCCTTTTTGTATTTTTTATCATGAAGCTAAGTAGAGAATATTGTAAAGTTTACAAATAACTTCATTAAAACTTAAACAAGACATAAATTTCCAAACAGAAGGTTTCAAAGCTTGCTCTCTAAATGTAAATCCAACAGAACTGAGAGCTGACATTTTCCCCTTTACTTCCTTTTTTAGACAAATCTATAAAAGCCATATTTTTTTTCTTCTTGGTAGCAGGAAAAAAATTCTTTATCTAATGGAAAAATAATGATTCACTTAAAACTGGCAAATATTTTTCTGTCACATTCTTGGACAAATTCTCTTGAATTCTTTGAAATTCTTGTGGTTTTTTTGTGCATTCACAGATAAAAGCATTGCATTGTTAAACTAGAGGCAGAATACTAATCAAGTTGCAAATTAGAATATCATATCATTCTACATGTTACTGATATGTCAGAGGTAGAAATACGATCTGTACTTTAGTCAAGAATCACAACTGAAATGCTGATTTTTCCAGTGAATAACTTTGTATGCATAGATATACATGATAGTTAATATGAAATAAATATATGTTTTGATTGAATAACAATCTCTAGTATTGAAAGTAATTTTCACAATATTGTCATAATGTCCCCAATCAAAAATGCTTAACTCAATATTTCTATTATAAAATATTTGAAAAATATTTAATATGCAAAGACTATCTTAATTTTCTATCTTTGATCCACCATTCCTAGTTCTACTGTACTAATAATCCAGAACAAGGTTTATTTCTCTTTTATATAGTTGTTAGCTTTCAAATATTAAAAATAGTGATTATATGTTCTTTGCTCCTAACCTCCATAACCTTCGCTATTCTATAGGCTCAAGAGACCCACTTCCACCAGTGTTTCCTCGTATATTCTAATTATCTCACCCTTCTGAGTTTCCACCTGGAAGGAGGGCCAAATAATTGACGTTTATTCCAAATATTGAAATAGTCTCATTTAATTCTCTTCTGCTATCACTATTCTGTGCTAGACATCATTCTTCAACCAAGATTACAAGAAACTATGCTTGTCACTAAAAATTGAAAGGTCTGAAGTACAGTTTAAAATTTAGGATCTTATAAACACTTCCATATACAGAACATTTCAAAGTAAATGTAGCAGAACTTTAAAATTATATAGATTGATCAATTTTTACCCCAAAAAGAAAGGAATTAAGTACCAAAGAAGCCAGAGAACCACATTGTCATCATTCATCATTTCCTTGTTCCTACTACACACTCTGAAATGTTCATCCTTCTAGCTCCTCACTTCAAAATGAGAAATTATTTCAGATAACATAGAGAACAAGACTATCCACTAGTATTAGTTTATGCCCTAACTACAATGTTTTGACATTAGTATTTCTTCCATATAGCCATCTTTTCTGTTTTAGGCCCATACAAGTATAAAATAATCAGAATAATTTCTAAATACAGTATGGCATTTTGTAAAACAGACTCCAAGTCAGAGCATTTAGGAAACCAGTTAAAATTTCAGCTGTGATTAGCAAAAGAAGGGAGGTTGTTGGCATGCTATGATGGTA
The DNA here is from genome assembly GCF_000151885.1 of Dipodomys ordii. Classification (NCBI taxonomy): domain Eukaryota; kingdom Metazoa; phylum Chordata; class Mammalia; order Rodentia; family Heteromyidae; genus Dipodomys; species Dipodomys ordii. The sequence goes on from NW_012267250.1 coordinate 10,105,549, forward strand.
TATGCCTGTAATCTCAGCACTCAGACGTCAAAGATGGGACTCGTTAAGATGGAACAAATACTTCAATGTTTATTGAGAACCTAGCAGTGGTATTTAAAGACACCATTGTAATGAGTTTAATAATGCCAAATGCCCTCAGAATATTCAATGCATATATGAAAATGGAACTTGGAAAACTGAGGAGAGGTGTGGGGTTAGAAGAGATAAAGAATTAGGAAAGGGGTGTCTTGAACAAGATGCATTGTTCTCACGAACTGACATGTCGAATTGAAAAAAATCCTCATAGAAAAACTTAAGGATAATTTTTTTAAAAATCCTACAAGGAATTCTCTATCTCACTACCATGGACTACAACCTTTTAAAATCTTAGTTTTCTCATCTGTACAGTGGACTGAAACGTCTTCTATATCATAGGAATGTTAATGGAATTAAAAGCATTTGATACATAGGAGGTAATCAATAAATTATTTCTTTCCTCCTTTCCAAACTTTATTCTAAAGCACAATGAAGTCTTGAATCAGGAGGCCTAACAAATTAACCTGACAACTGTATATAATGTTCCAGAAAATGTAATTCCTAAAATGTCTCTAGGATTATTTCTGTAAGTTGCAAAAATAGCCTTAAATTATGTGGAAATGACATCCTTGTAGTTTTATAAGACAACACTGTAAATAATAAATGCTAATTGAATCTAATAAAAATTAACTTAATTAGAATTAGCCATCATCAATACTCATGTTTTCAACATAAAATTCTAGGTAACAAATATGCTGTTAAATAAATTGTTGGTAAAGACAAAAAAAAGCTACAATTTCATTGTTTTCCTGTAAATCTTCTTTAAACTGACAATCAAATATTAGAATCTCAAATATTTTTCACACTTGAACCAAACCAAAATACTATCATATTGTTTTCTATATAATTCTTGGCACTAGACTGTATTATTGAAAAACCACATGAGGTTCAAAAAATAAATCTCTGGGCGATATCCAAGATGATACAATAACAAATGTAGAGTTAACAGAAGGTTACATAAAACTGGGGCTCCTTCTGAACATTTCAATATTTTATGATGATTAGTACCCTGGAAAAGCATTTTGTTTCTCAAATGGCTTATCTCTTAGATCAAATATATCACCTTAAGTAGATAAAATCTTAATCTTTTAAGAAAACGGGGTTCTGTTGCTTTAGGGATCAAAGGAAGCATAAAAAAAGGAGTGGTAGAAACTCAAAGGCAAACTTCTATAACAATAGTTGTCGAGACACTGGAAAGAGGTGGAGAGAGAAAGAAAAGCATCAATGTAGTGATATATTAACATTTTATCCAAGACCATACAACATCCTTGCTATAAGCTCTAAGAGAAAAATATTTTAATATTTAGATTTCTATGTGCAAACATTCAGGCAATGAGAATATACTGATAGAAAATCCCAATATCTACTTACTAAGATCAAAGAAATGCTGCCAGAAGGCTTCCATCCACTTCTCAAGATCTTCTTTACTATCAACTGAAAAAATATGAGTTACAGATTGTCCAGCAACAGGGTTGATGACAGAGAAGCTATGGAGTCTTTTCTTGGCATCTTTATCCATTGCTCGAATTCTGGTTTCCTAAAAATTAGGATAAAATTGGTATTTTACAAGAGAATATTTCTGTAATGATCAAACAAATGTTTTATTACTTAGCTACCATATTATATAAGTGTAATTATAATCTAATCGGTGTTCATTTGAAATTTAAAATAGGTAATTTAGAGAATTTCCAACATTCAAACTCAAATCTAAGAGATCTTTAAAAAGAATATTTTATATTAAAAACCAAGTAATGTTTCAAGTATGCTACACATATAGCACTTATAGGAAATTACATGAGGTTAAAACATAAACTGTTTTATCTATCTCTAAGTGGGAGTTTGCTGTCTTTTATATACATCTTAAAATCTGCAGAACACAAGTACTGTATGTCATAACTTTAATGTGGATTGTAAGTTAACTATATTTCCAAAAATAGTAAAATTACATCAGTAATGTTTCTTATTCTAATATTTATACATATTATAGTGTTTTCAGTAAGTAGTAGTCAAATCATAACTTAGTGTTTACTGTAGCAAAAATAGTGGGGTATTCCTCATTAACGTTTATTTTATATGTAACATTCATTTACAAAGCTCATAGCTAAAGATCCAAAAGTTAGTATCATCCTTTTCAAGTTACTTCTGTAATACTGAATACAACACCCTACCACAGAGGCAATCATTTCATTCATGATGACAATCTAAACCTTTTTCCTTATTGTCTTCCAGTAGAAGAGAAAAGTTTACCCAAGTCATACAGAGGGACTGTCAGGCACATGGCAAACTAGCCACAGCAACCCCATATAGTTCAGACCATGGGATCTACAGGGAATTAAAAGTCTGGAACAGAACTATCTATTATACAAGGATTTGAATGCCTGTATAATAATTAGTTTTACATTATTCTAGGGCAGCCTATCTAATAGAAATACAATATGAACCACATATGTAATTTAAATTTTCTGAAAAAAAATTTAAAAGAAAATAAAAATAAATGGGTGAAGTGAATTTTAATAACCTAAAATAACATGGCCAAATATTACATAAAAAGTTACTCTGATAGCTAAAAGTTTCTTTTTTTGTATATTAATAGTTCACATCTCAATTCAGATCAACCACATTTGAAGTAGCCAACAGCTACTAGAAGCTAGTGGCTCCTGGGTTCTACACAGCAGTTCTAGAACATAACTAAGCCTACTAGAATGTAAGCGGAATATCTAAAGTGGCAATTAAAAAAAGCAGATTAAAAGTGGTAAGCAATTCTTGACTCCACTGAGTAGAAAGGTGAAGAGACTATGTGTGGTAACCATCAAAGCTTACACAAGCCTGGCGCTGGTGGCTCACGCTTGTAATCCTAGCTACTCAGGAGGCTGAGATCTGAGGATAATGGTTCAAAGCCAGCCTGGGCAAGAATGTCCGCAAGACTATCTCCAATAAACCACCAGAAAACCGGAAGTGGCGTTGTGGCTCAAGTGGTAGAGCACTCGCCTTGAGCTGAAGAGCTGAGGGACAGTGCCCAGGCCCAGAGTTCAAGCCCCATGACAGATACAAATAAAATAAAATAAAATTTAAAAAAGCTTATGCAAACATACCAGGATATTTATATGAGTATTTGAGAAGTCACAAAGAATTAGGGAGAAAATGTAATCATTCCCAGAAAGAACACAGGAAGTAAAAACCATGTATTTTACAAAAGGAGGTCTGAAGGAATTCGTATTCATAATCACATGGGGAAAATGTATGCTGCATAAAGTAGCAACATTACTTGGAACTTTTAGATCACAAGATAAAAGGATTGGTAAATATCAGAAAGTCAGCCTATTCTGTTATCATAAAGAACTGGTTTTAGAGGACTTTAATGAGACTTAGGATCAGAATAATAATTTTATCATGATATGGTCTTTGAGTCTATCTTGTAATAAACCTTGTGAATTATCTCTATTAAGTAAATGCCTATATAGAATAAAAATTCTAGAGCCACATGCTGGCTGCTCACATCTGTAATCCTCACTACTCAGGAGACTGGGGCCTGAGCATTGTGGTTTGAAGCCAGCCAGGCCAGGAGAGTCCGGGAGACTCATCTTCAATTAACCACTAAAAAGCCAGAAGTGGAGCTGTGGCTCAAGTTGGTAGAGCCCCAGTTTTGAGCAAAAAAGCTCAGGGATAACACCCAGGCCCTGAGTTCAAGCCCCAGGACTGGCAGAAAAACAACTAAATAAAATAAAAATACTACAAATATTGTGCTAAGTGGGAACTTGTAAGCTGAAAGATATATCTAGTCAATCTCTTTATAAAAAGTTTTTGTTTAAAAAAAAATTTTTTTTGTTTTAATCTGCCAAGTGCCAATGGCTCATACCTGTGATCAGGGTCTGAGATCTGAGGATGCAGTTTGAGTCTATGAGATACTTATCTCCAATTAATAAGAAAAAAAAAAAAAGAGGGAGGAGCTGTACCTCAAGTGATAAGGCATTAGCTTTGAGCAAAAAATCTCAGGGACACTGCCCAGGTCCTGAGTTCAAAACACAAAATGGTTATTATCATTAGCAGAGAACAACTTGAGCTCTAGGAAAAATCTTTAATGATACTCTATCTGACTAAATAAAGTCTGAATCATTGTAGAGGATCTTGTACTCCCATCACTAATACCACTACCACCAATAGCAACAAAACAAGATATACTCTTTTCATTGTGAGAATACCGCACAGAGGGGTTACAATTACATGGGCAAGATAACGAGTACATTTCTTATCAAGCCTTGTTGCCTCCTCTTTGTTTCCCTTCCCATCCCTTCCCATCCTCCCCCCGACCCCCACCAGGCCCTCCCCCACCCGCCACCAAAGTTGTTAAGTTCGTTTTTGGACATGACGACTTGTATGTCTCATTGTTGCAACGGGTCCACCTGTATCCCTAGTTAAACGATTTGTTTTTTCCCTTCCCCTCCACAAATTATACCATCATCAAATACAGTGAAAGCATGGGTTATACCGTGGGGGAGGGACATACAAAGTAACAAAGAAATCATCTTATAAATATGTTAGAAACAACTGCATGAAAGGAAAACAAAAAAAACAAAAAAACATTTGAATACTTATCTTGGGGTTCATTCCCCTAACATCAACTTATCTGACCTTTTCTGCTTAACTCATTCATATACTAGTTATTGCAAATATATTCTTGTTAACAGAATTGTGCTTTTCTGCACTCAATTTCATTTTAATACATTTCTGACTACTTTTTGCTATGTGATTAAAATAGATTCAACTTTTAAATAAGGAAAATATGATCTTTATAGCTGAATATTTAGTATTTTTGGACAAGGTATCATTTAAAAAGAAATGTAGGAAATATGATTAAGTAGATCACTTACAGACTACTATGAAAATATAACAATAAACAAGAATATACTCATTACCCCTGGTAACCATAAATAACACATTTTTAAAATGTGAGAGGCTTTTCAAGGTACAAATAAAATGCAGAATTTAAACTAATTTCATCCAAAATAATTTATGTAATGGAAAGCATTTTTAACTAAATATTACACATCAAAGTAAAGGTGATTAGAACAAGTACAGTCTCAAATAATCAACAATAACACTCATGTTTCCACTTCTCAGAAAAGGACAGGCTTGTGATTAAAAAACACCAAGGTAAATTTTAGGACTGTTATCAGTGTAGACTCACATAAATTATAAATAAGGAAAATATCTTCTTAGCAGAGAGGGTATAAAAACAAGCAACTTGGGAGTTCTCTCCACCCCATTTCTACAAGCTAATGTATTGCCTAACACCAAGTTATTGTTGAAAAATATTCAAAATTGAGATAGGAAAAGAACAACCCAGATAATGATAAACTTTTGCATTAACAGACACAAAGCCTATAAACAGTTTTTATTCTAACTCAATTAATGGATGGGGAAATGTCTTCTCAGATAGAAGTATTTTATGTGAGACTGGAATTTGTTTTCTTCTGCTAATCCCAACCATTTCAGATAATTTGAGTTAATTTCAGTTATTTTATATTATTAATGATTTATGGATGGATTTAGATTCACTGTTGTTGGTAGTGGGCTTTGCTTTTTTCAGTCAGCACATACTAAAATTCTGCAGCATAAAATGGAGGGGTACCTAGAGAAGGCCACATTAAGTTTATAATATATAATATGAGATGCCAATTTCTCAATGAAAATATACGCTCTAAGGGAAAGTAAAGTTTCTTTTATATTTTTCACTATTTTGAATTAAGACTTTTCTTCAATCTCTCCATTTCTCTGTAAATGGAAAATTACTAGATCAGGGATAGATTTAAAAATTGCTTCTTATATACGATCTTTAGAAAAATGTATTAGGTGTAGTATTAGACTACACCTAGATTATGGTCTCTAACTATAAAAAGGATTGAGTGCTCTTTAGAGAAATGGCTGATCACCAGCCTAATCCAGAAAATGATTCTGGAAGATCCTGTTCTATCAGAACCAGAGATTACTAAGGTGTTTGAAAAGCCTTAAGGGGGAGGGGAAGGGAAATAACAAAATGTTTAAATAAGGATACAGGCAGACCTATTGTAACAATGAGATGTGTAAGACACTATGTTGAAAACGAACTTTACAACTGGGTGCAGGGGAAGTACGGTGGTGGGGAGGAAAGGGATGGTAGGGGAAAAACAAAGGAGAGGGTAACAATGCTCAATAGGAAAACTCATGTAACTGTAACCCCTCTGTACAGTATCTTTACAATAAAAATATATATTAAAAAATAAATAAAATTAAAATTAAAAAAAGCCTCAAGGCCAATTTAAGGATTCTTCCATTCAAACCTGGGACAATAAAAATAACAGTGGAAAAGGAGTGATACAAGACCTGCTTTTGCATCCATAAATTCATAATGATTTTTAAAGATTAAGTCCCTTCAATGATGCTAGGTAAACACCTAATTGTTTTTAAATCCTTATCTGTAAGAACTGTACCTCAGGGTAACCAAATAATTTATGTCATAGAGGTATTTCAGTTAAGTGAAGAATGAATGCTGAAAACTGCATTTGCAATCACTAAAAAAGGGTCTAAGTAACGCTGATTAATGCATGCTTATTCAGTGGAAAACAAATTATTTTATACTTCTTAATAGAAGTATAAAACACTTTCTAAAGCATATTTTACTACTAACCAACAAACCTTGAGTATGATTTTAAAAAAACAACATTACGATAAACAAAATTGATATTACAGAAAACCCTGTAAGATAAATGACCCAATTTCTTTAATAAGTAAGCTCAGTGTGTGTGTGTGTGGTGTGTGTGTGTGTGTGTGTGTGTGCAAGCTTATGTGAATTAGCAGGGGGGTGGGAGAAGAGAAACAATGGAAGGAGGAGGAAGAAAGGGCAGGGAGAAGGAAGAAAGAGAATATAGGAACTGATAAACTAAGAATCTTAAAAATTCTAATTAATCAACCAAAATGCATGGTTCTTATTTGGATCCTGATTCAAAAACCTATGGTAAAAATTAAACAACTGGAAAAATTTGAACACTGTCTGGATTTTTACTGATTCATTAGCTATACACATGACTATATATATATATATATATATATATAATTACATATTCTTGTCACACAACAAGAATATTACAAGTAAAATGCTATGGTTTCTAGGATTTGCTTCAAAATAATTCTGGGCGTACAGATGGGTTCATTTATACTATTCACTACCTAAGAGATCTTGAACTCTTTTCCAGAAAATAATTTTAAATGAAATATAAATAAAAAGCAAGTCTGTTAGTATCCACTTTCTTATTTGTAATGCAAATATTTCATCCCTTTCTCACAAACATGTTTGAAAAATGGTCTAATGTCTTGTTGATAGACAATGGAAATAAATAAATAAACAAGCTTCAAAGTTTATCTATACTCTAGAGACAAAGAAAGCATACCTTCACCCAATAAATACCAGTGTACAAAGCACAGCTATCAATAGGACCAAGCATTAGGCATGATCAGTACCAATTACGTCCAATTCATGATAATGAAATCTGAATGTAAACTCCTTCAAAAAGCCTATTAAAGAAACTTTTGCTATATTTAATAAAAGGCAATCTGAATAGTTGACAGGGTTTAAATATTAAGAAGATTAATATAAATGGAAAATAATCCCTTGTGCTTCATAATAACTTTGCTAGGATCCATGATAACTATAACAATTAAAATAATTTCAAGACAATTTAATAAAGGTCTATCACATCAATTCATGTTATTGATTTGTTCAGTACAGTATATATTACTAAAATGAATGGTGAATAATATAGTATTTAAATCAAGAATCAACTATGGATCTCAAAGACTCATACTGATTTTGCATCTCACTCCACCCCACTGGCAATGGACAAAGCTTTGGTTAATAAAAATGCTTTCTACAATGTATAGGAGATTCAGTTAAGTACTCGTTATTGAGAGTGTCTTGCTCAACAACAATCATAGTGAAGTTTTTTGAAGTAGAAGCAATCACTTTGAAGTAAATCACCCTTTCAAATTTGGATTGAAAAGGGGAGGGGAATAGCTTTTAGGCTTTTCTTCCCTTAATGTGACTATTTCCACAGCTGGCTCCCTATGAAAATTAATGAAGAGACTTAGCCTTTACAGGAAATGCCATTTAGACAAACAAGAATTATAGCTGTGATCAAAATAACACAACCATTATTTATATACCTTAGTAACTGTAGAATTTGTTTTCACATATTTTTTTAAGTAACACAAAACAAAACTATTATTTGTTAAATCACAAAAGAAAAAGAAGCAACTGAAAGACTTCTTATTTGTATTCAGCACTTAACATAATTAAGTTTAAAAAGATTTTAGGGATTGCCTTAGAAAATACATTTAAAACTAAGACAAAAATCATGATTCTTCTAAGTTTTATTTGGTCTTTACTTGCTATACCAGAAAATACCAAACTGGCATGTATCAAAAATCTTTATTTAAGAACATATTAATTTATAGGCTGGGAATGTGGCTTAGTGGTAGAGTGATTGCCAAGCATGCATGAAGCCCTAGGTTTGATTCCTCAGTACCACAGAAACAGAAAAGGCCAGAAGTGGTGCTGTGGCTCAAGTGGTAGCATGCTAGCCTTGAGCAAAAGAAGCTCAGGGACAGTGCCCAGACCCTGAGTTCAAGCCCCAGGAATGGCAAAAAAAAAGGGGGGGGGGTATATATTAATTCATGTTTCCTTAGAAATTTCCAGAGAAAGCAAAATAATTAAACCATCTATCTTGAATTTAAAACCATTCAAACATCGAGTAAATTCACAATCTATGAGTTTATTATTATATTTGAAAGTATATAGAGAAATGAGATAGCAAGTACTTATTTGTTACTCAGAGAAGGGACAAGCATCAACTCCAATATATATTACTAACATCATACGATACCAGTATGTGACATCAATTCTTTAAAATTCCATAGTTAAAGTATAGCAAGTTCTGTCTTTGCGGGAAGAGCTGCAATGCAACCCTAGTGATGAGAAAAAGTTTCTTCACAAAAGATTGTTGGCCAAACTATGGAGAAAGGAAAACCATGTTGAATCAACAGTTCAGGTGAGTAATTAAGATGCTAAATCCATTTAGAAAATTGTTCGATATCAATTGTTTGACCACACAGTGCCAAGGTTATTGTCCTCATTGATTACTGGATAATTGTAAATAGGAAAATTACTTTTAGGCTGTGACCATGATATTACCTCTGATGAGACAACCTGACGTCTTGTGCTTCCTAAGATCAAGTCTCCAGATCTTGATCACAAAGTAGAATAACTTTAGAAGATGCACAGTCCTTGAATAGTCCCAGATTGAAAACTAAGCTAAAAAGGTACTTTAGGGACATCTGAATGTGGACTAGATATTGGATGAAATAAAGAAATTAACATTAATTTTCTGTTCTACTACTGTAACTGTCTATAACATGTTATTTTTATTTTTAAATTTTGCAGGGTTGAAGTATCACAATGTGGAGGACATATTTAAATGAATCAGCAGAAAATATGGATGTAAGTAAAGAGGTAAAGCAAACATGGCTGTTCAGTTCAATCTAGGAAATGGGTACACTGGGTGATCACATAGTGATAATTACATTATACCGATCTTTATTAGTTTCTACCTCTGGTTTATTTCTTCAAAATTATCTTTGCACTTCAGACAAAAGTCATGTACAGAGAAGCGGGAAGAGACATTGAAGTTATTAGTCTTCAGAGTTAACTATGGCCCCAGTTGCCCTCAAGTTTGAGGCCAAATCCATATTCTTATATACATGTATAGTCAAGTGTAGAATAAACACTAGAATTTCTAAGTGACAATTTCAGGTATTAGCAATGAGTGGTTGATTACTGAATCCAGTCACCTGGCCATCAGCATTTATTACCACCAGGAAAAAAACCAAAACCAAACCAAACCAAAAAACAAAAACAAAAAACAAACAAAAAAAACCCTACATCAATTCAGTCACGACATGTAAACATGATTACTGCTCTTCTAAAATTACATATTCATCATTAGGCAGGAAATACAGATGTATTAGAAGAGTTTAAACATAAATGTCTTCATATGAGAAAGATTTAGCACATCTTTTGGGGAAATTAAATGGGAAAGATTTAAGCCAAACATTGTAGGTCGACTGTTGCTTCAAATTCAATCCCATTTACAACTATTTTTACTTTCATGAAGACAGATAAAAGACTAATCTTATCTTCAAAATCGAACTTACCAATGTCTATAAGGAAATAGAAAAAACAGCCCTCAAATTTTACACAGGACATGGTGACTAGGGGTCCTAAATCATAGAAGCAAAAATAAGAAAATAAGTTTAGGGACAATTGAGACATTTTTCTTTGTCTATTAGATAATATTGTATCAACAATAAGTATCCACTAGTGTAATAAAATTAAAATTGTTAAAAATGTCCTTTGTTATAGATGAAACATGGAAATATTCTGAGAAGAGACATTATGATGTTTGCAACTGAAGACTCTTTTTCAGATGAATCTGAAAAAAAAATAGAGAGAAACCATGTGATAAAATGGCAATAGCAGGCTGGGAAGGTGGCTCAGTGGTAGAGCACTTGCCTTGCATGCCTGAGGCCCTGGGTTCGATTCCTCAGCACCACATAAGCACAAAGAAAAAGCCGGAAGTGGCACTGTGGCTCAAGTAGTAGAGCGCTAGCCTTGAGCTGAAGAGCTGAGGGACAGCGCCCAGGCCCAGGGTTCCGGCCCCACGGCGGCTGGACCCCCCCCCCAAAAAAAATGGCAATAGCAGTAAGCCAGGCCCAAAGAAACATAGGTCCCATGGGTTCCCTTATTTGCAATATCTAGTTTATGTCTGAGTCAAGCAGCAAAGGTCAGATAAGGTGATGTTAGGGAAATGAACCCTAAGATATGTATTCAAATGTTTTTTTTTCTTTCATGCGATTGTTTCTAACACATTTATAAGATTATTTCTTTGTTGTTTTGTATGGCCTTCCCCCACAGTATAACCCCTGCTTTTACTGTATTTGATGTCGGTATAATTTGTGGAGGGGAAGGGGAAAAACAAATCATTTAAATAGGGATACAGGTGGACTCATTGCAACAATGAGATGTACAAGTCTTTATGTCAAAAACGAACTTTACAACTTTGGTGTGAGGGGGAGGGGATGATTGGGTGGGGGGCAGGGGGAGGATGGGAAGGGATGGGAAGGGGAAACAAAGGAGGAGGCTACAATGCTTGATAAGAAATGTTCTCATTATCTTGCCCATGTAATTGTAACCCCTCTGTACAGTATTTTCACAATAAAAAAAAAAAGAGGAAAGAAAATGGCAATAGCAGCCAGTCTCTGATAGCTCGTGCCTATAATCTTAGTTATTCACTTGCCCAACGCGGGCAAGTGAAATCCAGTTGTTTTATCTCCAATAAAACACCAAAAAGCCAGTAGTGAAGCTGTCACTTAAGTAGTTAAGTGTTAGCCCTGAGCCAAAAGCTCAGAGACAGTGCCTAGATCCTGAGTTCAAGTCCTAGGACTCACACACACATAAATGTCAATGGCTGAATGAATAATCCAAATAATGGGTACATAGATGTCAATTATTTTGTTTAAACTTTTTTATACATTCGAAGTCTTCCAAAAACTTAAGATATGGAAAAATGAAAGAGAACACAACAAAATAAAACAAACCTGACAAGTATTGAAAAATTCTACAACTTGTTCATCAATAAACATATGTATCTCACAATCATATTTCTATTATTAAAGAACAACATTAATTTTTCCAGTAAATAAGGCACTTAAATTAGGTGGACTTAACTATATGACAAAAGGTCTTGCTAAAATATTTCTTTCAGTTAAAAAGCAGCATAATTTGTAAAAGTAGGAGACAATATATGTTATCAGAAAAGATCACGGAACTAAACTCATGTGTATACACATAATAAAACTGGCAGGTAACCACATTTTTGGGAATACAACTATAATATAAAAGAACCTATGAATTTACATTATCCTTAAAAAATTTTTTTGGTCGACAATGTGGCTTACATCTATAATTCCCACGCATTCGTGAGAGATGGAGATCCATCTCAACAAATAAAGGTGGATGTGGTGCCTTACAACTACCATCCCAGCTACTCAAGACACAGAAATAGGAGGATCAAGGTTCAGGCCAGCACAGGGAAAAACTTGAGACCCTATTAGAAAAAATAGCTACAGCAAAAAGAGCTGGAGCCCTGGCTCAAGATACAGTGTGCTTGCCTAGCAAGTACAAGGTTCAACTCCCACCTAAAGAACATTAAACAAAGTAGAAGATATATAGTTAATAGATCACATAACTTATATTTCATCATACAGTCACTTCAGTTAAATTACTGCAAAGGTAATGTAAAAATGTAAAACAAGTAGAAAAATAAATAAAATCTATTAAATAGAAAATACAGCATATTTGGTATAAAAATACCATTAAAATTAAAAAAAATTATAACTAGATTCAAATATCTCCTTTATATCAAGCCAGTATATATATATATGTTTTATGTAGGTATATATATCCATAATAACATACATACACCTACGTAAGACACATATAGACATAAATATATAAAACCTATGAATAACAGATTCTATATTTAGCAAGTACAACTTTGTTTGTGTGTCTGTGTTGATCCTGAGGCTTGAACTCAGGGCATGCGCACTGTCTAGGAGCTTCTTTTGCTCAAGGCTAGTGCTCTTTCACTTGAGTCCCACACACTTTCTGCCCAGGTTGGCTTCAAACTGATATCCTCAAATCTCAGCCTCCTGCGTAATTAGGATTGCAGGCATAAGCTACTGGCAACCAGCCAAAAACAACTTTTTAAGTGTAGTATACAAGCCTTTCTGTCGTGACAGAAGTTTGAATATTACCCATGAATCCCATATAAATTCAGAAGGTATACTCAGGGATATCTTTTTTTTTTTTTTTTGCCAGTCTGGGGACTTGAACTTGGGGCCTGGGAGCTGCCTCTGAGCCTCTTTGTGCTCAAGGATTAGAACTCTACCACTTGAGCCACAGCATCATTTCTGGCTATTTCCTAAGTAGTTTATTGGAGATAAGAGTCTCATGGACTTTTCTGCCCAGGCTAGCTTTGAACTGTGATCCTCAGATCTCAGTTTTCTGGTAGTTAAGATTACAGATGTGAGCCTCTGACACCAACAGAAATGTCTTTTTAAAAAAAAAATGTTGTTTTATGTACTTATTTGAATATTAATTAGAAAAAGCATCACTGTAACCTAAACTAACAATTTATGTTTATATAAACCTCTTCAATAAATCAATGAAAAATGTAAATTTCTTGTTGATGTGGGATTACATTCTCAATTTGCAAGTATTTACTAGTATTAATAAATAAATTCCAATATTACTACAGCTCTACAATGCAAAGAAAAGATTTATACTGTCTTTATGAACTAACCTGTTTTTATCAGTTCTCTCCTTTTCTTTATAAGATGATTTGAAGTACATAGAGATGAACAAACTTCATGAAACATTGCATCTTTATTTTCAAAGTAATATTTAATTTACCTTATGAATGGGGACTACCAAAGTTGACTCCACTTTGGCTTCAATTTCTTCTGGACCATAATAACAAAAGAGTTTACCCTCTCTCAAAACACAATACAGCCTCCTCCAACTAGTTAGGTCACCAACTATTTGCTGAAAAAAATCAAGAAATTATTAACTCTAAATCCGTACCACTTTAGCTTTAAATTCAATATAATACTTAAGTTATCAAAGTTAAATTAGCTTTTTATAAATTTAAAATGTGATAGAATAACCCATTAATTTGCTATACAGTAAGGCTAATTACCCCAAATCCAAGAATAAGTTAATATCAGAAAAGAAAAGTTTGAAATTCTCAAAAGCATTAAGCAAAACGAAGGTAATGATTACCGCATAATTTTTACACATAAAAGCATAAATCAATGCAGTTTTAGAAAAGCTAGTCTATTAAAAATTGCTGCTTAGAATTCCATAGCAATTCATCAAATGACTCAGGAAAATTATAAAAATAGCTCTCAATGTTGAAAATATAATTTCCCCTTACTGTTCTTAGAACATTAGAAAATGTTGACTACCTCGTAAGAATGCAAATTTTCTTTCCTGCTAATGGAATCTTTTAGGAAAAACTATTGATTCATTGAAGCCCACAATTAATTATTTACTGCATATAAATAACTGTGGTTATAAATAAATCAGGAGTAGGTAGCACAGAGGCAGCTTTGGAAGCTCAGCGGCCTAACCAATGCCAAAGGCTGTCTGCCAGGAGGCCCTCTATGCGAAAGGTGTCGGGCAGCCAGTCAGTTTCCACAAGGGAATTCTGCTGCCAAATATCCCTGGACTGCAGGATGGTAAAGCAGAAAATCATGGCTCTATAGCCACCAACCAGACCTTTCCCCTTGCTCTCCTTCTTAGCCCATACCTCCCACGGCTTATGTCCAATCACATTTTTAAAAATGACATGGCAAAAGTCTCCTCAATATTAGGTCAAACCACTGCTTGAATATTTAAAGGATATTTAAAGTCCTCTGACCCGCTGGTTAAGAAATCCTGCAAATGCATCCTCAGCCATACAAGCAGGCTGGGCAACTAATCGGCAGCACATGTTGCCATATAAGGGAAGCCAATAGGAAGATTCCTCTGTTTGAAAGAAAGAAAGAAATCAGGTTACAAATACATGTTTAATTAAGGCTGTTTCACATGCTGGTACTTTTCTTTATATATTTTAGGTATTCATACAAAAGCATTAAGAATATTTTCACTTAAAGGTTTACTTATTCCAACAGTAGTACTATATTTAGTGACAAAATTAAACGTGAGAAATTAAGAATGATATGAAACTTGTAATTTATCATATGCTATCATTTAGAAAAATCACAGACCTTTTAGTCTCTTGATCTAACTTAGTTTTAAAAGTAATTATTTAGTGGAGATTGTTTAGAGAATATAAATGAACTCATTTAATATAAAAATATTCTAATAAAGTGATTTGTATTAGTTAAATTTTATTTTTTGCTCTGATTCTCATTATAGTAATGAGCAAGAAGACCTTCTGAATTAAACATAATTTCCATCTACGGCTTAAGATAATCTAATAAACTCCTTTAGCCTTTCCTCTCTCCTTGCCTTTCTAAGCAAAAAGGTCTAAGCCATCAAATGTAGTCAAAAGGAGAGCATGTGAAAGGACTGAAAGGGAGCTGTAAGATGCTTTACTAAGTGTTAAAGCCAGGCAAGATGAGAAGGGAGAGGAGATTGTCAGCAGGAGACCTCCACAAATGGAAGGCTGAGAGAGCATTCATACCAAAACACAATCTAGATTAGAGTGAGAGAGGTTCTCAGTGCAAGGGCATCCAGAAGTGGTCATTATGGTCATTAGAAGATGTCCTAGTATGAAACTCAGGGTCCCAGTGGAGTAAGGAGTTCTCAGAGAGCCTCAGTTTAGAGTGGTGCTTTGTGGTGTAGTGTCAGATGCTTTTAAGAACAAAAACAACTATGTTTGGTGGACAACTGAAGCATAAGAATCATACACTGAGAGAATAAGGAAGCCAGCCACACAAGGTGACCCAACTCAGTGTCACAAAACACAGTCAAGTGAAAAGGGCAAGCCAAGTCCTTGTCAGAAATGGCTGATTCCAGTGAGAGAGCATAGGAAGTTAATGATGAGATGAAATCTTGTACATCATAGCAATAAAGTGGCATATGATTGAAAACAAAACAAAAAAACAGAATCCATCTTAAATGCTTCCATTGGCCAAATCTAGAACAATTTGAACTTCAAAATGAATTATGATGGTCTGAATAAAACAGGAAAATTGAGTCCATAAATATTCTGAATCTTAAGAAAACATGAGACAAAACCAAATTGAGGGACAATTTATAAAATAACATACTATAATCTTTAAAATATTAAGTTCATTACATTAAAATCAGATTAAAAGAAACTAGAGTAGCACATGTAAAGGCAACAGGTAGATTCCTTTACCACAAAGAATATTGTTGGAGCAATAGATAATACTTGGAGTCTAGATTAAATAGATGGTGATAATGTGTACTATTCATTTCATGAACTGATGCAGTGATAGTTGGATGATTTGATTCTACTTAAGATGTATAAACATTCTGAAGGGAGTCATTGAGAGTCAGGAATGCAACTTGGCATTGTGTAATTTTTTTGAAAAAGACACTGACATTCAACTTGCAAGTTTTTTTTTAAATTTTGAGGTTATTTAAAAAAATCAAGACACATTTTGATATTCTAATAAAGTGTGAGAGTAGGTATTTATTTCTCCTATCTATGTAGAAAAAAACTCTGAATAATTTATCCTGTGCAACAGGGTACAATAAAAATCCAAACATGGCCCTTAAATCACATTGCTGCATACACAGATGATTTTAAATGATTTTTAATATATATTTTTATTGTAAAGATACTGTACAGAGGGGCTATAGTTACACAAGTAAGGTAATGAATACATTTCCTATCAAGCATTGTTACCCCCTTCTTTGTTTTTCTAAATGGTTTTTTGTACAAAAGTGTGGTAATGCAGTTTGAACTCAGAGCCTTGCACATGCACAGCTTGTCTGCCCATGGCTGGCTCTCTACCACTTAAGCCATACTCCAGCCCCGAAATTATTCTTTAAGTTCTCAAAACTTAACCCTGTTGTCAGTTATCTGTATAAAATAGCCAGTCATTACCTACAAGTATTGTTTTCCTGAAAGTCTGAGTAACTCAGGAAAAAATATTTTTTATAAAAACACACTTACTCAACATATAGGTATAAAGGTAGTCAACAGTAAGGCTATTGGTTAAAGGGAAAAATCTGCTCAAATAAAAAGTACAAAGTACAAGAAGTTTTTTAGCCACTTACCAATAGAATATTATACTATACAAAAGCATACAATTTTTTTCTGAGATTAATCCATCTTTTTTTAAAGAATTTTTTTGTTAAAGGTAACCTTGGAGAAATAAGTGCATAAATACAATATATACAGTGATTCCAAAATGCAAACATAAATAAACAGGTTACCTTTCCTAAAATCAGTAGGAAATGAAATAAAAATTCTATGAAGTCATGCATCTGAGTAGCACATCAGCAATTTTTTATAAGGGAAATTTCAGATTTATGAATGGCTTATTTTCTAAATATCTATAACTTAGTTGTTTGTAAGTTAGAATGCATCTCCTAAAGAAATCGAATAAAAATGATTAGATTCTCAGTCTAGTGCATAAAGTTTGTACAATCAATAATGTACCTGGAACTTAAATACCACATGGAAAAATGTATTCTCTCTAGCAAAACACACATTTCATGCAATGAAAACTTAAGGAAAATAATTCCTTCCTGACTGCAGTCTATGAAAAGGGATACTGGACTTAGAATTCCTTACTCCAAAACCCATTTGCCACTTATCCTGCAATAGCCTAGGTTTCTTTATAACTTGGAAATGAAACAGGATCACAATGTCTCTATGCTTCTTATAAGAAATATGGCACCTAACTTAGCCATTTTGCATATCTGAGTTTCAATTTCTCATAATTTAAAAATATTACTGATCTTAAGTAGTGTTGTTATAAAAATCCAGTACATACATATTTGACATCTATCATGTGTCCAGCACATAAGAACTGCTTCTCTTAATTTGATACCTAGGACAGTCTTACTCCCAAACCACACACTTTCCATTTTTCAGTAATACCTCTCAGTCCTTGTGTTATACACTAATAAAAAATCTTAATTGTTTTCTAATAGAGGACATATGGGGAAAAGACAAAATGAAAGAATGGTTTGAGATTACATTACCTATTTATCTAATTAATTCATAATTTCAAACAGGAAACCAAAAGGAGTTTAAAAATGGTGAGACAACCAAAACCTAGACTAGAGAATGCCAGCTAAAGAATATTTTGGCCATATGTAGGGAAATCTTCATGATGTAATTTCATCAGCTTATGAAAGTATCAAAGTTTCCTGATGAGGACAAATATAAACCTTCAGGCACCATGGGGCTATTTTCTTGAATTATAAAGAATAATATAATTTTCAAAAATTGTGCACTTCCTCTTAACTGTATAGTATTTGATAGAGTTTGTCATAACTTTATTTAGGAAAACTCAAAATACATAGATTTGTAGTAATAACATCTAAAGAATCTATAAGCTCCAAAGTCAACAGATCTGAATTTTATTGTTTTTCTCATAACAATCAAAGAGAGTATGATAGATGTGCAAATATGCCCTTATTTTTCCAAATTGCTAATTTGTCTTCCTGCTGCTTGCCAGAAAAGCTACTTCTTTTATTTTTTTTTATTTTTCACAAATTACAAATGATATGTTTGCAATGGAGTTTACAGTTAATATCATGGGATAAGATAGATAACATTATAAATTTAATATTTTATTTAATATTTTATTGTTTTAAAGCACATGTCTTTTCACACCCTTTATTTAATATGTAGGTATTATATTTCCTGAAGAAAAATATTTTCCACACTTATTTGCCCATCAATATTTTGTCCAAGTAGAATCTGGAAATAGTTTACAGAACACTGAGGACAACCAAGGAAGGCCATTGCTGAGTTGATATTTTTGTGAATTGTAATCCTTTCACCACTTTTCAGCTGACTTGTTTGAAAGAATGAGGCCTTTCATTAGCTCCATTACCTTCATACATCATAATATTTTGGTCTTGGGTAGGACTATAATAGTAATGATGCCTGACAGCAAAGCCCACCAGAGCAAGCACAATCTAGCTTTGACAGTTAGTCTTTGACTCAACTACTTACTAACTACATGCTCTAACGTATTTTTCAGTTCTCTAAGTTGTATTTTATCACCTGTAAAATGTAAATGACAATCAAATGAGGACATTCGGAAAGTTTCAGAGCTACCCTGTGGTAGAACTAGAATATAAATCCAAGACTGGCTTACTCTACAGTCCCCATTACTAATAACTGAATTAGGACGAATCCATACAATGGCATCTTACAGAGTTTAAGAATAAAAACTGCTTTTAAAGAGTTTAGGATGGTTTCTGACACATTAGTTCTAGAGGACTGAAACAAATTCTTAGCTTTTCAGATCAATCCTTATACTGAAAAAGATGAAAACAGCTGAATGAAACATAATTGTTTTTTCTAAAGCAATAGGGGCAACAAGAGGGCCTAGGCTGGTCTCAACAGAAATCTTGTTTCTACTTCCTGAGTAGCAAGAATTACAAGAATGCCACCAAGCCTGGCTACTCTTATTTAAAAAAAAATAACAACAATGGATGCAGGGTAAGTAAAGTGACACAGCAGATATGAAAGTCCAGTAGAATTATTAGAGCTGAGAAACACAATAACTGAAATGAAGAACCTTATATAAGATTTAATAGAAGATCAAACAGAATTGGAGCCACAAAGGGGTAAGAATCATAGAGGACACAATGAAGAAAATGATCAAGTATTTAAAAGGCACGAAGGAAAAGAAAAGCAAGAAAAACATACAGAAGTTGTCTGAATAGTGAGGTTTTTATCCAACTATAAATCATCAATCAACAATTATAAGATAACTTTCAAAAGTAAAGCAAAACTTTTGATATGAAAAGAATCTCATGAAAGTTATTATCATGTTAGGCAAAATTAAACTCAGAAAGACAAGTATCATATGTGGAACCTACATTTAAATAAAGTAGAATGAGTACTACTCATGAAGATGGCTGAGGGTGAAGGGAGAGAGGGTACCTGAGGAGTTAATATGATCAAAGTATATTATATACATGCATAAAAATGTTATAATAAACCCATTAAAATGTACACAAGAGAAGGAAGAAGTTTTATGGATTATATTTTAAAAAGGAAAACTATCTTAGGTCCAAGATTTAAATCTTAAAAATAAACTTTATTTTTAAACTTTAAAAACTAAAAGAATATAATATATAAGAGCACATAGATTAGGGAAATTGAGCATCACTGTTCTAAAGTTCTTCCTTACTCACTCTGAGATGAAAGAATAATTATCTTTTAGTCTTGAAAAAGTATGATAATTACATTTTTTAGGGTTAACCTCTAAAAATGACAAAAGGACTGTACAAAAGGAGAAGATTCAATGGATAAATGTAATCTATCTTAAAAGTTAAAAAAGAAAAAAGTTCATTACTAAAAGATAAATAAGCATAGGGAAAAATAGAAAATTAAAATTATCATGGTATAATATATAGCCGAATATATAGCTATACATTATTGTATACTAAAGGACTAAAAGCTCCAATTAAAAAAAAGATTTAATTGACTTAAAACCCTATCTGAAAAAAAACCCTATCTGAAGAATATAAGATCTATAACATAAAAATAGACAAACTCACATAATTCACCTGATAACAAAAGCTGAAAAAATTAAAGGAAAAATAGATATAACTATGAGACTAGAAGTCATAATCATAGAATATTTTATTATAATTTATAGTAACATAGAATATGTACAGTACAACCATTATTCCTAAAAATATTACCATACATACAACATATTAGTGAATAATAAACCAAGCAAACTTATTTCAAGAACAAAAAAGGAGAAAACCAGAACAGCTAGAACTTATTAAAAAGATAATTTTCCAGATACCAATGGCTCATTTCTATAATCATAGTACCCAGGAGGCTGAGACCTAGAAGATGGTTGTTAAAAGCCAGTCCATGCAGTAAAGTTGTAAGACTATCTCTTTAACCAGTAAAATGCCCAATTGGAGGCATAGCTCCACTGGTAGAACAGAAAACCATCTGTGAACAACAAAGCCACACTAGAAAGAGAGGCCCTAAATTCAAGCCCCAGTATCCACATAAAAACAAAACAAAACAAAAAAATAATTAACCCAGCATTAAAGATAGAATGCTATAATCATACAATGAAATATTAAGGGATATAATTCATAATGAACAAAAGTAAATTATATCATTTCCCAAGATGGAATAATATGATTACACCCATAAGTTCAAACCAGACAACATTAGGTATACATATGGCAGAACCAAAAAGAAAAGCAAAAAAGCAAACACCATAGACATATCTATACTGCCATAAACAGGGAAAGTGGTGTCTGCAATGGCACGTTTTTGGAGGGATACATTTCATAATTATTTGTTATAAACTGTACATTTACACTCCATGAACTATTCTACTGTTCTAAATGTAATGTTTGCAAATAAACTTAAATGCTGTGAAATCATCAATCCCATTTCTATGGAGCATCAATCTTTACAACAGTAAGTACATTTACCACATAATTCTATATATTTTCTCCAGAAAATGAACAAGTATATAATTCAAATCAGATTTATGAGCTACTTTTCCAACATTACTCTATATTTTTTATGACAGGTAAAATAATTGGTTAGAGTGACCATACCAAGTTTATAAATCCTTCTTATTTCCTAACCTCCTTTTATACTTTACTATATATTTCTTTAGACAAACTATAATGACCACTTTTACAAAGAGAAAAGGCTGAGGATTATTTTAGCTCCACTTTTTCTTATATCTTCTGCTTCCTACCAAGAGATGAGTTGGTGTCCTTAATTTCAAAATGTACAGCTAGATGAGTGGTGAGTCATCACGTTAAAGGCAGAGATAAGGCCTCAAGCATACCCCACACCTTATTACTCTTACTAAGGCAGCTTAAAATTTTTCCCTTTGGGGAAAGAGACAAACATTCTTAAAAGAACCCAGAGAATCACTTATCTCTACATTACGTAGGCTAATTATCCACTCCAAAAAATACAGAAGAATTAAGTTTATCACTGTAACTACACATACACAGACACACACATATATTAAATAATACATGCAAAATATATACTTACCATTTCCGCTAATAGAGAGATTATGGGTCTTGAAGCTATCTTCAGCACTTTCCAAAGTTAAGGTAGTATGAGCTAGCAAATTATACTTTGCACCACTGACAGAAAGAAAACATGTTTTAAATATTTGTGTATGTTCTGTATTAGATAAAACATTTAACAATTTAAAGCCAAATAATAAACAACCTGACTCGAAGAATGAGCAAAGAACTTTGACATTTCTCTAAGGACACAGAAAATGTCAATAAACACATACTGAACATCACTAGTCTCTTGAAATTCAAATCAAACCAGAATATGTCACCATTTCACCTCCATTAGGATAGCTATTAGTAAAACTAGTAACAAAACAATGAAACAAAAGGGAGGAAAAATAAAGAATATTGGCTGGGATGTGGAGAAACTGGAACTTCTGTGCAATGCTAATAGGAATGCAAAACTGTATAAATGCTATGGAGAAAAGTATGACAATTCCACCAGAACTTTAAAATTCAATATGATCCACCAATTTTCAATATACACTCAATAGAAGTGAAAGCATTGACATGAACTGTGTTTTTTTATTTATAGTAGCATTACTCACAAGAGCCAAAGGGTAGGAAAAAAATGTCCATCCAACAATAAATGAATAAACAAAAGGTTGTATATATGTACTATAAACTACTATTCAGTCTTAAAAAGGAAGAGAATTTGGATACAGGCTACAATATGGGTGAACTTTGAAAATACTACGCTAAACCACAAAAAGCCACCTACTGTATGTATAATTTTACTTATAACAGGTAAATATAATATCAAACTCATAAAAATTCAAAATGAAATGGTGGTTATGAGAGCTATGGAATGAAGGAATGAGAAATCCAGTGATTAATGATACAAAAGATCAACCTGGACAGATAAAAAAGTTCACAAGATGGTCAGAGATGATAGCTGTGAAACAATGTAAGTGTACTTACAATGTCTCTGCACTGTGTACTAAAAACTGTTACACTATTGAAATAAAAAAACTAGGTTATTATCCACCTGTGTGGTATATGCTTCTGTAATCCTAGCACTCCAGAGGTAGAAGAAGGGTTATGAATTTAAGGCAAGCCTGGACTACAAAACAAGAACCTGCCTTAGTAAACAAGCAAACAGAAAGATACTATAGATCACACATTCAAGACAAGATGCTAATCAATTTAGCACACTTATCTCTTTATATTTTTGTCAGTAACTTGAAAATTATTTACTTCAAACAAATACTTTTATGAAGAGTCTCCATTCATTCAATAACTATTCACTAAATAAGATATGCCAAGTCCTAGGCTAGGCTATGAACATTCAGCTGTAAACAAGTCCCGGCACTAATATTCTGTAGAGGCATAGCAATATATAAAATATCAGCAATTCCAAGTTGTAATGCAATTTCTTCTATGGAAAAAATACAGGGAGTGAGAAAACTGAGAACCTAGGTTCAAGAGATAAATTAGGGAATGTGTTCTGAGGTGGTGATAGTAACGTGGTTAAAAGGGATCTGGCCAAGCAAAGAATGCTTCTGCTTTCAAGCAGAGGAAAATGCACATGCAAAGAGGGGTGTTGAAAAAAAAAAACACAAAAACCATGGCTAGAACACAATGAGTGAGTCAGAGTTACAGTGTAACACAAGGCTGGAAATACAAGTAGAATTAGATCACCTAGGGCTTTGTGAGCCTTGGAAGAAGAGTGGTTTAAATCAGTGTAATGGGAAATCAGGATAAGTTGATGAGGTAATAGACAGGATATGACTTGCAATTTCTCCGGGTAAGATCTGACAATGATTCTCTCCTTACCTCAACTCTAGCCCTGCTTCCTTGAGCCCTCTCTCATATAGTCCTCCATGATGACTTATCAACACTTGAGCAAAATACTAACATTGTTTCAAACAGCTCAACATTGCATCCATAGAAATCTCCTAACCCTTCTTAAGATTAGCTGAGAAAACTCATAGCAGCCAAAAGAATTTAACATGTGTTCCTGTCAACACCTGAAGACAGCACTACTGTTCCCCAGTCTCTGTAAGAAGACAACAGCCTGACCCAGCCATAAACACCAGTTGGCAAGCCCAGACTAGACGA
Source organism: Dipodomys ordii (assembly GCF_000151885.1). Taxonomy (NCBI): domain Eukaryota; kingdom Metazoa; phylum Chordata; class Mammalia; order Rodentia; family Heteromyidae; genus Dipodomys; species Dipodomys ordii. The sequence goes on from NW_012267250.1 coordinate 10,129,589, forward strand.
ACACCTCCCCTCGTGGCTGCTGAAATGCTTTACCAGACTCTGGACCAGCTCATCACCTCCTCATCTTCTTGTTTTCCCTTTCAGATCTTACTGGAGTTTTCTCCCTATTACAATAACATATTACTAATTAAAATCTGTCCTTACCATTTTAACTAGTGTCCATCTTTGTTTATCTTTCAAAAAGTGAATCTCCTTCTGGTTATGTACTTCAAAAATTTGGAGATTCTATCTATAGTGTGAGAAAATGGAGGACTTCATTACTAATGTCATTTTTCTTTTCTTTTCAGTAGCATCTCCTTTATGCTACTTAGGTCAAAATAGTATGCTTGTCAAAATACCCGGATATTCTGGTGATAAATTTCACATCCTGCCACTGTTAAAAAATGAAGCAAATTTTTGTTCAATAACTGCATTTTCTGTGCTGGTAATTTCATTTTGTTACTTTTCCTGGTTCTGTTATTTTCTAGTATAGTATAACCTCAAAATATGAATAAGTATATTAACACACCAACACTCTCTCTCTCCCCTCCCCTCTCTCTCTCTTCCTTTCACTCCTCCCCTTTCTCTTTCACACACACACACACACACACACACACACACACACACACACATACATTCTGACATTCTAGGGCAGGGAAAAGAGGTAGGGAGAAGAAAAGATAGAATGAAAGGGAGAAGAAGAGGGAGAAAAAGATAAACTTTGGAGAAAAGATTGATGTCTGATGAAACTTTTATTAATTGTATCAGATGATATGTTTCAAAAACATGAAACTTTCTTTCTAGATCTTTAAAACAGCAATACACATGCATTTAATATATCACAATGTTTGTATCTGCTTCTTTAACACATGCATACTTTTCCTATAGAATATTATTCTTTTGGAGAATGACTTTCGGTTTTTAATGCACAGCCATTACAGACCAGAGATACAATTTAATACGTAGTGTTTTATTCAATATTTTTACAGAAAAATTTATATTTCTAAATCTTAACCTGACATTTAAATAAAACAATACATGAGTTAGACTGAGACTTCAATTTACATTCTGAACAACCAGTTAGAATGCTAGGCTAAAGTTCAATAAGAACCAACAAATCTCCACTGATTTTAGAACTAAGCTCATACTAACCTCATAGTCTCAAGTATTCTCTGTACATGTTTCTAGGGAGGCTTTCATAAATAGGTCTTATTTTTCTCTAGTGTCTACACAATGAATCCCCAAAAAGGGGAGAAATTACTAAAGAAAGATGGAGAATCAAAGTAATTAATAGCTATATGGTTTTCAAGGTACAATGATTAGTTTAAGCATTGTCTCAAAATGTTTATTTATCACTGCTATATTATCTTATGGAGGAACTACATTTGATTTTTTTTTTGTTTTTTGTTTGTTTGTTTTTGCTTACTTGGTGCTGAGGAATTGAACCCAGTGCTTCATGCATGAGAGGCAAGCACTCTACCACTGAGCCAACTTCCCAGCCCATACATTTGAAAAAAACTAGATGAACATTTTTTTTAACCAGTCCTGGAGTCTGAACTCTGGGCCTGAGCGCTATCCCTCAGCTCCTCAGCTCAAGGCTAGCACTCTAGCACTCGAGCCACAGCACCACTTCCGGCTTTTTTCTTTTTGTTTATGTGGTACTGAGGAATCGAACTCAGGGCCTCATGCATGCAAGGCAAGCACTCTACCACTGAGCCACTTTCCCAGCCCCTGGATGAACATTTTGCATTGACAAAGTATTATAATTTTCCCACACGAAATAATGGGAAATAGATTTCCTATTAGCATTTTAATGTACAATATGTTATCTTTAGGAAAAGATTATTGACCATTAATAGAACTGCCTGTATTTGCCAAGAGAATGTTGCATGCCAACGTTCTCTTAGGAAGAAGAAAAACAGAAAAGAATATATAAGGTCTAAGACAACAACTAAAAGTAAAGAGGTAAAGAGATTAAGGTGATGAGTGTTATCAGATGGGCAAGGAAAGAAACATTTGTGCAGAGATCTCAATGGAGAAATAAGCCATGACAACAACAGAGGGAAAACTGTTTCAGGAAAAAGATGGTAAGTATAAAGGCCAACATAAACACATGCTAGGTATGCTTGATAAACAACGAGTTCCATGTGACTAGAGTATAGTAAGGGAGAAAATGATGGGAGAGAGATATTCAAAAGGCAAACGGGACAGACACCACACACAGGCCTAAGAAAACACTAGACTTTATTCAGAATAAGATGTGAAGCAAATGGTGTGCTTTGTGCGGAGAATGTGATATCATCTGATTTGAATGATAATCAAATAATCCACTGACAATTCTGTGAAGCACAGATCACAGGGATAAATATAAAAATGGAGACCTCACTAAGGAACTACTGCATTGGATCAGACAAGAGCTGATACAGGCCTAGAACAGGGCAGTAAGTAGTGGTAGACTTCTTAATATATTCTCAAAGTTGACTCAATGTGAAAACTGGATGTGAAAAAAAAGTCAGCATGTCCAAGTCTTCTGGTCATAACAACTAGAAAAATTGAATTTTTATTAATTAAAATGAGGCAGACTGACAGAGGAGTAGGTAGGAAAAGAATTTGGTTTGAGGAAAGTAAGTTTGATTGTTCTGGAAATCCAGATGTAACACTGGGCAGTCTGATTGAAACATCTAAATGTACATGTGGGTACATGAGTATAGAGACAAGAGGAATACATATTGTGGATACAAATTGGGGTATCCACAAATTGGGGTAGATCTACGGTGTAGATGAAAATATAAGTTACAAAGTTAAGTGATGTCAAATAACCAACTACTCCATTATTTCAGACTAAGCTGAAGAGAAATGAACAATGACGAAGAAGTCACCGAGTTAGAAGGATAATCTACGCAAAGCCCTAGAAGCCAGTGTTAAAAAAAGCCACCTCATTCTTCCTGCTTGAAAAATAAAAATAAAAAAGCCACCTCATCCAGGTACTAGTGGTTCACACTTGTAATCCTAGCTACTCAGGAGGCTGAGATCTGAGGATCACTTCAAAGCCAGCCCAGGAAAGGAAAGTCCATGAGACTCTTATCTCCAGTTAATCACCAAAAAACCAGAAGTGGTTCAAGTGGTATAGTACTAGCCTTGAGCTGAAGAGCACAGCCCCTAGGCCCAGAGTTCAAGCCCCACAACTGACAAAAAAAAAAAAGAAAAGAAAAAGAAAAAGAGCCACCTGGGGCTGGGAAGGTGGCTCAGTGGTAGAGTGCTTGCCTTGCATGCATGAGACCCTGGGTTCAATTCCTCAGCACCACATAAGCAAAAAGAAAAAAGCCAGAAGTGGTGTTGTGGCTCAAGTGGTAGAGTGCTAGCCTTGAGCTG
>NW_012267250.1:10132989-10140435 GCF_000151885.1 Dipodomys ordii
AAAAAAAAAAGAAAAACAGCCACCTCACAGAGTGATCAGTTGTGTGATCTGAATGGGATAGGAAGAATAACACCATAAACCAACTACCAGATGTGGCAGCATACAAGCTAATGTTGACCTTGTTGAGAGGAATTTCTGTAGGATGGGATAGAGGAAACATGGAAAGGCAATAGAAATGGCCTGAGAAAATGGGAGAAGAGAAAATTAAGATAGGAATAAAATTTAAAAAGCTTTCTATTTCTAAAAAGAGTAGTTATGAAAGGGGAAGCATGTTTATAAACCGGTGGGATTAATGTAATTAATGTAATAGAATGAAAGCTGAGCATATGCAGGAACCTATCTCTGAATAACTGGAAGGATAGAGCTGGTACACAAGAAGATGGGCCCTCAGTGAAAAAGCAGTTCAAAGAGAAGAAGATAAATTGGTGGAGATAACTGGAGGAGATAAACTGGTGGAGATCAACTGGTGGGCTTGGTGAAGGGAAGACATTCAATTCTCCGCTAATCATTTCAAGAATATTAAAAATACATGAAACAAAGCCAGCAACTAATTTAAAATGTTTTGTGGCTTGCTTTTTAAAAATTCAATATATGTCTTCAGCAAGTAAAAAAAAAGATCACACTTTTATCATTTCTCACTGGTAAAATTTAAAAATTTAAAATGTGTTTATATAATAAAGAATAATGTACTATTATATTATCAAAGAAGATTAAATAGTTAACAATTAGAAATGCTGAGAACATTTAATCAAAGGAATTTCAGTAAGCTAAATTCCACAAATAAAATGAATAAATGAGTCACATTAGGGAACATGCTAAAAATTACCAAAAATGTTCACTGTCTTCTTTCAGATCCAACAATATTTTATGATGATATTCCAAGTTACTTCATTTTTAAACCATGACTAATTATAATGTTATTGTTTCCAAAACCAACAATGACTTCACTTCTAAAACATTCTTGTCAGGATAACATTTTCTTTCTAAAACATTACACTCATTCCTTTTAGCCAACTCTAATACTGAGTCCCCAAAAGTTAAATCAGCTGCATTTTTTTTTGTATCAAATAGGCCAACTGAAATGAGGGAAATGATATGAAGAAATAAATGACTACTTAACTGGTAATATGAAAGAATGCACTCTTGTCAAGAAAGATAGCTATATTTGGGCACATGCCACATTAGCGGGGAAAACAGATATTATTTTATATTTATGCTTTTTGGCTAAAGACTAATATCTTTAGTTTAAATCTAACTGTGTAAAATTTCTTATAAGTCTTACCATTGAATTAGACCACTGTTAAAGTAACAAAATTAATCAACCTATGCATTCTAATTTCTAATGCTGTTCTCAAACTTTTACCCTGGTACTGAAGACAATATTAGATAAAAGTTGGGGCTATGCGTAAAACCTGATATACACTGATTTAAACCAGAAGCTGAATAGAAAGCTGGTATTAAAAGAACATGATGTGCTGAAATGTTATAAAAGGGTAATCGACTAGATTAAAAATATGGAAAATTATAAAAGACCTGATTTCCTCAAAAATTAAGGCAAAAGGGGTTGGGAAGGTGGCTCAGTGATAGAGTACTTGCCTTGCATGCATGAGGCCCTGGGTTCTATTCTTCAGCACCACATAAGCAGAAAAAGCCAGAAGTGGCACTGTGGCTCAAGTGGTAGAACACTAGCCTTGAGCTGAAGAGCTGAGGGACGGCGCCCAGGCCTAGCGTACAGGCCCCATGACTGACAAAAAATAAAAGTTCGTTTTCAACACAGTGTCTTGTATATCTCCTGTTGCAATGGGTCATCCTGTATCCTTATTTCAGCATTTTACAACTTTACAACTTTGGGGGGCGGGGGGAGAGGGGGGAAGGGAGGAGTTGGGGAAGTGAGGAGGAAAGGGATGGTAGGGGAAAAACAAAGGAGGGGGTAACAATGCTTGATAGGAAATGGATCCATTACTTTGCTAATTTAACTGTGACCTCTCTGTACCATAGCTTTACAATAAAAAATATATATTAAAAAATTAATGGCAAGAAAAAAGTAGAAACAAATGTAATTAAAGCAAACCACATTTGCTTAATTGTAATGCTATGGACATTGTTTAGATTGCTTTAAACCAAGCACAACAGATTTTCAAAGTCGTAGCAATCTGAATATAATCTAGACATTAGATATATTAAGATCTTCCTTTTCATTTTGTTAATATGATAATGAAGGTTTTTAAAAAGTTCTTAAAATTTTTTAAATCTATTAGAATGATAGATGTAGAAACTCAATTAGTAAACTCAATTAGTTACTACTGTAGCAAAAACTTTGTCTTACACCCAGATCTTTTTCAAGAAAAACATTTCTTCTTTTGGGTAGATACTAGAATTCTAAAAATACTATATCACTTGACTTCCTACCTTCAAAGGGAGATATTAAATATACCTCAACTGTGTAAGTATCTGACAACTAAGGGTTTTTTCCCTGCAGCTGTTTTTTCCCATTTAAAGTGCAAACATCTACTAATCATATAAAACTCTGAAGTATCACCAACATTTTATTAAATTACCATAGATACTGTATTAGAAAACTTACGGAACAGTAGAACTGAGGAACAAACTTGTTTCATGGTTCTCCTCTTGAAACACGGAATGTATTTTCTTTCCTGTAGCTTTGCTTATAGATGTCTTAAGTTTCTTGGCTAGCTTTCTTGGTGTATTGCTTATAGAAGATTCTTCTGCACAGCAACTATATACTTCTACCTTTATCTGAAAGTCTGGTCCTGCTTCGTCACTAAAGATAAATATTTTAAAAGACATGAACAGTGTTAGACATTTAACTGAATAGAAATAAAATGACAACGTTCTTTGAGGTTTTCAGAACATACAAAATGGCATTTAAAATATTCATAATGAAATGGAAGTTCCTATGTTTATTCAGTATGTACGAGGCCTATGAATTACTACAGATTTTACCCCCGATTCCATACTAAGGCATCCTTAACTCAAACCAATACATGGGCATATTACTTAAAGAGAAAGAATAAAATGCTCTAGTCATTTTGTTGCCAATGTTATGTTTTCAGTCCTTTAGTGACACTGTTCTTAAGGTATTCACATTATATGTGTACCTTCCTGAAATGCTATTCTTCCAAATCAAATCTGTTGAATGTTTAATTTTCTTCATAGTCACTTACAGCCCACTTACCACTGTGCATACCCACAACATTTTTGTACTTAACAACTATAAACATTTCACTATTTGGTCTTATAGAAAGCATGAACTACTTGAGGGCAGGCACTATCTTGATGTTTTCTGTATCAATATAGCACTCTACCTAAAACTAGAGGATGTTTGATATACATTAAACCTATATACAGAAATTATATAATTTTAGTCAATGCTAAAAGTGACACCTGTTTTCAGACATAATAAACTACCTTTAGCATGAAATACTTGTAGGATTACTAATGATAAAATACACTACAGAATATATCTATCTGTAGCAGATATTCCTGCAGGTGGAAGACCCATCAGCCTAAGAGACTTGAAATTCAGCATAGACTTTACAAAATTTGAATGGTCTATTAATAGCTCAGATAAATCCAAAGAATAACTTCAGATATTTTTATGGTTTATTATTTGGCAACTTTAAAAAATACAGTATTCCTGGTAATGACTAACAAATGTCAATATTTAGAGGAGAAAAGAGAGATTCATACACATTGAATACTTATTGAAAACAATCATCATAACAAAAACCACATTTTTAACATTTAGAACATTTGTTAGTTATTTTTAGGACAATTTAAAGTATTTACAGAATAAAAAAAAAGATAGATCATGCGTTGTCTTCCCAAGTGATTTATATTGTTCATTCCCTCGGGGGGTGGGGGTGTCTGCATTTTTGTCTCTGCAGTTAAAAAAAACAACAACAACAAAAATAGCAAAGTGAAATGAAGAGTCCATTCAAAGGATAATTTTGGCAGAAAAAATTAATTAGCAATAGTTGGTAATGAAAATAAATCTACTCAGGTAAGTGAGTGAAAAATTTTTTTAGTTTGAATTATGTAAGCATTTAGGGATTATTATTATGCTTGTTTGTTTTTGGTGGAGGAGAGAATCCTAAATAAGTGCCTATAGTTTTATAAAGGTTGTAAGAAGGCCTGGATTACTGTTAATAACCAGAACAATACAGTTTATTTTTCAGCACTACGCAATTATTATAGGATGCTGGACTAGAAGCCACAAAATATGGTTTTCTAGAACAGTTTCAGTGTTATGTGAACAACAAAACTAGTCCTCAGAAATCACAACTGTGACTCCATTGCTGAAAACAGCAAAAACCCATGTATATTGATTTTATCTTAACAGTTCAGCAGCTATTAACATTTAGATATGAAGATAGAATCTTTAAAAGTCTAAAATAAACACAAATCCCATGCTGGCTTAAGCCGATAGAACATTTGAAAAAGACCAGGAGAAACTTATATTAGTTAAAAATGATTTCTATGGCTACCTGAGGAGTTCTCTCTCTGGTTCTGTATTATGACCACAATAAAATGAGCCTGTAAAAGAGCAGGGGCAATAAAAACAGCCTCAAGGAGTTTTTTTTTTTTTTTTTTTTTTTTTACTGCTGTAGAGTACATGAACGAAGTGCACCATAAGAAAAAGCATACTCTACAAATTTATGAAAGTATTTTTCCTACGATACATACTTCAGGGCAATTTTACAAATAAAATTACTTAATTATTTTATTATATGTATAACTGAATTTCCTATATGACGTAGAAGAATCTGTCTTACACCTAAATTCACTCTATATCAAAACTATTAAAATAAAATTCTACTTTATCCATAGCATATTCATTTAACATTTTTCAAATTTTTATTATATCAAATACGTAAATATTTACTAATATTAATGATAAGTTTTATCTTTTAATCAGAAAATTGAAAATGAAGAAATGGGCTTCTTCTGAAAAGAGAAATTTTCAAAATCACTTCAAGAGCTTTTAATAAAGATTCTTCACAAAGAAGCCAAGGATCCAACATTTAGGCCATAAGAATACAAAAATAATAATTAGGCTTTAAAAAATGTAGAACTTTAGGTTATTGACATTCTCTGAAGATTAAATATACTTACAATATGGTTATGTTTTCAAAACATATATCTGTGATTGTTTTATCCACAATAATCATGTCAGTATCAAAAACTTTAGCTCCCATTTTGAATAAACAGAAAATGGCATAGCGTGGTGATCCTAAGGAATAAACACAACATTTTAAGCAATAATACATACCATCAATCATATTCACATAACTTAAAATCACCCTGAAAGTGACATATAATAGGTTGTTAGTAGATTGCTATTTTCAAACATTGAATATTTGACCATTTTCAGTGGCTTTTCTGGAAGTACACAGTAATAACTGTCCCATCTAGAACCTAACTTTAACCAGGAAGTTTCCAAACAAAGTTCAACATGCAGCTCTCTCAACAGCCCAAGGGAAACACCAAAGTCATACATTTTATTACTCAAAATCTCTTTAAGCCTTAACTGTCAAGTTATTACATATATTATAAAAATATAATATACAATATATTTCCAAGTCTATTTAAGAAAAAGATGGTTTTTATTAGAAGAGTTTAAGAGTAGGCAGATTAACAACAGTAAAATATTTTCCACCACACTAAAAACAAGAAGGAAACCACACACACACACACCACACACACACACACACACACACACACACCAATAAAAAAAATATACATGGAAACACACAGACAAAAAAAAAACATAGCTGCTAGGCCTTTTAATCTGGTGACATTTTAAGAATATTAGGTGATGGTTTAAAAAGTATTAGGTGATTAAAGAGTGGCATTTTCTCATTATAAGAAAAACATACTCTCTATAGTAGTAATCAGGAAGACTTACTTAATTTCCACATGCATTCCTTTGTAAAGTGAATTATATTTCCTAATTGAATAACAAACACTAACCTAATTTTAAATTCTTCATATAAAACTAATTATGCTCAATATGGTTCAGTTTTAAAGTAAGAGGAACAAAGCTATCACAATAGACAAGAAAGATAAAGGATTATCATATTTTTCTGGTTTGCCTCTAACAGCTAGAAATCATTTGAGGTTAATTTCCATGACCTAAGCAATACATAGATTTGTGAAGACTAATAAAACCATAAAATAGTAAAGGAAAAAAATAATCAGATCAAGCTCAAAATCGTTCTTCATTATATCCTGTTAAATAATCTTAAGTCGCAAAATAAAGCAGAAAAGACCTCCCAGATTCTGGCCAGCAGAAAAAATGCTGCCTTTGCTTCTTAAGCATTTTCTTTTGTTTCATTATTTCCTCCGATCTCTCTACTCTAAACCCATTACTTGGTGTCCTTGCTCAAGTTCCTATCAACAACAGGAAAGTACACTTGGAATGCATTATCTTAATCAGTATCAAGGATTCCAACATATTTACACACAAGCTCAAAGAAACAACAGATCCATGTGATTCAGCTTATTCTGCCAAATGTATCAACTGATTTCAGTGTGGAAATTTTTTTTTCTTTAACAAAAAATTTACTAAACACTCCAGGCGCCTGTGGCTCACACCTGTAATCCTAGCTACTCAGGAGGCTGAGACCCGAGGATCATGGTTCAAAGCCAGCTCAGGCAGCAATGTCCACGAAACTCTTATCTCCAATAAAACACTTAGAAAACCAGAAGTGGTAAAGCTTTAGCCTTGATCAGAAAAACTGAAGGATAGCACCCAGATCCAAAGTTCAAGTTCCATAACTGACAAAAAAAAATTACTATACACTATAGAAAGTATTTCAATTACAAATCAAAATTGCAATACCTTCTTTATAGCTGAAGTGATCAGAGTCTTTCCACATTAGTGGTATTCGGATGTCTGCAAAGGGGAAAAAATAGTAAGCAATTATTTTGATTAGCTTGATTTCAAACATTACATCAACTTTTGAGTTATTTAATAAATTTTTTACTATAAAAGCTAACATGAAATGTATCATTTAACACCACATTTTCTAGTTTCTGTTTATGATTTGTATTTTTAAAATTTATTTAATATGTGACATTTTGGGATATGTGACATTTTGGGATATGTGAAGAAAATATAAACTTTTTTGGTAGAAATATAAACATTATTTTTGTAGAAATACTCTATTGCACATGTACACCTTCACTTTCTCATTGATTTATACTATGAGCTTAATCATATATGCTACAGTAAATGGTCCTTGACTATTAATCTTATGCATTCAATTAAATTACTGTACATCTGAATACTAACACTACACTTGCCTTAATCTTGATAGGTACTCTATTGCTAAACTATGCCTTCAATCCTTTTGTGGTGTGTGTGTGTGTGTGTGTGTGTGTGTGTGTGTGTGTGTGTGTGTGTATCAGTTCTGAAGCTTG
>NW_012267250.1:10140486-10144252 GCF_000151885.1 Dipodomys ordii
GTGTGTGTGTGTGTATCAGTTCTGAAGCTTGAATAAGGACCTGGTGTGTGTGTGTGTGTGTGTGTGTATCAGTTCTGAAGCTTGAATAAGGACCTAGTGTGTGTGTGTGTGTGTGTGTGTGTGTGTGTGTGTGTGTCAGTTCTGAAGCTTGAATAAGGACCTGGACTCTGTCCATGAGGTTTCTTTGCTCAAGGCTAGTGATTACTAGTTGGGCCATAGCTCCACTTCTGGCTTTTTGATGGTTAATTGAAGACAGGAGTCTCTGTCCTACTCGGGCTGGCTTTGAACCATGAACCTCAGATCTCAGCCTCCTGAGTAGCTAGGATTACAGGCGTGAACCACTAGTGCCCAGCTTGTACTGGTTATTTCTGAGATAACCTCTCACCTTTGCCCAGGTGCATGCCTGGGGTGTAATCAGCCTATTTTAGACCTTCCGATCATAAACAGGATGACAGGCATGCACCACAACACCTAGCTGCTTTATTTTTCATTGAGTTAGAGACCCATTAACTTTTATGTCTGGTGCAGCCTACAGCCACAATCCTTTTAATCTCGCCTTCCCATATGGCTGGAATGACTGGTACACGCCACTGTATCCTACTATTGGTTGAGTAAGCATCGTGCACGTCTGCCTAGGCCGGCCTTGAACCTTATTCCTCCCAATCTCAGCCTTGTAGGTACCTAGAATTACAGGCATGAATCACTAGTAGATCACTTGCAAGTTAATATTTATTTATATAATAATATTTTCTTTATACAATGTGTTGACCTTTCTTTATTTTTTTAAAAGGAAGTTTTTTTCAGCACTGAAGATCATGGATCCATGCTAGGCGAAAGCATGCAGCTAATGTAAAGTAGTCTAAGGTATTGAATGCTTTGTTTATATCACAAAGATTTTTCCCATTGTATTTGCTAGTTATTGGTTTTGAAATATTACCACTTTTATATATTTATCTTAAATACAGCCTTTTTTTACTAAGTTATTTATTAAGTCAAACAGTGTTTCAGAAAATTCCCTTAGGCTTTACAGTCTGCAATCCAATTATCCTCAAATAGGATTCAATTTGTCTATTCATTTTCAATAATTTCATCTATTATTTTTGCCAGGATTTCCAAAAGTGTTAAATTATATTGACATAATAGACATTGTTATTTTGTTCTTGATTTTGATGAGAATGCCTTTATTGTTTTGTAATTATTACTAGGCTGATGTCCTGTCAGAGTTCACTTCTTCTTGCTTGACCACAGTTGCTGACTCATTCCATTTCACAACTGTTTTTGTTCACAGCTGTTCTTGCTCTGCTGGGATGGCATTAACTATTTACTCCATCCTGGAAGGAACATGGACCCTGACTTCCTTTGCTGTACACCCACAGTCTATGGGTCCATCTTTCCTCCCCTTCTCCCTAGCCTAGTGATGTCATCTCCCCAAGAGGAAAAGGTGGATATTTCTTATCTACTCCCTAGAGGGTCATAGACTATTTAGATAGCATGGGATATGTAACCCAAGTCAGTTTCAAATGGTTGACTCACTGTTCACAGTCATCTTACCTTTCTTTGTGTTTTCTTAAGTCTTCATTGATATTTAATGGGAAACTGAATGATCTGTATCAGGACAGATACCTTGATGTTATCAGGTCCTTAAAGACTAGCTATCACTCTCAAAAGTGAAAGCCTATGAGGTACATGATTAAATGATCAGTTTAGTCATTTCATTAGTAGTTAGTGAAAAAGCCAGGAATATTTCCACGGGTAAATTTTGTTTTTAATGAAGATCTGGTCAGTGAGTAGGGAAGCTGGAAATGGAAAGTCCATGTCTGTCCTGGCTAGCAGGGCAATCTGTCAAACATTATATAACTTTGTTACAAATATGCTTTTTTTCTCATAAATAAAAGCCACATTTTCTTCCCAATGTCAAAAGAAAATCCATTTATAAAGATGAATTCATTTTTAATTTTCTTTGTCTTTATAATATGCAGACAAGATACAATTAAGTTTAGGTAAACATGAAAAGAAATTGTAAAAAAAAAAAAAAGAAATTATGGATCCTATCTTCTGAGTTTCAGTTCCTTAATTTAAAATGATCTTTTGGAAAGAAGGAACACATGAATAAACAAGTTTGTTATATGTATTTCAAGTCATCAAGTTTTCTTTTACTTTAAATGTTTTTATATGAGTCCTCTTCTAAATGTACAATTGTACATTGTCAATTGTAGCAATACATAAACTATTGAGATTGACAACAGATGTTGACTATCTTGGAATTTGGGTGTTCACTAGCAAGTTCACCCATCTTAGGTGTACATTCAGTGGTGCTATATTAGAAACAAGAAAAGGAGAATCTTGTTTAAGTATTAGTATAAAATCTCTTTCAAAGATCTTTATTAATGTAAAAATGAACTTAAATATTATGAACAATTAAATTACTATGTTAGGCAACAAAGAGATACAAGGGGATATGGAACACATTGTATGTCAATTTTTAATTATAAAGATGAAAACATGAATATAAACACCTATAAAACTGATAATAGACTTTACATATTTCAGTTAATTTTCTGAAGTATTATTTGCTTAGCTGAAGGCTATTTCTTTCCTTTTAGCAAGTGATGTCCTAAATAAAGACCTATCCTTTCTGTACGGAAATTTTTGTTTAGTTATAAAGTAGTGGTGAACTGGAATTGGAAAACATACTTGAGTGACTGGGCCTAAAAATAGCAATAGACTTTGTAATACAAGGCTTTGGCCAATAGAAAGTACGTGTATCTTAAAGACTGATGGAGATATAAACTGTTGTTTCCAAAATGTAGTGATATAATATTTGTAAAAGTGAATTATTATAATAGTATACACACAGTCGACTGTGTATTGACTTCAATCCAAGCCATTGTCTTCAGCTTCCTTAACACTTTGGAGAAACTGAGACTACACAGCATAAGTGCCATCTAGTGGTAAAGGGTCTTCTTAACTCTGCTAGTAATTCAAAGAAAGGACAGATTTATATTTGGAATGGTAGTGGTAGGCTTTATCAATAAACAAACAGATCTTGGAGAAAATATATTTCTTACACAAGCTAATTAGGTATCTGAAATATAGGGTGCATTTACAGGAAAAGGAGAAAAATGTGTGCCTCAAGTAAATGGCTTCTGTAGAGGAATAATGAAATATTGGCCAGGGAAAAGAACTGGTTCAGAATGGAAAACTAAGGAGAATTCTGGCCTTTATCCTACAGGCAATGAAGAGCAGTGGCCATCCATTAATACTTACTTAGCAATTACTAGGTGCCAAGTGCTGTGTTAAATTTTGGGTATAAAGTGAGAAAATAAACATGGGACTAGATTCTCACAGAATTTAGTTTAGATAATCCTTTCCTTTTTCTAGAAAAGGAGTGGAAGTGAGAGTTGGACACTTGGGTTTGTAAACCAGCTCTGGCACATAAAGGAAGTCATTTAGCCACCAAGTTTGTAGAAGTGAGAAAAACTGTCTATTTCATAAGGCTGCATTAAGGAGAAAACTATATAGTATGTGTAAGGCATGAAATGCTTTTCTCAAACTATAAAGTTCTATACAAATATAGATCATATGAAGTCAAAGCAGACACTCTGAAAACATTACAGGATGGAATAGGAGAAACCCTAGGTCTCCTTGGCTCAGGCCGAAATTTTCTGAATAGAGACCCGGAAACACAACAAATCAAAGAAAGGTTGGACAAATGGGATTGCATAAAGTTGCAGAGCTTCTGCAGGGCAAATGACATAGCTAGCAA
>NW_012267250.1:10145372-10161211 GCF_000151885.1 Dipodomys ordii
AAAAAAAAACAAATATAGAGCATAATGATAAAAAATACTTATTAATGAATACTCTGATAAAAGGCATGAGAGATAGAGACTTGAAGCAGAAAAATAAAGCAAAATTGATCAACTCTAGTTAATGTATTTACTCAGCAATAAAAAAAATTCATTTGTTCATACCTGATATGGCCACTTTTCCTTTGCATGGTGTTCGTTGTTTATTTTCAAAATTTACATCACTGTTAAACAAAACACAAAACAAAACCACTTAGAAAGAAAAAAATCAGAGGGGCGGAGGAGTATTCACGTGCGCTAGTACTGGGGCTTGAACTCAGCGCCAGAGTCATTTTCCCTTACCTTCTTCAAGACTGGTGCTGAAACACTTGAGCCATAGCTCCACTTCTGGATTTTGGTGGTTAATTGGAGACAAGAGTCTCAAGAACTTTCATGCCTATGCTGGCTTCAAACCATGATCCTCAGATCTCAGCCTCCTCAGTAGCTAGGATTACAGGTGTG
The DNA here is from genome assembly GCF_000151885.1 of Dipodomys ordii. Taxonomy (NCBI): domain Eukaryota; kingdom Metazoa; phylum Chordata; class Mammalia; order Rodentia; family Heteromyidae; genus Dipodomys; species Dipodomys ordii. The sequence continues at coordinate 10,145,871 of NW_012267250.1, forward strand.
AGCCATTGTACCTAGTAAAATCTTTTCTATTAAGTAACTGCTTTAAGTCTTTCACAAATATCTGAATATTAATATATGGCCATATGAATAATAAAACAGTTAATATAAAGTATTTGACCCCAAGGTATTTAGTAAACAGCTAGCTAGCTAGGTTTGAGAGCAATTCTCCATATTTCATAAAAATTTGTATTCCCTAATGATGTGTACAAGTTACTCTATAATACTAGTCTTCACTAATTTATAAATGAGATTTATCATATGTGCAGGTTCCTCAAAGTGTTAATACCTTGGATCACTATTACATAAATTTCTTGATTTTTAGATACAATGGCCTAAAAACGTAAATGTATGTCCCAAACACATAATGTGTTGTCCAAGACCAACTTATCCTTACAGAATCTGGAATATATAAAAAAATCACTCTGATGAATAGTTATGTGTTGTTAATATCATATTTCATTTTTCTAAATTCTAAAAAAACTTACTAGATACCAATCCAACAATGAACTAAGTAATATGGGGAAGGGAAGCAAAAAACAAAGAAAGGAAAATATTACTATGACAACAGAAAAAAGTTTCTAAGTTAATGCTGGAGATATATGACACTTCCAAATCTGATTTTAGAACATACAATCATAAACATACTGTCACAAAAAATACTTCCAAAAATAGATCAGTACAATTTACCATTCTGGAATACTTCCCTAGTATCTTGTTTCTTAATAATCTGCATTTAGAGATTAACATTGCATTTCTAAAGCAGTATTTCCAAGCAAACTCCCCGTATTTTTATCAACTCTTTGTAGTTTTTAGCCTTATTCAATTTAGTTAGCTCATCAACTGCTAGCTAATTTAATTAGAAAATTCAAATACGAGATTAGATGGAAATTTTCCACTTGAGTACTGTTTGTTTCTAAGAGTTTGTGGAGAAAGACTACCTAGAGAAAGACTGCACAGAGTTAAAAGTGGGAAGTTATCTAACTAAATTTTCAGAAAAGGATGTCACAATTTCATTGTTTCCTATAGCTTTGTTTTAAAAAAGCCTAGTTATATATTCATTATCATGCATCCAAATTTGAAAACAAAATACATAATTTGTATTACCTTCTAACTGGATTAAAAACAAAGTATCATGGGGGAAGTATGTTCCAAATGTGCTAAAAATAATTTACTGACATCCCTGACATGCTTACATGGGACATTTACATGGGGCGTTTACATGGTATTTACAGAATCACATTCTAGCTATACTTAAATAATGTAATAGATTTAAAGTCATACATTTTCAGACCCTACCCAATGGCTTTATGTATTTGGAAAATTCATTCAGTGACAAATGTAAGTATTCATCAATTATTTCAAATGTTTCATTCAATCATAAATTCAAGCGTAAAGTTCAATCTTAAAGTTTAATTTTTCAAACTAGTACAAGAAATACTGTATAAATGTAGTTGGTTGGCATTTGTAAGTAATATCTTAAAAAAATAAATCTATATAAACAAGGCACAGTATAAATTTTTAAGAGTATTATGTCATTTTAGATTTTCAAGAAAACTTAAAGATGGTGGGTAACTTTATAGGTCTAGATTATGTTAAAGTTGAGATCCACTGGGCATTACTAAATTGGATTAGATGTCAGGCTTTGGCAGGCAAATTAAATTCTGAAATACCCAAACCACCAAAACCAAATTTGCCAAGTATTTACTGAAAAATATTTTCCTCTCCAAACTTCTCTACTACCTGGCAGAGTACCACTTTCTGTAATCAAATTATTTGCAGTGGCATTTCCAGGGCCAGCCAATAAACTTATTACATACAAATACAAATATTATCAAACTATAATATAAAGCCAGTAAACCATATTAGCTTGCAAAATAATTAAGTCTGTGTTTTAAAAAAATTAAAACTCAGCCTCATTTTCTCATGAGTGAATTATTTTCAGTTCAAATAGCTCCCCAAACAGTTATTTAGTTTGCAAAACTGTGATATTTTCCTAATTAATCCAAATTGAAAATAAAATGGTTAAACATTATCTACTTAATAATGTGCTACTGTAGCTAATAGTTTGCTACTTGTTTGAAAATCTGCAATATTCATGTCAATTCTGAATGCTACAATTAAAGCCAATCCAAGGAAAAAGCAAATAACCACAAAATTACTGAAGCAGCATACAGCTAAATAATAGTGTACCTTATTCATATGAATCCAGTGTAAAACATTATTTTGGGGAGACCCATAAAAGCTAATTTAAGAAATTAACATACAGAAGACAAACATAACATTATTACTCACATTCCTGCCTGTAGGTAAACAATATGACCAACAGAGGGTGCCAACTTGCCACTTTGTTCCTCAAAATCTGTATTAAAATCTTCTGAGTATGTCAGTCCCTATTTGAAACTGTTCTATGTTTGGGAATTTAAAATGTAATTTCTTTACCAAAATTAACAAGCTATAATGAAAAATCACACAATGTTGAGAGTATTTCAAAATTTCTTAATGAAATACTAATAGGATTCTAAATGTTATTCTATTATTTGATAATAAGTTACAAAATCCTTCACCTTTCATGCAAATAAATGCAAACTAAATATTCAGAAATACTTAATATGAAGTCAGGCACTGGTGACTCACACCTTAAATCCTAGCTACTCAGGAGGCTGAGATCTGAGAATGCAGTTCAAAGCCAGTCCGGGCAAAAAAAATTATGAGACTCTTATCTCCAACTAACCAACAGAAAATTGGAAGTGGCACTATATCTCAAAGTGGTAGACCATTAGCCTTGAGCAAAAAAGAGTTCAGGGACAGTGCCCAGGCCAATAAGAAGAAAGAAAGAAAGAAGGAAAGAAGGAAAGAAAGAAAGAAAGAGAGGAGGGAAGGGAGGGAGGGAGGGAAGGAAGGAAGGAAAGAAAGAAAGAGAGAGAGAGAGAGAGAGAGAGAAAGAAGGAACGAAATGCTTAGAATGAAAATTCTAAGCTGTCCTAAAACTATGTGGCATAAAATTAAGTTATATAAATATCTTAAATTCTAGTCTAAATATGATATAAGCTCTTTTCAACAGACACCAGCTATTTAAAAATTTAAGATATAAAATTAGAAGTGACTTTATAAGCACATTTCATTATAGAATTACTAAAAATACAAAAAATTTTAACTTCCAATCTACATGGCTTGTTTTTCTTCTTTTAATTTATAAAGTAATAAACTAGGAAACTGCAATATAAGAAACGAGCATCGTAATCACATAAAACTTGTAGTTATTTTGGTACTATTAAAAATCACAATTTTGTTGAATGATACATAATTAAGTTCTATAAATGACTGTAATTAACATTATTTTTACAAAGCCAAATAAAGCATTTCAGAACTTAAGTCAACAAGAGACAGATTGGGTGAGGAGGAGAATGAATGGATGGTACTGCTAAAATGTGAGGCGTGGGAGTACAGAGAATTTTTGGTGGGGGAGGGGCCTATTAACATTCATTGCTATATAACAAGTCCCTGATATACAGAACAGTATATTTCAAAGCACTCAGTGTGCATTTAGGGGCTGTTGAGTGTGAAATGAACTAAGGATATGGTTATTTCGATGGAGCTACAGTAGATATGGACTCGAGCTTTATTCATATTTCAATTTTACTCATCAATAACTATGTTAATGAGTTACTATTAACCTGTTAAAACCAACAGGCTTAGCTGAAAAGTGGACAAAGTACCTCACAGAGCTACTGAATGATTAATACTTTAATGCATTCTGTGTCATTCTTAAAGATGTTACATATTTTATGTTAAATAGAAGAGGCACTAAACTATTTGCTAAGGTGATCAAAGTATGACTTGCCAATTCTTGTAAATTGTGGTAGCTATCTAAAACAAATTATCATTACATCTCCTACATAAAGGCTTCAGTTCAATAAGGGAAATATCCTCTCCAACTTAAACCAAAAACGTAAGTAGAAATACACAGGACTAATATCTACATGCAAATGGATAAACTAGTATCTGAAGCCATAAAAGCCAGCCCCTGCTGGTCTTCCCCATGTAAAGAATAACCATTAGTTGATATTCTACTCCCTAGAGGACGAGACAATGGCTATGAAACCTGGTGGATTCCACTCGCCAGCTCCTAGGGGGTTGAAAACAACTCTGGTTCAAGAGTTCACATTGTAAAGGAAAGATCCTTTGGAGGTTTGCCATGAAAACAATAAATAAAATTAAAGAAGAAGTTTAACTCAAAAATCTCAAAACAAATAATTTCAAGGATCAGAAAACCAATCAACTAGCATCCTCAAATGGCAGTTAAGGAAACAGTTCACTGGAAGTGGAGCTGTGTCTCAAGCGGTAGAAAGCTAGCCTTGAGTGGAAAAGCTAATGGACAGTGCCCAGGCTCTGAGTTCAAGCCTCAGTACAGGCACGAAAAAATAAACAAGGGGGCTTGGAATGTGGCTCAGTGGTAGAGCACTTGCCTTGCATGCATGAGGCCCTGGGTTTGACTCCTCAGCACCACATAAGCAAAAAGAAAAAAGCTGGAAGTGGCACTGTGGCTCAAGTGGTAGAGCACCAGCCTTGAGCTTTAGAGCTCAGGGACAGTGCCTAGGCCCAGAGTTCAAGCCCCACAACCTACAAAAAAAAAAAAGGATACACTCACTATTGTAAAACTTGAAAACATTGTCAAAAAAAGAAATGTACTGTTTACCTGATTCTGATTTATATAACTGTAAGCTATATATCACCTTTATAATAACTTTAAAAAACATTAAAACAAAATAGAAAAGACTACTGAGCTAAGAAACCAAGTAAGTACATCTAGCAAATGTTCTTCAGTTGATAAATAAATATATATAAAGTAAAAAAAAAGAACAAAAAACATTGCAACAGTAGTCCAAAATGAAGTATAGTTCAGCAAGTTATTTAAAGAGATGGAAACATAAAAATTAATATAAGTAAAGGATAAAAAAATACAGATATGCTGAAGAATAAATAAAGACACTGGAAAAATAAAGTCATTCCTAGCAAGGTGCTAGTGTCTCATGCTTGTAATCTTAGCTCCCCAGGAAGCTGAGATCTGAAGATTGCCTTTCAGAGCTTGCCCAGGCAGGAAACTGAGACTCTTATTTCCAATTAAACACCAGAAAACCAGAAGTGGTGCTGTGGCTCAAAGTGGTAGAGCATTACCCTTGAGTAGTAAGGCTCAGGAACAGTGCCCAGGCCCTGAGTTCAAGCCCCATAACCAACAGAAATACTACTACTACTAATAATAATAATACTTACTGGAATTAACATTAAAATATAAGATGTCACTATACATCTTACAGGTGAATATATCTGTAATCTCAATCACTTGAAAGGTGGAGATTGAGAGAATTAGTTTGATGTAAGATTAGGTAAAGATGAGACACTACCAACAAACTGGGCAGAGTAAGATATATCCATAATTCAAGCTACAAGGAGACACAGATACAAGGACTTTACTCCAGGCCAACTTCAGGCAAAAATGCAAGACTCTATCCCCAAAATAAGGCTGAAAGGGGGCATAGGCATGGCCCAAGTGTTAGAGCATCTGCCTAGCAAGTATAATGCCCTGAGTTTAAATACCACACCCACACCCACACCCACCCACACCCACACCCACACCCACACCCACACACCCACCCACACCCACACACACCCACACACACGCACACACACACACACACACACACACACACACACACACCAGAAATGGAGAAGACCATACTCAATGATGAATAGAGAGAAGTGAAATATGCTAATGGATGTAGTAGATAAACCTGAAAATAGCCAAAAATATAAAAACAAAATCAAGTGCAAAAAAAGACCAGAAAGTGATAGTCACTAGACAGTCAAAGAAGATCCAACTTATGTATAACTGGGAGTTCTTAAATTAAAAAAAAAAATGAAACGGGGTGCTGGTGGTTCACATCTGTAATCCTAACTACTCAGGAGGCTGAGATCTGAGGATCGTGGTTCAAAGCCAGCCTGAGCAGGAAAAGTCCGTGAGACTCTTATCTCCAATAAACCACTCAGAAAACTGGAAGTGTTGCTGTGGCTTCAGCAGTAGAGCATTTGCCTTGAGCTGAAAGAGCAGAGGGATGGCGCCCAGGCCCAGAGTTCAAACCCCACGACCACCACCACCAACAACAACAACTAAAAAGACATAAAATTAATATTTCGTTTTACATTCCATGAGGGTGTTTTGAAAAATAAAGGAAGAAGCTACATATTCAATAGTCTCTAACTGAGCCAAAAAGTCAATTTTATACATTCCAAGTTAAATGATCAGACATTAAGACTGAAAAAAGAAGGCAAAATAAAACAAGCAAACACATAAAACTACTTGCAGTCTCTAAGCATTTATTTTTTAAAAAAGAAAATTAAATATTATTTTATTTTATTTTAATTTTTGGTGCTGGTGAAAGGACACCATTCCTGAGCTTTTCTTTTCTTTTCTTTTGCCAAAGGCTAGTGCTCTACCACTTGATCCACAGCTCCATTTTTTGGGTAGTTATTTAGAGATAAGAGTCTTATAGATTGATTGTGCTGCCTAGGCTGGCTTTGAACCAGGATCCTCAAGTTTCAAACTTCTGAGTATCAAGGATTATAGGTTTGAGCCATCAGTGCCCAGCCTGAATATTAGATTTTTTAAAGTAATGACAACAAGGTTTTTAAGGAACTCAGGAAAGAAAGTGTTTTATAATTGTTATATAAGAACAGTAACAATATAATTCTTATATAATTCAATATAACTTCATAGAATTATTATAATATAATTCAATTATGTAGTAGTATAATTTCTTTCACAATTATTGTGACAATTGCTATGTAACAACTGTGCTATAAAGGATAACTAGACCAGTTGTCTTTTAAATAGCAACACTAAAGAAAAACATTTTGAGCACACAAAAATATGAAGAAAAATATACTCATATTAAGGAATTTTCTGGCAACTGACTTTCTCCTAAAGAAGAAACTTAAGTTTATGAAATGTATAATATAAACATAGAGAAAAAAATTCAAATCTATTTCTTTTCCTTTTTGAGACAGAAGATCTTGCCATGTAGCCCAGACTAGCTTTGAATTTATGTGCTTCCTGTCTCAGCCTCACAAGTTGTGACGTTATAGGCATGTGACATCAGATAATTTCTGAATAAAGTTCTCTGGTCTATATCCACAGAAGTACGTGTATCTATGTCTGTGCCTTTGTGTGTGTGAAAACACACAGAATATAAAAAAAGATAAATCAATGGGATGGGTGATAGAGGATTACAGTAAATACCACAAAAGACTAATTATAGATTCTAGATGGTAGGTACATAGGTACTTGCCATGTAATTCTTTCTACTACTTTGTTGGTAAATTTCACAATAATTTCTTTATGTTGGAAAAGAACTTCAAAAAATCTTGAATGCATCAAGATAGATTTGTCAATAATATTGGTTATGTAATATGAAATAATTTTATACAGTCATAATATAAAATAAGGAAATATATTATTACTGAAAATTAAGATTTTCAGTGTAAGGGAAAAGAGGTATGAATACAAGCAAAAATAATCCAGAAAATAGAGGCCTATAAGGATCCATATAAATTCACAATTTAAGTCATTTTCATAGCTATGTCCATTGAAAGGCATAGACTAGAAATACCTCAGGACTTTGATCACCATTAGCACGAATGAGAACTCAGAAAAATGTCTAACCAATGCCTGGAGTAGGGAAAAATAAACAGACAAACCTGAGGGGCTTTTTTTTTTTTGGTGTGTGAGTCAGAAAGCAAATGAGTTCTTAAAGATTAATTCAGGAATGTCAAAAGAACAAACAAGCTATTTTAAAGAAACTCCCACTGAACAAATTTGGGACAATTTTATTATTGAAAAGATTAATGCTAACAATACACTGGATAAATAAAAATCATATTCATGGATTTTTCTATGATTTTCTTCTTTACAGAGGAGGATCAGCCACTGAAGTGTAAAAACAGTAACAGAACAATTGCTATTTTACAAATCCCACTAACAATGACTTGGGAAAGAATCATAAATGGATGATAAAGCCATTCAGTTAAAGCTCTTTGGATAATAGAATATTCACCAGTCCTAACATACCAAGATTTACTTACAAAATGGAAACAGAAAATGATTTTATCACGAAAAAAGGAAGCTGCCATCTAAACTAAGGAATTAGGGGTTTGGCGATGTAGCTCAGTGGAAGACTACTTAGCTAACACATACAAGGCTCTGAGTTCCATCCACAGCACTACCATAAATAAGATAAATCAAAGGATCATCATCCTTTATCATACCATAATGCATCAATTAGAAGTACACATACCTAGAATGATTCTTACAAAAAATATTTAATTGAGGCTGATCAAGTCTTTAGAGCTAGTTAACAGCAAAAATAGAAAATGTAAAAAGTTCAATGTTACCTTAAAGAGACAATTAGACAAATGTAGACTGCTGTGCATTTTTAAAGGATGTTTTTTAGACTGCACACTTCTGAGATTACTAAGGGCTATTAGAGAAAGGTACAGTAATTAAAACAAGCCAAAGAGAAATAACCAAATGTGCTGCACAAATCTTAATAAAGAGTTCTAGCTTGAGGGCAAAAAAACCCACTAGAAATGATTTGCTGGATAAAAGTTGATATATGAGTAGTAGATGGTTCTGATGAAATTATGGCTAATATTTCACTTTATTGTTTTGGTTGGTTGTGGGTCCTGAACTGTGGGCCTGGGCACTGTCCCTCAGCTCTTCAGCTCAAGACTAGCACTCTACCACTTGAGCCACAGCGCCACTTCCAGCTTTTTCTGCTTATGTGGTGCTGAGGAATGGAACCCATGGCCTCATGCATGCAAGGCAAGCACTCTACCACTGAGCCACCTCCCCAGCCTCTAATATTTCACATTTATGACCATATTTTGATTATAGGGAAGCATGTCGTTTTTTGGAAGATATATGCCAACTATTAAGGCATACATTCCTGTGTGGCTTGTCTCTTAACTTTCAAATGAAGAAAAATTTGTGTGTGAGCAGAAAAAGAGGGAAAGAATGGATGAACGTATATTGCAAACTACTAACTGGTCAAGCAAGGTGAATTTACATTTTTTTTTTAGTATATGACACATTTCAAAAGAAAAAAGTAGTTTAAAAAATGAATAAGAGCTGGGCATCAAAGGCTAATGCCTGTAATCTCAGCTACTCAGGAGGCTGAGATCTGAGGATCGAGGTTCAAAGCCAGCCAGGGTAGGAAAGTCCGTGAGACTCTTATCTCCAATAGAAAACCAGAAGCGGAGCTGTGGCTCAAGTGGTAGAGCACTTGCTTTCAGCTGAAGAATTGCAGGGACAGTGCCCAAGCCCAGAGTTCAAACCCCACGACTGACCAAAAAAAAAAAAAAGAACAAATGAGAGCTAAATGACAGGCTGGAACCGAATGTTTGGACCAACAAGAGAGTGAAGACTCTAAGAACATGGATGGGCATGACAATGAAAGAGTTACTAGAATACAATTAACTGTTAGTAAATTAGTTCTAAGCCCTATGGCTCATTGTACATTTGAAAGTGAGGCAGCAGCATATGACTTTGGGTATACACATACAGCAATGCCAGGTATTCCTCAGTACCCACACAAGAAGGAAGAGAACCAGCATCAGATGAGTTGCCTTAGCTATAAGTTGCATCTAAGCTCTGGGCATTAATCCTTACAGTAAAGCTTATGAAGGAAGAAGTGATATCTCTACCTTACCAATCAGAACAAGACATTGTTCCATTTTCCCAAAAGTTCATAATCGAATTGAAAATATGTGTATACATGTGCTCTTAGAATGCAGTAAGGTATAGTGAGCTATTCACATACCAGATGCTCTTAGAATTAGGAGGAAGGAATTCATTTTTTGAGTCCTCACACGATCCTTCCTTTGCAACACAAAAATCACCACTTTCCTTGAGGGAATTACAAAGAAAACGGATGCTACAATTGTCTTAGAACACAAGGGTTTTGTCAAGTGGGAATGGGAGACAGGGCACTTCAATTAAGTAAAAGGCCCTAGAGACAAGAAAATTCAAGAAGTGTTCTGGGAATACAAATCAAACAGCTTTTTGTTTGCAATAAATTGGTAGAGCAGAAATTGAGCAGTAAGACTATGAAAGTAGTTTTGAATTAGACCGCTAAGATCCTAGAAGGCTTATCTTATCTACAGAATGGAATTTCAGTAAATGATGACTATTATATGTCTTTTGAGAAGTGGATTGATAGAATAGTCTTTAAAGAGAGTTATGCAGGAAAATAGGGAGGGAAACAGTCCGGTTTTTTAGTCAAAAGCCTAGAAAATTAATTCAATCTGTGAACTGGTCCCTAACATCTACTCAAACTAGAAAATTTTCTATATTTACTTTTTGGCATCAGTCTGACTTTCCTATAAATTATACATAAACCTAGCTGGCAATATTTTTTGCTTAGCAAAACATAAACAATAAGGAGCATACTATAAGGAGGATATAAAATTATACTAAAAGGACACCAAACTCTAGCTACTAAATTGAGCTGATTCTTAGGTCTAACTAAAATCTGACACTATAAACTATAAATAGGATAGGATATATTCCCATATACAACTCATACATCTAATCCAAAAGGGCAACCTGTAGTGATGGAAAGAATGCAGGGCTCCTTAGCCTCTCTCCTTAGCTTCTGTCACTAGCTAATTACATGTCCTTAACTGATTTTGTTCCTCTAGCATTGATGATTACTATATGAGTAGATGTGCTAGCAGACTTTAAAGTTTCTCTGTTCATAAGCTTTTATATCTTTATAATCTGATGCACATTCATTTCAATTTCTACATTCAAGTCTCTATTACTCTTAGCTAGTACCTTTTTATTAACCTTTTAAATTTTATTTTCTTTTTTTTTTGGAGGGGGTCCGGTCGTGCGGCCTGAACTCTGGGCCTGGAAGCTGTCCCTCAGCTCTTCAGCTCAAGGCTAGCGCTCTACCACTTGAACCACAGCACCACTTTCGGCTTTTTTCTTTTTGCTTATGTGGTGCTGAGGAATCGAACCCAGGGCCTCAGGCATGCAAGGCAAGTGCTCTACCACTGAGCCATCTACCCAGCCCCTAAATTTTATTTTCATATCCTTATCTATCAGTCTTTCTTCTTGAAATATTGTATCTCTTGAATTATACGCTTCTCAACTACTTTTATTGTATAGTCACATGTTGAACACAACCAATTGTCCCATGAAAGTTACTACTTTATGCTTAGTTCATTCTTTAGTCCGCTTTCAAAATGACGCCTACTGCTTTTTAAAAAGATTTGTGATATGGTATTTGTATTTACACTAACGTCATTTCCTGTTTTCAACTCAAATTCTTAAGTACATTAAAAGTCACAGGTAAACTATGCTACTAACCATCTTCCAGTTTGATTGGCAATCCTCTCTTCTAATTTCCGGAGCTCCGAAGTATAAGCCATTATTCGGGAATTGCACACCATGAGGTTCTTAACTGCAAGTAACACTTGGTCCTTTTGAGTGCTCAGAGAAAGGAGTTTCCATATTCCTTCTCGCATTCGAATTTCTAAGTCTATTTTTTCTTGAATGCTGCAGTGCTAAAACAAAGAGAAGAGAATTTTAAATAGTTAGCAAGACCCCCAAATTACAACCTATCCTTTTTACTCCCAACAGATGGAAAATGTACTATCATTCACTTGTACCTTATTGGGAAAGAAATGAAAGTTTTAATAAGGGATAATATAAAAATAGAGCTATTTTAAAAGCTTTTTGTAAAATGTTAACTTCTTTTACTACTAGGAAGCCTGGATAAACAGAACAAAAAGGTAAAAAACATTACATGCTCTTACCATAACATACTAGTTAAATAGTAGCCCCCAAATGCATGTAGATAGCCTCAGAATAAAACCTTAGTTGGATATAGGCTTTAACGATGTTATTAATTAATATGAAATCATACTGGATTAGAAATGGGTCCCAAATCCAAAGACAGTGTCATAAAATGATCCGATGAAGTCAGACACAGAGAATGTTATGGGAAGACAGAAGCCAAAAAACACCAAGGATTGATGACAACAACCAGAGGTGAAAAAGGCAAGGGAGGATTCTCCCACAGACATGAGTGGGAGCATGGCTCTCCCAATATCTTGATATCAGACTTACAAACTCTAGAATTATGATAGAACAAGATTCCCTTTTTAAGCCACCTAGTGTTGGTCATTTGTTATGACAGCCTTAAGAAACACAATAATGTGAGCAATAGTACATATTAGACAAGCTATATTACAGGATGATAAGATGTAGCTAAGGGGGCTGAATTTACCAAGGAAAACCCTTCTGAAAGAGCAGATGTTGAATAAATGAACCAAAGACCAGCAACATGTTAAACAATGTAAACAAAATAGAAGCTTTAATACAGATTAAAAGTTGTTCTTTAGGGGGGAAAAAATCTGTGCTTAGAACATACCACAGGCATGAACAGAGTTTTAGAACACAGATTCAGGATATGTTTTTTGTTTTTTTAGTTGTAAGACTCATCCAGAAACAGCTAAGTAGTTTAGTTCTGAAAGTCTTTTCCATTTAATGATCTTGTAATGGTTGATTCCATATACAAGTTTTATTTGTAACATCAAAATTCTACACACAGAATGTACAGTCCTCATTTTTCACAATAACCTTATAAACATTATAAACATTTACATTGTAAATGTAACTCTTTACCATACAAGGATTGAACAATGATCCCAGTGTGCCTATTTCTAAAAGTTAAATGACCAACCTGGCTTCTGTGATTAAAAAAAATGCATACCATTACATTCTCATTTTATCAAAATACAAATTAAAAAATGTAAATGGAATTGAATAGCAAAGTTCCTTAAAAGAATTTTTAAGGTAGATAAAAGGCAAGCTGACAGATTACCCTCTAAAAAAGGAAAGAGCAGATTATTTAACTTGACTATTGAACTACACTATTCACATGCAGAAATCAGATCTGTTTAATTACCTTCTGTAATTACATCATGTAATCACCACATAAAAACTGTCTCTTATATTGCTGTAAGTTTTGAGTTATCAAAACTGGTGTACTATATAAATGTAGTCAATTTACTAGTTTTCCTTCTTTACACATGACTAGGTTTCAACAATTGCATTTCATCATTTTATGACTTGCCAGTCCAAGTAAATTCTTCTTTAAAGTAATTAGCAATTAATTACAAGAATTATCTATGTGACCCATATGTCAGCAGATGTAAACTCTGGCAGCCTGGTGGGTATTTCAAGAGTATGCACAGGGGTCAACTTGAAGCTGGTATGAATAGCTTTGCCTCACAACTCAAATATAAATAAATACCATCTGGTGCCACTAAATTCAACTTTGCTTTTTAAATATAGCCAGCTGAGTGAGTACACAGTGGTTAAGCCTACACTGCTTTAGAATCTTCTGAGGCAGAAGAATGGTCCTTATAAAAAGTATATGACTGTTTTTTTGGGTTTTTGTTGTTGTTGTTGTTGTGTTTTGGTCGGTCATGGGGTTTGAACTGAGCCTGAATGCTGTTCCTCAGCTCTTCAGCTCAAGGCTAGCCCTCTACCACTTGAGCCACTGCACCACTTCCTGTTTTTTGAGTGGTTTATTGGAGATAAGAGTTTCACAGACTTTCCTGCCCTGCCCAGGGTGGCTCTGAACCACAATCGCGTGGTCACCGATAACCAGCTAAGACTGTTAACCTAAACCTAATCCAAACTAATGATGATCTCTGGAGATATGGAGATAGGATCAGAGGTGTTTTGTTTGTTGTTTAAGTTCTTCTAATTAGTTTAACGTCTGACGGTAGAGAAATTCTAACGTGAAATTCTACAGAAAATTATTAAAGTTGCAACAACCTTAAGGAGCCAGCAGGTGGCCACGGTCACTTTGAGGAATCAGTTTTCTAGGCTTTCCAAACTCGCAATTAAGATTGTTCTCTCCCTATCACTGATTGGAAAAGACTCCATACAATTATAGAGGTTCAGGAAAATAGTAGAAAAAATAAAATGTAAAGTCAGGGCTCAAAAGATAAAATGTATGTGTTAATAGTCATTAGGGAAATAAGATACATTTAGCAGACATTTCTATTACACTTGTATCTTTTAGAGTACCAGATGCCTGGTTGGCATCTGATTTTGTAAATATAGCTGTTTTGGAACATGTCCACACCCATTATTACCATCTATGGCTGCTTTCAAGCTACAATGGTGGAGTTAGGCAATATCAACAGATAGTACCCCACAGACAGTTCCATGCAAAGCTGAATTGTTTTTCTGTATGGCTATTTACCCACTCCAATTAAGATACAACGTAATCTTGGACCCTGCTTGCTGAGGCAGGTTTCAGGCTTAGTAAGCTGTGATCTAGGAAGGCTGCCAGCCTTCCCAGGATCAACTGTATACTTTGAATGTATTCAGTTAATAATAAAAAGTAATAATAGTAAGTTTATTGCAACTAGTTTCATTATTTATTTCACAAAAGGTTTCATTGTGACATTTTAAACATGTATATATATGGTACAATTCAATCATATGTACTCCTATGGCTCTCTTTCGTCTCTGTCTCATCTGGAGTCTTTCATGTAATTTCTTTCCATAAACAGCTGCTTTTACCAGTAGAAGAAAGCCTCTCTTATTAGCTATAGTCAAGAGAGAGTTTATGGAGCTAAAGGACTTGTTTTTAGTTAACAAGGACATACAGTGCTGCGGAGGAGGAACTGGTGTTTAGTGACATACACACAGTGAGGAATAATGATCGTGAAATCAAGGCACCCACTGGGCAAAAAATGGTAACCTCAATAGCAGTTAATATCATCACTGTTGTTGTCTTAGCCATAAGACATAGCCAGGTAGAGTCAAGGCCCTTTACAACCAGTGATAAAAGTATGGTTTCCTGTATGCATTTTTCTTAGAAGTGTTTGCTTGAAAGTTTCTAAGAACAGACAATTTGATCAAGACATCCTTTTTTTTATTTCTGATTCAATGCTCTGGACAACAGTTTCCATATAATCAAGTCAAATATAAGTTTAGGTTCTGATCTTGTAAACTGGCAGATAAAAGTAACTGGGGCATGAGTGGCTCATGCCTGTAATCCTAGCTACTCAGGAGGTTAGATCAGAGGATCATGGTTCAAAGCCAGCCCAGGCAGGGCAGGAAAGCCCGTGAAACTCTCATCTCCAATAAACCACCAGAAAACTGGAAATGGCACTGTGGCTCAAATGGTAGAGCACTAGCCATGAGCTGAAGAGCTCAGGGACAGCGTTCAGGCCCAGAGTTCAAGCCCCACAACTGA
>NW_012267250.1:10163504-10171345 GCF_000151885.1 Dipodomys ordii
GGTCCCGGAGCGCCGGCCCCTCCATGCCCGGCGCCACGGCGCGCCGGTCGACTCCCCTCCGGAGGGAAGATTTGAAAAGCCCGCCCCGGGCTGCACACGCGGAGGACGCCAACCGCCCGGCAGTACCAAGTGCCCGCAGCGGGGGTGGCGGCCAGACCGCCGCGCGCACGCGCAGTGGGCGCGTCCCGCGGCCCCGCCAGAGAGGGTCTGGAGACCCGACGACCCTGCGGGAAGCCGGCGGCGACTCCTGGACTTAAAGGCTCGGGGGCGGGGCCTGTTGTGTGGGCGTGGCCACGAGATGGAGCGTGAGCAAGCAACCTGTGGCCTTCAGGGCTCCTGGTAGGGGAGAGGGTGTTTGCTTTAGCATCCTTTTGCCTGTATCCTGTGTGAGATCATCCGAAGTGTTAGGGTTCTGACACCACAGAAGCTGCGGCCCCTGGACCCCACAGATCACTCTGGGATGGACGCAGGCCGCCATGAGACCCCTTGGGGGGTCTCACTTCATCCTGGTGTGAATTGGGTAACCCTAATTTGTATGCACTTGAGACAGCCTCTGGGCCTGCTCTCCCAAGATCACACTCATCTTTCACTTGTCCTACACAAAGTGGATTTAAAATGACAGGGCCATAGGATCCACATAGGCCTTTCTAAGCGGTTGGTTTGACCAGGTACTTTTTAGAAATATGAGTGCTCTTCCTTTCAGATAGATAATTTCCCTCTTTGAGATGTTTAGGACCAAATGATACCAAAAGATGCCCAGTTAGGAAAGACTGTCCTCTTATATTAGTCATTAGTCTTATATAAGTCATTCCTAATGACCCACAGCCTCGCACACAACTTTAATGTATGTAGACTCAAAATTACCAAGACAGAGCTTGTGGTCCTCTGAAAACATAGGACTGAATTCCATTGTCATTAGATTCGCCTTCCCCAGTGCCTACCTCCTGTGCTATTGCTGTTGTGGTGTAATTATCTTCTGTTAATGTGAGCTGCATGAGCCTATTATAATACCTTACTCATTAAAGAAATACATATAGAGAGCTCATTATCAGACACACAGTATTTATCATATAACACACACAGCTCCCAGACTTAGATCAAAATACATGTGGAAGACAGCATTTCTTGAAAAGGGGGGGGGGGGAACAGGCTACCAATCTGATATTAAAGTATTTGATGAGAAAAAACTAGGCAATTATTGTAGATGTATTTATCATACTAACAACAAAGTGATTTAGGAAATAGCATATTTAGTAATTATCTGTAGAATATAAGCAGTTGCTGTTAAAGTCTTTTCTCTTTAGAGAAAATAGAATGTGGGTTTTTCTCTTATTCATTGAGTTCTGTGTCCTAGAAGTACTTAAGCTATATAGTGATTAAAATACTTCAGAGTAAGACTTCTATTTCCATATTTGCCCTCAGGTCCTTTCTTGTTACTGCTAGTTTCATCGAGCATAGTTCTTTGGTACTTGTAATGTATATAAAAATAGAATCAAGCCAGACACCAGTGGCTCACACCTGTAATTCTAGCTACTCAGGAGACTGAGATTGCCAAGCCAGCTTGGACAGGAAAATCTATGAGACTCTTATCTCCAGTTAACCAGCAAAAAAATCTATAAGTGAAGCTGTGGCTCAAGTGGTAGAGCATAAAACAAAGCTCAGGGACAGAGCCCAGGGCCTGAATTCAAGCCCCAGGACCAGCCTACATACACACATAGAATCAACCATCAAATACCGAAAGGTTAAAGCTCATCATTTTTTTTTAATATGATTCATTACAGTATAGGAAACTCTTGTGGTTTCTAATATCCATATACTCTCACAAAGATATCCAAATAGGATATGCTTTTGTATCTGTCTTCACTCATCTAATCATCCTACAGATAATATAATGAACTTCTTGAATGTGAGCTATATTTTGAATATAGCACAGTGGTGCAAGCCTACAATCTCAGCTATTCAGGATGTAGATATTGGGACGATCAAAATTTAAGACTAGCCCCTGCCTCCTCAAAGTTAGTGAGGCCCTGTCTCAACAAACAAAAACAGGCACCATGGTGAGTATCTGTAATTCTAGCTACACAGGAAACATAGGTAGGAGGATCAACTGTCCAAAGTGAAAATATAGGTCCTATTTAAGAAATAAACTAAAAAGAAAAAGGGGACTAGAGGTATAGTTCAAGTGATAGAGTATGTGCCACCAAGTACAAGATCCTGAGTTCAAACTCCAGTGTCTCCAAAACAAAATTTAAAAAAACATACAAAACACCACCACAAAAGACAGGCCCACAGGAGAAAAGAAACAGAAAGAGAGAAGGACAGTAAGATGCTAAGCAGTGGTATTTTCTTAAATGAATAAGACATAATCTAAGAAGAGCTGAAGCATCATATAATCATAAGGAAGACATGGAATGCAGTTTGAGGACTTACAACCTTGGGCAAGCCGCTCAGTTTCCTTATCTATAAAACAAAAATAATAATACCTATCCTGTCTTTTAAAAGTTGTTGAGAGACTCGATAAGATTTGCAAGGGTGCTTTGTAAACTGTTTATCCCACAGAAACATAAGCCACAGCTAGCATAGCAAGAACGTATCAGTGCTGAAAGCAACTCCACTAACACTGCAGAACTCAGACATAGACTGGGGTATATTCAAGACATATCACCTGTCACTGACAAATGCTATCTACAGTACATGTGTGGTGGTGGTGCACTCCTGTCATCCCAGCTACTTGAGGGCCAGATGTGGGACAATGGCAAGTTTTAGGTTAGCTGGGCTACTTAGGCAACCCTAAGTTAAAAAGAGCTGGAACATTAGCTCATTGGTAGAGCATTTGCCTACCATGCATAAGGGAGTGGTTCTATCCTCAGAATCAAACAACAAGAACAATCCTACAATCCATAAAAAATCCAACTGGAAATAGTCAAATGGTCTAGTAGATGTTTTATAGGACAATAAATCCCAATGATAGTGCCCTTTCTCCCTATGATGTTTGTGCCTTGCTGTGGGCCTAGGGGCTAAAAGCAATAGAATCAGATGACTTGGATTAAAACCTCTGAAACATGAGCCAAAAAAAAAATCTTTCCTTCTTTAAGTTGTTTTCCTCCAGTATTTTGTCACAGAGACAGAAAGCTAACACAATGTTTAAGACAAAATTTAATCTAGTGTCCATCTCTAGGGGAAGGCAGGAGGCTGGGATACAGATGGAGTCTGCAGATATAAAGCTACTTAATAGTCACCTTTTAATTTATGTGCGTGATGTCTTCACAGGTCTTCTTTAATGCTTACCTGGTAACTTCCATATTTACATACACTATTTATACAGACATACATTATTCTATATACATCAAATATTTCATAATAAGAAATTATTTTAAATGTATACAACACTCTTGCAAAAGTTTCATGATAGTGATATTCTAGGGCACTTACTTGGAAAAATGGTAGTATATTTTTTTTGCCTCCACAAATTTTCTTGACATTCAACCCATTGCCAGTCCACATTTATTATTAGAAAGCCTGATGAAAGGGCTGGGAAGGTGGCTCAGTGGTAGAGCGCTTGTCTTGCATGCCTGAGGCCCTGGGTTCGATTCCCCAGCACCACATAAGCAAAAAAGAAAAAAAGCCGGAAGTGGCACTGTGGCTCAAGTGGTAGAGCGCTAGCCTTGAGCTGAAGAGCTGAGGGACAGCTTCCAGGCCCAGAGTTCAGGCCCCACGACCGGACCCCCCCCCAAAAAAAAGAAAGCCTGAGAAATTCAAACACGTTGTATTGGTGCTGGTGTCCAAAGATGTGCTTGGGATTAGTGGGGGAGACTTAGAGGTATTTGCCAAATGATGGCAAGTCAGCAGGTAGAGACAAATTATGTGCCATTTAAGTTATTACTGACAACATGACCTGTATGTTACACACAAGCCCAAGGAAATTCAAGTGACATTATAATCAGTTCTTACAACCAGGAAACACTGTCAGAGGAATTAGTTGTGTGATGTGAATCAATGCTCCTCTAATTAGGACAATTGCTTTCCAAGACTGTACAAGTTTATGGACGCATCATCAAGATCTTTATTTTATGTTCCCTGTCCTGAAATTAATCTAACAAGTTGCCTGCTTGCTAATCTTCTCAAAATATCCTTTTCCCACATGACAAAGGAAAGCCATCACATCCAGTGCATTACTCCAGGTTATAAAAACCATGTGGGGGCTGAAAGGGCAATTCAAATTATTATTGTTGGTGTAGCTATAAGCAATGAACCAGAGGCCTAATGCTTCCATTTATAGAAATGAAAACCAGATGAGAAATCAAGGTTGACCCCTGACTCATTCTAACATATTAACCCTTGAGAAAATGGGAAAAAAGGATTTATCCATGCCATGAAATATAAAAATGCATATAATTTCAATTTACATAATCATATTTGTTACAGAGACATACGATAAGGTGAACAATAAAGACTTGCTATGTATAAAATACATTAGAATCCAATTCTGTGGGGAAGTGAGGAAACCCCGACAAGTTTAGGTAGGGAAAGGAGCAAAGTATAATTTCTATCTTCGAGGTTAAGCTATTCATATAATTTTTTTAAGTCGGTTGTGGGGCCTGAACTCAATCTGAGTGCTGTCCCTCAGCTCTTCAGCTCAAGGCTAGTGCTCTACCATTTGAGCCCCAGCACCACTTCTAGCTTTTTCTCCCATCCAAGTACTAACCAGGCCCGACCCTGCTTCGCTTCTGAGATCGGGCGCGTTCTGCTTTTGTGGTGCTGAGGAATCAAACCCAGGGACTCATGCATGCAAGGTAAGCACTCTACCACTGAGCCTCCTTCCAAGGCCCTATTCAAATAATTTTTAAATGCAGGGTAGTAAGTATTTATCAGTATAGTGTTTTACAGTCTACTGCAATTACTTTGAACACATCAACAATTTACATCTTCTATAATTATTTAAACATACGTCAAGATAATGAAGGTGGCTTGAGAATATGTAAAGGTAAAAACATTACAAAAATATTTTAGGAGTATTTGCACAGAAATATCATAAAGCTGATAGATCCCACAATAACTAGATGCATCCATGGATAGCAGAAGACACAATGGTCAGACAGCAGAGAGAAATAGACCCATGTCCTAACTTAGCTGATTCTGCTACCTCTGTGTCCCAAGACTCCTTACGAATGATCACTCCCTGACAGTCTCAGCATCTTCTCCTAGTTAAGTTATTCCCCAATGTGCTTTAATAGTATGAGTTAGACAAAGGACAAATTTCTCTCTTTATGTTTTGGTTCTGGAAATACCTTTTTGTTTTGTCTTGTGGTGCCAGAATTGGGACTAACTCAGGGCCTAATACTCTCACTTGATGTTTTTGTTCAACAGTGGCATTCTACCACTTGAGCCACAGTGCCACTTCTAGCTTTTTGCTAGTTATTTGGGGGTAAGAATCTCTTGGCTTTGTCTTTCTGGGCTGGCTTTGAACTGTGAGCTTCAGATCTCCTAGTAGTTAGGAATAAAGGTATGGGTTGCTGGCACACGGCTTTAGAAATAGCCTCTTTATACATAAGCCATCTTATCCTCAAGAGCACTGTATCTTGGTTGTTGTTGATTCTTGGCTCTTTTACATAACAAGTTATATGGTGTCTTTAAATGTTAGTTTCTGAATCGGTAATATAGGACTAATAATTCTTCTGTTGGTTGCATAGTTTTTGGTGTCCAGTGTAAGTGAACATGTTTTAAAAATTTAAAGTATGTCAAATATATGCCAGAAGTATCACTAACAACTGTACAATGCCACCCCTAGAAGAAAACTCAAAGGTATGAAAACTCAAGATTTCACTCAGATAACAGTGGAACGAAAGACTTGATAAGTTTAGAATGGAGTGGAAGGTATTACCATGTAAAGTTTCTCAGTAGCAATGCACACTCTCTTGCAATCAGAGACTTCTTCAATGAGCCTTAAATACTTTTGAAATTCTACCCTCAGAGTGCACCTAATGAACATAAAATTAAAGACAATTTTAGAATAAAGAAATATTTGTTTTGTTCATAGAAAATACTATATTGTTTATGTTATATGATTTCAAGGAGAATATGAGTTGGTTTTCTTACTACAAATCCTATACAATTGAGCTTATTAAACTGTTTTTTCCAAACCTTAGCTGACTTTCTCTGTCCCCTAACTTCTAAGCACCTAGAGGTTGATCTTTGTCTTCCAATGAGGTCACCACCTTAGTAAGAATAAATCAGTCTTACAGCATGCCTTTACTGTTATTTTCTGCAAGCTTAAAGGCAGGAAGACATCCTGCAACCACTTCCCAGGGTTTAGGAACCTGTTACAACAGTTGTATATGATCAAGGAAGAATATAAACTGATCTCTGCCAGTGACAAGACCCAGAGTCTTGTGAGATGATTGTTTTTGTCTTGCAGTTTGCTGTGCTATGAATTTCTAAGCAAGTATAGCAGGTTTCCATCATAAATCTATGAAGTACTATGTTGACTGGTACTATCACAATAGTGATAATAATGTACAAC
This sequence comes from Dipodomys ordii, assembly GCF_000151885.1. NCBI lineage: Eukaryota > Metazoa > Chordata > Mammalia > Rodentia > Heteromyidae > Dipodomys > Dipodomys ordii. Next base: position 10,170,025 of record NW_012267250.1, read on the forward strand.
AAATAATTATAGCTGAAGCTCTGAGTTCTTACCCTTATTAGCCACTTGGAATAGGCTACTTATCTTGTTCTTAGTTTTCCACTGGGAAGTCTAATGGTTTCATTTTAGGCTGTATGAACCTTACTTGCAAATTGTGCTCAAATTAGCTGTTAAATAATTTTTAAAGCTAAACAACTGCTTCAATTTTGCTGGTTACTGTCTAATTTCTTTCTATTAATGCTGTCATAAATATAGTTTTATTTCTTTATAACATTCCTCTGTTACAGAAAAGTGATCATTCATTTATTAACCAAGCACCATTTTTTACTTGAAGTAATTAAATATAAAATAGCACATTAATACCAATGAGAAATTTTTTGACATTTATAACACAACGTGACCCTGATTTGTTTTTTACAACTAAGGACAAATATGAGCTTTATTAAATAGTCTTTTCAGGCATGGATTTTTCCCTTTTTGAAAATATCTTTTTGTTTCTCCTAGTCCCATTAGACCCCACTGGTCAACTATAAATGTCTACTTGATATCAAGTTCTCTCTTTCCATTAGACTCTTCTTCTTCTCTGATGTGTCCCTTGAACTCAATTTATGCAGAACCAAGTCCTTATTTATCTTTGTTCTTGATGTACTATCTACAAACCTCTGCCACAACACTTGGCATACTGTACTATAACTTTTTATGTATCTGTCATATTCTCAGAAATGTAAGCTCCTAATTTTAAGAAAAGCACCATTTTGGTCACCTTTACAGGTTGAAATTTTGGTCTCCTGCATTTTGTAGGCACTTAACAACTGCTACCTGGATTTAAATATTTGCTCATTCAATTTTCTCCATAATTCAAAGTCTAGTTCAAATACCTACTTTCTTTTCTTGGCACAAAGCAAATTCAGTCAGTTTGTTATCCTCAAATGAGACTTTTCATTATCTATCATGCTACACAGGCAAACTAGTATGTGTACATGTACATAAGAATGCGAGACTTTGGGTTACAACTTCTAAACCCTGTTAATGTACTCAGTCTTGCTTTTCATTGGTTCTTTTTGACGTCCTTTTCAAGGTTAATCTCAACTGTTTGTAATCCTTCCAGTATAGCTTATCTCCTAGACTCTAGGACTAGAAGTCCTAGAAAAGTCTCAGCTCGGGGCTGGGAAGGTGGCTCAGTGGTAGAGCGCTTGCCTTGCATGCCTGAAGCCCTGGGTTCGATTCCTCAGCACCACATAAGCAAAAAGAAAAAAGCTGGAAGTGGCACTGTGGCTCAAGTGGTAGAGCGCTAGCCTTGAGCTGAAGAGCTGAGGGTCAGCGCCCAGGCCCAGTGTTCAAG
>NW_012267250.1:10171395-10171965 GCF_000151885.1 Dipodomys ordii
AAAAAAAAAAAAAAAAGTAATGTAGATTACTTTAGAAAAAGAGCTCTCATAGGTTTTGAAAGCTAGAATGGCACAGGGAAAGGACAAAGAAAACAGTCCATTGTTGATATAAAAACTGAAGTTAGTTGTTGGTAAGACAAAACAGAAAAAAAGTATCTCAGAAGCAATCCTGATAGAAATTATCACTCACCCACAATCAGTTAACCCAGGTTAACTAAAAGACCAAGATAAAGATGAAAAGAAAAATTGCAGAAAAATACATACAGTATAAGTTGAGTTTTCTCCCCACAGTATAACCCCTGCTTTCACTGTATTTGATGTTGTTATCATTTGTGGAGGGGAAGGGAAAAAACAAATCTTTTAAATACAGGTGGACCCATTGCAACAATGAGAGGTACAAGTTGTTACGTTGAAAATGAACTTTACAACTTTGGTGGGGCGGGAGAGGAGGGTTGGATTGGGGGAGGGGTGGGAAGAGGATGGGATGGGAAGGGGAAACAAAGGAGGAGGCTACAATGCTTGATAAGAAATGTACTCCTTATCTTGCCCATGTAATTGTAACCCCTCTGT
>NW_012267250.1:10172971-10183723 GCF_000151885.1 Dipodomys ordii
AAAAAAGCCGGAAGTGGCACTGTGGCTCAAGTGGTAGAACGCTAGCCTTGAGCTGAAGAGCTGAGGGACAGCGCCCAGGCCCAGAGTTCAGGCCCCGAGACCGGACCCAAAAAACAAAAACAATATATCCTGCTTTGTACATTCTGTTCCATTTTGAGGCTCTTGTCCCAGATCTGAATATCCCATCTACACAGAATTTTTGAGTATCAACCGACAGTAAATCAAGGAAGTACTCCCTAATCTATTTATACTGCACAGTCTCTCTGAGTAAGGATAAATTCCCTTTTCCTTTCTATGGGTGTGGCCCCTGAGTGTTTTTACTCTAAACTAAGGAGCTACCACTTGAACCATACCTCCTTACTAGCTCTTTTGGTAGCTAATTGGAGATAAAAGTCTGGAAATCAGGGTGTTGGGGCTCCCTTGCCAGGTTGGCTTCAAAATGTAATACTAAGATCTCTGACTCCTGAGTAGGTAGGAATTCATGTGTGAGCCACCAGCACCAGCTTTAACATTATTATAAATATATTCTTCAAGTGTAGCTAATGATGAAAATGAAGAATTGTCTCAGCAAGGCAAAATTTACTTCTGCGCAGAAGCCAAAAATCTGCAGCCAAGCACCATGACCCTGTTTTGTTTTGTTTTTGTTCTTTTGTTTTTGTCAGTTATGGGGCCTGAGCACTGTCCCTCAACTCTTCAGCTCAAAGCTAGTGCTCTACTACTAGAGCCACTGGCTCAAGTACTGAGCTACTGGCTTCTTCTGTTTATATGGTGCTAAGGATTTGAACCCAGGGCCTCATGCATACAAGCACTCTACCACTGAGCCACCTTCCTTGCTGGACCCTGTTTTTTTAAAAGAACAACTCTGCATGCTACAGAATATAGTCAGTGGACACACACCTTTAATTTTGTGTCCCAAAAAATCCTTCAACTTTTAGAGTGTTATTTTTTATGTGTGTGGGAATTGCTATAGCAATGACATTCTTTGTTCTCAGTAAGTATAAATATAGGTAAGAATAGATTTTACCTAAAGCTTTATTGTGTGTTTCTTAATGTGTAGTTCTAAGTATTTTTCAAGAAATCTGTATACTAAATGTGCTCAATTCATAGTTTAAAAGTATTGAATACAAACAAGCTTTTAAATTATTTCTGTTCCCAGAAATAACCATTGGAGAAATATTAAATATAATATACTGCATTTTATTCAGCCATTAAAAAGAATGAAATTCTACCATTTGCTGGAAAATGGATGGAACTGGAGCTCTTCATGTTAAATGAAATAAGCAAGTTCCATAAAGCTGAGAATCACATGATTTTTCTTATTTGTGGAAGAAGGGAGAAAAAAAGAAACAAGGAAAAGCAAACAAAATATGGTCACGAAAGTAAAAGGGAGACTAGTTGGGATGTAGAAGGTGAAGGGAAAAAAGGAAAGGGTTGGAGGAAGATAAGGAAGAATGAGGATGGAATATGCAAAGTAGATTCTATATGTATAGGGAAATGTCATGATATAATCACTATCTACAATTTCATATTCACCAATAATAAAGTAAAGATGTTTTGTGCCAAGAAATAAATATTACATTAGTATTAAATAGAAAAGACCAAGTGATCTTCCTGCTAAATTGATTTCCATCCCAATGTCCAATATCTTATTTTCTTGTATGGTTTTGTTTATACTTATACTTTTTTGGGGGGGGGTCCAGTCGTGGGGCCTGAACTCTGGGCCTGGGTGCTGTCCCTCAGCTCTTCAGCTCAGGGCTAGCGCGCTACCACTTGAGCCACAGCGCTATTTACAGCTTTTTTCTTTTTGCTTATGTGGTACTGAGGAATCGAACCCAGGGCCTCATGCATGCAAGGCAAGCACTCTACCACTGAGCCACCTTCCCAGTCCTATACCTATACTTTCTATATCTTTGCTTAATAGTTTCATAATTTCAAGATAACTTTATAAATTATATACAATAATGACGACACTAGATGATACATGTCTAGAGTAAAATTAGTTTCCCCCTTTGGACACGTATTATTTACTAAAACTAAGTATGTGTTGGCAATTTCAAATTTATAACAATAATCAGATAGAAAAAATGGTTAAATAAATCATGACTCCCATAGTTACTTTTTAATATAAGGCAATTTAACAAAATGAGATTTGCATGTTAAAATTTGTGTAGAAACAAATATAAAATTTTTTAATATCCTTAGTTTATTTTGTTCATCTTTTTTGCCATTTTAAAATTCATCCATAGAGAAAAGAAGAGGAGAAACTACAAATTTTCTTATTCTAATAAAATATTTATCTCTAAAACTTTTAATGAAATTGATAATAATTTAAGTTGTTTTAGAAATTCATTTAAAAACTAATGATGACTGGTTAATTATGTTGAATAAACCTAAGATTTGCCATATATATTTTGAACATGAGAAGGTTTAGTAGCTTTCGTAAACTATGCAAAGTGGGTATAATGCTCTATTTTCCTACGGACTAGAGAAAAATATATTGCATAACAATTTCAGCAAAAGAAATGTAAGTGTCTTTCTTCATTACTTAAGCAAATCAGAATTTTTAGGATTCTTGATAAAATTTATAAGAGGTTCACAGCAAGAATATTCACATTATGGAATTTTAGAAAATATAACAAGCCTTAGAGAATATCCATCTAATTCCATTGTACAATTTTCTAGAAAATTGTAAAGACAGTACAATAAAATATAAAAATAAACTAACTTACTATACTTAAACACATTTTGATAATCTCTTCCTAAGGAATTTTCTTTTCCTTTCTTCCTTCCTTTTTTTTTTCTTTTTGCTTATGTGGTGCTGAGGAATAGAACCCAGGGCTTCAGGCATGCAAGGCAAGCGCTCTACCCCTGAGCCACCTTCCCAGCCCTCCTTCCTTCCTTCTTTTCTTTTTTCTTTCTTTCTTTTTTTTTTTTTTTGTCAGTTGTGGGGCTTGAACTATGGGTCTGGGCGCTGTTCTTCAGCTCTTCAGCTAAAGGCAAATGCTCTACCACTTGAGCCACAGCACCACTTGTGGTTTTCTGGTGGTTTATTGGAGATAAGAGTCTCATGGACTTTCCTACCTGGACTGGTTTTGAACCATGATCCTCAGATGGCAGCCTCATGAGTAGCTAGGATTACAGGCATGAGCCACCGGTGTCCAGCTCTAAGCAACTTTCTTTCGTAATATGATAAGTTGCTAGCTTTCTCTTACCTATTTGTGTAAATGTCCACACATGTTATGTGATGTCATGAGGCATAAGTTCTGTACTTGAAAAAAATAGCATTTCACAAAAGGTGACCTCTTGTTGATGATACCATTTATTAAAGGACATGAATTGGTTGTTAATGGTGGTTGATCACAATATATTGTCATCATTTAAAAATGACACACTACTAGCAAAGGCTTCATTCAGACACATTATTTCCCCCAGGGCTATCTCCATTATGTTCATCTCTTAGCTACAACAGCAATATAGAAAAGGATCTTGTTGTGGCTTTTCTTTGCAGATGTGAACCTGAAAACTGTCGTTGTTGGTGGATAGACAGTTATATGTGAAGGTAAGAGTGAGGGAGAAAAACTGCCTGGTGCTAAAGGCCACTTGTTTTTCTGCCTTCCATATCTAATCATCACAGTTTATATGAGATTAACTATAGTTGGAGCTCAGTGGTCATGACAGTTGCAATGTCTTTTTTAATAGAATACTTCTTTAGCAGTGCTTTGACCGTACTATGGTATAGCTGCACCCATCAGAAGACAAATACATTCATTCGACCACTGAGAAAGTGCTGCTTATAATAGCACAAATGTATTCATGCAGCTACTGAGAAAGTGAGTTTTTTCTTCCATATAGTAGCAGCAATTTTCTCTTCAAAAAATAAAGCAAATGCTTACTTTTAAGACGGAGCTCTTGAACAATAGTCACATATATTTCTCAAAAGCCAAGAGTCAGTCCCAAGGTTCCTGCATTCATTTTCAGCCTAGGATTTTGTCTACTGACTTTTCAGGCCTTAATATTTTTAGAAAAGAAGTACCACAAAAAGTTTGATTCCATCTACTCTAAAGCTCATTGCTAAAGTTCATGAAATTCTACATGTTGACATATATTTTTCAGTCACTATAATTTATTTCTTTGGCTACATTGTGAACCTCAAATTAACAAGAAAAGCTATACATTAATAGATAAAATATTTGATGCCATAATAGCCATTTTTTAAATAAGACTATAAATCTGAATGTGTTTCTATGATCACTACATTTATGATTGTATGAATAAAGTTATTCATTCAAAGTTCATTCATTAACATTCAATCATTAGTATTTAAAATGTTAATAAGATATCATTCATGTATCATTAAAATAACTTATGTTGCACACTTGGCTAAATTATTGAAGCACTTTTAATATTAATATCTTAATACAAATGTCTAGCAAGAATAACCAGTCAAAATTAATTAATGATCAATTAGGATGGATTATTTCTCTTGGCTCCCATTTGCTTTTTTAATAATCAACTTGTTTTTTTCTAACATGGGTCAATATGAAATGAGACCAAATCATTTCACACTTCTGTTTTTTAATAAACTGAAACTGTTTAAAGAAATTAGTTACTCTCTTGGAAGTTATTAATCCTTATGAATATTATAAATCATGTTTTCATCCCTTAAACATCATATGCTCATTTTGTCTTTAATTACTGTATACTAATATGATATTCCTACAATAATTTTATTAGTTCTGCTTCTAATACACTTTATAAAAATGGATTTATTCTAAAATTAATCACACTTGACTGCATAATACCGACATCCCTTTCATCATTACACCATTGGTTAGAGGGAAACTCATTTTCTAGATGTTTAACTAAAAGCATAAAACTAAGTTATTAATGTTTTTAATTATTTTGGTTCCTGGTTTGGATTTTTCTGACTCTTCGTTTAGCATATAAATCTCCTATTAATTTAAACTGGAATCCAAGAGCTTTAGAAACAAGCTCTTTTTTAGCAAAGATATAATAAAGACATATTATCAGCAACCTTGTAGTAAAGAATATATTAGAGCTGGGTGCTGGTGGCTCACACCTGTAATCCTACCTACTCAGAAGGCTGAGATCTGAGGAACGCTGTTCAAAGCCAGTCCGGGAAGGAAAGTTCGTGAGACTCTTGTCTCCAGTTAACCACCGGAAAACTGGAAGTGGCACACTATAGCTCAAGTGGTAGAGTGCTTGTCTTGAGCTGAAAAGCTGAGGGACAGTGCCCAGACCCAGAGTTCAAGCCCTACAACTGATCCCCCAAAAAGAATATATTAGAATGTATTGAAATATTAAGCATGAATCAAACTTTTGCACCTTAGGCATATTGAAGAGATGCTGGTTTCATAAGAAAGGGTTAAGCTTCTTTCCAGGTTGTTATGTGTAAGAGAAGTCGTTGCCTTTATGCATTTGTAGAATTTATCACTTCATTTAGCAATTGGTAAGTGATGAATGAAAGCTAAATTGGGAAAAAGGAAAAAATAACTGCAGAAAAAAAGATAGCAGAGTTATTGTCCTGAAATGCAACTCTTTTATGAAAATCTTCCAACCAATTATTCTTAATGCAAAGCTTATAAGTTAACTCAATTGGGATCAATTCGCTTTTCTTATGGTACTGAAAAGCAATATTTTTGTCCTAATGATGTTAGCTTCATACTTTAGACATGTACTCTTAACTTATTTCTATGAACCTTAGTACAAATAAGCTAAAAGGATTTGGTGTGTGTTCTGTATACCTCTTGAGTATTTCCATTCAAAAATGAAAGTAAAGTTTCTTTGTATAAGTGATAATTTAATATTTACAGTGGGCTTATGATGTAATATATGAATGAGACTTGGCATATAATAAGAGTAGCATCAGAAGCAGCTTATATTTAGTGGTATTTCTATGTTGCAGTTGTGTTCTACTCTGTGTGTTCTATTTCATCTATTCTTCACAATTCCGATGCAGATTAATAAGAAATGGGGACTGCAAAAACTCAGAAGTTTAAAATCTGTGACCATCCTGGCTGAAAGTTTAATAGATCTGTTTGATTCTAGACCTTTCTGTATAACCTTTTCAAATCAGGTAGAATAGAATTGATCTCTAGTTAAATATCCAACTATCTCATGGCTGGCAAGTTCTGTCTGCCATGAAATACTAGGATGCAAATATAATTTGGTGAAATTCTTTGCCACTTTATAACAAGGATAGATTTTCCTTCAGTTGCCAATAATCTGTTCCTCATTTCTACCTAAGGCCTTATTAACATGGCCTTTACCTTCTGTATTTCTATGTCCATTGTAATAATAGTCTCAGATAATCACTAAGACTATTGAGGTTTTTCTCTATAGCTGCCTTCTCCTGAACTCTCACCAGGATAGCCCATCATGGTCATTCCTGGCAATACAGGCTTTTTCCAATATATACCTCCAAATTCTTTCAGCCTCTACACAGTACCCAATTCCAAAGCTATTTCCATTGGTTTTAAGTATTATAGAAAACTGCCACTTGAGACCAATTTCAGTCTTAGCCTGTTCACAACAAAATACTGTAGACAAGTAATTTATAGGTATCGCAAATAAGTTTTTCATTGCAGAGTCAGGGAAGTCCGTGGTCAAGGTGTCAGCCAATTCATTGTCTAGTGAGGATCTGCTATCATATACGGTGCCTCCTATGCGTCCTCCGATGAAGGAAAGGGCAGGACAGGCCTCATTCAACTTTTTATAAGGGCAATAATCCCATTCAGGAGGTGGAACCACATGATTTAGTCATCTCCCTAAAGGCTTCATGTCTGGCACTTCAGCCATTAGATGCCAATACATGAAGTTGGTAGGGGGTACCAATGTTAGATCAGACAGATAACATTGATTAAAGATAGTAAGCACAAAATTAACATTTGAGTACTATGGCTATACATTGCAATCAGAAAGCATTGTAAATGTTCATATTTTTGAAGGGTTATAACATGTTGAAAAGTATAGATTCATACAAGCTAGTAATAGAATTATATTGTTTTGCAACTAAACACTTTGTGATCCCAGGATATATTTATTCAATTAAGCAGTGATTGCAGAAGTAGCCCAAATTTTTAATTCTAGGAAGCATGAGTTACCTTACATATATTATAATAGTTTTCCAAGTTTGTTCTGTTCCTTTACTTGCTTGCTTGCTTCTTTGTTTTGAGACCTTGGCCTCAAACTGGTAGTCCTTCAACCTTGGCCTCCAGAATACTGAAATGATAGTGATGTAGCATAATACCTATGTCTCAAGTTGGGTTCTTTAAATAACTTAAAGAAGCAACTGGGAAGTACTTAAAAGGAGAAGTTTAAATCAATTGTTTGTAGAAATCCAGGGTTAATATGTTTTTCAGTATTATCTACTACTGAATAACACTGATACTAATGAAAAACCTACTATGTACCAAATTTTGTTCTGTCTGCCTAATAGAAAGTAATGATTTAATAATACTTTTGGAGTGATAGATGCAGCCAACTTAGATTAAAGCAAATGCATTGTTTGTTTCTCTGGGAAATTAATTTAATAATTATAACTTAAATAGCTTTCAGATGTAGGAATAGTATATGAGCTTAATGCTATTAAAATGTTATACTTTAAAACTATTTATTATGATAAACATTCAGCACAGTTCAAAGGAAATAGAACAGTCCAATGAATTCTCATAAATGTATTTTCTGATTTCAACACTGTCAATTCATATTCATTCTTGTTTTATTTAAGTTGATTCCCTCCTCCCAACTCTAGCCATGGATCAATTTGAAGCAAATCCCAAATTACACATCACTTCTTCTGAAATAGACATTCTAAAACAGACATTCTAAAATATAATTTTTAGAACAGTCCTACATTTCATGATTCTAGTAATTCATTACTCATCAACTATCCAGTCAGTGAATTCTTAGATCTTTTACTTGCTATGTATTGGGATCAAAATATATACCATACACTGCAATGGGTTACTGTCTTGGTAGGGGGGAAAAAAAACAGATTATTTAGTGGGTAGAATGTCTCAGTCTAGATTTTGTTGATTTCCTGTCCTCTGAATTTTCTAGTTTGGTGCTTTAATTGTGAGTAGGGGCTCTCAATTAGGGACAGTATTTGCTGATGTTTGGAGACATTTTTGGTTATCACAGTCAAAGGAGATCCTATTGGTCTCTTGAAAAGAGGTCAAGAGGAAAGAATTAGTTAGCTGAACTTGTCAACAGTATTGAGCTTGGGAAACTGAGGAATGGTTAAAATTTAGATTTGGTTTCTTTTTTTCCAAAAATTTTCTAGTTTTTCTAAACATTTTTATCCTCTTCATGAAGGCACTAGGAACATACTGAGTCAATTTCATATTTTAGCAACTCATTTGCACTATATCAGATGTTAAGAAAATATTTGAATGACCCAGGAGAGCTCAAAAGTGCAGTTAGGATGAACATTCACCTCAGTTCTCTAATCAGATTATTTTTCACTAGGCTATAATTATACTCAGGAATGTTAATACTCTTTATAATTATACTCAGGAATGTTAATATTCTTCATAAAATGGTAATTTGATTAGAAAGCTCACCTTACATACCACCTATTCCAGATCAGTCCAGCTGCCTTGTTGATATCTAATTTCTGAACCAATTATGGAGGTTGAGAATATTTTGAATTTATAAAATGATCTGCAAAATTTTGAAATATTCACACCAATGTTATTAAGTGTACTTCTCACATGTACAGCTATGATTAAATATAAAGCATAAAATGCCATCTGTCTTGGCTTTTGGAAAAAAAATAAAGCAGCAGCATTTAGAAAATGGAAAGATTAATTTACAGATAGTTGAAGTCTTAAAAAGTCACTAAAAATTTACTAAAGAAATATTAGCTTTTTTTTTTTTTTGGTCTGGTCTTGGGGTCTGAACTCTGGGCCTGGGCACTGTCCCTCAGCTCTTCAGCTCAAGGCTAGCACTCTACCACTTGAACCACAGCACCACTTCTGTTTTTTTTTTCTTTTTTGCTTATGTGGTGCTGAGGAATCAAACCTAGGGCCTCATGCATGCAAGGCAAGTGCTCTACCACTGAGCCACCTTCCCAGCCCTAGCCTACTTTTTTTAAGAAGAAAATTTCTAACTCCCAATCCTTCTTGTCAACTGAGAACAGTTTTTCTATTCTGTGCCTTCACTTTAAATTTATCTTTAACAAACAAAGGAAGTGAGCACTGGAATGGCATTCATGTAGAGAATGTGAAGTAAGAGAGAATATTATTACTCTTGAACTCTAAAATATTTTTTACTCAAAGATTGAAAACAAGGTAAAGATGAAGCCCCCTACAAAATAGTAACGATTTTTTTCTGAAATTGTACTAAAGCCCTATTTGTAAGATTTAAGAGGGCAGTTAGTCTCTCAATAATTACCAAACAAGAATGTTTGGTTGAGTTGAAATGAAAGTAGGAAAATCAAATTCAGATTCTAAAATAGGAGAACTCTATAATTATAGTAAATATTTAAATAAAAACAATGTAATATTACATATAATTGGCTCTCAGGGTCAGAAACCTGACTCTAAGTGGCTTAAATAAATGAACTATTTCTTTTCATGTACATGAAGATACTTGAGAAGTTAGTGAGGAAGACTCTGGTAATGGTCTGATATTCATTATTATTGCATTTTTTTCCTTGCTGGAAGAGCATGCCTCTTTCTCACTGTAGAAATGGAAAATATGATCAATTCACTTTTACCCTGCCTCCTTTTTTTTGAGGTCTGGTCATGGGGCCTGAACTCTGGGCCTGGGCACTGTCCCTCAGCTCTTCAGCTCAAGGCTAGCGCTCTACCACTTGAGCCACAGTGCCACTTTCGGCTTCTTTCTTTTTGCTTATGTGGTGCTGAGGAATCAAACCCAGGGCCTCAGGCATGCAAGGCAAGCGCTCTACCACTGAGCCACCTTCCCAACCCCTACCCTGCCTCCTTTATAACTCTCTTACACATGATAAAATCTTGGCCAATAAGACATAAGAAGTGAAAGTGATTAGATTTTAAATTCTTTCCTAGATATTTTGAAGTTTAATAATCTGATTATTCTATGATCACTTCTTGATCTCCAATTAACCAAATAGGACCTAAAAACATTGAGATTTTACTTTCAATAAGTCTTGAAATTAGTTAACAACTCACCTTGTTTTCTAATTACTACCAGAAAACAAGAAAAGATTTCAGTTGAACCACTGAAAACAACTTGTCCAAGTTACCACATTTGGGAAAATGCTCCCCTATTAAGAACTATTTTTCTAGTTACAACATTCTAGTATTTTCCTCAGTGAGCTCTCCAAGAAGCTTTGTTATTCACATGAGAAGTTGGATGAGTGCTTTCTGAGATGTTTCATTTTGCTAAGTCGTAAAAATAGCTAAAACTAAAATTGTCTTGACTTTCCTTTGAAGCTTGGGGATATGGGCTCCTAGACCTTGTCCACACTCAGTCACCCAGGTGCTATAACATTTTACTATAATTATTGTAAAATCTGAATCACTGAACATGCTTAAAAGTTCAGAAAGTAAATGGAAGAGAATTAGGGAAGAGAAATTACCAATGGAGGTTAAAATCGAGAGAACCTTGCTCCTGAGAGAGGTTCTATATGAGAGGTTAAGAACACAAATGTTGGGCTGGGAAGGTAGCTCAGTGGTAGAGTGCATGCCTTGCAAGCATGAGGCCCTGGGTTCGATTCCTCAGCACCACATAAACAGAAAAAGCCGG
>NW_012267250.1:10184073-10215453 GCF_000151885.1 Dipodomys ordii
ACCACTGAGCCACCTTCCCAGCCCTCAACCAGATATTTTTACTTGTGGTACTAGGGATTGCACTCAGGGCTTTATGCTTCTTAGGCACAAACATTTTAACCATGCATTAGCACTTTTGCTTTCATTTTTTTGTTTTTTTCAGATAGAGTACATGCTAGATTTTCTAGAATGGACTCAGACTACGATCTTTCTACCTCTGCCTTCTGAACAGATGATACTACAGGTGTTTATTGTTATACCAAGGATCTAGCTTTTCTCAAAAAGCAAAATATAAACAAAAAGTGTATCACCTTTCATGCTAGTGTCTCTTGTTTAAGAAACATGGATTTGTCCTTCATCTTAACTTTTGAGTTTGGCCATGCTATCCAAGTACTTTTATAAAATAATCTCTTTTAAAATTTATCATACTGTAAAATCTGTCTTCTTTTTTCTTTTGGGTCCAGTAGTGGGGCCTGAACTCTGGGCCTGGGCGCTGTCCCTCAGCTCTTCAGCTTAAGGCTAGCGCTCTACCTCTTGAGCCACAGCGCCACCTCTGGCTTTTTTTTTTGCTTATGTGGTGCTGAGGAATTGAACCCAGGGCCTCAGGCATGCAAGGCAAGCACTCTACCACTAAGCCATCTTCCCGGCCCCGCCATCCTTGATTTCTTTGTAGAAAATAGCTTCTTCTATACAGAAGAAGATTTCAATTTTCTCCCTGCCTTCCTCACTTTTTAAACTACTTTAATGTAACATCAAAACTATAGGGAATTTTCATGTCTATTAAGCTCAATATTTGAACATGAGAGAGAAGTTAACATTTGTTGCAAAAACATTGCAAGATTTCAGTTTTGAAGCTTTACATTTTTAGGGTCCTGTATTTCTCATTAGATTTGAGAAATTATACTTGGGAAAGTAGACATTTATTATGTATTTGTTATTCCTTCAGAAATTAGAATGGAAGGAATAATATGAGCTTTAAATATATTTGAAACTATATAGATCCATTCTGCTATATGAGCCTATTTATTTCCAAGTTTGACAGGAAATTTATAAGGAAACAGCAGTGTCGTACATATTAACTGTGTCATACATTAATTTGAAAGTATTTATTATGACAAGTAATGAGTGGAATGGAATGCTCTATTTGTTTAAGTGATCAGAAAACTCATTTGGAGGAATAATAGATTTTTCTCTGGAGATCTGACACAGAAATCTATGAGAGTGAATGCACAGCTTATTTATAGTGTGTCTTTGTATTTGCATTGATTGGAAAGTTTCAGTCTTTTGTAGATGAACCTCAACAATTATTTTGGAAGACAGGCTGTTGTAGGCTGCACAACGCTGAGAAGATATTCAGCCTGCTGACTCAATTAAAAAGAAAACTCAGCACAGGAAAGAGAGAATATACTACAATGAAATGTATACTGGGATTAAAGAAATTACCTTCATCTCCCTCTTTACATAGGGTCCCACAACATTAAGGGGAGTTCTGTGGAGAGTTTTTACCCCATAACCCTTATTGTTCCAATGTGCTTGTCATAGACTCTAGACTGTGACTATTTGCTACTGTTGCTGCGCTTAGGCTGTATTTAGAATGTAAACCTTTGGGGGTAATTAATCATTGCACAAGCTCCCTTCACCTACCCTATGGCACAAACATGGATGGTATCACCATCCTTTGAGGCCCATTGTCTTTTGTGCTGAAAATGGAGAGCGCAAGATACTGAAGGAAGAATGGGTTTCATTAGCCTGTGGTTGTGAAATGTAGGATTCTATAACTTGTAAAACAATCATTAATTCACTTTTCCAATTGGATAACATATACATGTGACTTAAACCAAAACGCACCAAAAATGATGCAGTGAAAAACTTTCTTCCCACTCTTTCTCCAGTTATTTCCATTCCTCAGAGAAAGCCAATTTATCCTTTCTCGGATATTCTATGCATGAACAATGTTATATGTAAATTTCTTTCACCTTGTTTCTTCTCTGTCTCCTCCTCCTATCTTCATAATATTATAATTTGTGGTGCCACTCACAATTTACTTAGTGGTGCTTTATTTATGGACATTGAAGGAGATAAAGTACAATTTTTGGCAAAGATGTGAAAGAAATTCAATGCTATAGACAGTTTCATCACTATAAGCAGATGGAGCACGTGGACATACATAGAAAATCAAACCAAGCCAAACCAAAACAGAAAACCCACAGACAAATAAATCCAAACTAAACTCCCTATTAAAAATTAACTAAAAATAGGTTGTTTTAAAACCATTTCATTTAAATTAAAAATGCAGTACTCTAAAACTTTTAAAAGAGACCAGTGGTGAACATTTTCATGACCTTGGATTAGGCAGGTTGCAGACAATGCTAAAAATCGAGTCCACAAAGAAAAACAATAATAAATTATAGTCCATCAAACTTTTAGTCTGTGAAAAAGAGTGAAATAATGTATCTTCAAATAATATATACTACAAGAAAAGACTTCAGTGCATCGAATCCTTTTAAGAAGAGGGGATGCCAGGACTGATGAGGATTGAAGATGTTTTATATTTTACATACACACACACACACACACACACACAGGAATATAGCATTTATATTGTTTAGAAATGATGGAGGAAGGAGGGGAACAATGGGGACATGTATGTATACATGTATTTATCTCATTGAAATCCCTTTACAGAACAATTATATGCCAACTTAAAAATAAAATAATAAAAACATAGGAAAAAGAAACAGTATGCTGATTGTTACCATTTAAAGTGGGAAACTTTGCTCTGAAAATTAAATCTAAGCTTGCTTTTACTTCATGTTACTTCTGTCATCTTGGGTGAGTAAATATCATCTTTAGTTCTTATTTTCTTGCCTGTAAAGTAACCACCATTGCTATACATTATCTGATTTCATATTGTACTTCTGAAGTCAATATAATATGTATAAATGCAATCAACAATAATGACAAAAACTTAACAATGGCACAATGACTTTCCCAAATAAAAAAGGGGCAAAAGATTTGAGCAGATAGCTATATCTATATCTATATATAGATATAGATAGATAGATTTGAGCAGATGCTTCACCAAAGAGAAAATACAGAAAGCAAATAGGTACATCAAGAGATCTTCAACATCTCAACATTAATCAAATGGAGGATGCTAATTAAAATGATAATGATTTTTATCACTATTAGAGTTCTTTTAAAACGAATCATCAAATGCTCTGCTACTGGAAATCTCTGTCACTGCAATTGGAAACACATGATATAGAACATGGCGGGGGCATTCTGGAGAGCATTGGCAGTGTCTTACAAAGTCGAATGTACATATATGATCCAGAAATCTTATTCCTGGGTATTTACCTACATGAAATGATAACCCTTGTAAAAATATTTACATGTAAAGGCATTCTCTTCCATATAGCTAAAAGTAAAATCCCAAAACCTATGTTATCAGAATTGTGATAGACCATTCAACAGAATACTATTCAATAAAAATGAAAAGAATGATGGTACAACCACTCAGATGAATTTCAAACACCTTGTATTGATGAAAGAAATTAGTTTGAAAATGCTACCTTCTATAGGATTCAATTTACATGACTTGATTAGAAAGGAAAACCACAAACAAACAGAAAGCCTATAGCAATGAGGAACAGATTAAGGTTTGCCAGAGGTGAGGGATGGAGAATAAGATGCCTGCAAATAAATAACATGAGACAGTTCCATTTAAGGTTGGGTAACCTTATCCAAGGTTTGCTCAAAGTGGTACCAGTTAAAACTTTGCTGCTTCTGCATAGTTCTCAAAAAGCATTTTTTACCCTTAGAAATATCTTGATTTGTCTAATAAATTAGATAAGAATAAAAATTCCCATTATCATTTTATAGATAAGAACATTAAAGCAGAGAGGAAATCAATAACCCAACTAAAAGTAAAGCTAATAATCATATTTTGGGACCAACTTCTGGGAATATCCCCTCTTCATCACATTTCACAAAGCTTTCATGCTTTTACATGTTTTGGAGAAAGTTTTATTCAAGTCAGTAGAAAGAACTAAAGGAAGGAAATTCCAATTTAAAATTTTTAGTAACGTTTCAGAATTTTTGATATTAAAACAAAGGAAATTTGTATCTGGTTTGTAAGATGTACTGGAGCTTTCTTACTGAGGTAACTGAGGAAAAATTTGGAGGTAGTGTTTAGAATTTTCTTCCAAGGCTTTATTTCTATCAAGGCATTATTTTTCATAAGTAGGGGATATCAACTGCAAAGAAAGATGTCAGATTTTATTGGGAACAATATCTGAATGAGAGAAACAGCTGATAGTTGAGAACAAATTTCAGTTCTTGGGCCCTGAGAGTGACCAATGTGTGAGGGTAAGATCCTAAGTGCTGGCTAGGTGATGGCCTTTGCTCAAGGCCACCTCCTTCTCAGGGCAAACACACTTCACAGTATTTTCATAGCTTAGGAATGGGGACAGAATTGGAAACATTTCTGTAATGTTTAGTAATCAGCTAGTGTTTATTCAATACTCACTATAAAGCAGTCACTTAACTTGGATAAAACTAAACTCTGGGAACAAACAAGAGTCATGAAACTGTCCTTTGGGGGTAGGGGGAGGTGGGATTTTGGAGCATTCACCATGGCTATAGCTACAGTCATCTTTACCAGAAAGGCAGAGTTTTTTTGTTTTATTTTTTAAATGCATGCATTGTTCTTTTGGCAATTAAAATGGAAGGGATATAATGAACTTTAACTATATTTGAAACTCTGTGTGTGTGTGTGTGTGTGTGTGTGTGTGTGTGTGTGTGTGTGTATCATTTGGCTACTATTGGCCTATTTATTTCGAAGTCTTAATAAGAAAACAGCAGTATCCTGTAGACACTGCCCTGTGAACTTTTGGTCTAGTTGGGATGATAGACAACAAGCAAATACATGCATGCATATACAAACCCTAGTATTCTGAAGCAAATAAAAAGATATTGTAATAAGTACATGAATAAACTCTCAGAGATGCAGAGCATATTTACTTTGCAAGGAAAGTAACAACAAAACACTAAACAACATTTATTCATTTTCTTAGTGTGAGATGAGGTACAGCCTAGGAATGGAAAGGAGCCGGGATTTGGTAAGAAAAGTTGAGACCTGATCTCACCACATATGAATAGTCCCCCTCTAAAAACAATCAATTGACTTGACCTTGCTCCTTTAGAGGTTACTGTGACTACAATAAAAGATGTAAGTGAAGTGCATAAGATATTATTTGTTATCTATTCACTATGAGCATTTATTGAATATTGTCTTTGGTTTGGGCTCCAAAGTGAGGAAATGTGTAAAGAGTTTCAGGACAGAATGCCTTTACCTGCAATCACAGACTTCATCTCTCATTTGGAGAACTAACTATACGCAAACATATGTAAGTCAATTTTTGAAAGAATGCTTTTGAGATAAATGGAAATTAAAAAAGCTTGTATTAAAACACTGATTTTAAAAGCTTCTACAGTTTCTCCATGCATTAATAGGAACCCAGTCCAATATATATCCTCATTTCCATCTATTATTATAGGTAGTGAGAATAAATTTTTGTAACAGTGATATGCCTGAGTCATTTGAATTTATGTATGTGAGCTATTTCTCTTTATATTTTATAGATGTGAAAAACAGTAACTCACATGCAGTAAAAATGATCACTCTCTAGAATTTTGAGTTGCCATAACACTATCCGATAATGACAAAACCAAATAAATAAGCTATCTTTACTAAAAAAGAAAAACACTTTTTGTTTTAAAATTATGGATTATAAAAAGTAAGGAGTTTGTGGGTGAATTAAAGATGAATTTAATAAAATTTGTCTTTTAAAGAAGAGAATGGATTAAAAAGATTGCTCCAATATCAGATTTTTTCCAAGAAATGAAATATGGCTTTTGTCTGTTTAAATGAAAATGAAAACAATGAGTTAGAAATATCTTAACTTGTATCTTTAAAACTATAGACTCCACTATGTTAACTCAGTCATTAAGAGTTATTTGATTCACAAGTGTTATAATTGATTTGCCTAAAAGGACTGAATTTTTATGTTATCTTTGTACAAACAGATGCTTAGAACTTACTAGCATCCACATAGCCTCTCAAATGCCTATTTCTTTTTTTAAATTTCTTGTTCTTACTTGTGTTTAATTTGATACTTTTTAGCATGTTATGTAAAATATTACCTGACAGTGTGGTACTTGAAAAACAATTCTGAAAATGTTCACAGACAAATTTGAATTAGTAATACAAAGAAGTGGATGAACTTTCTTCAAATACATTTTGGTGATAACTTGAAGCAATCTAAAAATACTGTATTGCCTGCATTTTTATATGCATGACCCTGTTCTTCTTACTAGACACCTAATTATTCATGTTTATGCATGTTTATGCGAGCGCTCTACCACTTGAGCTATAGTGCCACTTCTGGTTTTCTAGTGGTTTATTGGAGATAAGAGTTTCACGGACTTTCCTGCCTAGGCTGGCTTTGAACCGAGATCCTCAGATCTCAGCCTCCTGAATAGCTAGAATAGCTAGAATTACTTTTCAGATCTAAGCTTGAAATGTTCATAACAATCTGAAATGTTCTAAAGCAATAGTTTGAAGCCAGCCAGAGCGGTGTAAATCATTGAAATTCCATTGTCAATTAGCCACACAAAAGCCAAAATAGAGTGGCAGAACATCAATCTTAAGCATGCCAAATGAGAACTCTAAAGCCTGAGTTCAAGAAAAAACACTGCTGAGCCAAGCACCGGTGGCTCACACCTATAATCCTAGCTACTGAGGAGGCTGAGATCTGAGGGTCGTAATTTGAAATCCTGAGTTCAAGCCCCACAACCGACAAAAAAAAAAAAAGGATTAAAGAAAAGGAACAGAGAAGAATTGCAGAGCGTTTAAAAACTGCCATAGTTATTCTACTCTGACTCAGTATCTGCCTTGCTACTGTATATGTCAAGAAAATTGGTGGATATTTCCACTGACATAGTGCAAGACATTCCATACTTCCTTAGAAATTTTGTATTGGGATTAAATGTCCCACGTTGAGTGAAATGGCTGTTGGATCTCTAGTCATGTGCGTTAGGCAAGCTTTCCACTTGTTCTACAGAATATTTTGGCAGAATTCTTGGCATTTGTATCAATCAATATAAAACAGGCATTTGTAGTAAGTATGTACTAAACTATTCAAGTACTGTTCAGGTAATAGCTGGGTTTGTGCCTTTCGAGGGCTGATTTTGGTAGCCACACTTAACAGTTTCTACATGGAGCTTTTGTTGTGTAACTAGAAATATTTCAGTTTTTCTTTGCCTCTCAGTTAAACTTTACAATGTTTTCTGTCTAGGGAAATATACTGAGTGCACTATTGGACACAATTGACTCTTTTTAAAAAGCATGTGATTATGTGGAAAGACATTTTGAAGATGTTTAGGAGGTTAATTAACATTTGTCCTCAGTGATGATAAATGGGCCTGGCCTAGCTTTTTCCTCCATTGAAAGGTAACAGAAAGTCATTTTTCCCCAACCAAGAATGATTTTCTTTTTTACTTTTTCTCATTGCACGCATTGCCTGGAGAATTCTTCTCCTAGTTTAAAGCACAGTACTCTGAAATTTTAAAGATACATATGGGAAAACAATGTCAGAAATCAAATTAGTTTAGGTGGAGAATGCCACAAAATGTTTTCACAGAACTAATTATGATTGATTTTTCTAGTGTCTTGCACAATACCACCTCAGACCAATTGGGATCATAGTTAATGAGGACACAAGCAGAAAAATAGCTCTTTTAATCATCACAACAGCATCTACAACTACCAACACAGGTTAAACCTTTTGTTTAAGATAATGAATCAGCTAGAGTTCTAGCTACTCAAAGAGGGAATTATTAATCACTATAAGCAAATGCTGTAGAGGTCTGTAATATTCCAGGGAATTTGCCATTAATGAGGAGGAGGAGAGAAAATGGCATAGAAAATGGCATACTTGTGGTTGGTGTAAGAACTGGTGTTAAGCTGACAGACCAGAGAGAAGCTAGATGGATGAGACAGATATGGAGCACTGAAGGCAGGGAAGGGCAAATAAACTCTGGTTCCCTAAGCTTTTATCCATTAAAGCGTACTTTCAACAACTTTGTCATAAAACACTAGTTGAGGCCACAAGGCTAGGAAGTTTATAGTGTTGAAGCTTCTTACAACTAGGTGAAGCTACAACTAATAAGATTCAAGATGGCCACACAAGTATCAAAGATAAGCAGTAATTGTCCCTGAAGGAAAAAAAAAAACAATCAATTGGTGATAAGAGTCCCTTGGATTATTCTGCCTGAGCTGGCTTTGAATGGTGATCTTAGGTCTCAGTCTCCTGGGTAGCCTGAATTACAGGCATGAGCTCCTAATGTCTGGCTTCCTATTTATTCTTAAGTTTGGCTCCCCTATACTTCCAATTGATCGTTTCAAGCTTCTACCCTACTTTGTGACTTTCGTTGTTGTTGTTGTTGTTGTATTAGGGATGAACTCAGGGCCTTGTATTTGCTAGGTAAGCTCTTTACCACTTACGCCATATCCCCAGCCCTTTTGCTTGTATTTTGTTTTTGAGGTAACATCTTGCTATCTTTGCCCATGATGGTCTCTAACTTGCAATCCTCCAGCCTCAGCCTTTGAAGTACCTGGAATTACAAACCTGCTCCACCAAGCTCCAGCTACTTGAAACTTTTTGATTGTCTGAGTTTTATTTATTTGTCTGTTGTCGGGCTTGAACTCTGGGCCTGGGTACTGTCCCTGAGCTCTTCAGCTCAAGGCTACCATTCTACCATTTGAGCCACAGAGCCACTTCCAGTTTTCTGATGGTTAATTAGAGATAAGTCTCATGGACTTTCCTACCAGCCTGGCTTTGAACCCATGATCCTCAGATCTCAGCCTCTTGAGTAGCTAGGATTAGAGGCATGAGCCACTGGCACGGCTGAGTTTTATAATGTCTGAATTCCTATTACAAATTTCAGAACTACCCTGTTCATTTCTCCACCAAGTCCATGCAGATGCTAGTTGCTCATAAGTCTACTGACTGGTTGTCCTTGGGTCTGTTGTACATCTCTGAGCTAATCATTGATAATGGGTAGGGAAGCCAGATAGTCAAGTAAGACCCCGATTCCTGAGCAGTGGATATGGCAGAATAGAAACTAATATTTCTAGTATATAGACTCATGATAAAAATTTATCTTCTACTAGGTCCTGTTAAAGGAGAAAAGAATGAAATAGAGATGGAGAGGTGCAGAATTAATCAAAACCCAAGCAATCTGCCTATATAGAAAGACAAGATACTGGGGGTATTCACTGATATGATTTTTCCTATTCTCCTGGGTATCCCCAACATTCCTCTCACTTATAGGGGGCCTCTAGGGGGAACTGATTCCAGAGAAGGGAAGAACAGGCCAACATTTTCCACACTTGCATCTTAAGATAGGCTTTCTTAAAATAGGCCATCTTAAGATAGTTTCCAAACAATTGTCTTGTGAAAAAAAAAGATAATTTAAGCTGCAAGATTCTGGATTGTGACAGCTTCAAAAGTGAGTAATAGTTTGTAGGAAAAAAATGTTCTTGATTTAAGGCAATTTTCCTGCCCACTCTTCTTTAGAAAGAAACTGGAATTTTCCAGAGTGAGACTCTATGCCAACTTGATCCCACTGCTGGCTTTGGCCTCACAGAAATCTTTGGGGAGCCAACAGTAGAGAATAGCTGTGTCTCACTTCTGGCATGGAGTCTGGAGGGCTGGCAAACAACATGGGTCCCCTCTTGACAGTGTGATGGGGAGCAAAACAGAAATGGTGATGGATGTGGGTCTTGTAGTACACTAAAGTCTTCAGATTAGGTACAGCCATGGGTAGGGCTAGGTGTCCTTAATGTTAGATATTAGGGTAATAGGATGTACATTAGTTATTGTCAGTTGATTTTTTTAAATTAGATAACTTGTACTTGTGGCTTGAGGTTCTTATCTGCTACACATATTTTTGAAGAGTGCAAATATTTTAGCTCCCATATATACTGAGAGCTCATCAAACACATGAAAAATGTGACAAAAGTAAACACTCCTCTGTTCTTCTAAGTGTTTTCACATTTCATTAATAGTAGAACTAGTGTCTGGATCCTGAAATACTTTGACAAATATCTCAGGATGTAGACGTTGTTCACATCTTATTCACATTTTGAGAGGAGTGATATTTCAGATTTGGCATGCTTTAGCAGTAGAACTTTCTTTTCAAACAAAATATGAAGAACCCTAATACAAAGACAGATGTAGGGGAGGGGGGTGCCTCTGTAGAAGGTCAGTCTCCTGTTCCTTCTCTTTTCCCTAGCTAATTGGACCCTGGAGTCCTCTCTGTGATCAATCTTATATATGCTTGTCAACTACCACCTCTTCAGGTTCCAGGATGGACTTGCTCAATGGTGCCATTCGAATCTTTGAATCTTGAGGGTATCAGTGCTTGGACCTTCTAGTCAGGTCCATGTACCCAACATATAGTCAAATTACTGTGGAGCAGAGCTCCAGGAAATTTACATTTAAAAAAGACTACTAAAGCCTCCACTCTGTCTAATCTGCATCCAGAAGAAAACCCTGGAGGGAAATGATCTTTCTTTTCTTTTCTTTTTTAAGAACAGAGAAAGGAGATTTATAACATGACACCATGGGAAAGCACGTTAGTATGTTGTCAGCCATCTTTCCAAATATAGACATTGGCTTAGGGTTGAATAAGAAGAATTGGGGAAAAAGAGAGTGAGGAAGGTTTGCACAGATAAAACAATCTCAAATCACAAATATGGCTTGGGAAAATGATCTTTGAAGAACACTGAGAATTATACAATTCTGTGAGAAGTGACATGGGAG
This sequence comes from Dipodomys ordii, assembly GCF_000151885.1. NCBI lineage: Eukaryota > Metazoa > Chordata > Mammalia > Rodentia > Heteromyidae > Dipodomys > Dipodomys ordii. The sequence goes on from NW_012267250.1 coordinate 10,194,945, forward strand.
AAGAGACCTTGTCTCACATAATAACTAGATTGTTAAGTGGGTTGAATAAATTCCTGGTTTACCTTTTATTGAGGATCCACACTGAACAAATTCTAGTGGTAGAATGGTCTTTTGAGGATTGCTAGGTACTGAAAAGAATACATTTTCAATTTCAGTTGTATTAAATTAGACAGTGAAGCAGAACAAATTCTGCTCTCCTAAGAAAGACTTTTTGTCTAGCTAAAAGAAAGTCCTTGAAATAGTTATTGGACCTTGGCTTTTTGGAAAATCATGACATTTTACCAGGTGGGTATAGAAAAACAATGACTTATTTAATTTATGTAAATACCAATATTGCCTTCATCAGGAGGTAAGGATGTTAAAAATAGCGTTCAAAATTTTGGAGCCCAGTTACCATACAATTAAATTAAACTTCTGCTACCACCTTGAATAATGGATTTTTATTCTATTTTTGTTAAATACTTAAAAATTAACCTATAAGGAAATGAAAATCATCATTTTAATCTTGTCTCATATTTGTTTAATCATATCAAGTGATTAATTTTGTCATTAAGGAAATAGAATTGATTTGGGGGAGTATGTAGTATTCATAGTTGAAGTATTCAATATTTTATTATGACATTTATCCCAGATTAATAAAAATTCTTTTGTAATTTCCTAAAACAGTGTTCCCAAAATATGCCCTCTTGCTATTGAGAGAGGTTAATAGAGGTCACAAACCATTTCCCTAGTGAAGGGATGATTAGGGAACACTCAGTAACTATCTGCAAGCTTAGGCTTGAATTTCAAACACTACCTTAAGTTCTTAGACATTCCTTTCATAACAGATCCTTTAACTCAAGACTATTCATAGACTTAGAACAAAACTAGAGACAGATTTATTTTAATTTACCATTCCAAACCATATCTCTATTTTCTCAGAGACTACAACAAACAGAGACACTTCTGACTCTGGTCAGTATATGGAAATGCCCATGTAGATTATATGGAAATTCTGAGACATAAATAAGTCAAGGTCTAAGTAGTTAGTTCTTCTTGCATTCCAAGGGATATGCATATAAAAATATATTTCAGGGTATATTGGAGATTTTTGTACCTTCAGGGTAAAAATCTGGTGTATGATATAACAACTTTCTATCCAATATTATAATCACTGGACATATGTTTATTCAGACTTACATTCAAATTAAAATCTTACATGTAAATTAAAAATAAAAATCAAACGCTCTTTCTCGTGGTCCAGATAGTCACATTTTAAATGTTCAATTACACATTCAGGCTTTTCTATCATCTCATAGAGTCCTTCTCAAAGGCATAGGTTTAGAATACGGGTCCCAGCCTTTGAACTCTAACTCAGGCTGTGAGATGCTAGGGCTGGGACTCTAGTTCAGTGGCAGAATGCTTGCCAATACATGGAAGGTCCCAGGTTCAATCCTGAAGACTAAAAATTAAAAACAAAAAACAAAAAAACAAGAAGAGTTTATCCTTTCCCACTGATCCAGGCCCTTCCTCATCTACCTACAAAAGATACTTTGTCTTTGACAATTGGCTTTTATTTTACGTTGTCTCTAGGTGCTATCTTGTGTCTAGATACTGTTGCAATCCTTAAGGACTTGTCTGAGGAGGGGATACCAAGTTTGACAAGAAATGTACTTATTATCTTAATTATGCAATTGTAAACCCTCTGTACATCACCTTGACAATAAAAAAGTAGTCACAAAAAGATTTGTTTGATTTTTCTTTTTTGCAAGGTAACTGGGTTAAACTGATGTTCCTTCTTCAGATGACATTGACTAGGAGTCCTCACATAGCCATAAACTTGTGGGAGCTTGACTTTCCTACTGCAATGTGTGAGAGCTTCAACTTCTCTATAGTCTTACTTTCACTCAGTCCTTTCTTTAAAAAAATTATAGCCATCCTAGTGGATGTGAAGTGGTATCTCGTCATTTCATCCAGGTTTTGATTTGTCTTCTACTAATGACTTAATATTCACTACCTTTCTATGTGCTTGTTGGAAATTTATGTTTTCTATTTGGAAAAATGTCTGCTATGTTCTTTGCATTGTAAGAGATCTTTTGTCTATTCCTTTTTGTTGTTGGTGGTGGTGGTCATGGAACTTGAACTTTGGGCTTGGGCACTGTCCCTCAGCTCTTTAGCTCAAGGCTAGTGCTCTACCACTGGAACCACAGTGCCACTTCCGGTCTTCTGGTTGTTTTATTGGAGATAAGAGTCTCACAGACTTTTCTGCCTGGGCTGGCTTTGAACTGCGATCTTTGTATCTCAGCCTTTTGAGTAGCTAGGATGACAGGCGCCCGTCTTATCTGTTCTTGATACTGCATTCTGATAGATGTATAGTCTTCAAATGTTTCCCAATCTATGGGTTGGATTTTTATTATCTTGATAGTTACTTTATCAAGTACAAAGTAGTAAAAGTTGTCTGTATAAAGATTTTAGTTTTGATAGCCTAATTAATCTACTTTTCCCCCTATTATTGTGATTTTTGTCAACTCTAAGAATCTAAGTTTACGAAGAGTTCCTCCTGTATTAAATTTCTAGGTTGCTATAACAGAGTACCAAAAAACTAGGTGGATTAAAACAACAGATACTTAGTGTCATGTAGGTTGGGAAGCTAGAAGTCCAAAGTGGGTCTATGACTTCTCTTCCAAGTTTAGAGGAAAATCTTCCATGCCTTTTCTAGCTTCTTGTGTTTGCTAGCAGTTCTTCACTTGTAGATGCATCAATCCAGTTACAACTGGCTTCTTTCTCTGTGTGTTCACATCTTCCTCCCTCTGGTTCACTGTCTGCATGTTTATCTCTTTGCCAAAGTTTAGCTTTTCCATAAAGAGACCAAATCTTGTCTGCAAATACAGTCCCATTCCATGGTACTGAGTATGAAGCTTTCGACACACGAATTTTGAGAGGGGAAACAATTCAACCCATAACAATTATGATTGACCTTAAAAAACAAACATTATTGCAAGAGAATATTATGAACAATTGTGTGCAGTTTAGATAAAATGGATAAATTGACATTTAAGCCACAGTATATGGCTAATTACATAGTAGTGTGCATGTTCATGTCTGATTTTATTATTTTATGCTTGCTTTCTTTTGTTCTTAGTCAACCTAGGCAAAAAACATTGTCAATTTTGTTGATCTTCACAAAAACCAATGTTTGGTTTTCTCTCATACCCTCCTTCTCTCCCTCCTTCCCTTCTTCTCTTTCCCCTTTTCTCTCTCTCTTTTGTTCCTTCCTTTTTTCTTCCTCCCTCCCTCCCTTTCTTCTTCCCTCTTTCCATTTCTTTCTTTCTTTCTTCCTTCCTTCCTTTCCTCTTTCATTTTTCTCTCTCTTTCTTTGATTCCTTCCTATTGTTCTTCCTCCTTCCCTCCCTCCCTCTTTTTTCTTTCTTTCTTCCTTCCTTCCTTTCCTTTCTTCTTTCTTTTTCTCTTTCTTTGGTTCCTTCCTCCTGTCCTCCCTCCCTTTCTTTCTTTCTTTCTCTTTCATCCTTCCTTCCTATCTTTCTTTTTTCAGGATGACTTTAAAGTATGATCCTTAGACTTCAGCGTCCTGAGTAGTTAGGATTATGGTTATGAGACATTAGTGCCTGGTCTTTTTCTTCAATGTAATCATGTACAGCCGCAAATTTCCCTCTGAGTACTACTTTTTTAAATTACACATGACTTAAAGTTATTCATTTTAATTAGTCTCAAAGTATTTTGTAATGTTCCCTTGTTATTTCTTCTTTAGCTCATTGATGATTAAGTAGTGTGTTGTTTAATTCAATATATTTGTGACATAAATTATATGACTTTCAATAATGGCTGGAACAACTAGATAGACAAAAGTTAATAGGGCCAGTTGGCTCTAAGATGTACAAAGAAATATTCTTCTGTGAACATTCTACATCTACAAAGAACATTCTACAACTCTACAATAGAATCTACCTTCCTCTCAATGTACATAGAACATTCTCCAGAACAAAATAAGTCTCAATCAAATTTAAAAGGTTTGAATTATGTTATATATGTTTCTGTCTTAAAGCCTTAAGGATGCCATTTCTAAGGTCAGAAAGATTATGATGTGTCAAAGAACTTAAGAGAAACAACCTCTCAGTTTTGATGTCTAGAATTCAGCAAAGAGGTCGACATCATGTGAGGTAGTACTATTAATAATTGACAACACAAGATGTTTTTCTTTAGAAATTGTTACAAAATGAGAACAAAAGGTGAAACAATAAATGTATCATATAACTACAAACTGGAAATTCAAACACTGTATAATATTTGAGTATCTATTTAAAATAGATATTTATTTTTGCTCTCTTGTAAATACTCAACTTGTGGAATTCTGATTCCTTTGCTTATTTTATCATTGAGCTTGACACATGTCTTAGTCATTTCCTGAATGTCCAATCTACTATGGGATAAATTGGACTTCCAAAACCAGGAAGTATATGAATAATCTCTGTGATGTTCTTATTCACTATGCATGGATAATTTGAATAATTAGTATTTGCAAGTAGGAAGAAAAACAAAACAGAAGTGGTGGCTGATTTTCATTACCTGATAGTAATGAACATATCACAATGTTATTGTAAAGAATAATATTCCACTGTCCTTTCATCTTGAAAAGCTAATAAAAATGAATCTTTGCTTCATCCATAGGGAAAGATATGAACACATAACTAATAAAATAAGGACTTCAAAAGGGATAAAAGTGTAAAATATCCTCCTCAGGTCCTAATATTTTTCCTGATGTTCAGACTCATATATAATGAATTATATATGAGTCAGGAGTCAGGTATATAGACATGACTGAATCTACCCCTAAACTAAACAGGTACATTATAACCTCTCCCTCTTTCTCTACCCAAGTCTATTTTCTCTGTGTTTGTTTTTTTTTTTTCTTTTTGTCAGTCATGGGGCTTGAATGCTGGGCCTGAGCACTGTCCCTCAGCTCTTCAGCTCAAGGCTAGCACTCCACCACTTGAGCCACAGAGCCACTTACGGTTTTCTGGTGGTTTATTGAGATAAGAGTCTCACCGTCTTTCCTGCCTGGGCTGGTTTTGAATTGTGATCCTCAGATCTCAGCCTCCTGAGTAGCTAGGATTACAGGTGTGAGCCACCAGCGCCTGGCCTGTTTTCTATTATTTTCTATTTTATATCATATTCAACACAATCATCACTTTCTCAACTCAGAAGTCAAGCAATCCCTCCAACTGGTCCCCTTGCAATCAACCATCAATATTCAGCTCAAATATCACTTTCTTTAAGAACATTTTGTTGATTTTCCATCTCCAACAGTCTGAAACGCATGGCTTTCTTCACCTTGTCCCATAGTATTTGGATATGGTACTTTTCTGTTGTTGTTGTTGGTTGTGGGACCTGAATTCTGGGCCTGGGCGCTGTCCCTCAGCGCTTCAGTTCAAGGCTAGCACTCCCCCACTTGAGCCACACCACCACTTCCAGCTTTTTCTGCTTATGTGATGCTGAGGAATCAAACCCAGGGCCTCATGTATGCAAGGCAAGCACTCTACCACTGAGTCACCTTCCCAGCCCTGGATATGGCACTTTTGTAGTCTATGTAATAAATACCTAGGCTTTCAAAGAGTAGTGGTCTGATATATCCACATTATAAAGCCAGGAACTTATATACACTACCTCATTTTACAAAAGCATTCTTACAGATGTAATTAGGGATCTTAAGATAAGGATTCATCCTAAATTATATGGGTAGAACCAACATGCACTAACAAGTATCCTTATAAAAGTTGCACAAAAAGCAGGAGAGGAGGAAGCAATGGAAGGTAGAGACTGGAGTGACACCACCATTAATTAAGGTTGCATATAGCTACCAGCGGATGGGTGAGGGTTAAGCAAATAGAGTCTTCCCTAGAGACCTTAGTGGAAATAGGGCCCTATGGGCCTGATTTTGGACTTCAAGCTTCCAGAACTGTGAGAGGATCTGTTTCTGCTTACTTTAGCCACCCAGTTGATGATAATGTGTTACAGAGGTCATAGGAGACCACACAGGGAGCAGTAAGCCTCAGTTGCCAGTATCCAACTTCACCACAGCAGTGGAAAGAAGCAATAGGCTTGACTGTGTTCCCACAAAAGTACTTACGAAAGTAGAGAATGGAATCAAGGATTGTGGCATGCGCCTATAATCCTAGCCACTTGGATTCAGAGTTTAGAAGGGTAAGTTCCAGGAGAGTCTGGGCAAGAAGTTAGCAAGACTCCATATCAATGAATAACCTAGGAATAATGATGTATGTCTGTAATTTCAACTCTGTGGGGGGCACAGGTACAAAACTTGAGGTCCAAAGCTGGTGATGCCCTACCTGAACAATAACTAAGGTAAAAAGGACTGACATGTGGCTCAAGAGGTAGAGCACCTGTTCTGTTGTGAGGCCTTGAGTTCAAACTCTAGTAGTTTAAAAAAAAATAGAGAATAAGGTGGGACAGATTTGTTTTATAGGCAATAGCTTCACAGCTCTTAGTTTAGTGTGGTTATCAGTCCTGATTATTACTCTTTATTCCCCTTTTCCTGAGGAATTAGTTATTTATTCAGACAGTGGCAGATACTTTACCTAGGAAAGAAAGAAAGCAGAAGTGGAGAGCAAATTCCTTTCTTTCCAAGAAGCAACCAGTTGCCTGGGCAAGTTCTACCCACATTCCAATGCGAATAAAATACCTACACTTAGCTGCAAAGAATGTTGAGAGTATAGTCTTTGTTCTGGGCATAGCTAACAACTGACATTCCTTCTAATTTAAATGAAGGGTATAGTGGATACTGAGGAGGAGACAGTGAGAATGTAGTGAAACCAATAAAGTAATTAACATGACTGAGTTTTAAAAAGTTATGTGTCTCCATCAAAGTTTAACAAGCTAGGCAATAGTGGGACTTTTGCTATGAAGACATAAAGGACAGAACCTTCCCCAATTTGATGAAAGACACCCGTCAACACACGCATGAATCTTGACACTCCAAGTAAGCTACATTTAAAGAATTCTGCACCTAGATACATCAATGTCGGTCTGTCAGAAGACAAAGACAAGGAGGAAATCTTAAAAGCAGCAAAAGAAAAGTGACTCATTTCATAAAAAAAAAAAAAATAAAAAGGAACCTGAAAAGGGTATCCAAGGCTGACAGGGAGAACTCCATGAAAGACGAATTTGTGGAGGACTTGTATCATAGGGGCTGAGATTCCATCTCAGTCCTAAACTAGAAGTCCCTAGCGGTTGCATGCTGTCATGCGCAGGAAGGCAGAATTCCATTAAGATGTTGTCACTTAAGTTCACCTGACAGGCTGCCTAGCTGAAGTAAGAAAAAACAAAATGTAGCAAACTGGAATAGGAAGAGAAATCTGCCTTCCATGTAATCTGCTTCTAGCACCTGCAACTGATGAGGCTTAATATTGTGTTGACTGCACTGGAAAAATCCACATGAAGAATCAAGTCTATTATAGCATGTATAACCGAAAGGTGAATTTGATTTTGAGAGGAAATAAACTGATTACATGCAATTGTGATCTGACTTTGTGTTACTCCTACATAGACTTAATTGCCTCTGATTTGATTCAAGGCTCACTCTGAAAAAAGAATACTTAGATCCATGCATTGATAGCTTTTGTCCAATTTGGAAATTTTTCCAGCATTGCTTCACTTACTTGTGTTGTTTCCTCTCTTAACTCATTGCCAAGATTTCTTTTTACTGCAATGTCTACTCATTTAATGAGTATATTTGGTGAGTTTACATTTGATATGTTAATTTTTTAGGTATGAGTTCAATTGGGTTCATTTTTTTTCCGGTGTGGGACTTGAACTCTGGCCCTGGGTGCTGTCCCTCAGCTTTTCAGCTCAAGGCTAGTGCTCTACCACTTGAGCCACAGTACCACTACTGGCTTCTTCTGCTTATGTGGTGCTGAGGAATCGAACCCAGGGCCTCATGCATGCAAGGCAAGCACTCTACCACTGAGCCACCTTCACAGCCCAATTGGGTTCATTTTATAGCTTGTTTCTGTCCTCACCATGACTGTTGTAAGTATTGTTTTCAAAGTGTTTCAATCCCTTAATATATTAGCTCCACTATCTCTTATTTCCAAATCTGTTTTCCTACTGAATAGTCTCTCGACAATACAAAAATTTCTATTTCTTCACATGTCTAGTGAGTGTTAAATGAATGCAGAATACTGTGATGTTCAGTTGTCAAGTGTCTGGATTCCCTTGTATACTGAAATTTGCTTTGGCAGTTGTTTGAATTACTTGATAGTCAGCTTAGTCATTTTGATATCTATTTTAAAATTTTGTCTATGTTTTTCAACAGTAGGCTTTATCCACGGACGGGCTTATCCTTACTACTAATATATCATGGTTTTGAGACCTCTATTGACTTCTCTGGGTATTCAATTGGAGTGAAAAATATCTTCCACCTTTATACAAGCACTGAGCATTATTCAAATTGTAACAAGTAGAATTTTTTTTTTGGGAGGTGGGGTCCGGTCCTGGGGCCTGAACTCTGGGCCTGGGCGCTGTCCCTCAGCTCTTCAGCTCAAGGCTAGCACTCTACCACTTGAGCCACAGTGCCACTTCTGGCTTTTTTTCTTTTTTCTTATGTGGTGCTGAGGAATTGAACCCAGGGCCTCATGCAAGAAAGGCAAGTGCTCTACCACTGAGCCACCTTCCCAGCCTCCCAAGTAGAATTTTTGATACAGGAAATATTGCAGATTTTTGAACTTCTTTAAGTGTTTTTCATCTCTTCTCTGGAGTTCTGTTGTGCAAATTCCAGTATCCTCAGCCTCCCTAAACTCTTATTTCTTGTCTCTAGAACTCAATGATAATGGTATATCATAATACTTGTATTTCTCTCCCTGCTCCACAGTCTGCAAAGAGCTGCCAGGCAGAAAGCTGCCAAATGTTAAGGATGACACTAATTTCCCCCCAAGGAGTCACAGCCCTATACCACTTATTTACAATTTCTGAAAGCCATGGTTCATATATTTTTGACCAGTTTATTTGTCATGGCCAGAACAGAAGTTCCCTTTCATGATCTCTATGGCTAAGGACACTATTGCTTGTTGTAGACATTTACAACCCAGAACTTGTTTCAAACCAGGACTGATCTTACTAAAATCCCAACCCTGTTGCAGTTGAATTCTGCACCTGCCATCGGTAAGTCTTAGAATAAAAAATATGTTTAATTTTAAACTCAGCAGCACATCCCAGATTGTTTGACCTTTCACTTTATGCCACCCAAGTTCAGGTAAGACACCTTGGTTGTAGTTCCTGCAGTGTAGTTTCTAGACTACTTTCCCTTGATCTGAACACCGGTGAATTAAGGAGATAGGTCTGTACTCTTCAAACACCAAAATTGTAACAGTGAACCTGGCAGAAGATGGTCACTATAGAATCTCCCACTAAAAGTAGGGAAAGGAGAGGCAGTTAGGAAACATTGTAAATCTTACAGAAACGCTTAGAACTACATGGAAATGCTTAGAACTACCTGTTGCCAGTTCATTCATTAAAACTGTCTTTCAACTTCCTGGAAATGGTTCTATGTGGCACTTTATCACATCTAAACTTTCGTTTTTGCCTTTATCCCTATCTTAACTCTTCCACAAATGCTAGCTGGCACATACAGCTGAGTAGTCCAGTCTCTATCCAGATTCTGACTGTAAAATTTGGAAATTTAAAGACCTTTTTGTCACTCTGTTCTGTTTGGGTTTCTTTCCACCCATATACTATTGTCATTAGTATAATTCTTTTTTTTTTTTTTTGTCAGTTGTGGGGCCTGCACTCTGAGCCTGGGCACTGTCCCTCAGATCTTCAGCTCAAGGTTAGTACACTACCACTTGAGCCACAGCATCACTTCCGGCTTTTTCTGTTTATGTGGTGCTGAGGAATCAAACTCAGGGCCTCATGCTTGGCAAGGCATGCAGTCTACCACTGAGCCACCTTCCCAGCCTCATCAGTATAATTCTTTCAGAATTTTTGTGAGTCTCTTCTGAATCTTGTTGGCATATACTCCATTAACTAAAGCCACATTCACTAATGTCTTCACAACCGTAAGCTTCTTCTGAGCTTGTATAAGTACAGTATCTCCAAGACTCTGAGAATGAGCATCATTAACAAAGATCCATGAAGTATATCCTTCACATTCCTACAGGACTTTTTCTGTCACTGAACAACTCCCCAAGTCACTGCTTTAGAATCTTTTAAATGCTTAACAAAGAATTCTACAGGCATACCATCTGCTTCATCTTTAGATCATGTTTTTACTTAAAAAAAAACTGAGTGTCCTAGATTGATATATGACTGAAAGCTATTTCTTAATTTTAGCATTGTTTGCCATCTGTAGTCTTGGAATAAGAAATCATTTGAATTTCAAAGCTAGATCATCCTGGGGTGTTTTATCCTTTTCAGTTCTTCCTGTAGCTTATCTCTGTCCTCTGATATTTCACTTTGAACAGCAAGTAGAAGCCAAGCAACACATTTAACGCTCTGGCTTAAAATCTTCTTAGCAATTTCACTTTAGTAGGCATATTTAAATGTTCCATGCTACCTTAGGCAACAATATTGATGAGCTTCCCAGCACTCCATAATACGTGTCCTCCTTTTTTCTCAACTTCTAGTCACATTTTCTTCTCTTCAAAAAAAATTATTCACCTTCTATCCTCAGTGAGCACTTTGTGGGCTCCATTAACAGTCTCACATAGCATTTACCTTCCACTAATAGCCTTCTCAAGCTCCCTTCAGCTTTCCCCACAAACTTGTCCCAAAATCACAGGCATATTTTAAATCTTCATATAAGTCTATCTATCTATCTATCTATCTATCTATCTATCTATCTATCTATCTATCTATCTGTAGTGCTATGTAAAAAGAAGAAAAAGAAAAATTATCCAAAGCCCACTGGATTAAAACAAATAAAACCCAACTCCAACTTACTCATTTTGATGACTTAGGATTACTTTCAGCTCTGCTGGAACATTTTGTGTCAGGATCTCTGGTGAGCTAAAGTCAACTCTTGGCTAGGCTGTCATCATTGGAAGGCTTGCCTGGGGATGAGGATCCATTTCTAAAGGCTCCCTTCCAAAGCTGGCAGGTTGATGCTGGATGGTTTGCCCTCTCATACTGGCATCTGTGAGGGGAGCAGTATGATTGTCCTCACTATTCGATTGTTTGCTTCTCCTCTTGTGGGAGATCCAAGAGAAAAAGGTAAATCTGTTTCACATTCTTTGAGTCAGAAGTAATACATGCCCACTCCTGCAGAAATCCACTGTTGCCCAGTTGCACTTTGATTCATTTTGGAGAGGACCACAGATATGAATACTTACTGAGGACATGTGTGGGGCTGAAAAATATGATAGAAAGTTTGCATATAGAAAATGTATTTGGAATTGCCAGCTGAAACATTTGACTTCTGAGAAAAGGAAGACCAAGTATTGGGGAGAAAGACAAACTGAAATGTGTGCAATTCCAAGAGTAGCCACAGCCAAACCCTGGGTAAAATTCTAGAGCTGGGAAAGTCCTTACAGATGTGTCCTGAGTTGAGGACAGACTTCATACATTGGAATAAAGTAGCAGTTAGATGTGGGTTATTCCTGAAGAAATGTCATAACCGCAAGCCAACCGCTCCTTCATCTAATGTTGGTTCTTAGGGAACTAGCAGGAAGGAGGAGGAGTAAGTACTCTGGTCCTGGAGGAGGAAGTCTTGGCCCCACAGCAGCCCCTACACAAAGAAATTTTAAATTAAAAAAAAGTGAATTAAAATAAATAATGGATAAATCCATACTCATAATGGAAAAACCTTCAACATCATCCACTTTATAGCTCATGAAATGATTTAGCAAAAATTTGTAAAAATATAACATGGCCAGATTTGCCCTGGGTTACATAGAGCACTAAGTCAAACAGTGATGAGACTAATCTTTTCAGGTGTAAATGTATCTTTTACCAAAATCAAGGGAAGTCTCACCAAATTTGAAAAGATTAAAATCATTCTCAGCCTGTTGTCTATCAGAGGTAGGAATCAATAACAAAACTATAAGCAGAGTAATGCTATTTGTTCATGATTGAACAGTCAGTTTTCAAATAGAAATGTGCAAAGCTGGAAGATTTGTTCTATAAGAACAAAAGCTGTCATAAATCCACTGCAGTGAAGATCTCACAGTATCAGCACAAAGGTAGAGAAACTAACTGTGAACTGGATTAAAGATCCCAAATGAATTGTCACTGGATTCATGACAAAGGCAAAACAAGGCAGTGGATGAAGAATAGTGTTTTCAGTAAGTGTTTCTGGACTCCTTCTGATATCATTCCAATATCACTGCTTGAGAATTTCAGATGGGTTGCAGATCTAAAATAATAAATAGCACAGGAAGACCAACTTCATGACTTTGGATTAAGTAAAAATGTCTGTAATATGACATAAAACTACTAATCATAAAAGAAAAGTCTCCATATGTATGTATGTATATGTATATATGTGTGCATATATATCCACATATATGTGGATATGTATGAATATATGTGTGTACATACCCACATATATATGTATATATGTATGCATATGTATATGTATATATGTGTGTATATATATGCACACATATATACATATATATGACAAAGGACACATTGAATTTGTGCAGATTTACTAGTCAATAGGAATAATGCATATGTATACATATGCACATGTATATATGTATGCATATATGTGTATATATATGCACACATATATATGACAAAGGACTCATAGAATATGTGCAGATTTACTCGTCAATAGGAATAAAATAGGTAATTCAAGAGAAAAATTCACTAAGGATTTTATTAGTTATTTAAATATTTTATAAGAGGCTATCTAAGTATTCACAATACACATGAAAAGGCTCATCAAACTCATTAGCCACCAGAGACATGTAAATTAAACCTTAGTGAGATGCCTCCCCTAATTACTGGAATACTAAATCAGAGTCACAAATTTCAAAAAAGCTGGAAAACTGCGCATGATTTGGAATTTTCACATAAGGTTAGTAGGTTACCATACCAATATAATTCTTTTGAATACAATTAAGCAGTATCTACCCACACTCAATATATACTTATTCTATGACTCAATATTTTTACTCGTCAGTACACAATAGAAATGTGTACATACACTCACCAAGAGATATATTAATATGAAAATAAATAAAGATCACACCATTGAGAATAAACAAAGGGTGCTTACTCAAAGCTAGCTATAAAAATATGAGCTACCATCAAAGGCAGACAGAGGAGTGGGAAAACTTCATTGGACAAAGGGAATGCTCCTAGTGGGCCCTGACTGGAGTTTGCTGGCAAGGTTTGGGTGAAGAGCTGGAGTTGGGCTAATTACAAGGAGATAGCCTTCTGCTTACAGTATATTTGGCTTTTTCTCATCAGTCCTAAATTAAAAATAGGACCCCAAACTGGAAAAACAGGCATTTCATGACTAAGTTCCAGTCATATGGGGACCAACAGCTTCAGATGTGATCTAGATTTCTGGACAGGTTGCTAATGGTATTGTAGGTCAGAGTTCAGTTTCTAAGTATGAACTGGTTACAATATTCTGCAAATACATTCAGTGTCTCACCAGAACGTTTGTATTGACTTTTCACAATAACTCTCAAATGGAAACAACTTAAATGTTCCTCTTTGGTACACTGTGTAACTATGTGGCAATGAAAATAACAAACTACATTTATATACAATAATATAGACAAATATCACAAACATACTATTGAACAAAAGAGTGTATATAGCCAGACGCCAGTGGCTCATGCTTAGAATCCTAGCTACTCAGGAGATCTCAGGATCATAATTCAAAGCCAGCCTGGGCAGGAAAGTCTTATCTGAGCAGGAAACTCTTATATCCAATTAACCACCAGAAAACCTAAAGTGGCACTGCGGCTCAAAGTGGTAGAGTGCTAGCCTTGAGCAAAAATGCTCAGGGACAGCGCCAAGGCCCCAATTTCAAGCCCCACAACCACCCCTACGTCCACCAAAAAAAAAGGCTATACAATAGGATCCTGTTTATATGAAGTACACAGAGTTATGTTTAATCCATGCTGGTAGAACTCAGAACTGTTGTACTTTTAGTGGAGGCTAGGAAGTTAAAAATAGAAAGGTTTGTTCTCGGAAATAAGGAATTGCTCTCTCTATTGACCTTGTCCCTGGTTACAGGCGTATCCATATGAATGAATTTTCTGAAAACTCATTGGGATATGAATCATAATATGAAAACTTGTATGCATATTAGTTTACAATGAAACATTAAAAAAATCTAACAATTTAGTTTCAGAGCAGAATTAGCCTAGAAATTTGAGACTCGAGTACACTATTTGGAAGAAGTTATCTTTTCAACTCACTTCATAATCTTAACCCTGAGCTTTCTGTTAAAGCACATCTCTTAGCATAGCCTAGGAAATCAAGCCTGAACGAATGGAGATAGGGAACAACAATCTTTTGTCTTCCTAGTAAGAATTATTTCTATAGCTAATAAAGGGGAAAAGGACTCCAATTAAACATACTGTTGTTTGCAATGAAGTATGCTAAAAATCACTCATATATGACATATATACCTTATATAACATATTTATGTATTATATGAAATATATTAGCAAATATTAATATAATATGGAATATGATATAATATAATATGTAATGTAGTATGTACTATATATATTACATAAATATATAATACATATTGTTGGCATGGTAGTTGTTCTATAAATTTCTCTTGCATAAGTCTACATATATTTTATTTTCAAGTTCAATTTTCTCTTGCGTATAGCCAATGTTCTTTTTCTCCTCTTTGCTTCTGAACCAATGTAATTTTCACCTAAAATAGCAGAATAAAATTGCCCATGTATTTTAGCTCTTAGAAAATAGGCTCATTTTTGACAGAGCATCAGTTCCATGATTCATACTTCACTTAATTGCATAATTCAGGCTCATTATTTAACAATCCATATTTTAAAGGTATCTTTTTTTTGTATATTTTATTCTATAGCAACATGCTCCCTAGCCCCCCTCAATCACTGTCCTTAGAGGAGATGTCTCAAAAATTTGTCTTTGCATTATACAAACAAACATGGAAGGAAGGCAGGGGCTTAGAGATTTGTAATAATAAGAACTGACAGTTTTCCAACACAGAAGTCATTTATTACATGTCCAATAATTAGTTTTCAAGAGATTAGGTAAGGATCTAGGCACAAGGTATACAACATAATAATTGTCAAATATGTAGATCCTTAAATTAGGTATCTTAAGTTCAAATCTTAGCTACACAATTTTCTTTCTTTGTAAAATTGAGCTTCTTACTTTTTCAATTTGCCTATTATTTACACAGTAATAAATTTCTCCTACTTTTGTTCAGAAAGCAAAATGGTAGATCATGAGAAAAATCACTTAAAACCATCCTTGGCACATGGAAAGCACTTAATACATGTCATCTATTTCAGGAAGAAGTGATATCTAATGACTTTCCAAATTATCCATTTGCTGACTCTCTATTGCATTTCCAACATGACACCTCTGTTATCTCCTCTAGCCGGCCCATCATGCTATCAAAGAAATGATACAAAATGAAACCCCTTTGTACAACTCCTTAAAATAAAAATTTTAAGCTGGTGACATATGCCTATCATCCTAACTACTCAGGAGGATGAGATCTAAGGGTCATAGTTCGAAGCCAGCCAGGGCAGAAAAGTCCCTACTCAAAAAATCCCAAAGTGGTACTGTAGCTAACGTGGTAGAGTACTAGCCTTGAGCACAGAGGCTCAGGCCCTGAGTTCAAGACCCAGGACTGGCCAAAAAAAATTAAAACAAGAAATGACTCCTACATTAACTGGACTGGCAATTAGAATTATGGCACTGTAAACTCCCTAGTCCATTTTCACTGATCGTTCACAAATGAGGACACTGAAACCTAGAGTTGTTGCTCAGTACAAACAAAAACTCACACAGCTAATCAGGAATGAAGTGGGTATTTGATTTGGGGCTCTACATTCTTTGTTCAAACTATGAACAGAAGAAGCCTCTGAAATGGAATCAATCTTTTCTTTAATTTTGCTCATATTTAATCTCCCAAGGGGAACAGTAAGTGCCACTGCTCTTCTACGGAAGGACCAAGACCATGCTAGAAGACGTCTATTTCAAAACTTTATGGATGGCCTACTCCCTGCCAATTCATTTGGGCCAGGAGCTGACTGTGGGATTTAAGGCATTTTTCATGGTGTTGTTTGGTGGTTGTCATGCCAATGAAATGTAATAGAAATAGTTCTCTAGTAGATAATTCTGGTGGGACCTTGAAAGCCAGATTACAGCTATACCTCTCACTCTGAAGCTTAAATGTTGCAACTGACTTGTTCTGGCATACAGACAGTATGCTGAAAGACAGAATGAACATATGTACATAATTATTTACATTGGGTTTTGGATCACAGTAGCACCAGAGAAATAATCTGCTACTTAAAAAGTTAACACTTGGGGCTGGGAAGGTAGCTCAGCGGTAGAGTGCTTGCCTTGCATGCAAGAGGCCTTGGGTTTGATTCCTCAGCACCACATAAGCAGAAAAAAGCCAGAAGTGGTGGTGTGGTAGAGCGCTAGCTTTGAACTGAAGAGCTGAGGGACAGTTGCCAGGCCCAGAATTCAGGCCCCCATGACCAACAACAACAACAAAAAGTTAACACTTAAGGTCAGAGTGTTGCAATTCCACCCATACCCTCCTTAGAAAATGATGTGGCCCTGGATTTGCATAATTGCCTGCACTCTATGTGGAATGATTTGTTCAAATCCAAAGGACTATTGGTGTTTAGTTTGCAACCCAGGAGGTTCTGACTGCACACAGATGTTGGCTGTAGACAGGACAAAAGTGACAGGATTTGGACCTGGTTCTCTTTGCAAGCCTTTCACTGGTGCTCTTACTCACATTGTAGAGGGGGCTGTATTATATCTCTGTAAGGTTACTTTTTGATAAATGTAATCAGCATATTTCATAAATGGATTTGTTTAAAAAAAAAAGAATACCCTCTCTGGTTTGAGAAACCTGTGTTTGACGGGCAGCATCCTGGCCTCCATGAGTGGGTGGTACTGAGTCAACAGAGGAAAGAGAGACTATAAATATCCATTCAGCTTCTAGGTCTTCCATCTGGGACCTGACAACCTCAGCTTGCAGGTTCTTCCTTTTCTAAATGAATTCTGACTTCCATATCAAGAAAGTGGCTTTCCTTCTCCTCCTCTTCTCTTAAGCTCTTCCTCTTTTTCTCCCTGTTTTCCATTTCACCTATATTCATTTCCTCTCCTCTCCTCTTCTTGGCTTTGAGAATCAGAATTGGCTACAGACTCTTCCTATCTCCGATATTTATGAGTATTTATTCATTACTTCTTGAGCAACACTTTTTGTTGTGCACAAGGGCCAATGAAGTATGTGATTAATGGTTACTGTAGTAACCACCATGACCATCTGGAGAGAGAGGTACTTAGGAAAAGTAGACTTTCAAGACTCATGCCCACAGATTAAGCCATCAGATTAAGCTCTCAGGTATCTGACTATGTATGACAAATTCCCTGGTTCCGTAGGTATCACTTTGAGAAACACTGGATATGTGTGTAAATGCTCAGTAGAGTGAGACACATTGTAAATACTCCACAGGCCAGAGATGTGAACACCATTCAGCAAACATCTACTGAACATCTACTGTGTACTAGGAATGAGGTCAACCCTTTAGATACTTCCCACTTACTTTGCTTTTAACTTAATTTGCTCTTATCATGTCTTAAACATCTTTATGTCATTAGAATATATGGATTCTAATTCTGATTGTATTTACAAATTGTACATTTCTTTTTTTGGGGGGGGGTCCGTCGTGGGGCTTGAACTCTCGGCCTGGGCACTGTCCCTCAGCTCTTCAGCTCAAGGCTAGCGCTCTACCACTTGAGCCACAGCGCCACTTCTGGCTTTTTTTTTTTGCTTATGTGGTGCTGAGGAATCGAACCCAGGGCCTCAGGCATGCAAGGCAAGCGCTCTACCACTGAGCCACCTTCCCAGCCCTGTATTTACAAATTGTATGAATTTAAACTTTATTTTCTTTGTCAAAGACTGGAAAGGTGGGCTGGGATTGTAGCTCAGTAGTAGCATGGTTGCTTGTAAGTGTAAGGAAAAACACTGGAATAGCAATGAGTATTATGGTTAAATGCTTAGAATTTAGAGTCCTGGTTCTAATGCTTTCTAGGTGTGATTTCGGGAAAATTACTTAACTTCTTTGCGCCTCAGTTTTTTTCCCCAATTATTCTTTTAACAATATTTTTGAGCTCTTTGTATACGATCAGCACTGTGTATTGGGTATTGGGAATACATTCTAAGACCAACAAGAGTCTCAGGCCCCACACTGCTTAAAAACTAATAAGTATATGCATTAAATAGATGAGGATATAAACAACAAATTATACTGTAAAAGGTTCTGTTGTAATAAATGTTACAAATGGGATCTAACTTCAGAGATGGGGAGGGGGAGTGCTTACATTGAGCCCTGAATAATGGGGGAAACTTTTCTAGGTAAAGTCCTTGAGCTGGGAAGAAACTAGGCTTGTAGGTAGGGGGATGTCAGTGTGGCTGAAGCTGGAAATACAAGGTACGGCCCACCTCACTGATGATAAAAGACCTAATGAGATAATAAAATAATGTAGTGTTCAGCACTGAGAAACATATGTTCATGGAAATATAGCTGACTGGTTCATAGGACACAATGCATGAAGAAGTACTACATGAAGCAGTGTTTCTTAAACTGTAGAATCCATCAGAATTCAACCTCCTCTAGCCTTCCCAGCCCCTTCTCCCCAGTTAGCTTGGGGGCCTAACTTCAGAGTTTCTGAGTCAGTGGGGCAGGTAGGAAGCAAATAAGATATATTACTAACAGCTCTCATGGAGCTGTCAAGGAAGCAGTGACACTGGGAAAGGCTCCCCCCATAACCTACACTAGTGCCTGTGGCTCACAAAGGAATGTCCCACAATGCTCAGCGTGTGTACTGCACAGACCTTCACAACGACTGGGTCATACTTACAGTTCCTCAATGCTCACTTTGAGTGAGAAAAGACTCGGTCCTTAGATTTAACCAGGGGGGAACTCAAAGATCAAAGATCAAAGTGAAGAAGCTGCCTAAGAATTGGGAGGGATGAGTGTGAACCCAAGAGTTTTTCCTCTCTAGAACAAAGCTCCTGCTGCCTTCTGCCATAACTGGTAAACTAGTGTGACCCTGCTCTCTCCCCTCAAGATAACCTGGTCTACTATAACATGAACTTTTCAGCTTAATTAACAATTATTTTCACCAAATGAATTGTTGGAATAAAGTAGCTTCGGAGAAATGTAATATTGTCAACGAACATACCCCCAACACAATTTGGGGGGGATGGGTGACTGCATATTCATTCTGATATTTTAGAGGTGTACATGCTTCTCTTTTATGAAATTAACAACTAAAACAATAAATTAAATAACACTAATAGATGACTCATCTGTGTGGTTGTGAACCACCAGGAAACCCCATCCTCTGTGAACCCTCCTCCTAAGTGAAGATATGGGGCCTTACTGTCTCCTGTCATTAATGAGGAATCCCAAATACAGGAAGTTCTGGACTCAGGTCTTAGAAGCAGGACTGAAATCCTAGAGCCACAATTCTAACCAAATCTGATTCCCCAGCTTGAAGTGCGGGGTTACTTGTCCACAAACAAACCTCTCCTCAAATAAAGCAAAAAAATACATATGTAACTAATTACTGAACTGGTTTGTAATTAAAAAAAAAATCAGTTGTAACAGCCTCTGAGAACACACTCCTGAAGAGTTAAGATGAGAAAAAACAAAACAAAACGAAAAATAACTTGTATCTTGGTTTCCTATTTTATGAGTTTAGACTAGGAGTTAAGACTAGGAGTATCCTAAATAAGGTTAAAAGAACCACAACAAAACCCAACGACTCCCCTTCCCCCTCCCGCCCCCCACTCCCCAAACATAAACTAAAATCCAGCCAATTGAGAGGGCACGATCCCTGGAAAGGAAAGAAATGCCTCTTGATCATACATCTTTTCTTTGGGGACAAAAGGTGGCCCTCGGACCCCCCCCCCCCCCCCCCCCCCCCCCCCCGTCTTCCCTAAATCCAGCTCTGCCGGTTAATTTAGCCCAGCGTCCCGGGGCCTCAGTAAGCGCTGGGGCCTGCCGGACGCGCAGCGCAGCGCAGCGCGCCCGCCCGCGGGTTGGCACGTGGCCCCGCATCTCCCCTCCACCCCCCGCCCCTCCGAGAAGCGATCCCCGCATCTCCCCCTCGCGTGATGTCAGCGCCATCCTGAGCGGTGGGAGGGGACGGGGTCTCCCTGCAGCTGGGCAGCGCGGAGGGAGGTGACACCCAGGGAGGCCGCCGGCCTCGGTGGGGAGAGGGGGAGTCTCCAGGCGCCGCGCCCCGTCCCCGCCGGCCGGCCAGCCCGCGCCACGCTCCG
>NW_012267250.1:10215813-10242709 GCF_000151885.1 Dipodomys ordii
GGGGGGGGGGAGGACGGAGCTGGGACCCCCCCATCCATCCCCAGCTCCAGGCAGGGCCACTGCCAGCCTGCACTACTCTGGCAGAAGAAATGGGAGCTTCCCTGCCAACCCTGTGGACTGGGGTTTCCGCTGGGCCCATAAAAGCCTGCGTGCTAGGGATTGCGTGGTTACTCGTTTTTTCCCCACCCAGAGATGCCACCTATCTCCTAGAATGCTGTCTTTTTACATCTAAGGTCTGGGTGTGCACCTCACCCCCCCCCAAAAAAAAGCAGTTTAAACATCCCAATAGAGCCTAAGAAAGAGGATCCCTTCTGGGGCAGGGGGTTGGGGGGAGAGGGCAGAGGCGTGCTAACCTAGAAGCTTTACAGCTTTATCCACCTGGCTATCTGGGGACCATTTTCCACCTCTGCTTTTGAAGCCATCTAAGACCCTATAAAGTTGCTGTTTCGCCCTCAGGGCCCCTCTGGGCATCCTCACCATAGGCCCGGTGGTAGTTACACTTAACCAGAAACCATTCCAGGAGGGAATAGATTCACATGGCTAGCAACAGTCATCTGTTGCTAGGTAATAAATTCATGCCAGGAAACAAGAACTTCGTATCAAGAGTTTTATGTTAATATCTACCTGGCCATCTATTTGTATACACTGTCATGTTAACACAGGATCAGAAACAGCACAGATGCATCCAGAACATTGTATTATTATCCTGGAGAGGGCCCTGATTGCATCAAGTGGTATCTGGCACTTTGGGTTCCAGATTTCTGTAAAATTCCAGTCTGGAACTACTGTTAAGCACACCAATTATAAAGGTAAAAAAAATATCCCAGCTTGTAAAACCTTTAGCTTGGTGGTGTGCCTAACGCCACTTCGTTTGAGTAATCTTCTCCTTACTTGGGAAAAGCTGAGCTTGCTCTCTTAGGGCTTATTTTGACGATTGCTTTGAGTTTTCCTCGCTTGTATTCAAGTAGGGCACAGCTTTGCATGCAGTATTCAGAATGCAAGAAACTTGACTTCTGGATCTGCCATTTCCCACTTGACCTTGGATTCATTACTACCTTGCTCTGATTTGCTCCTCTACAAAGAAGAGGGCCTACCCACCTCCCCTCCCCCTTTTGAAATCATAGGCAAAGGCTGGCTTTTTCTGGAAAGCCCAAGTAATAAGTATTTGGGGATTACAGGCCATAGCATCTCTGCTAAGAGATTCCAATGTACAAAAGCCATAGTAGGTGCTCCAGAAATGAAAAAAATGTGACTAGATTTGGCTTATGATCTCTTAAGTTTTGATTTTAACACAATCTATGCCAAAAGCCACAGCACTCATGGAGATAAGTGGCCATTGTTTCAGGAGCACATTTTTTTTTAATACAGACATGTAAACTACCCATTTTCCTCTCCATTCCCAGGATCTTTAAAGTAATGCAACAGAAGGCTTTTGAGGAAAGCAGATATCCCTGGCAGGAGTCCTTTGAGAATGTTGCTGTGTGCCTGCCATTCCGCTGCCCGAGGTGTGGAGACCATACCAGATTTAGAAGCTTGTCATCTCTGAGGGCCCATCTGGAATTCAGTCACAGCTACGAAGAAAGAACCCTCTTGACAAAATGCAGCATCTTTCCATCTCTCACTCCTTCAGAACTCCTGAGACAGGGTAAAGTACAAAGTCGAGGCAATGGGGCGAAGCCAAGGCCAACCTATGTTAACTTGTATAGCATCTCACATGAACACTCCAAGGACAGGAAGCCATTTGAGGTGGTGGCAGAAAGGCCGGTGTCCTATGTGCAGACCTACACTGCGATGGACATCCGGGCGGACTCGCTGCATGGGCCCCGGTCAAGTCCTGGACTTCCTACTCCAGATACCAAAGCTGCTTTTGAGGCACATGTCAGAGAAAAATTCAACCAGATGGTAGAAGCTGTGGATAGGACCATTGAGAAAAGAATTGATAAGCTCACCAAAGAGTTGGCCCAGAAAACTGCTGAATTGTTGGAAGTTCGGGCAGCTTTTGTGCAACTGACTCAGAAGAAACAGGAAGTGCAGAGGCGAGAGCGGGCCCTGAATAGACAGGTGGACGTGGCTGTGGAAATGATTGCTGCGCTGAAGCAGCGCCTGACAGAATCCGAAGAGGAGCTGCTTAGGAAAGAAGAGTAAGTGCTGCTGAAACTGGATGTGAACCCCGTTGCTTTAGGGCCCCCAAGTTATAAGCAAATGTTAAACAAGGTTTGGTGTGTGTCATTTGAAAGTATCTTTGGTGTATTCTTCATTGATGTCCTTGAGCAAGCAGGTGTGAGGCTCTGATATTATTTGCACTCTCTGTGCAATGGCTGTGGAGGATTTATTAATGCCAAAGTATCTGTCACCTTGGAGACTGTAAACCACAGGTAATATTTTTACAGAGAGGAGTAACACAGATTACCCGTGGTGGGATCCATTCCTAGCACAAATTGTGTGTAAGCTTGAGTTGAATGGGAAGACAGAAGGTGTACAAGGAGAACCCTTCTTCCTAATTGTCTCTATTTTATGGTCAAGAATATGGGCTACTGTCTTACTCAAGTAAAATAGTGTGTTTCAAGTACAAATAACTTTGGCTTGCCATTTTGGGTTATCTGCCCTTGTTAATGAACCACCAATAGTTGAAGAAAGATCTATTGAATTATAATTTATATTTGGGAGTAGGAGACATTAAGAGAGATTTTTCTGATATAGAAATCTAAGTTGTTGATTTTTTGTGTGTACTGGGGCTTGAACTCACGGTCTTATGCTCTTGCATGGCTTTCTTTTTCACGGGTGCTGCTCCGGTTCTAGCTTTCTCTTTATAATTGGAGATAAGAGTCTCATGGATTTTTCTGCCCGCACTAGCTTTGAACCATGATGCTCAGGTCTCAGCTTCTTGAGTAGTTAGAATTACAAGTGTCAGCCACTGGTGCCCAGCTTAGATTTCTAAGTTAGAGAATTTTACAGTTATAAAATGATGCATGACACTAAAATAAGTCTTGACTGTTTGCACAGTTGGCACTCATTTCAAACAAGGTCATCATAGAAACTTTTATTTGAAAAAGCTTCATAATTGGAGAAGCACTTCCTTATCCATAAGTCTATATTTGACCTAAACTAGAAAAACATACATAAAAATTCAGCATATTTGCAAATTCAGAATGTCAGATTTTATATTAAATAAAGGCTCATAATTTATAGGTTGAAAGGACAAATTTGAGTACAATTATAGGGATTTATTTATTTTCATCTTTTCTTTGCCTTCTGATATTTTTTCTATCTTGTGTTGCACTTAAAATATAGAAATTAAAACTTCCTGAGAAACCCTGTGTATTTAAGGACTCTTTACTGGCTATCCTTAAACATTTATATTCTGCCTTGAAGGGAAACCAAGACACCTTTTGTTCAGACTAGTAGACATTTAAAAAATTACGTAGGAAGGATGAAGTTGAATCTGCAACTAATTTTTTTTATTCCTAGGGGGATGATCTCTAGTGAAAATGTGGTTTTCTTTTTGTTGTTGCTATTTGTTTTGTCTTCTGGTGACCTATGTGGCCCTTCTAGGAAAATGGCAGATGAGGTTGCTCTATGAGTAGGGACAAGACTAGGATTTACTGCGCTTGAAGTGATGAGTTCAAGAATGTCTTATTATTAAAATAATTGACTAAATAAAAGGGGCTTGTGAATAGGTCAATAATAATATTATATTATGTTTAATCCAAGCCATCAAATGAAAATTGCAAGCTTGCAAAACAAAACGTTAACAGAATATGTGTTAAAAAGCTGGGCACTGGTGGCTCATACCTGTACTCTTACCTACTCAGGAGGATAAGATCTGAGGATTGTAGTTCAAAGACAACCTGGGCAGGAAAGTCTGTGAGATTATTATCTCTAAATAACTAGCAGAAAACTGGAAGTAGCACTGTGGCTCAAAGTGCTAGCCTTGAGCACAAAGAGCTCAGGGACTGTGCCCAGGGCATGAGTTCAAGCCCTATGACTGACCCACTCCCCCGCAAAAAGAAAAGAAAATATCCTTTCTTCTCCAAGCATATTTCTCCCCAGTCTCAGAGACAACACTTAAATTTAGTGAACACCCTTTTAGACTTTTCCTGTGTGCTTGCAGCCATATGTAATTTATATATACAGTTCCTTTTTTCTCTCCAAAGTAATTATGACATATACTAGTTTGCTACTTGTCCTTGGAGTACTTTTGTTTTAGCATTACTATGTCTCAGGTATTGGTTGTGTACTAAAGACAGAATTATGCCATTCCTGTTGACTGATACATGATATTCCACGGTATGGCTGCATCAAGATCAGTTTAACCAGGTATTGTATTGACCAATACACAGTTTTGCTCTATTTTCCTAATACTAAACACAGAATCTAAAGTTAATATCCATGTGCATCTTTGTCCTCAATTTTTTTCCAGGTTAATATTTATTTGGTTATTTAATTCATGGTGCAGGGCCTCACACATGCTAAATATGCACATTACCAATGAGCTACACCACCAGCATGAGTTGGTTTTTAATATGTGATTTTTAAGCTAACAGAAGAGAGCAGTGGTATTTGAATTTTGAGAACTAGAATAAAAATACAGCAACATTGTCTTGATCTTTTAACTATAAACAAAGTCTTTTTCTTTAAGCTTTCATTTGGGCCCAGCTTGTCAGTCTCTGTATTCAAACCTCAAATAATCACTCCTTCTGTGTATGAAATAGAACTGAGAGGGTCTTGTCCCCAGGAAGGACACTGGGGCTCTTAGTCTGAGACAGTGACTGTGCACAGGGCCCTCAGTGTCTTCAGAGACTGGCTTTGCCCCTCTTCCTGCCATCTGAATGGGGGTGCAGAGCCAGCTGCCCATTTGCCACACCACTGGTACCAGGTTGATTGACTGGATTTGCCGGGCTGAGCCCCTTCATGCCTCAATGTTCCCTCAGAGGGTGGCATCTCATTAGTCTTTCAGATAAGGAAAGCCCATTTGGCCAAGAACATTCCAGCAGCTGCGCTGCCTACCAAATGCCTTTATATGAAACTTAGGGGTAGATTGTTATTTGTCCTATTTGAAATATACCCTTTGAGGCACAGATGGCAAATTTGGTTCAAAAAATGAAAACAGGCGAGTTTTAACTCTTATTTCCTGCATAGCAAGTAGCACATGATTCTCTCATTTCTCCTTATTTCAACCCATCATACTAAAATAAATCCTTGCTAACTTAAAAATAAATTCATGTAGTATTGAGCATTAACAATAAGGCTTTCATGCTTATACATTTTCTCCTGAACTTTAAAAATTCTTTAGACTGCATAAAAGATTCCAGGGCAGTATCTGCCCTAAGATCATCTTTAGATTCAATCAACTTGGTTTATGGAGGATATGAGTGTGTGTGTGAGTACACACATGCATGCCTGCATACATGCATGTATGTTTATGTGTGAGATAACAGGATGCTGTTCGATTGTCTGCAGTGACAATATTTTGTACTTGTATACTAGTGAGTCTTATTTCACCTCCAGAGAGGAGTCTACATGTTTCTGGCGTGAAAGTACTAGAAAGAAGTTGTCCTTTTTATTTACCAAGTCAGTGAAACTTTAAAAAGTCCTACTGAACCATGTCTTTACTTATTGATGAGCACCCAGAGCTGTTGATAGCAGTGTCTGTAATCAGGGAAATCAATCCTGGCACCCTGCAGTAAGGTATCTCTTCTCAAGTAAGATTGGATTTAGTTGGGAGCTGAGTTGGTCTGTTGGGGGTTAGAAATAATATGATAACAGCAATACCAAATTTTCTGGCACACAAGTAGGCCAGGAAGTTTTCAAACTGCTGGTGGTGCACCTGGGAAGTGCCAGCATTATGCAGATATGTCTAGAGAACTTGAAATCTGTAGTATTTTACCCTAAGTGCTTGTGCTCTCTGTAGGAAAAATGAAGCATACTCAATAGCAGAACCATATTCAAACCCAGGGTAGGTTTTCACTGATGTTTTTGTTTCTTTCTGAGACAGGGTCTTGCTACTAAGTGCAGGCTGGGCTCAAACTTACTAAGTAGCTCAGACTGCTCTCAAATTCAAGAGCTTCCTGCTCATTCTCTCCCATCCCCCAGTGCTGGGATTACAGGTATGTGCTACCATACCAAACTGCAAGGGAGCTTTAGAAAGTACTTAAATGTAAACCATAGTTTCAAATGGATGAATCATTCGAGAACAGACCTTTCTACCTAGAGAGACATTTCTACCCAGAAGAAATGAGAAGGAAGGGTGGAATATGCAAAGGTGGCTAGCTGACAGTGGCATTGACAGGGTAGCTGGGTGGGCTGTCAAAGATAGCTCCTGGAGGGGCTATGTGTAATTTTTAAATTTTAGAACGGAAAGGTACCTCTTGTCTCTTTCAGAGTGTCGCACTCATTTCACAGAGAGAGGATTTCACAGAAAATAAGGACTAGAGCTGTGGACTGACTTGCCCAAGAACAAAGATTTAGAAGCACACTGAAACGGAAGGCAGTTTCCCTGCCGTGTGCTTTTCCATTAGCTCACTGTGTCCTTACCATACTTCTGAAAATGTGATATTTGCCTAAAGCATCAGAGCTTATGTAATTCTGAGCATGGCCCATTTTGGATATTGCTATTTTGAGAGGGCTGCCACAATGACATCATTTATTTTTCTGATGTGATTAAAGAAAATGTCAGCTGTCATCAAAGGTGTTGGAAGCAGGAAAACAGTGGCATCATAAGTATCACCGTGATACTAAGCTTCCAGAACACCCAGCCCAGGTCTTTTAACCTCCAAACAAGGGCTTTTAACTTGGCTCTCCGGATGTCCTTGCTCAGTCAGGATGGGGCATGTGTCAGTGCCAAGCTTTGATGGCAGTGAGGGACTTCTTTGTGATTCCAACCTACTGCTTTGTGAGGTACGGTACACAGAATCCAGTTCTCTTTTCCCTTCCTCCTTTGCTCTATTCCCATCCTGGAGCCCTGTGGGAGGAGTATTTACTGAGAGCCTGCTGTGCCAGGTGCTGCTCTGTTCTGGTTTATGCAGTGTGGAAAACCACATGAAGTGCCCACCTTCAAGGAGCTTATAGACTGGAAGGAAGATGGCATCAAGCAAACCATTAGAGCTCAGTGACACAGATAGAGAGGCAGCAGGAGCTGGCAACGTCCATTTAGGTTTCTTTCCAGAGCTGGCTGTGGAGTATTGGCCTTTAAAAGGCACCATTACCTTGGTAACTTTCTTGTACAACTCAGACTTCTTGTCATTTACTTAAGTCATTCAGTGAGTAGACAGTCTGTCCATCCTGATCTGTAGCGAGGAAGCAGGCCAGGAAACATGTTACACACAGAGTTCAATGGGACAGCAGGGTCTGTTGGCTCCACAGTGTTTGCTCATCTTTATAAATGAAGGCCTCTCTTTCCAAGCTATATCCCATGCAGAGTACAAAGTAGCCTAGCATAAACCAGCTGTCAAACATGTTTTCTCAGCGATGCGCTGTTGGTAAAATTTGGAAACCCAGGGAAATTTCGATGTCTTCAGTTCTCTTCATCTATCCTTTCTTCTCTGTATCTTACCTGAGCAACGTAGAATATATTGACCTACTTAGAACCAGTAAGAACATTTTTATTTTCTCATGAGAGAGAGAGTTCTTTAAACAATTTTTTAAGGAAATTGGGAACCATAATGGTTTATTTGAAAAGCTCAAGAAAAGGTGAAGCAAAAAACAGAGATGGGCCCTGGCTCTAGATGGGGCCTGGGGTAGAATTCCAGCTTGTGTTTTATTGCACAGGAAGCTTATGAGCTCATGAGCTCACTCTGCCCTTTGAGTTGACTAGGAGGCTCATGGTGCTAGGCAGGAGGTGCTGAGTCTTGCTTTGTATTTGCCTTGAGCTGACACTTTATTCTGTCTGAGGTGCTCTGTGATCAATAGCTAGACTATTTTTAGCTGAAGGTATTTTTATCATTTCATATACCTCTGAAGAGTTCATAAATCAGTAATGTAAAATGAAATTTAAATAACTTGATAGAGAGCTTTGCCTTGGGGAGAAGAGGCTAATATTCAAGTGGTTTTTAAGAACGGAAGAGAGATACCTATCTTAGATCCCAACCCCCACTCCTGTAGGAGGCACCTGTGTATTACTCATAAGTGTTATGTCCCAGGAAGTGTCTGGAAAAAGATAAAAGAAAAAAAGAAACCTAAAGAGCTCATTGATACTTAACAGTTTCCAATTGTAGTTGTACATTTCAGATATTCCCTAGGAATTTGTTGCCTCTGTGGTGTTCTGAGCTCATGTGAGCTGCTGGTGTATCCTAATGAAGGAGCACACAGGATCCCAGATCCTCACGAATTTTCTGATTGAATGAAGTAAATGGCACAGTGAGGTTATGTGGAGGACACAGGCAGCATTTCAGCTACCCCTGGGGATATGTCTGGGCATAGTTCCTAGCAAGAGATCCTGAGGTTAGAGAGATTGTTAGGAGTGGGGACTCGGGCAAATGTAAGGAAAAAGATCCTGGCAGAGGGAACAGCATGCCCAGATGTAAGTCTGGCTAAGACATAAAAAATGGTGTGGGGATAAGGCTGATATGTAGTCCTTCATTAATAATGCAGAGCTTCATGTCTGTTCAATTGTGTTGACTATCACAGTATTTTCCTACATACTTCTGTTATTTTTGTGTGTGTGCCAGTACTGGGGCTTGAACTCAGAGCTTGGATTCTGTCCCTTAGCTGTTTCACTCAAAGTTGGAATTATAGCACTTGAGCTATAACTTCACTTCCAAATTTTTAGTGGCTAATTATAGATGAAGAATCTCACAGACTTCTCCTGCTTAGGCTGGATTTGAACCATGATCCTCAGATTTCAGCTTCCTGAGTAGCTAGGATTATGGATGTGAATAATAGGTGCTTGGCTTCTGTCGCTTTTAAATGTGTTTTTAGGTAATGTGCACATAATAGTGTAACTCTGATTTTTTTTCAAATTTAAGTTGTTTTGAACTCTTCTCAGAAGATGCAGTTGAGGGGTACAGTTTGTAAAAAGTAACACAATGTTATCTAATTTGTAAAAAGTAACATAATGTTTTACAAACATGATGTTTGTAAAAAGTAACGCTTGTTCACCTGAGTGAACAAATATTTTTTTATTAAATTTAGAAAGGGCTTCTTTTGTATAAGAAAGGTCTTTTCTTTTTTATAATTTTTTATTGTAAAGATACACTACAGAGGGGTTACAGTTACATGAATAAGGTAATGGATACATTTCCTATCAAGCTTTGTTACCCCTTTTTGTATTTCCCTTAGTATCCCTTCCTTCCCTATCTCTCCAACTCCTCCCTCCCCCACCCAAAGTTGTAAAGTTCATTTTCAAATAGTGTCTTGCAAGTTTCATTGTTACAATGGGTCAATCTGTATCCTTGTTTCAGCATTTTGTTATTTTCCTTCCACTCCCCAAATTAGAAAAATGTATATACAAGATGCAGGGCACCAGAATCAAATACAGTGACAGCTGGTTATACCATGGAAGAACATACAAAACAAAACAAAAAAATCACATAGTACATTAAAAACAAGAGTGACAAAGAAAAAACCTCTTGTGTCCCTATCTTGGGGTTCATTTCACTTAGCATCATCTGTTTCTAATACATTTGCCTTACTCCACACCAGTGTGTTGAACCTCTCCAAACTTTGTCTTGTGAGTTTTAAAACAAAAACACAATGATATAAAAGCACCATGCTCACCTTCAGTTCTTTTTTTCTAGTTGATGTGATACATTCACAAACTTAAATGAGGTTGGCATCGGTGCTAGGTTAGTTGAAAAATACAAGATTATTAACCTTGTATTAATAACCTCCACCATGAATCCTGGGATACTGTCAGATTCTCAGGTCTGCAGACTGTTCTACATGATAATGACCTTCAAGGTCAGTTTCTTACACTCTCCAGTAATGCTTTAAGTAAGCATATTTTCCATAAATCCTTAGGTTTAACAATGTTTAATCTCTTTTTCTCGAAATAAGAAATCAGAGATGGGGCTGGGAAGTGACCTAGAACCAGGTAACTTTCCTAAAGCTGAGCTGTACCTGAATCCTAATTGAATTTCACTCAGGTTGGCCCTTATCTTCTCATCTGACTTCCAGCTTCTGTTTTGTGAGTCAGAGGGTGAGAGCTGCAAACCAAACCCCAAACCCTCTGATAGTATCATATTGTTCTTTTTCTTAGTCATATTCAACTCAGCCTTGTACTTGTGCATTTCAGTATTTGTTTCTTTTCTACTTCTCCCATATATATATATACACACACTACCTGTTCACATACAAAAATTTAATTTTTTTCCAAAAACAAGTTAGTGGTATTGTTCTAAGACTTTTGTAAGTATTTTTAATGTCTGGCTTCATAGAAGCCAACTGAACTTTCAGTGGTTCTACATCCAGTCTCTGTTCATTGTTTTGGTAAATACATGTGGAAGGCATAGTGCACATGAATACACAGTAGTAGAGAAATGGGGAGGGGGGATATTTTGACATTGTTTTCAGGTAATGGTGCATGTTTTGTTTAGATACTGTTGCCGAAAGGCAACTGTTGGTAATTTCTTGATGATTAGGAGTAATGTAGGATCTGAAATCATGACAGCGAGCATTTTGTTCTCTTAAATGGAGATCCATTGGTCTCTTTTGCACTTTGAATGGACATTTACTGTTTGGAATACCATTATTATAGAGGTTATAGATAGAATCTCATCAAACCCGTTTCCCCCTGTTCAGAAAATGTCGTAGATTCCTTGCCTTGGGGCAAAGAAGGGGAAATAAAGAGGTTGTTCTGGAGATCATTCATTATAAATGAACAGGATGTGGAAGGAAGATCTGAGATATACACACCTACTATCCTACAATTAGTCACTCACTTTGGCTATAGTTTTCATCTAATAAAGATAATTCACACAATCCCAGCACAGTGAACACCTCAACTCTTGTCCTGTATGTTTGACTTATCTTTTAAGACAAAAATCATACTAAATCATCAGGTTTACTTCAGTAATCCTTTATTTTGTTTTCTCCTAGTTGATGTAATTCACAAATTGACATTAGGTTAGCATCATTGCCTGCCATGTTGGTCGAAAACTATGAAGATTATTGATAATTGGATGAAGGAGCCTAGACAAAGATCCTTCTACAATATGACATAATGCTCCATGATCAGCTACCAACATTAACATTAATTTTCAAGGTTTTCTATGGGACCAGTAGTGAAACATTACTTGATTTAAACATACAGCTATAATTATAAGCAGTGTTGTATTCAGATTTGTTCCTTTGGTTTTAATCTCGTGAGATTAAGCTGTCAGATGTTGGTGTCTTTTCATACGTTAGACTATACAGACTTCAACCCCAAGAATAGTAAATATATGCAGGGGAAAAATGACTAGAAAAAATACCAAGGGCGTTGGCAATAATTACTTCTGGTTTGTAGAATTTTCTCCCCTTCTCTTGCATAAATATTAACTACAAAAATATTTACTTGAATATGTGTAGTTGATACATATTCAGTTAAATGAACAAAGCCCTGTCCAGTTTTTATATTTTCTAAAAGTGTGAAATATTTCTGTATTAAGATAAAAATAGCAAGTATTGTCAAAAAAAATGAACTGGGAAAAAACGCTAACTTTTGTTTTCTGCCCTGTAAGTACAATTTAGAAACTATTTTATATTCAGTTATTCTAAATATCACCCAGAAAAATCTCTTCAATGGGCTTAAGTCCAAAGGAAATGAATTAAAACCTCAATGTCCAAAAGAAGATATGGCAGCCATATTTTTTCTAGGTCATGTTTCTACTGGCTTTTCATCTTTGATATTGTTCATTCCTTTACTAGGATCCACACAATGTCTGTGTAGTACCTGTATGGGCCTTCTACCCTTGTTGTTAGTGAAGGCCTGCTACTAACGCGAAGGAAAATCAAAGCATATGGCAGGATTGATACTGTAGGTTAGTAAAATACAAAAATAAACACACACATACACACACACACACACACACACACACACACACACACACACACACCACTTCAAAGCCATGTAGGAAACTAGTTCTGCTCCTAGTCTGAACAAGTAGGACATTGGAAAGTGAACATCTTCTCTTGAGGGCTCACATGCCAACGTGGAAACAAACTTGAAATTTTTTGATGAAAGACCTTTCCCAAAAGGAGTCTTTTTCTTATGTGGCGATATGTTAGGCACTGAATGATAGTGTAGTTATTACATATTAAGGGTTGGTGTTTCAGCCTGAACAAGGAGCTAGCAAAAGGTGGGTGGATTCATGAGCATTTTCGTTGGTGAATCATTGTTAGACTCAATCTGTTCTCTTTTGTTTAATGAATATATAACTACCAAGATTTTGCAGAGAGGTATGACTCTATAGAAACTGTTAGTAAAGTTTCTGTGTGGCCAAGTGTGACATAATACATTTGCAAGAGAAAAAGCATGACTAATTGTAAAGTACCACACTGACTAGTTGTACAGAATAAAGCAGTTGGGAACTATTCCCTGTCATGTTGGAAAGATCTTTTGTAAATCTGTGATTTCCTGAGTCCGATTCCCCTAAATACTCAAGAAATGATTGCACTTCATGAAATATAAAGATCACTTGGAGTTGAGAAGGAAGACAAGAGGTGATGAATTGACTACACCGGATGATGTTAGAGTTCACTAATCGATATTGGAGCAGACTGATAGAATAATGATCAAAGTCTTTAGAGTCTTGACTGTATAACTTGAGTGTGATCAAGACAATGAGTGGCTACTCCTTGGAGGCTGAGAAAGTTTGAAGACACATAAAGGGAATACTGTATCCAGCATGTAGTAAAAAGTAAAATTAGGCAACTTACTAACCCCAGTAGGGATGGTGGAACATGCAAGAGGGTGACAAGAATTTCTTAGTACATAAAAGCAATAGATGAACTGTGGTCCTATATAGCATCACCATCGACATCATCATTAATAATAGTATCTTTAGGTAGTTGTGCAAGAGTTTCAATTTACCAGATTAATTTATGGGTTATGTTACTCCCGTGTACATCTTTTGGTAGTGCTGAGTAACTGATGGTTTGCTGGAAAAAACAAGGTCTAGAAAAGGGGAATTGAAGGAGAGAGCAAGGAAGGGAAGGGATGCCTGTATTCCTTAAGAGATGATAGAAAAGATGACTGTCCATGTTCATGTGTTTGAGCTCAAAAGAATGGAGTTCCAGCTGTTTCCTTCTTCACATTGTTAACGTGTATTATAACATTTTACAAGCAGCAAACTATTTTCATACTTTTATTACAAATAAATGGAAAATGGAAAGCCATAATAAGGTTATTACAAATGTCCTGGATTTGTGAATCTGTAATGAATTATGTACTTAACAAAGAACATTGCTCGATATATTTTATTTCATTATTTTGTTCAGTTTTTTAGTTTCATAAAGGAAACTACCCATTGCTTCTCTATGTCAGTGCTGGAATCGCTTCCCTAGTAGACATCATGTGTTTGAGTTATTTCATCCTTAGCTCAGCAATATACTACTGTAGAACGATTCATTTAGTGTACTTCATCAGTGCACTCATCTGGGTCTCTAGCCTCTATACCTGCCTTCTCTGTAGAATTTTCTACCCCAGCAGCCGGGCTTTTAAAATTTAAGTTCAAGTGCTTTATCTAAAACCATCTACCATATCTAGAGTGATCAGTAAGGCCTTAGTTCCTTTCTCCACACACACGTCTCCTGCCTGTGCTTGACTCATCTGCATGTCCCTTGCTGACCTGGTTTACTTTTCTTAGATGTCCTTATAGCTTATTCCTCTATTCAAACATTTTCTCATCCAGAAGATCATCCCTTACTTTTTTCCCTACCTGTTCCCTTCCTCTTAATGCTTTGCCTCCTTGCATCCAGTTTCAACTTTGGTAGCTCTTTTTGCCATTAGACATGCATTTATTTTTACATTTTAGCATGACTATCTGCCTCTACCAAAATTCACCCTCTACATGCAGTCACCAATACATGATGCTGTGTTTTGTTACTGCCACACTGCCTTGTCTAGGATGATAATTAACACAAAATAGACAACCCTCAGTATGTGTTGAATGAATTCATTCCTGTCTCTCTCTTTTTTTTTTTCATTTTGTGTTCTCACATTTTTGCCTTGCAGAGAAGTTGTAACATTCAACCATTTTCTGGAAGCAGCGGCTGAGAAGGAGGTTCAGGGGAAAGCTCGGCTCCAGGACTTTATTGAGAATCTGTTGCAACGGGTAGAACTAGCAGAAAAGCAGTTAGAGTACTATCAAAGCCAGCAGGCCGTGGGCCTCAGCCGTAACATCAGCGAGCACGTGGTAAGTCCCACTTGTTCAACTGCAGATGTGAGGTCTTAAGCACTGTAGGAATGGGCCAAGGATGGAGGGATGAGTAGCTGGGTGGCTGGTGAAAGCTCTTTAGGTGTCATTTAAAAGCACTGCTTTGTGCATATTTGAGGGACGTGATAGCCAGAGGAAGCTAAATCCTAATTGTGTACTTTACCACTCTTTCCTCCTCTTCCTCCACACCACGCTGAATTGGAAGCAACTTCTTTCATATTTGGAAAATCTGAAATATTTGAAATATAAACTGTGTAATCCTAATGACTCAGAAGGCTGAGACCCAAAGGATCAAGGTTCAAAGTCAGCCTGGGTAGAAATGTCTAAGAGACTCTGTCTCCCATGAACTAGCAAAAAACTAGAACTGCAGACGCGGCTCCAGTGGTAGAGTACTAGCTATGAGCGATTCATAGCTAGTACTCTACATGGAGCAAGAAGGAAAGGCCCAGTGGTCAAGCCTCAGTTAAATCCTAGTCTCTTGGCAGTGTCAGAGCAGGTTTAATCACACTGCAGGTGAGGCAGGTAAGGTCCCATCTTCCTCTATACAGTTCCCAAAGAAAGGATATTTGTATAGCCAGAAATGGTCTATTTGAAATATTTTATTATGTATTGAACTTTATTTTAATTTACCTGCTTCCTAGAAGATTTGGAATAATCCTTTTACTTTCCCCCAAGTGGATTATATTATGAGGGAAAGAATAGGAAGTATTTGTGTTCATCAAAAGAATATAAGGTCGAATTATTTTTTTAAAGTTTGTTTTGAACTTCTGTAAGTTGGGATTAAAAGAGTAATAATGATATAATAAGAAACTAATTATCCAGAAGGAGCAGTGAAATGAAAGGCAGTTGAGTAAGAGAAAGAAGGCAGGATATAGGCAACAAGAAGGCCAAGGAGACAGGAAAGGAGAAGGAAAGAAGAAAATGAAATTTTGCACAATGTTTATTATAAAAATGGACACTCAGCCTTCCAGTAATATAGTATGAGTATGTAAGCTACGGCAATGTCGGGTGAGTATGTAAGCTACAGAGCTTTACATAATCAGAGCAGAACAGAAAAGAATGAACTGGTTCTAGCTCAGGTTTCAGCCCAGTATTCATCTCCAACTACATGATTGATTGACTGTTTCTCAGGTGTGTGTCTGTGACCTTCTATGTGCCATGCTCCTAAGGGGAGATTGTCAGTCCAACAAGTTGTTCTCTTTCTTCCTTGTAAGTCTTGTCAGTGTCTAATCATAGCTACAGGGTATACATCTTGCCTAGATGTAGCTGGAAAAAGACCCAGAATGGGTTCATGATTTCTAGAAGTTTTGGGCAAATTTCTCTTCTCTCTATGTATTGTCCCCTAAACCACACTTCAGACCATAATGTGCTACTTTATGATTTAGTCTACAGACACTATAGACTAAATTTATTTCATAACCTAATTTATTCTGTGATAATATACATCCACGATGAAATGAACCATGTATTTGATATAACCAGAGTGCTTAATGTGGTCTCCTGGGATTGCTATGGCTGCAGATGTACAGAATAACTTGGATGCTTATATCAGGGAAAGCTTTGAATTACGTTTGTTGGCCCAGCTGACCCAGCTTGGTGAAAATATAGAACACCCCAGATCCCAGGATTCTGGGAGCTACCCAGAGTAGCTC
Source organism: Dipodomys ordii (assembly GCF_000151885.1). NCBI lineage: Eukaryota > Metazoa > Chordata > Mammalia > Rodentia > Heteromyidae > Dipodomys > Dipodomys ordii. The sequence goes on from NW_012267250.1 coordinate 10,231,820, forward strand.
CATGCTCAGAGTGTACCAGGATGAACAGACATTCTGCCTGACTGCCTGTCACAACCCCAACCCCTCCTGCTTGCAACACCTGAGCTTCCTCTTCTAAAACAGTCAGAAAAGCTATTCCTGCCTTACTCTCGTGTTATCCAAACCCAGTGTGGATCTTCTTTTCCCCTCACATCGCCTCCTACCTCCCTTCTCGTCTCCTCTTCCCTTTGCCTCCTTTCCACTCCTGAGCGTGGTGGGTGCCATTGCCTGACTGGTAAGTGAGTTACTTCTTTCTAAAGGTGACTTCTAGCCGTACATTCTTCTGTACTGTGGAAAATTTCCATCCCTTCACATTTACTGCCTTACCCGAAATAATGCTTTGGCATCTGTTTCTTTCCCTTAATCCCCTTGAGCATTTATGTTCCTTTTCACCTGGCTGGTTTCTAAAAATACAGTGTGCTTACTCAGATATTTTATCTTTATGCTCTGAAAAATGCTGTCAAATTAGACACAAAGTGACCTAATATACCATCTGCCAAAATCACTCACAGAACTGCTCAAATGGGAAGGTCAGGGAACAGCTTGGATAATCTTGTTTTAAGCATCGCATTTATCCCCTGCAGGTTGCTAATTTAGCGGTACTTTATTTATTTAAGGTGTTGCTTTTAGTAGATGCCGAGGAAACTTCTGTGAGCAAGATAGACAAGGTCCTTGCTCTCAATGAGGAGGGATCATGGTAGGTGAGCAAGTAAACCAAGCCACTCTCACATAGTGGGAGCCACTGTCTAGACAGAAAGTAAGATGGTATGTTTGAGCTGCTCAAGGTGGCCCAGAAGGGGCAGCTTTTGAACTGTGACATGGAGAGCAGACCGAATGAAGCTCTGTAGAAAGTTGAGATAGAATGTTCTAGGCAAAGGAAAGGTGCCTTCAGAGGGAGCTAGCTTGGCATGGTTGAATAGGAAAAGGTAAAGTAAGAAAAGGTGAAAGTTAGGACGGATTTGTCCAGCCAGATCTTCGGGTCATATAACAAGCTTAGATCTATTCCTGAGTGAACAGGGAAGCCATCGGAGGGCATGTCAGACTGGAGGGGAGCCAGAGGAATGGCTGCTGGGTGACAGCATTAGAAGTAGAGACAAGAAATGGGCATATGATGTGTTTTCAGGTAGGCTCTATAAGAACTATTGGCCTTGCTGCTGGAGTAGATTTAGCAGATAAAGGGGGAAAACGGGAATAAAGAGGAATCCAAGGCTTTGCTCTGAATAAGTGGGCATGTGGTGCTGCCATTTATAGAAAGATTCCGTGGGAGAAGATCTAACTGAGTTGGCCAGTTGCCTGAAACCTATAGCAAGTTGAAACACTATGCTTATAATTTAGAAATACAGTGGGCTCTCTCTCTGTGGGTTCTATGCACATGGATTCAACAACTGCAGAATGCAAGTATTTAGGGAAAATATTAAATCTATACTTATCAGCACAGACTTTTCCTTGTTATTCTCTAAATAGTGAAATAAAATAACTTTGTACAACTACATGTATTATGTATTATGAGTCACCTAAAGGTGACTTAATGTTTATAGGAAGATATTTATAGGTTATATGCCAATATCATGTCATTTTATATAAGGGACTTGAACATCCACAGATTTTGGTATCCTCAGGGGATCTTGCAATCAATCTCTCACAAATAGTCTTAGCCAGACTAATTTTCCACATTTTCTCTATTGTTCCCTCTTCCAGTCTACTTATTGATGAGACTTTACATTGACATTTGAGAGTTCTATGGGGAGGGGAAAAGTTGGGAGCTAAAAGCTGGGAATTCATTTGATTTGTCTATAAATGGCTGGATGACATCTGGATCACAAATGGTAATTACCAATTTATTCTGCAAGTGAAGACATTCTGAGCCCATGCACCAAAGTATATGCAGATATTTTATTGCATAGACTATTAGGAATGGAAATAATCTCAAAGATAGATGGCCTCAGGGACATTCATGAGGTCGGTCTTCATGTGCCCTCATTTAGAAATGATGTGCTTTAGACAATAAAGATTTTATGCCAATTTCCTCTTAGTTGACACTTTGTGACCAGCCACTGCTATAGTAAATTAGCTTCAAATACAGTTAGATCACACAAGAAATGATTAGAAATCATTTCTTAGAAATCATTTCTAAGATGGATCTAGTAGGAAGCTCTTCAGCTTTTGGAAAAATTTAAGGTCTGCTGATGCTAACTTCTAGGAAGACTGGGAACAGGTGCCCAAGAAACAGAGACAGAAACAAGTCTTCTGATGTGATGGATGGTGCTATGGTAATGCTAATATGTTTCTTATCTCCTTAATAAAAATGCAGTTTCTTAAAAGCACAATATTTTATAAGCCACATCCAGCCTTCAAGAGAAGTAATGTTTTTCTTACTTGTTTCCCTTTAGCTTACAGATATCTCCTCAAATAGGAAACACAGATGCCTGTATGTATATCTTTTTTATTCTTGGGCCATTGAATAATGGTTGTGTTGTATATTTCACTGTTGCATTTTTATATGCTACTTATAAGTGGATTTGAAAAGGTTAGGTGAAAGTTAACCTGCATGTGTGAACTGTTGATGAGACTCCAATACACTAACGTAGTATTTTTCTGGTCTTATCTGGTCGTTTTCTCTTTTTGGGGTATAGTGTAGTCATAATAACTCTATGCTACTATTAATGTAGTGTGGATACTACATTGCTTATCTGTACAATAGATTTTCTCATTCGCTTTGTAGTACTTAGTCAAGAGATATGGGATCTGGTCCCATCATCTCTATGTATCATTCTGGTTGCTGCTTAAAGGTGCCTCAGTTTTATCTCTGGTAATAGAATTGGTGTTATTTCCTTGGGAATTTAGTATCATGAAATCATGGAGGACACAAACTTTTAGGAAAAGAAAATTACCAATATCTGCATGCTCAACATGGTAGGATATAGACATGGTTGTGCAACAAGTACTTAAAATTGTTTTAATGTTTAAAAACATCTCTCTGTCTGCTCACCTCTTCGTTCCTACCCAACCTCTGTAGAAACCGAGGGCACCCACATTCTGTGTGTAACCACCCTGATCTCAAGGCCCATTTCCATCCAAAGGGAAGAAACTTCTTGAAGAAAGCCAAGGATGACAGAGGCGGCATGCAGCCTGCCAAGTCCATTCATGAGCAAGCTGAGTCCGCAAGAGAACTCTGTAGATCATCCAAGAAAGGAGAGCTGCTGGGGCTTAGCCGGAAAGGCAACCTCAGGCCCAAAATGGCTAAAAAGAAGCCAACTGCCATTGTGAACATCATCTAAAAGGGTAGGAGGCTCCAGGAGCATCACCATTGGGCTCTGAGGAACATTGCTGTAAGGGCCAACTGTTTTGTTCTTTGGATATATCCTGTAGGGAGACATATTGGAAAAGCAAAGAATGTAACACATTTAAGCACTCCATTAACCAGAATTTAACCAAGGGGAATCCTAGTGAACCAGAATTGTAAGACAACCTCCTTCCAGATGCAAATCACCTAAAGAATAAACACACAACAGAAAAAAACTATCCCATAATTTTAGTAAAATAAACCTTCAACTTGGAAGTTTGGCCCAGTGTCCAGTAGGGTGTCTCGGTCTGAACATTGTGATCATTAATACTCAGGACCAATTCTACACAAGATGTCAGGCTCTGGGAGAAATTTCACCTGTGCCCACTGTTCTTTTACATTGTGAGAGAAGGAAAAGAAATAGAAAGCTCTTTTGATAGCAGTGTTTAACCTTCAGTTTATTTGAAAGCATCCAAAATAGCAATTCATTTTTCATTCCCTCATCCTTGAGGATTCTGGTTAATTAAGACTCTGATCTTTGGATCACTTAAGCGATTTGCTCAGTCAGACTTCAGTCTTCATTTTGACAGATCGTGTTTATTTGTTCGACTCAGATTTTAAATTTTTACATGCATGTGTATTTGGATCTTGACACACCCATGCTGTCTTCTTTAGCTGAGTACATTGCATCCTCAGACGATGCTGTGAACCTCTCTCTTAATAAGTGCTTCTGTGGCGGTGGTCAGGAAGCCAATAAAACCCTTGCAATCAACAGTACCATTGGTGTTGTGCCTGAGTACAAGGAATGCCAGTAGAGGCCACACAGAGTGCATTGGAACCACTCTGGACATGCTGCAGGTATGCCTCAGTCTTCAAACATCTGCTTCCCTGGTATGCCAGTAGCGCATGTGCGCTCCCTCTCTCCTCTCCTCTTCCTCTCTCCCCCTCTCTCCTTTCTTCTCCCCTCCCTCTCCCTCCCTCTTCTCAGTCTCTCTCCCTCTCCCTCCCCCCTCTCTCTTTCTCCACTATAGGCATGCCCTTCTATTCACTGGCTTACCTTCTAAACCAGCAGCTCCAGTCACCTCCTGCTGCTTTTGTGCTCTTGTAAAACTAAAGTATACATTCTTTAAAAATGTGGCATATACACACAATGGAATTTTACTCTTCCATCAGAAAGAATGATATTGTACCATTCGTAAGGAAGTGGAAAGACTTGGAAAAAAAATATGTTACTCAAACTGATCCAGACCCAAAGAAACATCGGGTTGCATGGTTTTTTTCAACCAAGTACTTGAGGTGTTCATTGTACAGTGCATTCTAAAGTAATTTCTGAAATAAACAATGCATGTAAAATCTGGAATATGACACTCTTCTCCCTAAATGGCTTTCATTTCTATAAAGAACTTTTATTTTCAGTCGTGGGGCTTGAACTCTGGGCCTGGGCACTGTCCCTCAGCTCTTCATCTCAAGTGCTCTACCATTTGAGCCACAGTGTTACTTCCAGTTTTCTGGTAGTTTATTAGAGATAAGAGTCTCCCGGACTTTCCTGCCCGAGCTGGCTTTGAAGTGTGATCCTCAGATCTCAGCCTCCTGAGTAGCTTGGATTACAGACATGAGCCACCAGCACCCAGTAAGAACTAACTTTTAAAAACCTTTTGTTTTAACATTTTCTACAGGAACAAATTTTCATGAATTCTTTTCCTTAAATTTAGTTACATCATCAGGTCTCAGGCAGAATTTAAAAGTGTTGACATCATTCTAGAAGCAAGAATAATTTGTCCATAAATATATATAAATATATAATATACATATAAAATATAAATGTCAAGTATATTAATTTATTTTTAAATATTCATGGAGAAAGTGTGTGTGTGTTTGTGGTGGGTGGTTAAAAATGATCTAAGTTTGCTCATGTAAATTGAATTCTCTTATTTAATTAAAACTGTAACCTAATTAACATAAGTAGGATTATGATTGTAATTGCAATAAGCATCAGATTAGCAGCACATTAAAAATAGGTAATAAAACAGTTACTTAAAATGCCAGAAAAATGAAAAACATAACTTATCATTTTCAAATATTTTCAGTGTTTTATAGTGAACGTGTTATTTGAGTGGTTGATTTGACTTTGAACTTGTGGGATAGACCATTTTTGTGATACTTAGCAGTTATCAAGTGGGAAAAATTATTGCTATGAATATCACTGTTTAGGCTGATATTGTAAAAAATCATGTAATGATGTTATTTATCTGGATAATTAATCTCCTCCAAAGTTCTTTATTCTTTATGCTTACATTATTGATGCTTATACCATTGCATTTTAGAACATTTTGGAACATGACTTGTTTGGCTGTATTGCATGCTTTTCTTTTGTTCTGTAATGTATGCAATGACAGCTTCTTTCAAAAGTTTGCATAGCTAGATTATTTTTTTCCATTTTATTTCAGATAACTCAAGTTGCTTTTAAATGTTCATTTAACATGATTACAAGACATAGTAGCCTTCTTTGACAGTGGTACCAGTGATCTTGGGAAAGCATCATGCTATTATATCTACACTCTCTGTATTAAGCAAGACAAATAATTTGGGGATTTATTTGTTACATTAATTTGAAATTTTTCAACTGAATTCTTATCCCCATACCAGGAAATGTTTTGTGTATATTGTACTACCTTTGAGACAACAAACTTACTTTTGAAATGTAGAATAGTGTCCACTTACACTTCATGGCCTACGGCATGTGCCATGTTCCACTTCAGGTCTTATTTTAAAAGTTTCCTTGCCACCACAGGCAATCAGCCTTAGAATTGAGGCAGTGGGGTTTTTTGAAGACATCACCAAAGTTTCTGGGAAAACATGTTCAAGATTAAACTGGGGAATAGATAGAATTTTATTATTTGTTATGTAGGGAAGAACAGTCTTTCTTTCCATTTTCTTTCTTTTCCCAAACCTAATGGTAGATTTTTATCTGCAAAGTTCAGACTGCTTAGACACTGTTTCCCAGTATTCTGCAGGGTCACTTGTATAGAAGTTGGAATATTCTGTTCCCAGGATTAAAAAAGAAATTTTTAATTATAAAATATTATGATAATAAAGCTATATTTCTGACAAATGTGTTGGTATGTTTTGTTTAATGTTTTTGGGGAAGCCAGGTTTGTTGGTTCATTAACAGTGTACAAAATGGTCTTCCAAAATAAGCTGCACACCGTGTAATAATCACTTTGACCTTGTTCACCCATAAACATTCTTGAAAACTTACCTTGATTGTTTCTGTTCATCTGATGTCTATATCCAAAAGTTCTTTTTGCCTATGTTCATGCTGTGACATCTTCATCACCAACCCATTTGGCATTTCCCCATCTTCCTCCACAACTATGAGTAATTTTCTTAAATCATATTTTTTAAACTCCTCAACTTTCAGCAAAAATTATAGGCAGATTTCATAGTGTACATCCCACCCCACATACATCAGTGATAGTACTCATTGCGAAGCCTGAAGAGTGATTAGACTGGACAGCAAAGAGAAGTAAATCACTGACAGAATCACTCTGCCATTGGTCATTTAAGAGCTATGGAATTTAGGGGACTCCATTTGCCCTAAGTTTCTCTTAATACTTAACTGGTATTAAAATCAATGGGCTACTAGGTTATAGGTCAAAATTACATTTATATTCTATATCTTTTATAATTAAAAAATTACCTTTAAGTAAAGGTTTCTATTCAGTATATCAGTTTATGAGTACAATCCATCTTGATCAATGCATCTCTTCCATCATTTATCCCCAACAGCACCCATCCCCTCAAGTTATCTGGTTCCATTTTTACATAGGTATGTTGAATATTAAAACTCTATTTTCTCACCCTCTCTATACATTTTCCCTCCCTCTTCGTGACCTCAATCCCCTCCTGACATATTTCAGTTTCTTGCTCATTTTGCTAAAGTATAAGTTGTTCAAGGGAGTTACACCATTGGAATCCTGTGTTTACCATACTTACTTGGCTTTTGTCACTCATGGCTCTACCCCCTGAGCCATGGTGAAACTTTTCTGAGAAATACGTAACATACCTGTTCACCGGAGAATATTACTGCCTGCACAGTGTAGATCCTTCACAAATGAATTCCAGGGATGGCTTATATGCACAATCCTGAACATAAGCTGGGAGAAATTTCAAGTATTTCAAATAGAACATATAACAATTTGGATTTGATTCTTACTTTGTGGAATGAAATTTTTTTGGTCTACATTCTGTATTAGTAAAACGGACACACATGAAATTTCCATTTAAGAAAGAGCTACTTAGGCTGTTGCTCTATGATCTATTTAAAGCTCTTGTTCCAGGATAGAAAAGGATGAGCCAGTGGAGGAACCTCATCTGTAGGCTGGCTGAGTTCTGCCCATCCTGCAGTAGGGACTCTGAAAATGTTGGCCTATGTGGTGGCAATTGCCTAAAATGGTAAATGACTTTAGTCCCGTGAAAAGAGATACAGTAACTGTCTTCAGAGATCTGAACTGTCACATGGAAAAATACTTGCTTTGTAGCCATCAAGGCATTATTGAAATTGGAGAAAGAGAGTTGTAAATAAACAGAAATCCAAACACAGTGATTTTTTTTTCTATTTTTCTTTGGTGGTACTGGAGTTTGAATTCAGGGGCACATGCTTATCAGGCAGTTGCTCTACCACTGTTTTGATTTAGTTTATTTTCTACAGGTTTTGTGGTCTTGCCTGTTGACAAGACCAATATCTTCATATCTAAACAACAGGTACATAGGCATGAGCAAAATTGCCTGAACTTGAATGATAAATTTCTAAGTGTTCACACAGAAGAGGTTATCATGTATTAAAGCAAGTCCTTGGTCTCTGAGTTACTTTATATGGTTGGTGGGATTCCATATTGGGTAGGAAACTATAGCCCTGAGATTCTGTAGTTTAGTCTATGACTAGGATTGTAGCTAAAGTGGTAGAATGCTTGCCTAGCAGTCTGAAGGCCTGGAGTTCAAACCCTAGTAAGTTAATGAACAGCTAGCTTGATGGGTACATAGATAAGATCGATAATATAGTAAAATTTAGATAATCTTAGGTAATAATATAGATAGGTAAAAAGATAATAAGAGTTCTAAACAGCAGCTACATTAATACAGATGTTGGCCACATAAAACTTAGTGTTGATACTGCAGATTGCTTTGGGAGATTTTATATCAACATCTTGGGCTTTGTAAACTTTTTCATAACACATACCCACAGTTATGTTTGTAGAGTCCTTTGAAACAGGAATGAGCAGGTATAATTTTGCTTCTCTTAGGTGGAGAAGCAGCAGTGGGAGAAATGGGAGACACACATCACAGCATGAAGTGCTTCTGAGAACAGAAGCATCTTACCTCACAGAGTGTGGCTTCAGTTTGCCAGAGAAGGTACATTTTTGTTAGAACATGACTCCTGAATGCCAGCCAACCCCTTCCTCTGGTGTCAGTTGAATTGACAGCCATTCTTTCCAACAGAGGAAGAACCTGGCAATGTCGAACTGACAAATGCTGACTAATATGTCAGAGTCCAAGGTCATGCCTTCTTCTAGGCATTTGCCTGGTAATTTTGATTCGTATTCAACTTTTTTATTTTCTTGGGGAAAAAAACTTAAGATGGCGACTGCACCATATTTACAATGAACGAAGGTCTTAAGAAATTTGAAAAAAATTTCTAGGAGCCAGAGTGAAAAGTAGAATATTGTTTTTCTGAGGCTTACTCAGCACTCATTCATAACATTGAGTTTCCTCACTGGTAACAAACCTGGTGAATAGTCTAAAAGACAGGCACTTATTGATTTTGCAAAAGTTTTCAATGTCCTAAAGTTCCACTTAATATTTACTATCATTTACTGCATCTGTTTTAATCAAGCCACTGTGAGAGACCTAAACTTGACCACTGTTGGCCACCCCAGCTTGCCAAACATTCACAGCATTCGAATTATGGAAATCTGTTGCTTAGTACACATGATTTTGCAAATAACATGTTGGCAATTTGCGGACTGATGAAAGTGGCACCGCATTCACCTCAGTTGGATACATCTTAAAAGAATCAAAAGCCATTTTTATTTGGTTTTTATTTGTTTTTTAATCTCAACCTTCTCAATCTCAAATTCTTGTTGAGGAAAGAAACTCTCCTTGCCCAACTTTCAGGAATACACCACTTTAATCTCATCCTCACATGAGGTGCTCCCTGACATCATAGTGGAGGAAACCTGGCTTCTTTAAGCATAAATTCCAAGAAGCATAGAGTGGGGTAAGGAAAAGGGGGTGGACAGTAACCTTCCCCATCATGCTCTAGCTCTGACCTGCTTCTCCACCCAGCTAGCCGCACACCTCTGCGTGACTCCCTTCTGGCCTCCAGCTCCCTCTCAGCATCTGGGAAACCCTGATTTTATTCTTTCTTGGAATTGCCCTTCTCCTTCTTCACCTGACTTATTTCTACTTTGTCTTTAAATTTCAGGTCAGCGGTCACTTCCCCAAATCAACTTGCCAGCTTTCAGAACTTTATATGCCTCCTCCTCATAGGATTGAGCCAGTCATGCCCCCCCCCACCTTGATATTTCATGGTGTGATTACTTGACTCATGTCTGCCTCCCCTGCTATTCTGTTGTTTGCATAAATAAGGGACCAACTTTACATTTTCTGTCCCTAGCATATCTCCAGTGCCAGATGTACTCCTTGGAATAAATTGGTTCATCCCTAAGTACTTTTGGTGTATATGGGTATCAATGGCCTTAGATGTGATTTAAAAAAAATAATAAAATGGTGGACCAATGCAACAGAGATACTCACTAGACACTATGCTGGAGATGAACTTTACAACTTGGGGCGGGGGTGGTAGGAAAAGAGGAGGGAAATGCAAGTGGGAAAAAAGAAAATGTACTCATTACCTTACTTATGGAACTGTAACCTCTCTGTATATCACCTTTACATAAAATAAAAATAAAAACTAAAATTAAAAATATCTCCCTGTGCCAGTGGCTAGTGCCTGTAATTCAAGCTACTCAGGACACTCAGACCTGGAGGACTGTACTTCAAAGCTGTCTCTGGTAGAAATGTCTGCAAGACTCTCATCTTCAATCAGCCAGCAAAATACCAGCCTGAAGGCATAGCTCCAGTGGTTGAGCACCATCTATGAGCAAGTAAGCTGAGTAAGAGGGCAAGACTCCAACTTCAAGGCTCAAGGCCTCACATATGACAGACAAGTGTGTCATCACTGAGCTACAGTTCCAGACTGTAGTTATTTTTAAATCTTTGATAACTCCAATGTTTAAGTTCACCCAGGATTCTGGTTCTGTTTTATTTTTCTCTTGATTTTGAGTAATGTCCTGACTCATATCATGTTAATTTTTTAAATTAAATGCTGGAAAGTATATATAAAGATTGTATAGGATCCCAAAATGTGAGCACCCTTCCTGTACTAAGCAGATGGAATTCAAACCAACCACCTTAAAATAATCAGTGATGGAACTCAAAATGGATTAAAGACCTTAACATTAAACCTGAATCTCTGAAACTACTGCAGGACAGAGTAGGAGAGACACTTGAACTAATAGGCACAGGAA
>NW_012267250.1:10243589-10251773 GCF_000151885.1 Dipodomys ordii
TGATCACATATATGGTATATAACATGTGAGCACCGTTATATATTACAGACTGTGATAGACAATTTGCTCCAGGAAAGTTAGAATGAACTTGTGACTTTAAATGAGCATCATTATTCCACAATACTGTGAATTTCCAGAAATTATGTAATCACTTAATCACAATAAAAAAAAAAAGAACCTCGGGGAAGGGAGGGAGGGAGGGGACGGTAGGGGGAAAACAAAGCAGGGGGTAACAATGTTCAAGAGGAAGTGTACTCATTACCTCACTCATGTAACTGTAACCCTCTGTATAGTAGCTTTACAATAAAAAAATAAAAAAAATTAGTGATGGGACTGGGTTGTGGCTGGTTTGGAAAATCTCACTTTGTTTATGATTTCCATCCCTGAAGTATTGTCTGTCAGGGTTTCCAACTGATTGCTTAGTCTAGTCATTATGTTTGCACCCTCTGGCATAATCAGCACTATGAAACACTGATTTTCAGATTTAGGCTTTGATTACAAGTCCATATGCAAAGCAAGCTACTTTTTTCTTCTGCTTTACTCTTCCCAATCTCCTATCCTCACAACTTTAGAAATGAGCAAATTGCTTGAGGACTTGTACGTTTGAGGTGCCTGGAATCTTCCTTTGAGGTCTTATAAGACCATTAAAACTTTTGCTGATTTTTCTTCCCAAGTGTAGTCTAGGAAACCCTTGAATTTCCAATCTCTTAGAACTCAACTTGCCACTCCAAAATTCTCCCCACTTGAGAAAGAATCATTTTGTGCCTTTCGATATAACAATTGCTGATTTTATCCTTTAAAAAGGATAATTTTTATTCCATTTACAGTGTTCAGAATTATTCTGGGGTCCGGTCGTGGGGCCTGAACTCTGGGCCTGAGTGCTGTCCCTCAGCTCTTCAGCTCAAGGCTAGTGCTCTACCACTTGAGCTACAGCGCCACTTCCGGCTTTTTTTCATTTTGCATATGTGGTGCTGAGGAATCGATCCCAGGGCCTCAGGCATGCAAGGCAAGCACTCTACCACTGAGCCAACTTCCCAGCCCCAAGCCAACTTCCCAGCCCCCAGAATTATTCTTGAAAGAAGCATTGGGTCTACTACTAATTATGTCATCAATATTCTTGACTTACTTTCTGGATTGACACTTACATTACATAATTGGCTTGGTTTTCTTCATTTTGGTTTCACCTCTGAATTTATTCTTGGTTCATCCTCAGCTCTGTGTAAATGTCTCAGTCCCTCCCCAGCAGAGGGCCCAATCCAGGACCCAATATCCTTGGCTTCCACTTGATTAGATCAAACAATTCTGGCTTAGGGCAGGGGAATCCCTTGTCTGAAACCAAAACTTAGTTATCAGGTAAAAACAAGGCCAAATGGAAGAAAGGACTTTGGTGGAAAAGTGATTATACCCATGAATGTTCTCCCACCAAAAGAAAGTATTTTCTCTAGCTGTTATCCAAAGAATATACTCGAGGTAAAATATGCCCATGTTTTTCTAATATTGAATCCACAAATTTCGGAAAAGAGAGCTTACTATTTGCAATTTCTTGGATAATAACTTTTAAAAATAAACACAAAAAAGAATGAATGTTTGCAAAGTCTTAGATTCTGAAGTCATTGTGTGGCACTTTATAGCTCAAAATAATCTTTTTCGATTGAAATCTTACAGGGGTGGGGTGGAGTTGAGCAGACATATAAAATAGAATGTAAGGTTGTTGTATAATTCATTGTGCTTCTCCAAACCAAATATAAGACCCCTTGAACGCAGGTCCCTCTCTAACCCCATAGCCCAGAGAATTTCAGATGATTTGATTTCTAAATAGACCTCTTTTTGTTAGCATAAGAGTGATTGGAAATAATATTAAAATATGGATTCCTCTTCAAGAGAACTGACCTAAATAATTGTGCTTATTTTATCAAATGGCCACTTATATTGCTCCTAAAATCTTCTAACATTGGTCCTCAAGTACTCAAGGCTACTTAAGCTAAACATTAGGATGCTTTCTCCTTATTTTTGTATCACTACATAAAATATTCACTTAAGCTTCAGCCTAATGTTGATGATTACTGTGCATCTTGTCTGAAGAGTTTGCAAGTAGACCATTTTGGTACTTTGTACCTTCTAGTCATCAAAAATACCATTAATAACCACAGTAAATAAAGCATGCAATGCTTTTTCATAAATAGAAATTGGTAGAAACATGAGCAAAATGTCCATCCTCATTTTTTTGTTGTTTTTAATGTCATGCTTGATTTAGCTGAAATTCTTTTCTGCAGCCTTTACCACTAAAGTGTTGGCATAGAAAAATGAGACAACGTGAAAATGAGATCAGCTTAATCAAAATATTGAATATTTGATAACATTCCTCATATCTGTTTATCTAACTCTATCTAGATGTGCTTCACGGTCCACCACTCATGGCAGAGCTAAGAGACCGTTAGTCTCCTTTTTCTTATGCTGGGGGAAACTGAGAGATGTTGAATAGGGAAACCTTCCGACACATCACTTAGTGTGCTACAATCAGTGAAATAATCATAGCTGAATGTCTAAATTTCCTTAAATTTGAAAGTTCTTAAGAGCATATCACAAATGTACTTTTCTTTAAATGTCTCTTACTATATTTATACACACACATACATTAGTCGATATGAAAATTGTAATAAATAGTAGTCTTCATTCTACAAGAAAATGTGGAGTACCAAACATACATACATATATATTTTTTAAATGGATATAATGGAAGAGCAAACTAAAACCCATTTCTCAGAGGAAGAGAAATGAGAGTGAGACTTCTCAGAATTTACTTGTTTTACTGGTTTTGATTTTGGAATGTTTTACATATTAAATAACCAGTTTACTCATAGGAAATCTAGGGGAAAAAATGTAAAAATTAACAAAGGAATAAAAGCTGGAATCTAACATAATGATTAATTTTTCAGTGGTCTACAATAGTGATATTTGAACATCATAATGAAGACTCATGCTGATCAAGATTTTTAATGAAAGGAAGCTACTAAGGTTTTAGACATGTCCCCAGATGATTCCAATGTGCCCCCACAATGTGGATGGTAGGAGGTATTAGACTTTTAAGAGGTAGGGCTAACTGGGAAGTCTTTAAGTCATTACCTTCATGCCCTCAAAAGTACTTTGGAGACCACAGACTCTCTGCCTTCCTCTTTTGCAATGAGTTCTTTTGATATACACGATTCTGCAATGAAGTTACACAGCCAAGACCCCTCACCAGAACTGAATAATGTCAATACCAAGGCACTGAACATCCAAGACTATGAAATAAATCAGCCATATTTATTTATAAAGCTAGCCTGCAGGAATTTCATTATGCAGTCACAAAATCACTAATACAAAAATCAAAAACAAATATGTTCATCCTTCTTTGATACTGTTTTCTACTAAAGATAGTATAACATGTGACATATGCCAGTCTCAGTCTTAAAGAAGGGACTAATTTGGATTTGGGCTATGTAGTCAGATTAACATTTCATGAGTTATTTAATTTCTCTGGGTTTTCATTTCATGTAAAAATAGTTAGTCATGTTCCCTATATCATAACCCTGCTGTGGAAGATTTATATAGATAATCCACACAAAATTTTAGCACAATCATGAGTAAATAGTGAGAGCTCTAAACAGTTTTAACAATTATTTAAAAAAACATATATATTACCTTAAAATGTGAACTATATTATTTATATACAAAGGAATATGTATGAGTGTATTTTTAAAGTAATATAATAGACACTCAGTTGTGACTGACCTTGCGATAAAAAAATATTTATTAATGACTTAAAAGTCCTTGCAAATAATGTTTTCTTCAGTTTGTCTTAGAAATTTAGAAAAAATAAGCTTTTACTGTATATGCCTTCTCTGCTTTTCTCTGAATTTATTTGTTCTCAAATAAATGTTATATGTCATACTTATTAACTGCAGTTCATTCAGTTTCATTGTTATGAGATGTTCTATTATGTGAATGTACCACAACTATTTAAAAATCTACTCTAACAATGAATTAACAATAGTGCTAAGAACATTCTCACACATTTTTTTTGTCAGTCATAGGTTTTGAACTCAGGGGCCTGGGTGCTGTCCCTGAGCAATTTTGCTCAAGGCTAATGTTTGACCACTTTGAACCACAGTTGCATTTCAAGTTTCCTGGAGGTTAATTGGATATAAAAGACTCACAGGGGGGAGGGGGGAGGCTGGGAAGGGATGTGAAGGGTAAACAAAGGAGGAGGATGCAATGCTTGGTAAGAACTGTACGCATTATCCTGCCCATGCAATTGTAACCCCTCTGTACAGTATGTTCACAAATAAAATAAAATTAAATTTAAAAAAAAGAGTTGGCAATACAACTGGTTTACTAGAAAGAAGTTCTATGTCAGAAGAGTCATAAATGCCTGCAGTGTTAGGTTGGCAAAAAAAGAAAAAAAGACTCACAGACTTTCCTACCCCAGCTGGCTTTGAACCACGATCCTCTGATCTCAACCTCCTGAGTAGGTAGGATTACAGTGTGAGCCACGAGTGGCCAGATACTCAGACATTCTTCTATGTGGAAATGCACAAAAATTAACTCTTGAGCGTTAAATTTCTATGTTATGAAATGCACATTTAATTTTAGTAAGTAATTATAAATCGTTTGCTGAAGTAATAGGAGCAATGTATCATCATACCAGCAGTGACTGAGGGTTGCTCTTATTCTATTTTCCTTCCAGCACTGTTTGCATGGGTGTACATTGGCGTCTCATGATTATAAATTAGGCTGAGATTTTTCTTAAGACTGTGACCATTTGGATTCTTTCTTTTATAAGTGCCCATTTAAGCCTTTTGCCCATTTTCTTATTTGCTTGGCTTTCTGTTTCTTTTCAGTCTTCTTTAAGATTAACCTGTAGTTCTTTATTTTCTTTCACTCTATTTTCCATTCATTTTCTGTTTGGATGAATAGATCAAAATGTTAATAGAGTTAAATTTATCAGTAGTTGCTTGTTTTGTGGTGTTGGAGAATAAAATCCAAGTCCTTGAGCATGCTAGGCAAGTGTTCTACAACTGTACCCTTCCCAAGCCCTTATCAATAGTCTTTTCCCTTACATAATGTGCTATTTTATTTCCTTCTCTATCTAAGGTCATGAAGATATCTTCATATTTTAATTAATGTTTTACCACTGAGAATAATAACTACTATAGGTTTCTGCTGTGTACCTATTTCAAGTTATTATGACTCCTAGCAATTTCTATCTTGGGTAGCATTTTTCTTAACTGCATGACACATAAATGGATATAGAGATATAAATTTTAAGGGTTGATTTCTTTTTCTAAGGACATTTGCTTGGTTTTAGGAGATTTGCTTGATTTTTAGTTTTTCTCCTTTAATCTTTTATTGTAGCAGATTATCTTAACTTATTTTACAAAATTAGCTAAACCTGAATCCTTAGAATAAGTCATAGGCCATTATGTGTTTTATTTGCATTGCATGTTTTATTTGCATTACTGCCTTTGTGTGGAACTTTATTAGCCTGAAATTTTTCTTTTTTTGTATTGACATTATCTTATTTTAGGATATCAGAATTAGTCTAGATTTTGCTGCTTCTGGAACAGTTTGTACAAATATGAAATTATTGCTCAATACATATTTGTTAAGACATGCCTGTAAAACAACCTAGGAATTTGCTTTGTGAGAAGATTTTGAAATTTGCTTCAGGTTTTCATTGTTTATTAGGTTTATTCAGGTCCTTGGTTCATCAACATTGGTCAATTTTGTTGCATTGAATATCCATTTAAATAAATTTTCAAGTTTCTCGGGACTGAGTAGTTCACGATATTCTGTTGTTTTAAGCTTTAGAAAGTATGTTTTTGTTCCTTTTCAATACTAATATTGTTTACTTTTTTCTTCTTTGTCCTTGGTTAATTTTGTAAACACTTTATCTGTCTTAATCATCAGCTTCCTGACTTTCTTCTGGCCCTTGTCATTTCCTTGTAAACATCTAATCACGTTTAGAGTATTTCTGTTTTTCTTCCTGACTGAACAATGATAAAACATTTTGAACTACAGGAATTCTAGAAAACAAACTTCCAAACACATTTATCTTCAAAGTCATGATAAATGGTAATTTGATAGCCTATTGATTACATTAGCAAATATGTGCATTTATGGACTTTTATCTATTTTTGCTCAGGATTATATATCTATCAAGGAAAAATATTTGGAGAGCAATAGGGAATTAATCCCTTTTTTACCAGTCCTGGTGCTTGAACTCAGGGCCTAGGCACTATCCTAGAGCCTCTCTTGCTCAAGGCTAGCATTCTGCCACTTGTGCCACAGCACCATTTCTGGCTTTTTCAGTTTATGTGGTACTGAGGAATCGAACCCAGGGCTTCATGCATGCTAGGCAAGCACTCTACCACCACGCCACATTCCCAGCCCCGTGTCAATTTTCTGAACTGCTTCATATAAAGGTAAAATTATAAACTTATTAAGATTTCTTCATTGGGATCAATGGCTTAGATCACTCTTAGCAGATATTAGAATGACTTTGGTTCAAGGGTAGGCTGGGAAAAAAAAGTTGGTGAGATCCTATATGAACTAACAAGCCAGACGTGGAGGTTCCTGTTTGTGGATTCTCAAGAACAGAAACAAACTATAGATAGGAAGATGATGGTCTAAGACTAGCCCAGGACAAAACATGAGCCCTTACCTGAAAAATAAGTAAAGCATAATTGGGCTAGGTATGGCTTAAGGACTAGAGCAGCAGCCTTGCAAGCATGAGGCTCAGAGTTCAACCCTTAGTATTGCCAAAAAAAATAAAATAAAGTTTCAGGGTGGTAGGGCTGGCTATGAAAGAGTAATAAAAGGGGTGAGTTGATCAAAGTACATCAAATGTATTATGGAAATACCACAAGTAAACCCTTCTATACAATTAATTTATGTTGATAAAAAGAGGGAGCCTTTTGGAAATCATTTGACTTTCAATTAATTCTTATGGTGAGAAGAACAAAAGGACTATGGGATATTCCAAGAGAATGTATAAGCTCAGAGCCTGAATTTTGGGGGTTTAGCATGGTTTAGAAAGCATAATTATGACTGTGTTACTAATTATGAATGCGTTATGTCTTGTAATTGTGATGTCAATGTCCCTTGAAACCACAAAGAATGATTCTGCAGGCTGCTGAATTACAATGTGAGTATAGTTATCTTCTGTGAAAATTAAAGCATTGATTGAGACCCTAAGGATTGAGCTGGGAAATTTGGGTGGTTTTGCATAAATCTAAATCCCTCAAATCCTAATGAACTCCCTTTCCTTTTGGGAGGAAAATAGGCTTCCCTTCCCTCAGACTCCACTGTGACTTTGCTTGGCCATTGCTGCAAAGGGAATGCTGATTTTTCTTAAGCTCCACCCCTAACCTACATTGTCTCCAGATCCACAACCAGAGAGATTATCAACTTGTGACAGGGGAGCAACTTGTGACATAATCAAGTCCCTGGGGGATAGCTTAAATGCCCCTACATTTTATGACATACCTGACTTAAGTTGTCAGAAACTTTGGGAACATGAGTGGGAATGGCTTAAAAGTATGCTAGACCAGTAAGGAGAAAGCCAAGGTAATCTCAAGAGTTAACAGTAAGTTTTGATTTGTTGTGTTAAGCAACTGGTCTTTCCCATTTACTTAATTGATTAAAACTGGAATCAAAGGTGGCTTGCATCATATCCTTGGGCCAATGCAAATCCATGAAGATCCCAGTCACTTTGACGGTCCATTACTTAGAAGGAAGACACTGGAATGTAAGTAGTGAGTCCTTTTCATAGACAGCCTAGATGTTCTGCTGGCCACATTGTGCTAATCCCTAACATCATAGTTGAAATTGGTTTAATTAGGTATTTAATTGGCATTCTCACCATTGCAGTAAATGCTTTCATTACAGGAATGGCCCATTGGAAGTCCTCAGAATTTTTCTTTTCTTTCTTTTCCTTCCTTCCTTCCTTCCTTCCTTCCTTCCTTCCTTCCTTCCTTCCTTCCTTCCTTTCTTTCTTATTTTGGGTCCGGTCGTGGGGCCTGAACTCTGGGTCTGGGCACTGTCCTTCAGCTCTTCAGCTCAAGGCTAGTGCTCTACTACTTGAGCCACAGCGCCACTTCCGGCTTTTTTCTTTTTGCTTATGTGGTGCTGAGGAATCGAACC
>NW_012267250.1:10253523-10295242 GCF_000151885.1 Dipodomys ordii
GGCCTGAACTCTGGGCCTGGGCGCTGTCCCTCAGCTCTTCAGCTCAAGGCTAGCGCTCTACCACTTGAGCCACAGTGCCACTTCCGGCTTTTTTTTCTTTTTGCTTATGTGGTGCTGGAGAATTGAACCCAGGGCCTCAGGCATGCAAGGCAAGCGCTCTACCACTGAGCCACCTTCCCAGCCCGCAAATAGAAGCTCTTAAACAACAATACAGCTCAAGTGTTCTAAAAGGGTTAATTCACTATGTTTCGAATTTCAGCATTTCTTAAATTTGAGGCTAACAAGTAGAACAAAGTAGGTACCTTCTTTATAGGATAACTGACAGGAAGAATGTGCTTTGGAATTTCTTCCAGAATTTTCAGCAATTCAGGCTTAATATTCCATTGGTTTTGATAAGAAGCAATGCAAGTGTTAATTTTTCACACAAACTCTGACAAGGATATAAAATGTATTCATTTGGTTTTTCTAAATGACTAGAGTTCTTAGTTCAAAAAAGAAATTTTAATGGAAAATCCTTGCCATGAGGATAATGTAGGTGACACTACCCAAAAGGAGTATGTAAATCAAATTTAATGATGATTTTTCCATTTTGTAACAGGGATTAGGGTTACCAGGAGATCAGAGCTCTGTGAATCCAATTAGGATATAATGAAATGCATGCTTTGAGCTTACAAGCCAATTGATTTAGAAAGGGGGAAATAATTATAATAATAAGCATGATATTTGGCACTATGATTATACATTGGGTTATTCAGATTATTAAAATTATCCTTATTTTCAAAATTGAATGTCCCTAGTCTTGCATAATGCATTCAAGTTCATGTAGTCTGCAGCAAATTATACTTTCGTTGGATATACTGGTGCGAGGAAAGAACTGTAAACAACAAAAAATGGGCATGGAGTTGTGATGAAGAAAAAATAGGTCTGATTACAAATCACTTGGTTATACTAATGAGCTTTTAAAAACAGACCACAGCAAACATTATGTATAGAAAGAACAACAGCAGCAGCAGCAACAGAAAGATCAATTAGACTGATTAGAGCAGAGCCGGGAGAATTCTAACTTGAAAGCTTTCAAATAAATGTGCCTATCCAATGGGACTCACTTTTATTCTGATTCTAGTATTTACACTGGCTACCAAATTAAACATTTTAATGCTCAGTTTATAAGGGGTATGAGATAAAGAGGTGGTAAAGAAGAGCTAGTGGCTTTTTGTTTGAGAGGGGTTGTTTATAACAGGTTGTAGACAAGACCTTGTCAACCAGTTTGGGGAAGGAATTAACCCACATTTCTGAACTCCATTATATGCAATAAACTAACTTCTTTCTCTGTATCTAGAATGGAACTAGCTATGTCTCAACCTTGGGAGAACTGAGAAAGTATTCATTCAAATAATTTTTCATAGAATGACTTCTCTAGTGCAATCTTGTTTCATAGAGACAGTTTTGGACTATTTATTGCAAAATATCAATTACGGAGAACTTAAGGAATTCCAAGATGCTGTCCTCATTGATTTTGATTCCGTTGTTTAGGAATGGGATTCCAAGTCTGTGTTATATACATATCTCTATGTGTTTCTGATATAAATAAACCTGTGAATCAATTCCCTAAATATAAAACATGCTTTATGAAACAAGGCTTCTTTGACCCAAGGTGCACCAAGGGATAAGCCAGTGGTTTTTCCATGTTACCCTATAGTTACCCTATAGTAAAATATAGGTGTGTGTGTGTGTGTGTGTGTGTGTGTGTGTGTGTGTGCGCACGTGCTAGTCCTGGTGCTTGAACTCAGGACGTAGATACTATCTCTGAGCTTTTCTGTTCAAGGCTAGCACTCTATCACTTGAGCCATAGTTCTACTTCCAGTGTTTTTGGTGGTTACTTAAAATGAGAATCACACAGACTTTCCTGCCTGGGCTAGCTTCAAACTATGCTCCTCAGATCTCAGCATCTTGAGTAACCAGAATTACAGGCATGAGCCACTGGCAACTGGCTTCTCAGATGTATTTTAACATGGAAATGTTTTTTTTTTTTTTTGTTGGTTGTGGGGCTTGAATTCTGGGCCTGGGCACTGTCCCTCAGCTCTTCAGCTCAAGGTGAGCTCTCTACCATTTGAGCTATAGCACCACTTCTGGTTTTTCTCGTGGTTTATTGGAGATAAGAGTCTCATGGTCTTTCCTGCCCCAGATGGCTTTGAACTGCTATCCTCAGATCTCAGCCTCCTTAGTAGCTAGGATTACAGGCGTGAGCCACCAGCACCCGGCTAACATGGAAATGTTTTTGCACTATAGGAGGCTAAAGAATGGCTAAAGGATGGTGGTATTTGGAAATTGAAGCTTCAGCAGAATTACTTCCAATTGAATTCATCCCAATCCACATGTTATATCTCCTTTACATCTATCCTTTCAGTCCTAACATATTTTTAATTTCAAGAGTCTATTGTTCCTTAAACAGTCAACTTAATCTTTTTGGTTATACCAAAAATAGATTTCATGTGAATCAAAATTCTAAATATTTTCCTTTTTCACAAGATTAAAAGAAGGGTAAAAAAGAGTAAGTTTTAATTTTTCTGACAGTGGAGTTGAACAGGAATTGCAAAGAGAGGTGTACGATGTGTTTTCTCTAGGTGGTAGAAACTGGCTATGGCCCACCTTTATGCTGTCCACCTCCCTGTGTTATGGGCTTTTAATTTCCCAATCAGACATGCCCTTGTGTGTCAACTCTGGTTATGGATGTGATTTGAATTCTCTTAAGAAGCTTCCAGCTCCCTGTAAACCAGTGAATGCAGATAGAAGTAAGAGTGTATGTTACAGGCTGGGTGTGGTGGCACATATCTGTAATCAGGAGGACTAGACAGGAGAAACATGGGCTGAGGACTGTTGGCAAATGCATGAGACCCTATCTGAAAGACAAACTAACAGCAAAAGAACTCCTGTATGACTCGGTGGTAGAGTGTTGAGTTCAATACTCAGTACTGCAAAAAAGATAAAGAGATCTGATAGTATACATCTCAGTTTCAACTTTGACTCTCATTTGAGACAATCTGTTCATGTATACTGGCACCTAGTTCTAAGGATCTTAAAGCATACAGTTAAAAAAACTGGATTACTATAAGCATATCTCCCATTTAAATCCCTAAGGATTATTGAAAGCACTTATGTTCCTTTACATTGGCTTAGTCTTCAAGAAGAACTAGGTTGTAACTTTTGAATAAAGTAGATGATACATAAATAGATGTAACTATTGGCAAGAAGTTAGGATTGACTTATTACTACTAGATTCTCTGTGTATATCGTTATTGTTGGAGAATGGAACCTTCTTGGTGTCATATCCAAGTTTCCCAAAGCTCAATGTATTAGGATCATAGTACTAGAAAGTACAATATTTATTTATTTTTCTAATATCTTAGGAAGTTTCAATAACTAACTGACAGAGGGAGAGACAAGCCTCTTAACTCTTGATTGGGAGGTGATTATTGTCACTTTCCTTTCTCTCAGAAACTAGGACAGACTGAAGCAGATTTTTTTGCCCGCCACTAGGAGTCATCATTGGAACTGGGGAAAAATTGAAGAAGGTATGATGAACTCACATGAGCATTGCTTAACAGAGGCTAACTGAGGTCTAGTCCCAGCATACAATCATTCCACATCCAAGTAACCATGACAGCATGTAGATAATAAAATTTGAAACATATTGTACAGCATAGTTCCTAGGAATCTTGTCGTTAATGTTTCTAAGGATACTGTATAATTCTGTCATCTACATTCTCTACAGTTTTAACTCTTATCCAATATAAGTATGATGCTACTATAGTACTAATAATTTGAAGAACGTCCTTGTACTTGTATCTGCTTTGTTTTTTGTTTTTGTAGGTTGTAGGGCTTGAACTCAGGGCCTGGGCACCGTTCTTAAGCACTTTGCTCAAGGCTAGTGTTCTACTACTTTGAGCCACAGCTCCACCTCCATTTTAGGGTGGTTAATGGGAGATAAGAGTCTTATGGTCAATAAAATTTTTTAAAAAAGAGTCTTATGGCCACTTTGCTGCCCAGGATGGTTTTGAACCATGGTTCTCAGATCTCAGCTTCCCGAATAACTAGGATTACAGGCATGAGTCACAAACATGAGGTTTATATCTGCTTCTTTGATTTGTTGCTTTGGATAGAATAATAAATGTAACTGTTCAATAGAAGGCAACAATATGTGAAGGCATGTGTTTAATAAGAGCCAAGATATTTTTTGAAGTATTTTCTGTGTGTTGTTTTTGAGAAAGTTTTTTTTTTTTTTTGCCAGTACTAGGGCTTGAACTCAGGGCCTGGACACTGTCTCTGAGCTGCTTTTGCTCAAGGCTAGCACTCTACCACTTGAGCCACAGTGCCACTTCTGTCTCTTTCTGTTTATGTGATACTGAGGAATTGAACCCAGGGCTTCATGCATGCTAAGCAAGCACTCTACCACTGAGCCCTTTGAGAAAGTTTTATCACACTTTTGTGAGATTCCCATTTTCTAGACAGAGGGAAGACTAGAGCCTTCCTCACTTGAAGTTTAACAATATATCCTAATTAGAATAGTAGTTGAAAGTTCATTTGCCATGAAACCAAATCCTGGAGGAAAAAATATGCTACTTTTTTAAAGAAGTTTATAAAAATCATTCACTCCTTCCCCACCCCCATGAGGAAAGTGCAATCCTATCCAAACAGGAAAGAGAAAGATGCTGGCAATGTTTTATGGACTAGGCAAATGCACAGCTAACCTAGATAGCTTGTTGGGTGAAATATCTTTGGTTATTTTTCTTTCTGTTGTAACACCAAGCATAAGGTATCTGATAAACAAGACACAGTATGACAAACAGGGTGTGGCCTTAGGTGTACTCTAGGATGAGTGACTGTCACACCTGTTTTTAAGGTGGTAATAAGGATGAAGAATCTCATCCTATCATTATGAAGCTATTTTTCTTTGTAACCCCGGATGTAATTATAGTGTTTCCCTTTTAAATGGCTTTTAGTGTCTTTGGCCAAAGGGAGAAATCCAAGCTACTGGTAAAAGTTAAGATCTGCACCATTTTGCTTCGTCAACATGACCTTACTGCAGTCCTGGCAGGCTAACCTAGGAGAACTGACTTCCTACAAATAGGTCAAATCTACTGATTTTGACCAACAACCCTAAAAAGAAAATGCAGTGATGTCAACCCTATGACATCATTGCCAAGTATTCATGCTAATAGTAAAACAGTCCTTCCAGAATTTTCTGTACATATGAATGTATATAAATACTTAAAAGTAAATAAAGCCATCCTATATAATGCAGTATTTCTATATTAACATAGCTATATCTAAACATATATTTAAAAGGCTTTATCTCAATAACTATAGACACTTTCTCTTCTTTAAATAGCAACATAGTCTAAATGTATATATATATATTTTGTGCCATTCCTAGGGCTTGAACTCAGAGCCTAGGCACTGTCGCTGAGTATTTTTGTTCAAGACTAGTACTCTATCACTTGAGTCACAGCTCCACTTCTGGATTTTTCTTGGTAGTTCATTGGAAATAAGAGTCTCACAGACTTTTCTGCCAGGAAAGGACTGTGTCTTTAAACCACAATCCTTAGATCTCAGCCTCCTGAGTAGCTAGGATTACAGGCATGAAGCACCTGGCTCTAATATAATTTTTTAAACCAATTCCCTCTGATGTGTAAACCTTGCATTTTACAGATCAGACAGTGCTACAACCATGATTCCACAATACTTCTGGGAGTGAGTGTTCATGATGAATATACATGTTACATGTATGTATAAGTCATCTTTCAATGGTAAGGATAACCCAAAACAGAGAATACATATCTGCTTAGAAAAATGGATCAAAAATCTGTTATTTTTTTCAGAAGGATTTTATAGAAAGAACACTCTAAAAAGTTTTCTATTCTGACATTTTAAAATAAGCTGAAAAAACATTTGCCCTTTATTTTGTTTCCTCTTTTTTTTAAAAAAGAAACTATTTTTACTTTTTGGCAGTAGTACAGTATGAAGTGAAGACCTTTCACTTGCTAGGAAGGGCTCTACCCATTGAGCCAAGTCCCTAGACATTTTTCTTCTCTGTTTTTAAAAACAGGCTCTCAGAGCCCCTTTTCCTTTATTTTTTTTTTAAGCAGGCTCTCATATTTTTGTCTTTGTCTTTGTTTTTTGGCCTGCACTAGCTTGGACTACGATCCTCCGACTTACACCTTTATAACTAGGATGACAGCTATACTTGTTTGTTGAGCTGGAGGTCTCACATAATTTTTTCGTGGGCTGGCCTTGAACCACAGTCTTCCCGCTTTCCACCTCCTAAGATGTGAGCCACCTATTTGCTCTTCTGCAGTGTTCTTACTGAAATAAAGCTTCCAACAGTGAAAATGAGATCCCAAATAACACTCATAAGGTGAAGAATGGAAGGCCCAAGGTCGTGTTATGGCTAGTTATCAATACATACCATGATACTGGGCTCAAATCACTTCATGGACTTCAGGTTTCTCACTAGTAAGAAGAAAGTCTTTAAGCTGAAAAAAATCTTTAAGTCTTTTTTAAAATTTTTTTTATTTTTTATTGTGAAAATACTGTACAGAAGGGTTAGAATTACAGGGGCAAGATAATGAGTACATTTCTTATCAAGCGTTGTAGCCTCCTCCTTTGTTTCCCCTTCCCCCCCCCCCCCACGTCTTTAAGTCTTTAAGCTGAATGAGGACTTCTGGTAAAGAGTACAACCTTTGCTCAGTCCAGCACTGCTGCAAGATGAGGAGCAGCAAGCTATTTCAAGGCAATGTTTTTCATGCTTCCCATATTGTCTCTGTCATCTGACCTCAGACACTGCTCATCTGCTTAAGGAGAACTTTTGGCCAATAGTTTGATTAATTTACCCCTCAGAATGTTCCATGGTAAAGAGCAATCTTAAAGAGGACATAACATGGGTGTTGCTCCTATGGATTGAAAGACTTCTGTCTTTTTTAATTTGCAGTCTGAGTTCCAGGAAGTGTTTCACTAAAATAGACCCTTAGCCTAGAATTGGTAGATTGACCATTGACATTTAAGGGGTTCTTTTTATAACTCTTCCTCTTGAAAAATTATTACTTATAAACTCCTTAAAAGGCTAGTCCCTTTTAAGACTAATGTGAATTAGTACCTCCATGTTTTCAACTTTGTCCAGTACTGCATAAAATGAAAAAGCTCAGTGAGTGATGATACCAGTAGCTTATACCAATAAATGATAGCAGCTATTACTATTACAAAATAATAAACAAAACTAGATGAAAGGTGAATAATTTTTTAAGAATCAACTAAGATGTTTGAAGGTTTCAAAGACTCAAATATTTCAATAAGACTGAAGAAATCACAGATAACAACTTCCTTGACTCAAATAATATGGAATGTTTTTAGTCCCTAGACTATTCCATTATAAACCTAAAATGCATATTAAGCTCACTCCCAGTAAGTCCACTTTAGACATTCATTACTACTCATTTTCCTGTCACTCTGAGGCCTAGCAAACCTAAGGGCCTATGTCTAATAAAACCACTTCACATTTTGGGTTTCCCCTCAAAGCCTAGATTTACCAGAGAACTCAAATAAAAGGAAGTACAAGCTCATCCTAGAGTGTGGGCTGCTCCTGGTAGTATCTATTGCTTGATAGCTTTATTAGACCTCTGGAGTTACCAAACAATTAAATGAGTTTTGGAGGCCCCTGGAATTTGAGATCCTGAAATAAATTCCTTCAGAGGATAGATAAATGACTCACCAACTTGACCATTCCAGCAAGCTGAGTCTCCTAAAGTCAGTTGAATCCTTGGTTAAGCTCTATTTTATAAGAATTGAGGCTGGCTAGGTATTCTTGTCTCTCTGATTGAGAGTATTGAGCATTTCAATGTAAGGAAATATGATGCCCTTCTTATGAAAAAGACATGCAAATTACCTGTGGACAGATGAACTGCATTAATGAAAATGGGTTAGTAAACACACACACACACACACACACACACACACACACACACACACTACTGCTCAGGACACATCTACCTTAGCAGATTGTTCACTCACCATGTAAGACAAATAATATGTAACAGAGGCTCAGCTTAGAATTTGGAGGCTGAAGTTTACCTTCACAAGCCGTGACAGCATCCTGAGATGTCATCTGCAGCGTTTGCTTTAATAATATAGATGACCATCGAAGTCATTACCAATGGAGTTTGTGAGAAATGAGTTTTCACAATGAGGAAATAGTGAAGAAAATCAATGTTTTCTGATACTGAGGGAGGGAGTTAGGCATTTGGGGGAAGAGAGGCACCTAGTTGCCGTGTGTGTGTGTGTGTGTGTGTGTGTGTGTTTTATGTCTTTTTTTTTTAACAGTGGGATGTAGAGTTAGTGGAGTCAGGGAAAGAATCCAGGTCAAACAACCTAAGATTCCTAACACTGACTGACAGGAACAGTCAAGCTTTACTAAAACTCAGTTTCTGCACTTGGTAAATAGAAGAGATGTGTTAGGCTGAAATTTCCCAAATTTGCTGGAACATAAGCATCAGTATTAAAAATACAAACACACCAGGCCTCACCCAAGGCTGTTGAATTGAAATCAGCAAGGTGAGGCCTGAGAATTTTAACCAGATCCTGGGGTGACTCTGATGTTCAGACAAGCTTGGGAAACACAAGATTACATCAACAGTAAGATCTTTCCGCATTAAGATTGCTCAATGAGCTTTCTACACACCAAGGTTCTCCCGGGACACGCACCTTGCTTCTTTTCTTTCTCCTCCTACAAAGGGAAGTAAGAATCAAATAAAAACCCAATCAAGTTACATTTTGGGGGGTAGAGGAATTGGTGGGAGTGGTCTTCAGCTAAATCAAAGTTCATGTGGAGATTGTTTTGGATAAATACAACTTTACACAAAAACTGTGTACTGTACCCCCTAAACTAACACCAACTTTCAAGAAAGACCTATTATCCTGATATTCAAGCAATTCAGGAGTTTCTTAACCTTTTTTCTCTGACCTACCAATGGATTCTATAGTCAATGGATTGAGGTACCAAGGACGTCAAGCAGCAAGGTAAGCATTGGTCAGGGCAGGACCTCATGTTCTCAGAAGACTAAACCAAACTGGTCCCATGGGAAGGAGCACCTGCATCAGTTCATGGACTATCCACATTCTGAGGTATACCAAGCATCAGGGAAAAAAATAGTGTTACCTTTACTGGACACGAGCTCTGGTAGGCTTCCTTAATGAATTTAAATTTCAGCTCATAAACCCATCTGCTCACCAGGGACTTTAGAGCAAGCTTGTTCAGAAGAGTGAAAATGCATACATCATGAGTTTATTTTCATTTATTTGGCATTATTTATTGAGGAAATTAATTTATTCATACACTCAAAATTATTGTCATCTTATGCACGAGGCATTGTTTTGTGTTCATTAGCCACAGCAGTTGAACAAGATTGATGCTGTTAGCGATTAATGGTTAATGATTAATAATTAATGATTGATGCCCTTAGCGATTAATTTCTTTTCTTTCTTTCTTTTTTTTTGTGTGCCAGTTCTAGAGCTTGAACTTAGGGCTTGGGCCCTGTCCTTGAGCTGTCTCTCTCCCCTGCTTCCCAACTTGAGCCACAACTCCACTTCTAGCTCTTCAGTAGTTAGAGTAAGAGTCTCATGGCCTTTACTGCCTGAGCTGGCTTCAAACCTCAATTCACAGATCTCAGCTTCCTCAGTAGCTAGGATTACAGGCATGAACCACCAGCGCCCAGCTACCATGCAGTTTTTATTCAATAGAAGGTAAATATTTTCCGGATCCTTTTGAATCTTGCCAACATGCTTGATGGATGACATCATTGCTCCTGTTAGCTTCCTGTCTGGTATTTTGTGCAACCAATCAATTGGGGAAAAAAACCCTATGCTAAAATGTTAGCCAATCAGACACTATGAAGTTCTAGTTCTACAACTGGCAACCTTGTGTCCTGAATTTAATATATTGCTACAGACATACCTATAAAAATATCGTGGATAGTAGAGTCTCTTTCATTAAAGGAGTCAGGAGGATTAAATGCTTAACTCAATGTATGGAACATAATGAGTACTCAAAAGACACTGCTAACACACACAGTGGGTCCTTTGAACAAATGAGTTCTCACTATAAACTCTCATAAATGAATTGTTATCTCTCCTGCTAAGAGAGAGTCATATGTCACATTTAACATGTATGTGCAAGAAAAGAAACATATTTTTCTCTTGGTGACTTTAGACTTAGACAGTATTTTGGATAGTTTATTTTAAAGTCATCCACAGCATATACTCATTGTTAGAAATATGTATGTCTGGGCGTGTTCTAGGAAACAGGACAAGGTGTAGGATAGAGAATATGGTCGAATTCCATTGAGCAAGTGTTTTGCTACGAATGATTTGTTCGCAGTAGTTTGGTTGAGTTCCCCTGCATTTTAAAAATTGTCTTGTTCTGAAATTTCTCTGAGAAGCTGAGCTATGTAATCATGGAAGTTCTCTGCATGTCACAAGGTAAGGGTCAATTTTTAAATAAGACTTTGATAATAGCCTCTAAAGGATGTTGAGAATAAAGGCTGTTTTAATTATATTTTAGGAAAGAATTCCACAAGCAAGTGTGACAGGAGTAAGATTCTAAGGGGGTTGTAAGTATGTTATTTTCATCTGTAGCTGCATTTTGCAGTAAGTCGACACATTGTCAAGTTTACGTCAAAATAAAGAAGTAATTCATAAACATTTTCCTTCAAAACTTATATGGATGTATTTATGTTTGTGTTAACATGTGTTAGTAACAATTGTGGGATTGGTAATAAAATCATTTTTACACACACACACACACACACACACACACACCCATAGAAGTCTGTTAAGACTATTTTTTACCACTAGGGGGTGACAGCTGATAATGAATCAACTTGCCTTAAAGTGAGCCAAACCTCGTTTAATAATGTCTCTAACCCGGAATGCCTGGTGTTACTTGGCTTGATACATTTTGTTTGCCAAACATTTCCCATACCTAATATCCTTCTTTCTGCAATACACCTCCTGCGCCTGATGGAAGGCTAGTTGTTGGAAGGCTTTGTGAATTTCAAATAACTATGCCACCAAAATTTGATATTTATTTACTCATGCACTCCTTTCCTAACTAGTGAGTGTCCACTGATCCCGTGACATCATTGCTGACAAGATGGGGAGCAATAATTTGTCTTCACGGAGTTGTTATCGAAGGCAGAGGAAAGATTACAACACCAGCAAACAAACACACAAAACAAGCACACATGTTAAACAAGACAGATAAAAGACAGAAACATGAGTATGATGTGTAGCAGAGTTAGAATTAGGAAACAGATACTTCATCAGATTAAATATTTCCCTTAGATTATTTTCTTCTCTGACCAGCAAAATTCTGTGGTGACCTGTTTGGTTTCATTCTGCAAAATCCTCTTACCTCAGCATTTTTTTTTAATGTTTTGAAGCTTAGCAAATCACTAGTGGGTGGGAACTAGCACCAAACATCCTTTCTAGTACATTTTTCGCAGGTACTTGGAAAGCTTTCTTAGGGGAAGCTTCATGAAATAGGAGGAGTGTGACTGGCCTCTTCTGCATTTCAGTTGCTAACTTGCATCCATCTTATGTTCTTACTTAAGAGGCTGCTGAATTGGGTGAGGAACTTCCCCTAGATGGATCTCTTACATTGAATGCACCTGTGTAAGAGGGTAGCTTATGCTTACTTTGCTATGTAAGTGGTAACCATTGTGAGTCTCTCTCTCACACACACTCACATACACGTGATTTTAGAGAGTAGACATCTCTCATCTTCCTGCCTACACTGCACCTTGTACCGATTGTATACATATGGTGAACAAGAGGAGAAGAGAGAAGGAAGTCGGAAGTAGGAAAATGCCTTGAGCACTTAAAGAGGATGATAGAGATCATTGTAGCAGGAAAATTGCCTTATTCATCTTTGCATCACCCATACTAAGGGTTCCTAAAAATGCAGTGTGATCATTCAGCATCAGATGGAGCTTTGCTAAAATCAGATCCTGGGCCTCACTCCAAAACTACAGAATCAAAATCTCTGAAAGGAAGATTAGGAATCCCTAATTTCATTCACTTGTAAATCACTGCCTTGATGTCCAGCAACTTCTTCATGTGTGTGTATTAACTGTTCATTAAATAATACTATGAATAAAATGATCCAGTCTCCAAAGACATGGCTTTCAATCATATTTATTTGACAAAGCAAAATAATTCATTTGGAAAAGTGCCTTTTCAAGTAGGCAACTCGTTTTTTTGATAACTAGGAAAACAATTTAAATAATTCGCTTAGTCTCAAGTGTAAATAAATAAAAAAACAAGAATAAGATTTCTTTTAGAGTATTTGTGAACTTCGACATTAAGTCAAAGCCTTCTAGGCTCTCATCCCCTAGAATATCTCTTGCTACATGTCTAGTACTTTCTCCATACACTTCTCCCTAGAACCTCAGCAAAGCTAAATTCTGATGTCAGTTCATTGAAGAATGAGCTCATTTCATTTCTACACAGAGATAGAATATTACTATAGTGAACAAAATGGGCAGTAATTTTTAGCATGGCAGTAACTTAGCTTTTTTTTTTTTTTTTTTCCAGTGGTGGTCGTTTGAATCCCGTGCCTTGCGCTTGCTAAGCAAGTACTCTCCCACATGGATGACATACCTCTTCTGACATAAGTAAAGGCAGACTCACTCCATGCCAGCCACAGCCCCACTTCCTTTAAAGACTTATACCTTCCCCTCTTCTGCTGAACTTAAGAGCAGTTGCTCAGCTGGAGTTCCTTATTTGCCTCTCTCCACTAATATGAAGAACAATGCTCATGATGTTCAGTAAGCAATTGCTATGTACTTTATCTACCATGCCATAAGGATTCAATGAAATAATTCTACTCCATTACTAGTTTTACAGATAAAAAGGATACAACCAGACAGATTAAAATTACTTGGCTAGCCAGTACTTTGCTGAACTGCAATTTGAATCTAATGTCTAATGTTACAGTCTATGCTAGAAGCCATTCCCTGCCCATTGGAATTTCTTAGTTCCTACATTATTCCCAAATCCCTTGACTTTTTGCATTGATCTTTAGCTAAACCATATATATTAATCTCTTAAATGATAAAATCATAGTGTGTTAGAGAAAGATCATCAGAAGCCAACAAGACCATCTATCTCCCTATTTTAGAGATGAGAAAATTTGAGGTTTAAAGACCTACCTATTAGGTTAGTAAGATATAATCACTTGGGAATATGCATTTTAAAAATAACTCCTGAGAAAAGAAGTCTAAGGGTAGGAACTACTGATATTCTATATCACTTGGCATTTCATCTGTTTTTGCCTGTGTTGATCTAGCTCTCAAATCAGACTCTCTTGGGACATTGTTCTATACTTCAGAATCTCCTCTACAGACCCCAGCCAAGAAATAAATATATTTCATGTATATAGCATGTGCTTGTGAATTGGATTTGGGAAAAAATTAGATTCTGAATACTTGACTAAGAAGTGGCAGGGAAATGGATTATGTAGATTGAGACCGGACATATAGAGTAAATATTCCAGGTGAGAAGCAAACTAGGTTAAAAAATTGGCTGGTCTTACTTGTTTCTGTTCATAATGAGTAGGGGACCCAATAGACTAAAGATTTCAGATAAGCAGTCTTGATTTTTGTCATCCTTTTGCTTTCCCAGGCCGGGTAGACATGCTAACTGTGATCTCCAGCTGTTCAGGACCTGTCTTACACTGTGATGCACATAGAACCATGCCCATTGGAGTGACAGAGCCTTATATGGAAGCAGAGTGTACTTTTTTGCTTTACTGGTGGATCTTTAAATAGCAGGGAACAGCATCTCAAAGCTTTCCAAAAGAACTACTTAAAGTTATTTTTCTCCATGACAACAGTCTGCCAATAAGGATAGAATTTAAAGAGCCAGGACCTCAAGCAGAAAGAGAAGAGGAAAATTTTCCCTGTTAAAGTGAATACTCAAAGATAAACCCAAGCCCACTTATAAATTCCACACATTGACTCACAGCTATAGTACAGATGAGCAATCAGATTGTATTCTTTAATTAAACCGTATGCAAAATCAAGAGGATATTTAAAAGTGTTCACTTAGTGGTGGATGGGGTGGAGGGCAATATTCAAGCATACATTATGCTTTCTGGGGCTGAAGCAGTGCGCTCCTTTTCTTAACTTTAGAAGTTTGGAGGGATTGATTGTTTGGGTGCGTAAATGTCAACGACTAAGCAAATGTTTTGTGGGTGCCTGTACCTCTCAGAAACACCTTTGCCTCAGGAGAACTGACTCCAAGCCCCAGCTGTAATGCACTCCAATCTTGAGTTTTCCATCAAATAAAAATACTCAGATTCTTTCCCAAGGGTCCCTCCCTTCTATTGGCTTCTTGTTTCTACAATCTGAGAGGTTACCTTTAGTCTCCCACACTGGAGATTTGCCTTCTACTCCTCGTTGTCCCCAGAAACAAAGAGAGAGAAAGAGAGAGAGAGAGTGACCTTTATAACTTCTTTCTCCTCCAACTCTGATCATAAATACCCTGGCCCAAAGGAGCAACATTAGCTTTCAAACTGATCCACCCCAGAAGCAGAACAGTTTTCCTTTGGGTTCAGGTACGTGCTACAAAAGGTGTTAACTTTTGGATTCTTGAACCCTGAGTCTTGAAATCAACAAATTTCATCTTTGACACCCGTGCCAGTGATCACCATCCCCTGGACAAATATCTTACATGTCCTTTTGCCAAGAGCTGAGGTAGACACAAGAGCCGTGAAGAAATCATTCACTAACTTTTATCATCCATAGTTTTCCTATGACTAGTTCTAGTTCTGACCTTTGAATGCATATCATGAGCCATTCCATTCCTTGTGAGATTTGGAAAGAATGGTGCTGATTCTCTCTTCAATGTCTATTGCTATTCTGATCATCCCTCCATTTGGATTTGATGCCATTTGCTCATGGACTCCTTTCAAAGGAGTCTGCTCTAAACAGTTCCTTTCTCCTAGGCTCTGCTGCCTTGTGCTTAGAGTTTCTGGTTACAATTTCCTAAATTTATGGAGTTCCATTGCTGAGTATGATTCCAGAGTCTAGAGGTGCAAGTGTGCATATTTATGTCCCTTGGGGGAGATGGAGTTAAAAACATGAACTTCAACCTGGGGAGTTATTTTCTTTCCATGCTCTTTAACCAGCAAATAAATGCCATTGTAGCCTTGAAAAGTGAAATACTAGTTTTTTTTAACAACTTGCAAATGATAGAGTTTGAGATTTCAAGGGGAAAAATGGGCTCCATAAAAACCTCTGTGATCAGAACCCCGACATTGTCCTTTTAGTTAGTAAATTGAGACTAAATGGCAACAAGAACGTAATCACCTTTCACTGCATTTCACTGAGAACTAATGTCCCTGTGACCAGAAAATAACATTACCTTAAAAAAATTAAGCCAGGCTTCTCCACTGTGACAACTTAAATAAGCAGTGATTATAGTCCTTGAACTTTGGCCTCCACAGAGTACAACTTGACTCTGAAGGAACACCTGTGCACACACAGCAAGACTGTATGACAAGGGTTTTCATCAGTATTAATGATGATTAGGAGATCTTCCTGCTCTTAGACTTGGCTTCTTCCTGGCTGAGAATCATCAAACTGGCTCCAGGAAGAGGTGATCATCTCTTTTCACTTCAAAGTTTGAAAGGATTGAAGTTGTCCTTGCAGATTCCCACCTGGCTCCTCTCCTCAGACACATTCTCTGCCCTTCTCTGTGTCTTTGGGTCTTTGGACTTGCCCCCTGGCTTTCAGCTGAGTTTGATCAAGAAGAGAGTATGGTAGGAGATTGGAAGGTGGGAAGAGACAGGCTACAGTAGTCCTCCAAGCCCTTCATTTCTGAGTTTTGTGGTTGTTGTTTTTTCTTTGTTTTCTTTTTGGCCTCTAAAAGTAGCTGAGCCAAATAACTTCAAAACCTAGTGTTTGTCACATAGCTCCTCACGTATAGTCCGTAGACTCTGATCTCCAGAAACTACTTTTTCCCCTTGGCCCTGAGCCCTTGCCTTCCTATTTTTGCTTTTCTCTGGATGCCTCAGCCACCCTAGTTTTCACTTAACCTACACTTGTCTCTGTCCTCACATCGCAGCCTCTTCCTTAAAACTGGAACGAATCCTTTCCTCACAGATCATTCTGTCTTGGATATTCAAACTTCTCATAAGTCACCAGGAAAATACCTAAAGGCAAGCACAGTCTTTATTTCCAGGACCAGAGAGGTAAAATAGTTCTAACCTAGAAATTCAGGAGGATCACTGGCAAGCTTTGAAGAAGATACAAATTTGAGATCCAACCTTTTCTGAATGATAGCTTACTGGGTCCAAGCAATTCAGTTGCAACTTCCAAAATGATCCACGAAAGAATGACAAAAAACCAAGTGTGAGTTGCTGAGTACATGGAATTTGTTACACCTATTCTTTATTTTTTATGTCTTTGAAGATTTTCATCATAACTAATAATCAACTACATAAGATTTATAATAAAAAGTCACTGATTCAAAGTAGAGGTCTGATTTTGTTTTGCTATTCTCATTGTTTTCTGTCTCCCTTGGCTTTAGTCATACCATTGAAGGAACTCCACATATATAAGCAATAATAGTGGAACAGAGAGATCCAGCATCTTCTGTGTACTATAATCTTGGCACCAGAGATTTACAGACTCTAGTACATAACACATATTATATTCTTAATGATTGGGGTTGAGCTTATCTGACTAAATCTTACATTCCTTTTTGAATAGTTCCTACTCAAACATAATTTATGACCAGTAACTAAATTCTATGAATTCAGAATGGGAAGACTGAAATCATTACACTTTCATGGGGTTCTTTCTTCTTTTGTTTTGTGAATGTGTGTGTAAAATTTCTCCTAAATCTCACCATTCGATTTGTACTAGAAAAGAACCCAGAACTTCAAGTAGGTATTTATTTATTGCTTGCTTCTGATCTTGAGAAGACACTTACCTTCTTATAGCACAGTATGAGGCCGATTGCTCAAAGGTTAATTAGTTGGAAGCATAGTGTTTGGATTGGACTCACAATCATATTACTTCCTAGCCACGTGACTTAAAGTAAATTGCTCAACTTGTACGTGACTTGTCACTGTTAATCTGGAAAAAGGAATAGTTAGTAAGAACCACATCATTGAGTCATTGGGAAGATCAGATGACCTGTTTATGATATATGAAGAGAGTAGCATCATGTCTGATGTATAATAAGACCATGAAAGTGCTAACAGATATTTGTTATCATTGCTACTAAAATGTGTCTATGTAACCTTAGCAAGCCAGGCAGATAGAAACATAGCAAAGGTTTCAGAAAACTGTAAAAAAATCTGAAAATGACTGCTGTAGATCTTATAGAAATTAATGGGTTCGGTGATTAAGCCAAAAAAGGCTGTGTGGCTGAATCTTTAGTTGTCGGTCATTTTTTCTAGTTCTGGGTTTTGGTACCAGCCTGGGTGGAAGAGCTGGATTGGAAATTGCTCTTTGCCTGCTCTGGCCAGGAACTGACATGAGCAGTCCGTTAGTGGTTTTGATGTGTGGGAGGTGACAGTGAAGGAAAGAATACAGGCCCATCGAGGATGTTCCTAAATCAAATAGGAAAAGACAGAAGGCCGAGATGGCCTTGGCTTATGTGTGTCAATTCTCAGCCAAGCCAAGGACACACGGCTTCATTTAGCAAACCTGACCTCATGTTCTTGTCAATTAAGAACATACAAATGTGTTTTGAATTTTCTAGACAGGGGTGTATTACCTCCTAATACTAACTATTAAAATTCCTGATAAAGTCCAATCTCAAAAAGTTGGACAGTAATGGGGGGGGTGAAGAGAGAGAGTTTAATAATTTAGTATGTGGATATATACTTTAATATATCAGCATACATTAAAGAACAATTGTATAGCTGGGAGGAAAAGACTAGCTTCTTTGGGCTAACTCAGACTAACTTAAACTAACTTAATAAGCTAACTTTGTCTAACCTATCATAGCCAATACCTGCAGACCTCAATTTAAAACCTATGCTTACAAATGTATTTTAAAATGTAAAATCTGGGTTTTACAGGTGCCAGATGCTAAATGGCATAAAGTAATTCACTCTCAAGCCAATATTTAACAAATGATCAAAATTGAGCCCATCTATCCTTAGAGAAGTGTACATGTACTCTAAGTGTGACTGCTCACATTCTGGTGTTTTCTGCTTATTTTGCTAGCTGATGTTTAAATACATACCATAGGAGTTGCGACATGAGTTTAAAGATTACCAGCTACAAAGAGTCTCAGATTCTACTGCTAGTTTTGCTTTGTGAATGGCAAGAGGAAATACCATCATAATACAAAGACTATATGACATACTGGCTGCCTGTCTCCTGACAATATGCTGCCAGAGCTGGACCTGTGCTTTACTGACTTCTTGGGGAGTTACCACCTATGAGTATGTTTTTTTCACTCCCTATTTTACTATGTCCTGAGCAAGTGCTATGCAATAATACTTTCCTGCTCATAGTATACATACACACATACATACATACATACATGTATATATATATATACATATATATATATATAATACTGGAAATTGAGTTCAAAGTCTTGCACTGGATTGGCAGGAGCTCTATCACTTCAACTATGCCCTTAGTAACTCCCCCCCCCACACACACCTTTTATTTATTTATTTTGTCAGTCATGGGGCTTGAACTCCTGGCCTGGGCTTTGTCCTTGAGCTCTTTTGCTAGCTCTTTGAGCCACAGTTCCAGTTCTGGTTTTTCAGTGGCTGATTAGAGATAAGAGTCTCATAGGGATTTATTTATTTATTTATTTTGCTGGACTGGTTTTAAACCATGATCCTCAGATCTCAGCTTTCCCAGTAGCTAGGATCACAGGTGTGAGCACCTATGCCCAGCCCCCAAGCCCTTCTGTGTTGGCTGTTTTAGAGGTAGGGTCTTGCTTGATGCCTACCTGACTTGGGCTTCCATCCTACTTATGCTTCTCCTGTAGCTTGGATAACAGGCACATACCAAGCCCAACCATTGGTTGAGATAGAGTCTCTCCCCAGGTCTGGCATCCAATAATAATTCTTTGATCTTTGCCTCCTAAGTAGGTAGGATTACAACCTTGGGCCACCATGCCCAGCAGCACACTAGATGTTTGATAGCAAGCAGTTGACCAAAGTTGAGTACTCAATGTGTCACTCTTCACACAGGGTCAGGACTGAGTAGGGATTAAAACTAGTTTAAGTAACAGCTTCCTTTTGGATTAATTGTCCAGCTCTGACATTTTTTCAGTTAAAAAAAATCAAGCATACAACAAAACTGAAAGACTTGACATTGTAGTACATTTGCTTTATCTGGTACATTCATGTATCCAGCTATTAATTCAAATTAGCTTTGGTACATTTAAAAGTAGATTGCAGACATTAGTATACTTACTGATAAATATTTCAGCTTGCATTTATTAAGTAGGATTCAGTATTTGTTACCAGTGGTCTTTTTACATTAAAACATTACGTACTACCTAATGTCTGTATTGTAAGTGTACATTTGCAGAGTTTTAGCCATTGTACACATCAGGAGTGGAAAGACAACTCATATTTCATTAGGAAGAGGAGGTTAAAATAATGTGAGCCTAAGCCAGACACTGGTGGCACATACCTGTAATCCTAACTACTCAGGAGGCTGAAATCTGAGAATTGCAGTTTGAATTCAGCCTATGTTGGGAAAGTCCATGAGACACTTATCTTTAAGTACAAAAAAAGCCAGAAGTGGAACTGTGGCCCAAGTGGTAGAGTGCTAACCTTGAACAAAAAGTTCAGGGATGGCACTTAGCCCTGATTTCAAGCCCCAGAACTGGCATACACACAAAATCATACAGGTATGATTCCAATCTTCAGATTCTCTAGGCCAGCTGGGAAAAAGAAAGCAGACAAAGCAATGAGGAAGTAGAGCTAAGACTGAAAAAATAATTTAAAAGTATTGTAGTCATTAGTATCTTTCTTTTTTTCTTTTCAGTTTAGTTACAAGAATCTCTAACTTCCCCTATTTGCCTATACAATTTTGAGTTGCTTTGCTTGTACTTGCAGTAAGAATTCTTTATTTCTCTTTATATATTTAGCATGTTTTCATTATATGGAGG
The DNA here is from genome assembly GCF_000151885.1 of Dipodomys ordii. Classification (NCBI taxonomy): domain Eukaryota; kingdom Metazoa; phylum Chordata; class Mammalia; order Rodentia; family Heteromyidae; genus Dipodomys; species Dipodomys ordii. The sequence goes on from NW_012267250.1 coordinate 10,273,735, forward strand.
GTTTCATTGTGTTTATTCCACACATTTTCAATGTACTTCAAAGAGTTCTAGTGCATCAAGTGTCCATTGTAAATAACGGACTATTTATCGATTACAAGTTATCAAGAAAGACCAACTGAGGAAAGGTTAAGAAGCCTTAAAGTTTCTTTCTAATCTAAGAGATTATGGGTACATAAAATGAAAGTGTTGATTTTATCTGGGCCCGTGCAGTGCAGCTATCATCTGTATGGAATAAGGAACTATTTTACACATTGAACTAAGTTCAATGCAGGTCTTTAACTTCAGTGAAAACAAAAAGACAACATATGTAACTTTGACATCAAAGTGAAGCCGCTCATGGGAGAAGTAGAACTTGCGTGCACTTTGTAATCGTTTTCCCCCATACTGAACACTACCCAGCTTAATGTTTGTTTTTTTTTTTTTAAAAAAAAAACTTTAGTTAAATAATTACAGAAACATGCAGTGTGCTTTTGCAGTTGGGGGTGGGTGGAATAGGTTGCACAATGCCAGAATGACTCCAGTTTGGAAAATGCTGAGTCCAGGCATGAGAGGGAAGGAAGGTTCTCAATCACTGACGGGGGAGTAGAGGAAGTCTTTTATTACCCAAGAGAAATTACTACTATTTTGAACTTTAGATTTTGCATATGACTCTATTTATTAATTGTGTTACTTTGGAATAGATGGTCAGAATTGATTATTTGTTTTCTGTCTTTGTCTCAGGTTCCTCTTTGGTGATTTGTACTAAAGTCAGAAGAATGGTTTTGTTTCTTGGCCCAGTTGTGGTTGTAAGGGTATTTACCTTGTTAAGCTAGGCACTTACTTTGTTGAGTCTCAACTTTCGTGTTTTATAGTTTTGTACTCTGTGAGAAAAGTTTTAAATCTCAAATGAGAATATAAAAATATTAGGAATTTACAAAGCTATGGGACGAGTACATTGCTAATATTTGTTTCATTCTACTCTATATTTTCTGTAATTAAGTTACTTTCTTAATTTAATTTTTCTTCTTAATCTCTAGCTCTTCTTTAAAAGTCCTGATATTTATATATTCTTTATTTTTGTTTGCTTTTCTCTTTTTATTTTACAATCTTTTTTCTCTTTCTTCCCCCTCTTTTCCTTCCTTCCTATCATTCTTTCCTCTTCCCTCTTTCCCTCCCTCTTTCCCTCCTCCCTCCCTCCCTCCCTTCCTCCCTTCCTCCCTTCCTCCCTTCCTCCCTTCCTCCCTTCCTTCCTTCCTTCCTTCCTTCCTTCCTTCCTTTCTCTCTTTCTGGTTTTGAGACAATGTCTTGGTATATAGCCTAGGCTAGACTCAGATTTGCAATCCTTCTGCTTCAGTCTCTAAGCCTCTCTCTAAAAATGAGTTTGAAAAGGGGAAAAAACAAAACAACAAAACAAGCAAAACAAACAAACGAACACAAATCCCTAATTACAAATGACTAGTAAATATGGTTTATGTGTGTAAGTAAAGAAGCCATTTAAAGTGTGTGATTTGTGCTTAAATAAACATTTTCCAGATATTTTTCTTGGTAAACGGAATTAATGCCTGAGAATGTCTCCTTTAGAAAGTATACACTCTGCCTCTCTGATACAAGGTTCATTATCCTATAATCACCAGGTAAAATCAAGGCAGGATGATCTTTATTGAAAGGTGATTATTTGGAGAACAAAAGGGGTGAACACTGAACAACGCATACATTTATTTCTTTCATTCAACTGGGGACAGCTTCTCATGGCCCAGCCTGGAGATCTGTAAACTTGCCTTAGGTGAGCGAATAGTTCACAAAGCACTCAGAAAAATGGCAGCCGAGTAAAGCAGGTTAAGCTGTGAGCACTCTTTTACATCTGAGCTTCATGTTGCGATTTGGTTATCTCTTCTTCCTACAATCCTTCTTCTTCCTATGTCTCTACATTGGACTCTTAAAGCTCCTTTTTCTTGATGGTTTTGGTCTCTACCTTTTCCATCGTATTGCAGTTTTTTGCCCTTGTTCTGCTCATGGTCTCTGCCTGTGCTTGTTTCTTTGCTCAAGTTGCCCAATTTGAGCTGCTAGTTAATAGCTTGTCTAATTTGGCCTCAAGGGTCCTCATAGCTTGGCAGCAAGATAAAGCTTGGCTCTTCGTCTTCCTGCGGCACAACTTGTTCAGTGGAGAGTGAGGGTGAGGGCTGGTGGCGGCAGAGCAGTAGAAACTGGGGCAGAGGATTCAGCCTCCATCTGCTGTGACCCTGCTGTGGCATTATGAACCTGCCTCTCCAGAGTTGTTTTCAGAGTTTTGCCTTAGGTACCACAGCCATTTCAGCTTAGTTGGTACTTCTTAATGAGAAAATCGAATCTTAAGAGAAAGAGCTTTTAGTGCCACAGCAGGGGCTTGGCTAAGGTTCACCCGGTGGTTACCCACTGACATTCCCCCTTTCTGGCCCCACCCAGCAGAACAATGACCATCATTGTTTCCAAAAGAGCTTCACCTGTGCCTGAGAGGAACTTGCACAGACAGCTCACCTCTGCATCCAGCTGAGGTTGAGGCTTCTCAGAAGTGGGACCCTGTTCCCAACGGCCCACATTCTGAACAGTCCTAAGTAATGGAGTAGGAAATTTTCTCTTCATTCTGGATCAAGGATGCTTATGAAGTAATAAAAACAACATCTACCTTTAACCCTAAGGTGTGTTTATACAAATTCACTAATAGACCTGTCAGGTAGGTAGGATAAGAGCGTGCCTTTCACTATTCTTATTTTTGACAAGATAGAACATGAGTTTCAGAGAAGTTGTGATGGGTCCAAAGTTTATTTGGGGGTTGGGGGGAGCTGGCCTAGATTTTCTAGCGCCAAGAACTGTGTCTCTCTATTATCAAATAGCTAGTCTCAACCCTGAAACAATTCAGGGTTGAAAAGAATGAAGAAGTTGTTTAAGATAGCTGGGAATTTCTTCAGGATGCATTCTGTGAGTGAGAAAATCTTGTGGCCCTAAACTATCAACACCTTCAGTAATGGCTGGCTATAGGCAGGGCAATCTATATGGGGAATCAAGGAACCTATTAAAAGGAAAATGCTGATAGCTCTAGGAAAATTAGCCATCCTCAGAATAATTATTTCACAGTTGATGTTAATTAAAGCCCTGGTTTGTTCACTAAGCTTTTGCATTAGCCAAGGTTCAAAAAAACATTAAAGAGATTTCCTTTAAACTGGTCTGCATAGCAGTATGCTAGGGGTCTTGGAGCTGTGTATGAAATTATCGTATATCTTTCTGGAGGAATGCTTCTATCTATGCAAAATAAAAGAAACTTGAGTGTACTTAAAGTGTCAACATTGTATGTAGAAGAAGACTGCTTGGGACTGGATTTTAAAGAAGAAAATTAGACAATTAGAGTGGATCACTTGGGTGAATATATTCCGGATAGCTAATCCTAAGAACACAGTTTCCTTCCTTCAGATCGTTCAATTATTTCTGTGACTGGAAGAACTGGATATTTTAGTAAACAAGTGTAAGCTGAAAGCTGTTAAACCTATGTTAAACAGGACTAGGCCCATGGGCTTCTGAATCCTTATCCATTGTCACCTCATCTCCTCTGTCGTATAAATGCATTCTTTGCTGTAGAATCATTTTTTCTAGTTTGTATATATTTTTATTGTAAAGATACTGTACAGAGGGGTTACAGTTACATGAGTAAGGTAATGAATACATTTCCTATGGAGCATTCTTACCTCCTCCTTTGTTTTTCCCCTACCATCCCTTCCCTCCCCACCTCCCCAACTCCTCCCTCCCCTCCAAAGTTGTAAAGTTTGTTTTCAACATAGTGTCTTGCAAATCTCATGGTTGCAATGGATCAACCTGTATCCTTACTTCAGCATTTTGTTATTTCCCTTCCCCTCCCCAAATTAGAAAAATGTTTAAACAAGATGCAGGGCACCAGAATCAAATACAGTGAAAACAGGGGTTAGACCATGGGGGAAGAACATACAAAAAGAACAAAAAAAATCACATAGTACATTATGAATACATCAAAGACAACAGCAAGAAAGATAAAACCTCGTGTCCCTATCTTGGGGTTCATTTCACTTAGCATCATCTTATATGGTCATATGTGAAGGAGGATCCCACACATCCATCCCAGGGGACCATGCAGAGGCAGACAGGCACAGGAGAAAGATTATTACAAGGTTTATTAGAGGAGTCCTATTTCCCCCAAGAGGGAGCACATGGACCCCATCACCATCCAGGTAGCAGGAGGTCTGGGGGAGAGGAAGTGAGGTAGATGGGAGCTCAGGTGGGTCTGGCCAGAGAGAGGGAGGGGCCAGCTGTATGGAGGGAACTCCAGGAACGGGAGGGGGCCCAGGTCTGGGTGGAGCTGGGACCAAAGGTGAGCATAATACTAACAATATGTACATAGCTTTTGAGCTCTTCTGCTTGTCCTAGACATATACTAGTTATTGCAAATAAGGGAAATCATGGGATCTATGTTTCTTTGGGCCTGGCTTATTTCACTTAATGTAATTTTTTCCAAGTCTCTTCATTTCCTAACAAATGGGGAGGAGTTATTCTTTCTGATGGAGGCATAGAATTCCATTGTGTATATATACCACATCTACTGAGGGGCATCTGGGTGGGTTCCATATCTTAGCTGTGGTAAATAATGTTGCAATAAACACAGTTGTGCTAGTAGCTTTAGTATGGCCTTGTTTGTGATCATTTGGGTAAATGCCCAAAAGTGGGCTTGCTGGGTCATAGGGGATATCTATGTATAGTCTTTTGATGATCTTCCATACTGCTTTCCAGAGTGGTTGAACAAGTTTACACTCCTACCAACAATGCAGTAGGTTTCCCTTTGGCCACATCCCCTCCAGCATCTGTTGTTATTAGAGTTCTTGATTATAGCCATTCTAACTGGGGTGAGGTGGAATCTCAATGTTGTTTTGATTTGCATTTCTTTTATTGCTAGAGAAGTTGAGCATTTCTTCATGTGTCTATTGGCCATTCTTATTTCCTCTTACAGAAGTTCCTTTTTAAGTCTATAGTCCACTTATTTATCAGACAGTTGTTTCTCTGAGGATTTGTTGTTGGGGGATTTAATTTTTTGAGTTCTAAGAATATTTTAGATATGAAACCCTTGTCTGTTGTATGGCTAGTAAAGATCTTCTCCCAATCCGTGTTTTTCTATTGATCTTGCTAGCTATGTCCGTTGCCATGCAGAAGCTCTACAGTTTCATGCAATCCCACTTGTCCAACCTTTCTTTGATTTGGGTCTTTTTTGAGAAAAGTTTGGCCTGTGTGAAGGAGCCCCTTCTATTCCTCCCTGTAATGTTTCAGAGTGTCTGCTTTGACTTCGAGGTCTTTGATCCATTTTGAGTTGATTCTGGTGCAGGGTGATATATAAGGATCCAGCTTTAGTTTTCTATAGTTTTGCCAGCACCATTTACTGAAGAGGCTGTCTTTCTTCCATTCTATTTTTTTAGCTCCCTTGTCGAAGATTAGGTGGTTATAGGTCTGTGGGTTCCTTTCTGGGTCTTCAGTTCTATTCCATTGGTCCACAGGTCTGTTCTTGTGCCAGTACCAAGCTGTTTTGATAACTATGGCTTTGTAGTAGAGTTTGAAGTTTGGTATTGATATTCCTCCAGCACTGTTCTTTCTGCTAAGGATGTTTTTGCTATCTGGGGCCTTTTATTTTTCCATATGGATTTTTGGGTTGCTTCTTCTGTTTCATTGAAGAATGAGGTTGGGATATTAATAGGTATTACATTGAATTTGTAGATAGCCTTTGGCAGTATTGCCATTTTCACGATGTTACTCCCAATCCAGGAGCATGGGAGGTTTTGTGGAATTTCTAAAATGAGAGACTATTTTATAGTCTTAGGAGGACTAGGATGCAGAAACAATGGCTAACATAGACTGTATTTCTGTCACCCCAATTGCAAAAGTATCTTGTGTTATGAGCTAGCTTAAGTCAAATACAAATAGGACTAGATGAGTGTAGCAAGGGCTTTTTCAGCCTTCACTTGCTTCTAAAGCCTTGATTTGCTCTTCTAAAGTAAACAAAATAAATTCTGACTATTAAAAATGCACAACTAAGGCTGGGAAGGTGGTTCAGTGGTAGAGCGCTTGCCTTGCATGCATGAGGCCCTGGGTTCGATTCCTCAGCACCACATAAGCAGAAAAAGCCAGAAATAGTGCTATGACTCGAGTGCTAGAGCACTAGCCTTGAGCTAAAGAGCTGAGGGACAGTGCCCAGGCCCAGAGTTCAGGCCCCATGACCGGCCAAAACAAACAAACAAACAAAATGCACAACTAGGGAATGTGGCTTAGTGGTAGAGTGCTTGCCTAGCATACATGAAGCCCTGGGTTCGATTCCTCAGTACCAAATATATAGAAAAAGCTGAAAGTAGCGCTGTGGCTCAAGTGGTAGAGAGCTGGCCCTGAGCCAAAGAATCTCAAGGACAGTGCCCAGACCCTGAGTTCAAACCTCAGGACTGGCAAATAAAATAAAATAAAACAAAATAAAACTAAATAAAAAAGGCAAAAACCACATTAAACGTAGAACAGTATGAATCAATACAACAAGAAGTATCAGTATTTTTCCTTGATTTACCAGTAATTAATATTCTTAGTAATGAAAATACTTAAAATTTGTGATGATAAGTTTTAAAAGAGTGGGAAAGAAACATGTCCATGTCGAAAAACGAACTTAACAACTTTGGTGGGGAGTGGGGGGAGGACCGGGTGGGAGGAGGGGAGGAGGATGGGAAGGGATGGAAAGGGGAAACAACAAGGAGGCAACAATGCTTGATAAGAAATGTACTTGTTATCTTGCTCATGTAATTGTAACTCCTCTGTACAGTATTCTCACAATAAAAAAAATGAGGGAGGAGGTAACACTACTCAAAAAGAAATGTACTCATCACCTAACTTATGTAACTGTAACCCCCCTGTACATCACCTTTACAATAAAATGAAATTTAAAAAAAAGAAATATGTCCAAACTCTCCAGAATAATTGGATAATATGCACTGAGAAAAATCTTGGAGTTTGTACATGTTGCCCTTTCACAAAGAAATTCTCTTTCTAGAAATTTTCCCTAAGGAAATAAACATGACAGCATATAGCTAGAAAGATGGTCATTTCAAGGCTATTGGAAATAGTAAAACGTTGGAACTGACTTAATGGATATTTGAGGTTTTGTTAAATAAACGACAATGTATTTTTACAATAAAAGGCCCCCATTAAAATGTTAGCAACATGAGAGTGAAATGGTCTATAACAGGAATTCTAGATTCCAGTTTCCTGAGCTCATAGCTAGGTTATATCACCTACAGTGAGACACTGGTATAGTCCTAAATTTTCAGAATCTGTGCTTCTTCAGGAAGATAATGATGTAATATTATATCTTCCTCATAAAGAGCATATTAAGTACTCATGAAATATTAGCTATTGTTAAATAAGCAGCTGCCAATAAGAAAAGTTACTACTCATTATTAAATATTAATAAGTTAACAAAATAGTTTGTACAATAATTACAATATGTTTGCTTTTTAAGTATCCTTTTAATAAGTCTAGACCAGAGTGGTTCTCAAACTATGTGCCAATGTATTCTGGAGTACTGTCATATACCTCGTTCTCCAGACATCTAACATTTCCAGAGAAACACAGTAATACTTTGGACATGGGCCATAATAAACATAATTTTGTTCTAAATTACTAAAAAAAAAGTAATGAAATACTAGAAATACCATAGAGCAAAAGGCTTGAGAACTTCTGGTCTATCACATTAAAATTTAGTGAGAGGTGACATTATGTGTACTTCACATTTTCTGCTTTTGACTTACTTGAGTTTTCTTATTTTTCTGTAACATTTATTTTTGAACTATGACTGTAAAAGACATTTTAAAATAATTTCTTCTCCAACCCATTTGTGTAATATTCATTCATTGAGGACTCTCTGGGGTCAGTTCCTGGGCTAGACACAGAAAGGCAAAAGTACTACATCTTCAAAGAGGCCATAATTGAAGGTAAGTCAGGAATGTAAACACATAATTGCTGCTCAGTGAAACAGGCCCCCGAGGCAGACATACTGGGTAGAATGAGGGCTCTGAGTTCAGCTTTGGGACACAGGCAATGTGAGGCAGCAGGTCTAGAAGGTAGACAAATGTTCTTCCTTATAGCCTCTGAGTAGACTTTGCACAGTGGCAAATTTAGGAGACTAGAAAGGTAGGCAATCTAAGAATGGGTAGCTTTAGTGGATGATGCCCTGAATGGAACACTTGTAAAAGCATAGGAAAATAATGACATGTTGACATGAACAAATGTAATGCACAAGGTTTACTCTGGCACTACTGGTCAGACAATACTGCGAGGATGGCTTGGGTAGGGCTGGGGCGGAGGCAGCCAGGAGGATTTTGTAATAGTCCAGGAAAGAGGTCACGAAGCCCTGATTAGCTAATCACATGGGTTATATAATGGGCCCCCATGGACTAAATCAGCAAAAGCCAATGATTCAGATGTAGCACATTTGTCATTTGAAAATATGCTGGTGTCTTCATTAGTCAAGATGCATTGCACTCATAAACTGACATGTTGAATCGGATCTTCTCAAAGACAATAAAAATACACTGATACCTTTAAAAAATAAATGTTTTGTGGTCATAAAGACAATACATAGTAGTTCTATACTGACTTGGCAGCACAGGAAAGTACAAAGAAGAAAATGAAAGCATTTATATTCTCATGAGCAGAATGTGTATATGCACGTGTATATATATATATATATATATATATATTATGTGTGTGCACGCACATGTGTACATACATGATAAGTAAAATGTTAAAACATTACATAACATATGTAAACCCTGATATATAAATCTCATATATTCAAGCTATATGCAAATGGTAAAAATGGAAAATAACTTAGAGAAGAATACACAATAAAACTTCATCATTATGTGTGATTATTATTATGCTTATAGCCCCACAACAACCCTGAGATTGTTTCCTGAATACCATGTTAGAGAAAAGTGAGTTTAAGTACAGAAGATCAATGACTTGTCTAAGGTACTTTAACTTTTAAGTATCAGAGCTGGGATTTGAACCTATACAGTTTGCCTTCAGGACTTGTATTCATAGATCCCTGTGATGCAATTTTTTTTTTGGTCGGTCATGGGACTTGAACTCTGGGCTTGGGCTCTGTCCCTGAGCTCTTCAGCTCAAGGCCAGCACTCTCCAGCTTGAGCCACAGCACCACTTCCAGTTTTCTAGTGGTTTTATTGGAGATAAGAGTCTCATGGACTTTCCTTCCCGGGCTGGCTTTGAACCGTGATCCTCAGATCTCAGCCTCCTGAGCAGCTAGATTACAGGCGTGAGCCACTGGCACGGGCTCCTGTGGTGCGATTTTGAATGACATATTTAAACCTCTACTGTCTGATTCAATGTGTCAGAGATTGTTGACACTACTATAGTGTTTCCTGATGGAGTTTTCAACAATGACAGCAAAGTAGGTATGTTTATATCAGCATCACTACAGATATGTGAATAATGCATTGTTAGGACATTGTGACAGCTTCGGCATCTCTAAGCAATAGGACTTTTCAGTTTCTTCATGTTTTTATGGTCCCAGCATTGTATATGCGGTCTGTCATTGACAGAAATATTTTTGTGCTACACATGACTGTAACTCTTAAGAGCTGGCTGTATAGTACAGTAGCTCTGCCAGTGGTCAGCTTTGCCTCCTCAGTAAAGAATCCTCTTAGTGATTTTTTGCTGCTATAAAAGAATGTCTAGCAGGTAATTTATAAAGAAAGAGGCTTACTTTTGCTCATTGTTCTGGAGACTGAGATGTCCACATATGTAGTACTGGTCTCTGCTTGGCTTCTGGTGATGACTTGAGCCCCTTCATCTCAGGGTGGACAGAAGAAGAACAAGGGGTGTGTGTAGAAGATGCAAACATTGAGGGGCAGCTTCGTTTGAAGCCATGAAAAATGTATTCACCACTCCTATTCACTTCTTAAAGGCCCAGTACCACTCCACAGGGTCACTGTGGTGTTCAAATGTCCTATGAGTTTGATAGGGGACACGACACAGTCAAATCTAACCGGAAACATCATGCTGTAGCTGGGACTGGCTATAAGTGAGAGATATGGCAATTGACACGGGAGCTTGGGGATCATGCAAATGGCTTTCTTCCTCCTTTAAAACACTAAATACAAAGGGTTTCAGTATGAGATGCCTGTGGTTATTTAAGGAGCCTTAGTTCTCCTAGAGGAAGACTTCTTTTTGTGTTTTGTCTTTGAAGTGGAGTTTCATGATTGCTTGGTTGGCACACTACTGAGGAGCCATGCCTCCAGCCCTGATTTTTGCTGGTTATTTTTAGCATTTGCTGGTTATTTTTACTTTCTGGCGTGCCCCCCTTAGCTGTAATTCACTTACTTCAGACATTCAACACAATGTTCAGTTACCCTCAATGGAGATGGTGTCTCAAGGATCTTTTTGCCTAGGCTTACCTGGAACAAAAAATCCTTTCATTCCCAATCCCCCATGTGTTTTGGGATGACCGTCGTGTGCCACTGTACCCAGTTATGGGTTGAGAAGAAGTCTTGTGAACCTTTGGCCTAACTTAGCCTTGAACCATAGTCCTCTCAACGTTATCCTCCCTAAATAGCTAAGATGACAGGTGTGAGCCACCAATACTTGGCTTAGATTTAATTTTCTTAAGACAGCAGATTTTGAGGAGTGGGTGAGGATTTTTCAATTCCCTTGCTAGTCCATGGGAATTCTCTCGCATGCATGGTTCCTCTCTAGCAAGGTTCAGCTAGGCAGCCATTCTCTGGACAACGAGAGAAGAGCGAACAATTTGCCTTTGGGTGGCTCTTTGCAATCCTGAGGGCTGAACCTGGTAATGGCCAAGGTGGAGATTTCTCCATGGCTTCTTTGGTAAAAATATTTCTACTTTGCCTTTGGCTTTCAGAGAAGATCTGGAATACTGCTTTTCTGCTCCTATCAGTATTGTTCACTTCCTCTCTGTCTTCCAGAAAGTCATCAGTATTCTGCTGCTGATGGCTATCATTTTTGTCTTTGTTGTAATTATGAAGTTATTCTCTTTGTGCCTGTAATTCAATAGATTTTTGAACGAGAATGATAATTAAATGCATGTGGTTACTCCGGTGTTTTAAATACACGTGTACCCAATTTGTGTGTGCTTAAGAATGTTTGTATACATATGTAGGCACATGGATTATTTTTTTAAACAACGTTGGTTCTTGTCAATCATCACATTTTTTTTTTACCACCAGTTTAATTCAATACTCTTTTGGAAAATTTTTGAAATTTGTTTCTTAAAGCTACTGTGGAAAAGATATTCCTCTGGTGTTTTTTGTTGTTGTTTTTCTGTAAATTAGCTGGATTTTTGTTGGTTTCTTTGTTTTGCTAAATAAATGACTTCAACTTCAAGAAGGAGATGATCTATCACATAGAAATCAACTTGTTACATTTCAAAAACAGGAAAATGACCAATTGACTATAACTTTTTATGGTTAGAGGATTTTTATTTGTTTATTTTGCTGATTAGTTTGAATCCTTATCAATTCGAAGGTATATAATCTTATCAAACTGGAATTGTTCTTTTTCAAACCTGAGATTGTTAGCAAAGGGCCAGAAAAAGTTGGTAAATGACTCGAGAAGGAAATGACTATCTTATGTTAAAACCTAACTAGTGGACATTTAGCTATTTAATGCTGCGTCCACATTTTCTGTATAGCAGGTTCAAATAGGTATAGGTCTGCTGAGGATGACTAAAGCATCAGTAGACTGAGGGATGGGTTCTGTGTAGGGGCTTCAAATGGAAAGGAGACTTGAATGGAGAGAGACACTCCAGGAGAAAAAGAATGACTCACAAAGATGACTTAAATGGCATCTGGTTCCCATCTTCTTTGTTTCTTCTCTTGGATTCCATTCAGAGGCACTTCCTTCCAGCTGGAGCTTTTAATGGCATAATGTGAAGGCAAGATCCACAGTAGTGGGTTTGGAGGAGGGACTTGAAGGAGAAAATGCAGATCATCAGGGTTGACTATGGAAAATTATACCCAGATGTAGGTCACAGGCAATGGACACCTTTCAGATTAACACTTACCATTCAAGATGTCTAGAGAAATGTAAAAGAAGCATATGGCCTTTTGTTTAGTATGGGGCAACTAATATTGAATGGAATGAAAGGCAAAGTGATATATATCTGAAGGGTAATTAGTCCACTAATGCAATTTCTGTTTCTCGCCTAGAAAAAGATGTCTGAGTTCTTTATTTCAATGAATGTAGGATAGCACTACTTAGGGTTTTTTCCATGCTTTACTCATTCTGCATACTAGCATATGTGGTGGTGATGCCCTTTTCTCCTTTTCAGAGCTGGAAAGGATTTGGTGAACTATGACTGGTGTTCCCAAAGGCTCTAGGATAGAGGTGGAGCCATTACCAGGGCGGGAAGAATGGGCCTTGCAGTTGTTATGACTATATCACACAGGGCCCCATAGGAGAGACAGAGGAGGTTTCTGTATGCAAAGATTTGTTTTCACATTTCCCTCCTTGTAGGCCTATAACAGCAATCAGGGGTGAGGGGCCTGGGGATTGCAGGGCATGCCTATTGTATTCTATAGCTTTTCTTTCACATAATATTACTTTTAACCCAATATCACCAGGTTTGAGTGGTTTCTCTGTAGTTGTATTGATCTGCTCATCCCCTAATTGCTCTCAAGAGTGGCTATCTCACTTGATATAGCATCAAAAGTTGTGACAATGGCCATGGTTCTTCTAATATTATGAGCAGAACAGATGCAAACTGAGAACAAGTCAAAGAGAACTCTGTGAAGCCCTTGTCCAAGTCACAGCATTCATAGAGTGTGAGGAGTGCTGATAAATGGTGCATAAAATGCATAAAATGGTCAAATGCAGCAGATTTCTTTAAACTTTAAGAGAGGTACAAATAGCAAACACAACCAGAAAACACACACACACACACACACACACACACTCACACACACCACAAATAACAGTTTTAGTCTATAGATCCACTCTGTTCTTGATGTCTTCTCTGTGCTTTTACATTCAAACCTAACTTGCCTACAAACACTCCCCCAACCCCCCGCCCCAGGGCACAATCCAGTCTAAATCTAACTGGCAGAATCTAAACTAACAGAAATAGGGAAGCCAAAGAACACAAAAGAAAAGAAGAATCATAAAAATTAAATTTAAATTTAATCCCTGCATAAAGCTTCTTTCCTTTTTTCATCCTTTCAACAAATAAAACATTCACCCTATGAGAAGTTATATAGTGGCTTCCTATTAAATTGGAATGTTGTCAATTCTGCAGAACAGTCTGGAAATCCCCATCCCATCTTCTTTTGGTGGGGAGGGTGGAGGAAAGATCTCATAATGTAGCTCATGCTGGCTTTGAATTCAAGATCCTCCACCCTCAGCCTCCTAAGTGCTGGGATTATAGATGTGTGTCAGCACACCAAGCTTTTTCCTCTTTTTGATTACTAAGGATTTTAGACATTTCCCTGGAGTTTCACTCAGCAATTCTGATAAGGTTAAACGTTTCCTACCACCAAGGTAGACCAGGGGGATTTTGAATGAATGAAATCCTCACCTGATTTTAGGTAGATGTTGCAGCCACCACTTCCTCTTCTACACACACACACACACACACACGCACACACACACACACACACACACACACACACACACACCATGTACAGGGATCTGACCCCCACAAATTCAGTTGCGTTTGTTTTCTGAAAGCTTTGTGCTTCTACCTTCTAAACAGGTAGTCTTGTTATTCGAAGCTTAAGGCAGAAAAAAAGTGAGAGGAAGGTCTTCTTTTTATAGAAGGACAAGAGTCTACTTCCTCAGACTGGAAAGTGGTGACTGGCTCCTGGGATTCTGTGTGTTGATCCAGAAGATAAACTGTACCCCTCAGAAGCAAGGGCTGGGTGTGTCCCCAAGTTGGTTAGATATGAGGAGTGGGACTCACCAAAGATTCCTGCACCCCGTATGTGGGCTAAAAGCTGCAGAAGTGGCACCTAAAGTGAACATGGAGTCCAGACCACTGCCATATCAGCACCAACCAGTGTAGATAGAGGACAAAATACTGGATTAATCCTCCCCATGTCTCGTATTCTTCAAGACTCTTCCAGAGCTGTGGTGTGTGGGGTATGGGTGGAGGCCAGTTGTGGCTGGGTTACATTTCCTGTCAGCCTGATGGGCTGGTAACTCTCCATCCCAATTTAAATTTGACACGAGGAAATCAGAACAGTTTTGCAGTTTCCTGGCCACAAAAACTTACAAGTGGAGATTCACACTTATTTCAGTTGTTTGTTGAATGCTTTGCTGACGGGAAGATTTGCTGATAGCTTTCAGGGATCCATCTCCATTTCTGCCAACAAGGGCTAGCTATGCCCGGCCCCCTCATTTGTTGAAGTGAGGAAAGGTGAGCTCCTGACTGAGGGGTCACAGAAGATGGACCACGTTTTCCGGAGGCACTTAACTAGTGCTGTCATCCATACTTCTGGAGAAGTTCTCCATACACCGGAGAAACCACCACCACCACAACCATCACAACACAAAAGCCAAACCCAATTGTGCACATTCAAAAACAAACTAACAACTTCACTCTAGTAAATCATTTTATTAGGCTCAAGATGAGTTCCTGCCTGCAAAGCTCTCAAATGCCAGAAACTGTGGGCTGGGCAGCCGCCCACTTCCCATCCAAGTCACGCTGCTTAGGGTTCAACTTGAATGGCTAATTACTGGTCACCTCACCTTCTTGTCAAAGCCAAAAGATTATACTTAATGCGCAACTTAAGCCGTCCCCTGGACCTCGCTTGTTTGGGTTGGCAATCACGTTTTCTGTTCCCCTCCCCACTTACCTTAAGTTTTAGTAATTGCACTCTGGGTTCGAAAGGGCTTCCCACTATGCCATTGAAGTGTTGAAAAGCCCCCTGACATGGGGAAATGTTTATCTACACTCTGAGAAAAAGGATCTGAACAAATATGTGCGGCTTTGGTACATGACAGGATGCAGATTTCTTATGAGCAATTTCTTAACTTTCAGCTTAATAATAACTATAATCAAGTCGGGTGCATTGGGAGTTGGTTAAAAGTGTTTTTAAGTAGCAACTAGAAACTTTAAAGATGGTAAATAAGTCATAATGATGATCTTTTCCACATGGTAAATATAATGCCCAGTGCTGCTTTGAGCTTTGCAAAACACAGGAATACCTCCTCACGCTATCTTTCTAGGAACAAAGGACATTCTTTACTACCCCTGAGTGCTGTAGAATTGATTCTTAGCAGAACTTGCCCAGCCCTGGATAAATATTTCATGGTTCCTTCTGATGACCTACTAACAGATCTTTCTTCCAAAAGATGGGAAACTCAAACAGAGTGCATGTTTAGGTCATCCAACCCTGATGCCAGAAGGATATAGGTACATTAGTCAAAAGGAATCAGCTACACTTGCCAGCCAGGGAAAATACATGTGTCTTCAACTTCCATGGACTTAGTATTGAACCTTACCACCCAGCCACTAGCAAGGAGATCCTGAATAAGTAATTTAAGAAATAAATAAAATATCTGTGCAAGTCTTGTCTATTGACCAAAGGTGACAGGAACTTTTAAACCTACCTTCTGCTTTAGGTCCTTGTGAATGCTCTTTCATCTGCTGTCCAGAGTTATGAGGGTATAAACTCAAGGGCTGAAAAGCACATGCTACCAAGTCCACCTTTAAAGATGTAAACTTTTGCCGAAGGGATTTCTCCTGTAGCTAGGATTACAGGCATGAGCCACTGCACTCACCTCTGCCCAGCCAATTTCTATTCATGCTTAATGATTCCTTGTAAATATGATTTTCCTTCTGATATGATCCATTATGCTGTGAAAGGTCCCTGTTCTTTAGATTCCCACTCAAAGTGCCTGTCCTACCCCCTTCACAATAGAGAACAGAATTATAATTAAATTAATTTTGGGATATTCTGGCTCCCTTGCTGGGATATAAGGAGAAAGGGATTTTATTCTCCATAAGATGATATCTCAGGGTCCTAGTACATCCATTAATCACAGCAGATGTTCAATAACTATTTGTTGACTAAACAGATAAGCACTAGTTTCTTGGTGCAGAGCCCACACATAGAAATGACCACATCAACTCATTTTAGCTTTCTTCCTCCTCCTGTCTTTCATTAGTATGTCACAGATGTGCTTGTTTTTGGCTTTCATCTACAAACTCCAGATTGTTAGATTGTCTGTGTCTCCACAAAGGATCACTATCATCTTAGAACTAGAGATTCAGCCATTTATTCTTTTATGGACTTGCATTGTAAGGACACAATAGTTGAAGTAAAGAGAGAAGTCATTAAATGATCATGTTCATATGATCTATTTAGTAGTCCATTCAACATCAAGGCCTCTTATACTTCTTGGTCAAAAGTTCTAGGTTCTTCATCACACTTTCTGTAGTTAATGTGCCCTCATCCTTAATCTCCAAATTTCTCTTAATATCTTTCCTAGCTAAATGCTTTCAGCAGGTTATTTGAATGGCTCACTTTGCAGGATCCTTGTTGGCATTGATTAATTAATTAATTAATGCATTGTATGCATTAATCACCTGTGGGTAAAACAGTCTAATAAATTTGCTCTAAACCTAAAAAAAGGTACAGATTCATACAAGGGCATCTATAGGGACAAAGTTAAATTTTTTCATGCTTTTTCTCTTAAATTCTAAAGGATTTTGGTGCCTTCATTATATAACATTATATAATTTTTATTATATGATTCATCAGAACCCATACTGTGAAAATTTCCAATTAACTACATGAGTCAATGCTAAAAGTGATCAAATCATAGGTTAAAAAATTCTGATCCTCTAATTTTAGTTTCTGGACTACTTGGAAGACATAGAAGCTGACAATACAGATTAGGTTATTTTATCCAGATAGATGGATGAATAGCAGAAAGTTATTTAAGTCTCAGATCAGAGACTCATGGGGAATTGTGAGTGTCAATTAGATCCCTCAAATGAGAAACATTGATTAATACATATGCATCTGCACATGCTGGAAGAGGGCATTTCTCATTTGCTCAAGAGAACGCAGCTATTTTTATTCATACCTCATCAGTTAAGGGTAAAGGTATACAGCTATTGGATTTATTGTCCATTTGTAAAGTGGCTCAAATTTAATGGAATCTGAAATTCTGAGGAAAGAAAGCTTAACACAATGTCAATCTTCCTGAAGCAACTCACTGATTTTGATACCATGAAACAGGCTGTAAGATTCTTCAATGGTTTTGATGTTTAAAGAAGGAAAGTTCCTAAACTGTCAACTATTTTATATCTCAGATGCTAGAGTTAGTCAAGCTCAGTCTTTGGTAGTATTTGTGTTTGCATGGGTCTGGGACAAGACATTCTATTTAAGGAACAATGAGATTCATCCATCATCAACATTATCTGAAGGGAAAATCTTCCTGACTGAAGACACTTAACCTTGTTCATGAGGATTTGTGACAGCGTTTCCCTCAATTTCATCAACAAGGATCAGCTCATTTTAGACCAAAACCTGACATTTTTCTGTGAAGAAATTTGGTTACTGTATCTTCTTGAGTTAAATTTATTGTAAGTAACTCTTGTCATCTGAATATGAAAGTAATAAATATAAAACCAAAGAAAGACACAAAAATATCCATTACCTTAGTTTTTAGAAAGATGCTATTAGTATTTTATATATATCCCATTTTCTACTCTGTAAACATGTATATGTGAGAATTCATGCATATGAATGAATTATGAATATGTGTGTGTGTGTGTGACAGTGATGCAACATGGTATCTTTTAAACTTGTATCTTAAACTTTATGTCAAGATGATTAATATGCCATAATGATTATTACTGTGTCTCAGACACTAGGCTAAATACTTTAGAAGAACTATGGTCTCATTTAATCATCACAGTAATGCTGTGAGATACTACTGCCATTCTTGTTTTACCTGTCAAGAAAGTGACACTTATAATGAAGTATCTGCCTAAAGTCATCAAATGAGCTATTGATGGAAGCAAACCTTGAGATAATATCTCATTGTAGAAGTTGTGATCATAACCACTCCACTATCCCACGTCCCTTCTTAGGACACGAAATATTGTATCATAATGCTGACGGACCTATTATTATTACCTGCATTTCACAGTTCCAGTTTTCTGACATTATAAATAACATTGTGATAAGCATTCAGTTACATTCATTTCTCCCACACGGTGACTTGGAAACACAGATTAAAACATAAGTAATTTATTTGGTAGTAGTCCAGGAAGCATCCACAAATCAGTAAAGGACAAGGGAAAGGGAAAGGGAGAAAGTCAACATATGGTTTCTTGTAGTCAAGTCAGTAGTGTTAAGTCATCCAAATCTTCACTCACCTCTTACTTTTAAAAGACAGGACTGAACTCACAGTTGTCTCCATTGAAGGTGAGGATTCTTAACTTCTGTCAATTCTTGGCTGAGGTCTGTGTCCAGGAGAGTTGAGTTTCCAGTCAACCTCATCATTTGGCATAATTCCTTCCAGAAAAAATACCAGGCAGAGTATTGTTGGGAGGCAGTTGTAATTCAGGTAGCATTAATAGAAGAGATAGGGGTGGTCCCTAACAGCATCTACTGTAGCATGTAGCCATGATGTTTCCTGCTGGATAAACTTAGGTAATATGAAATTCTAAGTTAGGTTAAACTTTATCACCAAATTGACCCAGTCAATGTCCTACCAATTTATTAATATTTTCTGTGCTACAGACTCTGGGAGTATCAGTTTGATGCGGTCATTATATATAAAAAGGTATTCCATTCTCATTTTTATCAATGTTGCAGTTAAACTTTAAAAATATGTACATATTAACACAATTAAAATTATTGTGTGTGTGGGCTGGGAAGGTGGCTCAGTGATAAAGCGCTTGCCTTGCATGCCTGAGGCCCTGGGTTTGATTCCTCAGCACCACATAAGCAAAAAGAAAAAATTCAGAAGTGGCGCTGTGGCTCAAGTGGTAGAGCGCTAACCTTGAGCTGAAGAGCTGAGGGACAGCGCCCAGGCCGAGTTCAGGCCACAGGACTGGACCCCCCAAAAAAATTATTGTGTGTGTGTTCACATATATGTGTGTGTGCGAACATTACCTTTATGTTCTGTATTTTGCTGTTGTGGAGTGTTTGTTCCTCTTTTTTATTTACTATTTTCTTTTATTTAAAAAATATCTTCTCTATTTTATACTCCAATCTTCAGTTTCTATATTCTCATTCACAGGGAAAAGTTTTAATGTTTTTGTACTTTCATCTGTAGATTATTTTTTTCTTTTAGATCTCAGACTGTTCATGCAGAACTTTTCAAACTTTTAAAACACGTATTACTTTTAAAATTTTAAAAATATTAACATCTTAGCTACTTATTTTGCTTTATTGTTTAAGGTAATCGTCTAATAGATAATTTATCACTAATTATAATTAATTAAAAATAATAAAGCTAACTTGTCACAATTCTTATGTAGCTGATCAGTTTATTGAAAATGAAGATTTGAGGAAATTCTTGATTGATTTGTATTTTGTTATTTTCATTGGTTAGCTGTGATTGAAATATGCAAAGACTGCACTTTCCAATACTTACTAATTTTAAGAATTCTAATTTATAATCATCCATGGCTGACTACTGCTAATCCCTGGATACAGTATCCTCATCTGAGCCTGTATTCATGGCATGCTTATAAAAACACCCAATGATTCTTCGGTAACTTTCTTAATTCTTTAGCATTCCATCCTCCAAGTCATACCCTTAACATCACCTAGCAGGAAAACATTATTTTATCTTGAATTTTATTGTAAATAAAACTTGAGCTTGATTTTTAAATCACCTTGTCCCTGTACAAGGCAACACTCTGTTCAGCAGGACACATTATTTGGATGTAAAGTAAAATTCTAGAAATTGGTACGTGTTGAATCAGCCACCAGGGATCCCTTATGTTTCCACAAATGCAATATCAGTAGCGTAAGAATAGAAATTGCCCATAAGTGTTCAAGCTTCAACAATATGCTTTCTCTGATTTTGTAGTTAGATGAGAGGAACGAGCCAGAGCTGTGGAGGCTCAGCATTGCAAATGCAAGTTACTTAGCTACCAGCTTCCCTGATTTAACATGTGCCTGTCTTCTATCATATATACCATTTTTCAACTTGTCTCCCTAAAAGCTGAGTCTATGTGGTCTCACCCCATGTCAAGCGTTTGCCTATCACAAAGGGTTGTGGATAGTCCATGTGATAATGGAAAAAAATCCAAGAGAAGAGCCCCAACATGGCTTCCTATCAATACTGTGCAAATAGAATATAGTTTCTCCAGAAAATATTCCAGTTAACTTTCTACTGTGAGTGAAACTGTGTTGCCTTGAATTCATCTGTTGTGGTACTGACTGCTAGTAGAGCAATAGTATATCAGATATGGTTGCAACTATCCTTAATTTGAAACTACAGGAAGAACCGCAGAAAGTGATCTGCCCTTTACATAACCATTCTGCTGTAGATATGGGATGGTGGCTTTATTCTACACAGCTGGGACTCATGCAGCTGTTACAGGCTCTTCCAATTCTGAAATTTACTTAGTCAGATGTTGTCTAGGAGAGAAAACTATTCCTTGATTGGACTTCTGTTCAACTCCCTGTAAGTAACTCCCCAGACATTTCCCCAGTAGTCCTTCAGGAACTTTCTTTTTCAGTGTCATCTTCATTTGTATTTCAATAGAAAACTGTAACACATGATCTCCCAGAAAGCTGAAGGACTTTCTCTCTCTCTCTACTTCTGCTCAAACAGAAAGAGTGGAGAAGAGAGGGTTATCTTAGGTCTTGAGGATTCTCTTTGATCTGATTTAATTGGCAGTACAATACTTTAAAAAGAAAAACAGCATTCTACCTATTTTATTATTATTCCTGTTTTGAAAGATGTCTAGGTAGATATGTTCAGTTGTTAGAAACTTGTGTCTACCAGACTTCTCCAAGTGCTCCTAGGCTTAAATCTCTTCTTAAGCCATTTTGTCTAATTTAAAGGTTTCATTGGATCACATCATTTTGCTGTTGTTTTGTTGGTGAGTGCTGGGGTCTGAACTCAAAGCTTCATGATTACATGTCAAGTGTTCTTAGCCCTGAGCTAATTCTCTAGCCCCTGGATAGTATCTTAATAGATTGAGAAGCATCAACTCTTTGATTTGGTCCATGATATGAGGTTGAATTTTAGTAGGATTTTGTTCAAAGTCATAGATAGTTCCAGATGTAGGAAAACCAGAAAGTTTTGAAAATTTTAGAAAATTTTTTAGAAAATTTATAAAAAAATTTAGAAAATTTTTATATTAAATATGTTAAGCATAGGACTCATTTTGTTTTTTTATTTTTTTATTTTATTTGTGAACATACTGTACAGAGGGGTTACAATTACATGGGCAGGATAATGCATACATTTCTTACCAAGCATTGCAGCC
>NW_012267250.1:10296802-10301468 GCF_000151885.1 Dipodomys ordii
TTTTTGCTATTCGGGGTCTTTTATTGTTCCATATGAATTTTTGGATTGCCTCTTCTATTTCCTTGAAGAATGAGGTTGGAATTTTGATAGGTATTGGGTTGAATTTGTAGATAGCCTTGGGAAGTATTGCCATTTTCACGATGTTAATCTTTCCAATCCAGGAGCATGGGAGGTTTTGCCATTTTTTAAGTTCTGTGTTGATTTATAGGACTCATTTTGACTGATAAAAGTAGGGAGATAAAAGGGGATGGGTTCAGCCTATCTCCACTGGAAGTTATACCTCTTGCCACTAGCTCACAGTTCATACTCGTGTTGATTATATAATTTATCTTCAGCGTTAGGACCTTTTGAATGAGAAGGTTAGCACTGTTAACTGTTGGTTCAGGGAAACAGGTAAACATGCAAATTTTCCCTTGCAAACCAGAATGTGATTCCCTACATGAACACTATTCCACTTAGCACAAAGCTCCAATTAGAAATTTGTTAGAATTGTTTGAATTCTGCTGCAGAATAAAAAGCTTTATTTATCAATCATTGTTTGGCAACCCATAAGGGAAGAATTGCCAGTGGAATCATTTGCCCAAGACCCGTGGTTGGAACTACTTATCTAACCATTTATTTATTTATTACTATGGTTGCTGGGTCACAGATACTACTTTCAACTGTTCTAATGTTTCAAGACAAGGAACCTACAGTGCGGAAGAATGAACTCCAAGTGTTATGCTTCTGAATGAAGCCTTAAAGCAAGGGGATTATGAGTCCATTTTTGTCAAGATGTTTCTATTCACTAGGTCCTGTCATAGTGTTTAAAAGGCTTCAGGGATATTTGTTCCAGATTATAGGATGCTATTCTACTTAGCTTGGAACATAACAGGTACTTGATTATTATTAATTGAGCAAATAGTTATTGTGCAACTTATTTTTAAGCTTTCAGTTCTTCAGTGAAACAAAATCCAATTATCCACCCAAATAGAAATGCCAGACTGCTTTGAGGAAGTCGAGTTTTGTTTGTTTCAGGGGGATCTCTTTTTTTTTTGACCAAAAAGAGGTAAATTGAAGTCTTCATATTAAGCAACATTATCTTATTCTTCTAAAAAATCAATAACCTTACAACATAAGGTATGAGTGAAATATTTTCTTCTTTAAGGAATATTTAGCTCAGTCTTAACAGGAAAAAAATGAATATTCTGAAAGTTTCTTTTAGTCTTTTGAGATGTTGGTTAGAAATCCATCATAACTGAATTGTGCAGTATTTATGAAATTGTCAACTCAAAGAACGCATCTGCTCATTTGTTTTTCACTCTGAAATTACTTCACTTAACAGGAAGGCCCAAATTTGGCTGTCCTATAATGATTTAGATGGCCTGTACCTCATTAGTGTTGCCAGCATTTAGTTAATAAAATCAAATCAGAATAGCATTTAATTTAGTTTTAATAGGATAGTTAATGTGTGTTAACAAAATACCAATTGATTATTAAAATGGAGAGTGCTGAGGTGTAACAAATATGTGAGATATAAATCTTGTTTCTATGCCATTAATTTGGAATTACATAAGCAATAAATGTCTAATTAGATTCTTAGTAGTGATGAGTTGTAAGCATTTCTTGGAGTTCAATAAGACCAATGTTAGAGATTTGTGTTAAGGACCACAACTCTGTTAACTCTTTCATTCCTATTTTTGCAAGTCTTGGCCATTTTTTGTTTCATAAGCTGTCAAGCTAAAAGAGTAGAAGCAGAAACGTGGGAAAGATCTTAGCACAGTACCTCTGATCAATAGCAAGAATATAGGACTGACTGTTTTCAGATGGGTTCAGATTCCAGAACTGGAGATGAGGGACACATGAAAGCTTTCTCATGCAGAGAAATTTGAACCTGCTCTGCATGAAAGGACCTTCTGCGTGTCATAAATTGAAAAGAAGGCCAGAGAATAAGTCACCTATATAATACAATCTGAGAAGTCTTTGCTACTCCAAAAGTAACTATCGTGCTTTTCTCTCATCCTACCTAAAAAATATCATTCTATTATTTCTTTAGGAAAATTCTATGGTATTCTTTTCTCAACAAGTCACCATTTTTTAAAGTCTATTACTCTGCATCTAATATTGTTCTAAGTTTTGTAGTGGACATTAAGACAAAAGGAATTATTCCCTTCCTTCAAGGAGCCTTCTCAGTCTAGGAAAGCATAGACAACAATGATATATTACACTTGTAGTTCTACTATAAGGTCAAAGGCAGAGTCACAGTGTATAAATGGAAGGAAGGAAAGAAAGAAGAAATAATTAAGTTCTAGGAGTACCTTATTATTTTATAGAAAATTTAATGATCCAAACAAGTCACTGAAGAAATATTATCCTCATTTAATCTATTAAAAGACTAAAACATAGAAGTTTAATATTTTTGCTTGTTAATTCTTTTGTGTGTGTATATGCTGGTAATGGGGTTGAACTTAGGACCTCTCTTTCTTGCTTGGCTTTTTCACTCATGGTTGATGTTCTCCCACTTGGGCCAAACTTCCAGTCCAAAACAAAGACACAGAAAGCACATAGTCAGTAACTTCTTTTTTGGACTCTGATTACCAGACAAGCTGAGTCTCAAGCTTTTCCCCATAGAACATCCTAGAGCACTATGGGATTTGGTCCAGATCTTTCCAGAGACAATTTATCTAAATGTACAGAAAGGCTACACATACTACAAGAAGCCGTTAAAGGCCAGTAAGGATACTGCTGAGACCAAACTGGGCTGGGAATAGTGAAAAGACGTGCTAATTTCATACTAGTTATATTCCTGGGCATTTTCAGGTATATTATTGATAAATAGTATTTAAACTGAACAACAAAAGCAAGTTCAGAATTGTTTGAATCTATAATAATTAATAAAGAGAGATGAATGTGTTTATCTTCTTTATATACTGTGCCAGTGGATAGGATCTATAAATACATGGACCATTGACCATAATATGAAGAGTGGTCCAAGGGAAAAGCAGGTCAATTATATGTTAAGACTTGCAGTTTGAAATAGGTTGTAACTTACGTGATTCTTCAACACACAGATGTTTTCTGGGAACTTGTTGTTTTTTAAGCAAAGGGGTAGTTTAACAATCCATCAAGCTATATACATTATGAGCCTTGAGACAGCAAAATATAGAAAAGAGAATTACAAAGAGAGATTAATCTGAAATGATAATGGGAAATTTTAATGTATAACACTCAGAAACTGACAGACTAAACTGAAAGTGTAGCTCTTGCCTAACAGCTTGAGGCCTTGGGTTCATTCTTAAGCACAGAAAGAAAAGAAAGAGAGGGAGGGAGGGAAAAGAAAAAAACTAATCAATCAAGTAGACAAAATAAAACTAGAAAAAAATGTAGATTTGTGCAGCCTAATGTAAGAGCTTGATCTAATGGTAGATAAAGAAACTTGTAGCCCACAGATCAAGCTTACATTTTTCCTAAGCACTAATTGAACAATTGTAAGAACCAACAGCACACTAAATCATGAGTCTCAATAAATTCCAAAACCCAGTTCATAATAGCGATTTTTCTAGACATATTGAAGTAATTAAATATAGAACCAAAAAGAAAAGATGACTAAGAACAACAGTAGCTGTCATATCTTTCAGATGGGGACATACTTCTAAAAAAGAGAGAAAGAGAAAAATTTTATAATTTAATAGAAAACCAGTAGTTTTTTTATACCAAAAAACTATTAGTACTGAATAAAACAATAATACTGCATCTCAAAACAAGAGATAAAAGCTGTCTATAAATTAATTTTTTAAGAAGTGAATTGAATTTTTAATGATGTTTAAAAAATGTTACATGTTAAGAGTCAGAAGATAAACAAAAATAGCCAACAGCTAAAACGTCTTACAGATAAAGCATGCAGAGTTGTGCTCTATGGTATTAGAATCAAGCATAAAGCTAGAACAAAAAATCAAGGTGGTGTTTCACAGAGATAGATAAACAGATCATCTGGATAGAGGTGAGGAATGAAACCAAGTTACTCTCAGACCCTAGATGAATAACAGAAGCCAGTGACAGATCAGAAAGATGTGGATAAACTAATTAATAATTATTGCATAAGAAAAATAGGTGTTCATATACAAAAAGTAGTTAAAGTACCACCTCCTATTGAATATAAAATAATCTCCCAATGGATTACAAAATATAAAATATTTTTAGTGTATTAGAAGAAAATATTGAGCAATACACTATGATATCAAAGTAGACAATGGTTTCTCTAACAAGAAAGGAAAAGCTTAAATTAAGGCTGAAAACGTGGACTAAAGACTTAAAGAAAGATTTCTCTGAAGAGAAATAAGAATGGCCAATAGATACATGAAGAAATGCTCTGGCCATAAAAGAAATATAAATCAAAACAACATTGAGATTCTTCCTCACCCCAGTTTGAATGGCTATAATCAAGAAATCTAATAACAACAGATGCTGGAGGGCATGTGGCCAAAAGGGAAACCTACTGCACTATTGGTGGGAATGTAAACTTGTTCAACCACTCTGGAAAGCAGTATGGAGGATCACCAAAAGACTACACATAGAGCTCCCCTATGACCCAGCAAGCCCACTTTTGGGCATTTACCCAAATGATCACAAACAAGGCCATACTAAAGCTACCAGCACGAGTATGTTTATTGCAGCATTATTTACCACA
>NW_012267250.1:10301588-10312377 GCF_000151885.1 Dipodomys ordii
TACAGATAGATAGAAAGTCTATGCTTCCATCAGAAAGAATGACTCAGCTCTATTTGTTAGGAAATGGAAAGACTTGGAAAAAATCATATTAAGTGAAGTAAGCCAGACCCAAAGAAACATAGGTCTCATGGTTTCCCTTATTTACAATAATCAGTATACATCTAGGATAATCTTATCAGATGATCAGAAAAGCTCAAAAGCCATGTACATATGACCATATAAGATGATGCTAAGTGAAATGAACCTCAAGATAGGGACAAAAGAGGTTTTCTTTGTTGTTGTTGTTTTTAATGTACTATATGATTTTTTTGTTTCTTTTGTATGTTCTTTCTCTTATGGTATATCCCCTGTTGTCACTATAGTTGATACCTTGCATCTTGTATATATATTTATCTAATTGTGGGAGGGGAAGGGGAATAACAAAATACTGAAACAAGGACACAGGATGACCCATTGCAGCAATGATACTCACAAGACCCTATGTTGGAAATGAACTTCACAACTTGGGTCAGGGAAGGCGTGCGGGAGGTAGGGGAAGGAAGGGATAATAGGAGAAAAACAAAGGAGGGTAGAACAATGCTCAACAAGAAATGTACTCATTACCTTGCTCATGTAACTGTAACACCTGTGTATAGTGTCTTTACAATAAAATATTTTTTTATTTTATTTGTGAAGATACTGTACAGAGGGGTTACAATTACATGGGCAGGATAATGCGTACATTTCTTACCAAGCATTGCAGCCTCCTCCTTTTGTTTACCCTTCACATCCCTTACAATAAAATATTTTTTAAAAAACTGAAAAAATAATAGAATTTAGTTTCTCAAAAAATTCTAAAAGTCACAATGAAATTAAAATAAATGGCAAAAGAAAGAGCAAACATGCTCTATTTGTAACAATAAACCAGGCAACAGATTTCTATACATATACGTATACACATATATACAGCTATAGCATATTAAAAAAGATTGAAAGGAAATCATCAAGAGATAATAAGAATAAACAATCATTTCTCAGAAAAGAAAATCTAGATAATAATAATTTAAATAAAAAGGAATAGTAAGCTGGGAGCTATGGCTCACACTTGTAGTTCTAGCTAACCGAGAGGCTGAGATCTAAGGATCATGATTCAAACCAGCCAGAGCAGGAAAGTCAGTGAGACTCTTATCTCTAATAAAGTACTCAAAAAACACAGAAGAGGCAACGTGGCTCAAGTGGTAGAGAGCACAAAGAGGCTCAGTGACAGTGCCCAGGCCCTGAGTTCAAGTTCCAGGACCAACAACAACAATAATAAAAAAAAGTTAGAATACACATAATATGAGTATAAGAAAATTTGCATCAGGAATAACAAAACGCTGAAACAAAGACACAGGATGATGCATTTCAACAATGACACGCACAAGACAGTATGTTGGAAATGAACTTTACAACATGGGGGGAGGCATGGGGGGTAAGTGGGAGAGGGGGGAAGAGATAGAAGGAGAAAAAAGGAGAGGATAACTGCTCAATACGAAATGTCCTCATTATTTTACTGATGTAACTGTAACCTCTCTGTACAGCATATTTACAATAAAATAAAATATTAAAAAAAGAAAATCTGCAGAGATCCAAATGTGTTTGTATGTATTAATGGCAATATCCTGATGTGATGTTATACTATGATTTTGCAAAACGTTGCAAAGGGAGTAATGAAGGAAAATGCACAAGGGATTTACCTATGTTGTTTATTACAACTGCATATGGAATTATTGTAAAAATCCTGAATAAAAATGATGACTAAAAATAGGAAAAGTTCTTCTCCTTCACTGGTAATCAGAGAAATCCATTCTTAAATAATGATATGCTACGCTATTTACTCTCAATAAGTTAGTAAAACTAAGAATTGCAACCATAACATGTTTTACCAGGATGTGACTATTTAGAGAAGAGGGAAATCTAGTATTTTGTTTGTGGGATATAAATTAGAAAATTTCTTTCCATAGCTCTTAAAATTGAAAGCGTGCATACTCAACAAATTCACTTCTAAGTGTATATCCTGAATGTATTACTTTCCATGTACCCAAGGGGATAGAGACAAGGAAGTTGTTGCAGTTGGTAATAATAAAAAAGTTGAAAGCAAGTCAAATATCTATGAGCAGAGAAGATTAAATTATGGTATACAGTAGAAAGCCAGACAACAATTAAAATAATTGATCTAAGTCTTTTTGGTATAACCATGGGTAGCACTAGACATCATAATATTAATGTGGAAAAGATAGCCCATGAATCCATTCATTATAAGTTAAAAAACACACAAAATAGTATTTTCTATTTATAAAGTCTTTAAAAGAAGGCACTAAGATAGAACTTTCTTTTTCAGCTTAAAATTGGAACCTCAAGTCAAAAGCAAAATTATTCCTACATTATAAGAGATTGTAGATGGATCAATACAGCAGACTTGGAAAGGAGTCATCTGAGGTCCAATTATTTGCTCTTTGACAACAATTTCATCCTTTCAATGTGAATGGAGACATCAAGAAAGATCATGGAGATTAGAGAAAAGTTTGGTTGGCAAGAAGGGTTGATCTGAGCCTCTCCTACTCAGGGTGCTTTATGAATATATACATATATATCATATATTATATATTTATGTATCATATATATATATCATATATATGAATGGAAATATATATCATGCATATATGTACTCTTCCCAGAGTCATTCCATTTTCTATGAAGCAAAAAATGCACAGATTGAAAAGCAACATTTGTCAATAATAAAAAAGTATTGCTTGTGAACAACTCCACTTCCATTTTTTTGGCGGCTCATTGGAGGTAAGAGTCTCGTGGATTTTCTTGCCCAGGTTGGCTTTGAACAATCATTCTCAGATCTCAGCTTCCTGAGTAGCTGGGATTGTAGGCATGAGCCACCAATGCCCAGTTCTACTTTGTTGTTTGTTTTCCACTCATTATGTTGTAGAGTATCTTCCATGTCAGCTGTAGCTCAAGTGGTAGAGCAACCGTCTTGAGTAGAAAAAGCTAAGGAAACCTGAGGTCAAGTCCCAGGACAAAAGCAAAGTAAGCCAATGTGTTGAGCATGCTAACATTAGTTGAAAATCAACATAATTACAGCCAAGACCTGGGCAAGTTGGGCAACCAGAGAAATGACACTTTCATTAGATGTACCTTTCTAGTTTTCTGCATGTTTTGTGCATTCATTCAATAATATGAGTACTTTTGTTGCTAATCTTTGTGTTGGCACTGAGGCTTGAACTCAGAACCTCATGCTCATAGGTGGCTTTTTCCTTCATGGCTGAAGCTCTACCACTTGAATCATACCTCCATTTTGGCTTTTTGCTGGTTAATTGGAAGTAAGACTCTACAGACTTTTCTGTGTAAGATGGCTTCAAATTGCAATCCTCAGATGCCAGCCTTCTGAGTAGCTAGGATTACAGTCACAAGCCACCAGCTCCCATCTGTGAATGTTTTTGTTTTTGTTTTTAATAGATGTGTAGAGACCACAAGCAAATCAATTAGAAATGACAAAGAGAAAGGATGTTCTAGAAGTGTCATCAAGATTCTCTGTGGTGAGGGATAAAATGGAACAAGTCAGCACTTGAGTATGTGGACTGTTTGAAGCCTGCTACAATTTCCCTTGAAATCCACCAGATGGCACTTGGAAATGTACTGGGAATCACTGGAAGGGCTGGTGCAGGTAACAAGTCAGGATTGGTGAGAAACCAGAATTCATGACAAAACACATCCCTTTATACTGAACCTCAGTGGCGCATTAAACACCAGTCTCTTCACAGACTTCAGGACACAATTTTGTCACATGTTAGCAGGGTGATACTGGAAAATCACCAAGCAGCACTGATGACTGGAAGCAAGCATGACATCGGTTTTATATCAGCTTCTGCATGGATGGCTACTGAATGCTCACTCCTTCACCACAGAATCTTCTTTTCTTTGCTTTTTTCTTCTTAAGCTGTACTTATGAAAAGAGGTACTGGTTTCTTGGTAAACCACATTTCTTTAATTAAAGGAAGGAGAGTTGGGAGAGATCCACTGGAAAAGGAGAAAATTCTGGTTTCACAATATGTACTATTTATGAGGGTGCTGTGCTATTGAAAGCCTATTAGAGGCCAGCTCGGCCCAGTTGCCTCCTGCCCTCCCAGGAGACAATTACCGTCCTGCATAACAATTTGAAGCAAGTATCGGATGTGGTTGAAAGAACAGTTGTGGCCCTCTGCTTAGATTTCTTAATTGTTTCCACCACTTCCTTTACAGAGCTTGTGGCCTTCTGGGCTCTGCCGGGCTCTGAGCTTCAATAAAAACCTCCCATCCGCTCTGGAATTCATATGTGCAAATAGATACTTCCTGGGCCCTGGAAAAGCAGTACCTCGGAGAATGGCTCCTCGCCAGATTTGCCCAGTGCACAAACACATGGGAGTCTTGGCCATGCCCTGACTTCTTCCCTCTTGACCACCAGGAAAAAGATCTGCCTAGCCTAAGCCACCTCCTCAACTCCTCGGTCTGGACAACTTTCCTTCCCTTCCTATCCCAGAGTTCTCATCAGGTTTGCGCTTAGATTCTGTAAGGAAAGCCTTAGTCCATTGGTTTCCAAATAAAAGGAACTAGCCCAGTGTTACCGCGATCATTTGTAATCCCAGCTAGTTCAGGAGGTACAAGTAAGAGAATCTCAGTAGTTTGAGAGTCATGGGGCATGACTCAAGAGGTAGAATGTCTATGAAAGGAACGAGAGGCTCTGAGTTCAAACCCCAGTATGGCCAGAAAAAAATTTTAAAAAGGAAACTATTGGCATGGTGGCGTACTCCTATTAATTCCAGCACTTAAGAGGTGGAGGCAGGATGAACTCAATTAAAGGCCAGTCTCGGCTATATAATGAGGCCTGGTCTTAAAATACAAGCATCTAGTGCTATGTAGGAGTGCTTGCTTAGTTTGTGGAAGGCCCTGAGTTCGATCCCCACCAAAGAATTTTGCTGGTTTAGTTTCCAGCATTGAAATACCCAAGTCAGGAGATGTTTGGGGGAGACTTAGGGTTCCCACACTGGAGAAAGCACCACTTTTTAATCACTGGGAAGAGAGACTGCCTCACTATTGATAGTGCCTATGTACTGTAGGCAAGATGCTGGGATGGAAGATGGGAAAGCCCACGGGTAGGGATAGCTGGAGTTCGACCCATCGCAGTCCTGTGACCTCAGCTGAAGAACATGCTTGCCAGCCTGGGCTTTAGTGTTCTCCTCTCTACCATAAGAGTAGCAGAATCAGTCAAGTTTACCTCAAACCATTGTGAAGAGCAATAGAAAAAGTTATTTATTTTTTATTTTTTTTAATTGTGAAAATACCATACAGAGGGGTTATAATTACATGAGCAAGGTAATGAGTACATTTCTTATCAAGCATTATTGCTTCCTCCTTTGTTTCTCCTTCCCATCCCTTCCCATCTACCCCCCTCATTCCCCACCCCCACATACCAAAGTTGTAAAGTTTGTTTTTCAACATAACATTTTGTACATCTCATTGTTGCAATAGGTCCAACTGTATCCCTATTTAAACAGTTTGTTTTTTCCCTTCCCCTCCACAAATTATACCAACATCAAATCCAGTGAAAACAGGGGTTATACCGTGGGGGAGGGACAGCAAAGCAATAAAGAAATCTTCTTATAAATATGTTAGAAACAATAGCAAGCAAGAAAAAACATTTGAATACTTATCTTGGGGTTCATTTCACCTACCATCAACTTCTCTGACCTTTTCTGCTTGACTCAGACATATACTAGTTATTGCAAATAAGGGAAACCATGGGATCTATGTTTCTTTGGGCCTGGCTTACTTCACTTAATATAATTTTTCCAAGTATTTCCATTTCCTAGCAAGTGGGGCAATGTCATTCTTTCTGATGGAGGCGTAGAATTCCATTGTGTATATATACCACATTTTCTTGATCCATTCATCTACTGAGGGGCATGTGGGTTGGTTCCATATCTTAGCTATGGTAAATAATGCTGCAATAAACATAGTTGTGCTGGTAGCTTTAGTATGGTCTTGTTTGTGATCATAAGTTATTTATTTAAAAGAAGTTTGAGGGTGAAATATGTTCTATTTATGAGGAACTAAACTACAATTAAATCAAGGCAGAAACAGCTTATGTATTGGCAAGTGGGTTGGTTAAAACTAGAGCTAAGCAGTGAATGCTTTGATGATGGTTTAGAAAAAGCTTTTCTTCATTAGGAAAGGTTCTTCTGCCCCAGGTACAAAGCTAACTGCCTTTGAGGCAGCTAAGTCTAAAACATCACAAAACATGTGAATGGAGGAACATTGTATCGGTGTACCTAGCCAAAGAAACAACAAGCCTAAAACAAATATGTATACACCCCTTTGTGTCAAACAATTCTGAACATCTGAAAATTCCCATTACACTATCCTTTGCCTTTTGAATGACCTGCAAAAGCACTTGTTAACTGAGTCTGGAACTGTAGTCCAATTTTTCTCCAAACTGCCCTGTCAGATCACCTTTTATGCAAAAAATGCATTCTTTATACTAGAGTAGAGTGTGAACGTTTTGATTTAATTTTTTTCTAAAAATAGAACTTCGCAACCTTTAGTTGTACAATCCAAATGCTGCATATATGTTTAAACAGTGATTAGGTGACCTAAAGAGTGTGAAGAATGTTCACAAATAATATTTAAGAAGCTGCAAAACACTTGTTGACATAGATACCCCTCTCTGTTAAAAAGGAAGAAATGGACTCAAGGCAATCTGGCGATTTGTCCACAGAAGTAGTTTGCAAATTAAAATCTTATCTTCCATCCCTACTGTTTCAGGAAACACTGGGGAAATGACATGTGGCATTTAGTTTATACTCATTGGCTATTCTATGTTCTATACTATCTTTTCCAAAATGTGCTGGAATGTAGTTCCTGAAACTGAATTGAAAAAAAAAACAACTTTGTTATCCAAGTATGTTTGCAAAACGATGCACATTCTCCACCCCCTCCCATCCCACTGTGTGCACATTAGCAATCTAAAGGCCACAGAAGAAGTCTGTCTGACCTTGTTTGACCCCATATTGTCTCAAGCTGATTTGGCACAGACTTCTGTAATAGCTATTAACATCCTGCAGAATGAGTGTGCCATGTAAAGAATACACTTTTAGAGAAATGTATAAGAATGGGAGGGAGGCAGTGGCGGGGGGTGGGGTGGGGGAGGGAATGATGGAGGGGTAACGACAACAAGAAATGTACTCACTACCTTACATATGCAACTGTAACCCCTCTGTACATCACCTTGACAATAACATTAAATTTAAAAAAATAGAATGAGTTGAGGGATATTGAGTAAGCCATTGGATGGAGTGAGGGGAAACCACTCAAGAAAATATATGTGAGCAAAAAGGCATAGTGTGCATCTAGGTGTCAAAGCTGACATCACAGAGCATGCACGCCTCTTGTGTGTACATTGCCTTTCATGCGGCCACTTACCCAACGTTAAGCTTCACTTCTTCATCTCCAGATTGAGGAGCTTTGCCTAGGACATCTCTACCGTTGCTTCTTTCCTACTAACCAGGGCTTTTTAAACAAGAGCTGCAAAGTATTTCCTTCATGTTTGTATTTGTCACTTTGTATTTTGATATCATTTGAAACTCTTAGAACAGTTGTTAGTTGCATACCAGAAGTTTCCTTTCTTTAGATTTTCCATTAATTGTCTGTCTCACTCCCCTCTCATATCTTTTTTACTTTTGCTCTCTCACATTCTTTTTTTTCCTGAATGACAGGGAAGTAAATCAGAGATATCATCTCAAGTTATTCCTTAACAGTTCAGGCTACGAATTCTAAGATTTCACTACTCAGGAGGCTGAGATCTGAGGATCGCAGTTCAAAGCCAGCCTGGGTTGGAAAGTCGGTGAGACTCTTATCTCCAATAAACCACTTGAAAACCAGAAGTGGTGCTGTGGCTCAAGTGGTAGAGTGCTCACCTTGAGCTAAAGAGCACAGGGACAGTGCCCAAGCCCAGAGTTCAAGCCCCATGACCAACCGACTGGAAAAAAAAAAGAATTTTAAGATTTTGGACATCCTTTTGCAAATTCATAGTATTATTATCAAAACCAGATACTTAACCTCCATAGCAGATACCAGTATCATTATGTAATTCACAGTCAATAATCAAATTTCAGAACTAGGAATGTAGATCAGTGGCAGAAGACTTCCTAGCACCTAGGAGGCCCTGCTTTTGATCCCCAGAATTAAAAAAATAAGTTTTATTTCAATAATGTCTGATAGATCTTTTCCTGTTCATTCCCCCAAATATTCTTTTTTTTTTATTGGTAGTGCTGGGATTTGAATTTAGGGCCTTACATTGGTTAACCAGATGCTCTGCCTCATAGGCCACTTCCCAACCCCTTTTTTTGCATGGGTTATTTTCAGGATAGGGTCTTTCTTTATGTCCTAGCAGGCCTGGGCTAGAATTTTACTTGTACTTCTCCCTGTCACTGGGGGTAATTAGCACATGTCACTGTACTCAGCTATTGGTTCGTAGGGAGTCTTACAATTTCTTTTTGCCCAGCCTGACTTTGAATAGTGATAGCCTGTCTTTATCCTTCAAGTAGCTGTGAGTACAGACTTGAGTCACCATATCCAGCCTTTCACTAACTTTTTATAGAGGGCAAGGTAAAAAAAAAATCTATGTTGAAGTCACTTATCCGCCTAAAATGAAGCAAGTGGAGCACTGGATTTCTCCTTTTCTTTCTTCTGAGTACTGAATATAGGAGCAGAAAAGATAGAGGAGAGGAACAAGAAGAGCTTGAAATCTGTTAATCCATGACTGTTCTGGGTGTCTATTGATCAGCACAAAAACAAATGCTTTGATGCAGATTTCTTCTACTGGAAGGTTTGAAATTTACAATGATGCAGAACTGGTTGGTTCAGTGTGAGAATTGGCACTTTTTTGAAAATACAATGTGGTTATTCATTCTTACCGTTCATATGTACCTCCTAATGGATTGTAAGTGCCTTTTAAATGCTAGCTGGCAATTCTAAGACACAGAAAGAGATTTGGCTAGCCAGAGAAGAGTTCAACAAAATGAGAGTGAGTGGAAAAAGGTAGATTTGGTGTGAAGACTGATTATATTTTGAATACGTGTTATTCTTCCCTCCTACACTATGGAGGAAGATTACATTATCTCCTGGCATTTTAAGGCAGTTTAAAGAACACAAAATTTGAAGTCCTATGGATCAAATTTCTACCTTTTGAGCATGTCTTTTAAGTTCGTCAAAGTGGACTAAAGATGGGTTTCAGTAAATTAACATATTTAAGGTGTTAGTCACTCTTCTACATAAATATATCTCACACCTCAAACATGTACTCTATAGGATGCTAAAAATCTAATATCAACTAGAGAGCATTTATTATTTAACTGGAACCTACAATCTTGGAGGAAGGAGTGAGGAGATAGAACTATGATGATGCTATTACCATGTTAATAATGGTGATTTCTACATTTCTGCCTGGAGTTTTGACTGATTCTTCCCTCTCGTGTGTATTTGGATGCTTCTAGCTTTCCCCCGATTTCTCAAGTCTACTTGGAAATATTTAACCCTGCAGGCCAGCCACAGTAAAGGCTTAACTGCAGGTGCTGAGAGAATGAGGCCAAGGGGTCTTCCCCTTCTCAAGTGGAAATGCTGGGTCAGCTGCTTGGAGAAAGCTGGCTGGAAAACACACATGTGTGTGCAGTTTGGAAAACTTCTTTTTTTCTTGCTCCATCTTTTGGATAAATTTTTACTCTCCTTGGAGACCTAATTGGGAATGACTCTTGGCTACATCAGGTGTCTGAGGGAGACCCTTCTTATCGGAGGCCAAAGCAGAGATTGGAGGCCAAAGGGGACCACCATTTTAGGATCACCAAATATACTATCTTTAGCTCTGGAAAGTGAATTCCAAAAGGCAACTGAAGCCACCAATCAGATCCACACTCTAAAAAGCAAACTGTGGACACATAGTCAGCAATAGAACACATGCAAACGATAGAGAAGTCCCTCATATCTAGGCAAAGGGTAGTTACTATAGAGAATAGTTAGTTGCCCTTGAGCCATTTTTTTGGCTATGGGTGGGTGGTTAAATCCAAAAGGGAAGGGGGACAGAAAAAAGATGAAATAAAAATGATGAATGGAAACCATTTTCTTTTAAGGTTCTCACAAAGGAAGCAATACTTCCCCAACCACCTCCCTCCAACAACCAGTTTAGACTTGCTGGACAGTGAGTGGTATTTCTGTTCTCAGGTAAGAATACTCCAAGTAAGAAACCTGCTCATGCAATTGTGTTTTTTATGGACTTATGTGATATGTCTGGTGAATTAATTCATTCTTTAACTTAACTGGCAAGATTTAATGGTTCACATTGAAAGCATGAATACCTATTTTGTTTCTTGAATGACTATACTTTAATGCCTCCTGATGTCAGTGTATTTTGCCCAGAGTAAAATTTGTTGTATGAATTATTCACTGCTTGATGGAATGAATGGGGCCATGTTTGCTCACTGAATGTTAACTGTGGTTATCTGACGCGAAGGGGCACAACAGCTGCATACAAAGGACAATGGGTGGTTTAGACTGTGGTGCCAGCACGCAGCCATTGCAGTTGAGATCTTTATAGAAAGCATAACACCTATTTGTACTAGGCATTTTAATATTTTCAATGATCCAAAAAAGACCCTTGGCCTCAAAGGAGAAGGGAGGAAGGAAGGAAGGAAGGAAGGAAGGAAGGAAGGAAGGAAGGAAGGAAGGAAGGAAG
>NW_012267250.1:10312473-10343935 GCF_000151885.1 Dipodomys ordii
GAAGGAAGGGAGGGAGGGAGGAAGGAAGGGAGGGAGGAAGGAAGGAAGGAAGGAAGGAGAAAGAGAGAGAGAGAAAGACAGAATGGAAAAAAGGAAGAAAAGAAGAAAGGAAGAGAAAAGATCTAAGAATAGTTTGGCAGTAGGCATTTTTTTCTTTTTGGTTGAACTTTGCATAGTGGAGGGTGGAAGGTAATGGGGGAACTGTATACTAAAAATATTTAAAATAATTAGTCTTTTTCATTATGGAAAATTAAAGACATTAGTAACATTTCAGAGATGTAAACTGAACTATTGTTGATGAAGGAGAAAAATTGACGAGTAGTGACTGAGGAATTTTAACTTTGATTATTACAACTAACAAAGAACTCTGGGCTCCTCTGGTTTAAGAGTCTTTGGGATGAGTTGTCATGTCCCCAGCTAGAATGCCAAGCCTCCCCACTGGAATTCTTCTGGATTAATAAGAATGATTTATAGTCTGGAGACACAGTTAATGCAACTTAGTGGGAGCTGATAAATGAACCACCAAGTTTACTTATAGGAGTAAGTGGGGCATTAATCTTGACTTTGAATTTCCCCATTGGGCCCTCTTCATAACCATTTGTGATATTGTGTGTGACAGGAAGAAATGATGGGCAACTTTTAATGGTTGGAAAAACTTTTCTAAATGTCTTTATAAACTTCAAACATGTGACAAATAAGCCTTGAGTCTGAAATATGGACTAAACTGGCTTCTGTCATTTCAGTGTGCACAGTTGAATTCTTAAGTCAGCTCTCAAAAATCACCCTGATGCACAGCTCCAACCTTAGCTCAACTAAGTTGGGCACCTCCTCAAGCAGAGTCTTGCAGGGCATCTGTTTCCTAATAAAATATTCATTAAAAATAGTATCTAGGGGCTGGGAAGGTGGCTCAATAGTAGAGTGCTTGCCTTGCATGCATGAGGCCTTGGGTTCGATTCCTCAGCACCACATAAGCAGAAAAGGCTGGAAGTGGTGCTGTGGCTCATGTGGTAGAATGCTAGCCTTGAGCTGAAGAGCTGAGGGACAGCACCCAGGCCCAGAGTTCAGGCCCCACGACTGACAAAAAATAAAAAATAAAATAAAATAAAAAGTAAAAAATAGTATCTATTCCCCATTCAATTAGCCTGGCTAGGGATTATTATACAGACATGTTGATGGGACCTCAATTTTCTTGCAATTGTAGAATTAATTTTCAACGAAATAAAAGGGTGGGGTAGATCAAATCAAAGTCTGCATTGGCTAATGATGACTTCTCTCTTTTTGGGGGGGGGGATCTGGTCATGGGGCCTGAACTCTGGGCCTGGGCACTGTCCCTCAGCTCTTCAGCTCAAGGTTAGCGCTTTACCACTTGAGCCACAGCGCCACTTCCAGCTTTTTTCTTTTTGCTTATGTGGTGCTGAGGAATCGAACCCAGGGCCTCAGGCATGCAAGGCAAGTGCTCTACTACTGAGCCACCTTCCCAACCCTAATGATGACTTCTCAAAGATATCTAGCTCTTGATTCCAGCACCCAATGATGTCACTTTGTATGGTAAAAGGTATTCACAGATATGAGTAATTGAAACATCCTAAAATGAGATTTTCTTGCATTATCTAGATGGTCCTCCTGTGAGGGGGGACAGAAAGAAGGTCAAAGGAGGAAAGAGACATATGTGAAGCAGCAAGAAGTTGGACTGATGAAGGAGCCATAACTAAAGAATTCAGGCAGTCAGGAAAAAGAAATTAAAAAGGCAAGGAAATGGATTATGTCTTACAGGCTGCAGGACAGGAACAACACTGTTGACACCCTGACTTTAGCCCAGTAAAACAGATTTAGGTTTGTGGTCTCTGGCCTGTAGGAGATCAATTAAAACAATTAGACTGTGTTAAGCTATTAAATCTTGTGTGGATTTGTGATAGAAAACCAATTCAACATCCAATAGCTTTTAAGCTCCATCAGTATCTTAAATGTCTCAAGATTTTTTTTATTTCATTTTCTTGCACTTTACCCTTGGCCTCTCATATGAATCCCCACAAAGCCTAAAAATTCATGGCATCATTTGACATTCTTGTTAGTGTACTGAGAAGAACATGTTGCTTCCTCTAAGCAGACTTTCATTTTGTGTTTGTAGAAATCGTACTCAATATGGAGTTCTGTGTTTCAAAGGAAAGGGAAGCCTTCTATTGCATACGTGCTAAAAGCAGAGGAACTGTTGGTTCCAGCATTTTTTTTGTTTAAAAGGAGGAACCTGTTTCTGCTCGATTAAATGCATTTCAGGACTGACTTACTCTAAGATACAATAAATTGGCAAATCAACTCTTCAATTGTAAAATCATCATTATTCTCCTATCAGCCTCTGCTAAAAATTCCAAGGGAAAAGTTGATTTAGTCCTAAAAAATAACAGTTCAAATGAATTTTAGGGAGAAGATATGTCTGCGGAAATATTATTTCCTTCTTATTTCCCTCTGGCCTAGACATCACTTTACCAATATGAGCCTATATCTTTACCAAAACTCACTTGGCAGAGGAATGCATCTCAAGTTCATGGCCATCTGATCCCACTGGTTCTTTGGGGATAGGGTGAGATTCTGGGTTTTTTGATCTTCAGTCACTTTCCCCATGTGTTCATGTGAGGAGGGGGAGTTACACAGCTGGTATTGACAGATTCAATAAAAATTTGAATTAATTTTTTTCTGATTTCAATAATGCTCTAGGAATTGACAGGGCCACTGTGCATCTTCAACGCTCTCCTCTGTTGTTGCTGTCACTTTGTCTTTCCCCAGCTTCCGTACAGTGGCTCCTGCATCAGCTGATCTGTATTAGCTCTTCCAAAACAAACCCTGCACCTCTGTAGCCTCAGTTCTGCCTTCCTAGACCATTTCTATTTTTGATGAACACTCAATCCTCATGCTTTCTCCTGACCTCATACAGCATCTAAAACTAGGTGTCGGGTCATGCGACTTGGGTAGTCTGTCACAGTCAATCCCTCAACAACCTTGAGCATCCCAAGCTTTCTTCTATTCCAGGCTCCTGGCATCCAGCCTGGCACAAGCTCTTCACTGTGTCTGGGATTCTTTCTTCTTTCTGCTTGGCTAACTTTTTCAGATCCCATTTTCCATCTCCCTTTCTTCTGGAAGCATTCCACAACCATCAAACTTGATTCGTTCCCCATTGTAGGTACTCACAGCATCTGATGGAAAAAAATATTTTAAAATCCTTTTCCACTCTCCTTCTTGATGGATTTGTCTATTCTGGACATTTCATTAAAATAGAATCATAACCCAGGAGATAGGTGGCTCACACCTGTAATCCTAGCTACTCAAGAAGCTGAGATCTGAAGATCATGGTTTGAAGCTAGCCCAGGCAAAAAAGTTTATGAGACTCTTATCTCCAGTAAACTGTTCAGAAAAGGCCAGAAGTAGCACTGTGGCTCCATAGGTAGAGTGTTAGCCTTGAGCACAAAGAGGCTCAGGGACAGTACCCAGGACCTGAGTTCAAGCCTCAGGACAAGCAAAAAAAAAAAAAAAACAACATAATGTAGTATATTGTAACTGACTTTCTTCAAAAACCATAATGTTTTCAAGGTTGTTCTATGTGATAGCATGAATCAATATTTCATTAACTTTTATATCAGAATCATTTTCTA
The DNA here is from genome assembly GCF_000151885.1 of Dipodomys ordii. Classification (NCBI taxonomy): domain Eukaryota; kingdom Metazoa; phylum Chordata; class Mammalia; order Rodentia; family Heteromyidae; genus Dipodomys; species Dipodomys ordii. Next base: position 10,316,118 of record NW_012267250.1, read on the forward strand.
GTGTATGCATATACTACATTTTATTTTATTCCTTTGTTGGTCAATGGACATCTGTGTTGCTTCTGCTTTTTTACTTCTGCAAGTAATGCTGTTAGGAATACAGGATGGTTTCTGAACTTTGAAAGCTTTCTGAGGTCATTTAAAACCAAAGGTGGCTTGGACCTTTTAAAAATCTGAAACTGCAGCACAGAAAGTTGGCTATTCTTTGGCAATTTTCGAGAAGGTACTTGTCTTTCTATTCCTATATAGTTCACTCACTATTTATATGTAATTGGTGCTCCCCCATCTGTGAACTCCGTGAGGACAGGATCATGTAGTTAGTTTCTGTATCCCCAATGTCTTGCTCAATGATCGGTATATATCAGGATTGTTTGTACTGACTAATTTTGTCTAACCCCAACCTCAGATTGGCCTCTCAGTTTCCCCATTTCTATAGATGATATTACTCTGGTCTCGGTAACTCGAAGTCCAAATTGGAGTCATATTTAACTCTTCTCTTTTTCACTTCTTCCTTGTATCTGTCTAGTCAGCAAGTTTTGAAAGCTTTTTTCAAAGCAATTCTCAAGGTTTGTCCTCCCAGGCCTTTCTACTCCACTTGCAATATAGATATTACTACTTGGTCTCCCTATCTTTCTGTGGTCCCACTCCTAAGCTATTTTGTAGAAAGTTTTCAAAGTTTTCATCACAAAGATCCAACTGCAACTGCTGTATTCTGCTTCCAGCTTTATGAACACCCAGTAGTTTCTCATTGGTCACAAGACTAGAACTCAACCCAGAGTTGGAAAATGTCCACAAGTGATTCCTTATATTACCAAGCAAGCAGCTGCTTCAAGCTTTTCTAGCAATCCCTCCTCTTGTTCATAAAAAGATAGACTGCCTACCTGGCCTGTTAGATTGCACTAGATGTGTTGGAACAATTTCTTAATGTTGTCTAGGGAAGCAAGTACTAGCTATTTCATTTTTATGATAAGCTCTCATCTTATTGACCCACAGGAGGGTATGTTTAATTCATTAGTTTCAGATCAGTATATTCCAAAGCGAAATATATTTACTGTAGCTTTCCCATCTTATTTTTCAAGGCTATTACTCATAGCAATATTCTGTAAGAGTTTCCCAATATACAGAAAAAAACTCCATGCTTTGCAGTAGAGACAAGATTGTGATAGATCATTAATAAATACCTCTTGTGACTGATACAAGCTCATATGTCCTATAGTGCTGGCTAGGGTGCCTTGATTATAGCATGGTAAAAATCAAACTACAGAGCTACAGCAATGGTAGTTCACACCTGAAAGCCTAGCTACTGAGGAGGCTGAGATCTGAGGATCGTGGTTTAAAGCTAACCCAGGCAGAGAAGGCCATGAGACTCTTATCTCCAATTAACCACCTAAAAAAAAAAAACAGAAGTGGCTAGTTGTGGCTACCCTTGAGCAAAAAAAGCTCAGGGACAGTACCCAGACCCTGAGTTCAAGTCCGTGACTGTTAAAATAAAATAAAAAAGATATAAAGAAAGTCTGATTTTTTGGGGGGGGGAGTCCAGTCAGGAGCCTGAACTCTGGGCCTGGGTGCTGTCCTCAGCTCTTCAGCTCAAGGCTAGCGCTCTACCACTTGAGCCACAGTGCCACTTCTGGCTTCTTTTTTTTCTGCTTATGTGGTGCTGAGGAATAGAACCCAGGGCCTCATGCATGCAAGGCAAGCGCTCTACCACTGAGCCACCTTCCCAGCCCCTCTGATGGTTTTTCTCAGAAGAGAATTTCTCTTCCTAGTCTTCTGAATGAGAAATGTCTGATTTTTATAGATATATAGTTTGATCATCCATTGAGGCCGGGAGATGAGCCCTCATTCCAAGGGGCATGTCATAATGTTCACAGAGCTTCACACAAGGAAGCCAAGGTTGTCACAAGACCAACCTGTTCTTATTGTTCATTAGTGATCTCCAGTCTTGTAAAAATGCTGTAGTCAGAAGCCAATTACCACCAATATGATGTATACTTTATTTGGAAATTCTATTTAGGAACACTCAGGAAAGAATCTAACTTCTTCCATAATCAGTGTGTTTATTGACTCAACCCAGATTTCATTTTCCATTGGATAATGCAATGCTGATCAGCTTAGCTAGAAACAAGGTATTTCACAAGATAACTTGGTGATAAGAAGCAAGTCCATGGAGATCACAATACAGATTTGCCATATTGAGGCCCAGATTGTTATTCTCCTAATTTTGGCAGCTCTATTTATTTGTGTTGTGCTGGTACTGGGGCTTGAACTAGGGGCTTCACACTCTTGCTCAGTTTTTCTCCCCTGGTTATTATTCTGCCTGAGCCACACCTCCAGTCTGGCTTTTGCACTGGTTCATGGGAGGATAGAGTCTTGCAGAATTCTCTTCATGGGTTGGATTCTAACCATAATCCTCAAATATCAGCCTCCTGAGTAGCTGGAACTATAGCTGTGAGCTACTAATGCCTGGAGGTTGGACCATTTTTATTTATTATTTAGCAGTATTTGACCCTAGACCTGAGCACAGACTCATGTCTAGAATTGTGACACTTCCCTTATCTTTATTCATCTATTTTCAAATCTTCATTCAAGTATATTTATGTCTTCTATTACAGGTTAGTTATGCTTGGATAAAATTTGTATAAAGATTAAAAAATCAAAAGAGACTTAAAACCGTTGCAATGAGGAGACCATCTCTTAACCACATTTATACATAACTTGGGAATTCTTCATCTTTAGAAGGTTAAATGGGGATTTTTGTTAAATCTCCATGTTCCTAAAGTCATCCCAACACCAGGGCTCTCAGAGTTTGAATATCTTCCTCGCCTCATTTTGGGCTCTAAACTCCTCTTCCTGAGAGTTTCTGTTACTCAAGCCTTGTCTTCTCTAGTATTTCTCTTTTTGAAGTTTTGAGAGAGCTCTCTTTTAATACACCCACTTAGTTAAGGCATGGTTTCATTACCTTTTAACTATAGCTATCAGATAAGTAGTCATTGACTATCCAAGACACTGAAACCAGAGTTTTAGACCCCATGCCCAAAGTCCAGGAGTTTCATACCTCAGGTCAACAGAAAGGAACTCATGGCATAGGCATGCCACTGGAAGACAGCATTTCACTACTTTCCCAGCCATCTTCACCACACAGACATAAGCTTTAGGTTTTATAGACAAAACCTGGGACACAGGGAGAAAGGTTACACAGTCTAAGTCATAAGCCTATCCTGTCTGACCAATATCTTAACTCTTGTCTATGGAGAGGGTTTAAGAGAAGCTGTTACTATTTTAATCACTTGATGGGAGTGAGCAAATCATTATTGCCTGTCCAAGTCACTAATTGGCTGTCAAATGGTCTGTCCAGAGTTTATGGCTGTTTAATTTAGTTTTGCCACAAAATGATAAGGAGGAAGCATTGCCTGACTGAGGGGAAGTGTGACTTGTGTCACACGATGCTTCTCAGTAAATATTATCCCTTCTGGACCTAAAATGATTGCAAAATGACTGCGAGAGAGGTCAGCTTTCATCTTGCTTTTAATTTGTTAACCCAGTAAACAGTCAATGTTTTTTCAGCAATAGCAACTTTGAAGTTCTTCTCACTATACTAAAAGTAGTATATTGTAGCAACGAATTCGAGCTACATAAAAGATTCTTGAATCTTTCATTTCTTTTGTCCATAAATGAAATTTAGTCCTTTTTCTTTTCTCTTAAGAACAGTTTCTGACTAGAAACTTCCATAATTCTGGAATGATGTCCTTAAGCCAGATTTTTTTTTGCAGAATTGGACTATATGATACCTCATAAAGGCTCTTCAATTTCTTTGCTTGACAAAGGAGATATAAATGGGATCGTTGCGTGGAAAATTTTTAAAAATCTCAGTATAAATCTGACTTATAGGCCAGGTATGATCAAGACTAATGCCATAAATATTCTGATATATATTGCACAATGGAAAAATACAATGAAGTTTGAAATAGCACTTTTCCATTTTACAAAGCATTTGCTTTTGAATCTTCATGGTTTTCTGTGTAGTCCAAAGGAGTTATTTTGACTTAACTGAAAACAACTGTGAAAAATCAAGTAAATTTAACATCAGTTATTAAAATAATCTTTTATAATAGACCAAGTGATTTAAGCAATATGCAGTCTTATATCCTTTCTAGATCACTAAAACAAATATGCTACAAGTTGTAAAGATTAAGTTATAATTGAAGATTTAACATGGAATTGAGATTACTAAGAAATGAAAAGAAAACTCTTCTGTAGTCAAAGATTCTTTTTTTCTGAGCTGTTTAGCTAAAATGCTATAGCCATAAAGACCTAGTGTATTTTGGCAACTCTAACCCTGGGATTTACATCTTTTGCTATTTTGCTTTAAAATTAAAATATTCAAAAATGTCTTTTATCTGCCTTTTCCAACATTTAGATTCATTCCCCACAAAATATCCTAGATATGGCAAACTTGGTTGCCTACAGAATGAATTAATGAATCTTTTATGTCAATGGGAGTTTATTAACAACATTCATGACATTTTCAAATCAATCCTCTTATGTTCTCCAATTGTGTTCTCCATTGTGGTTAGACACCATCCCAGGGGAAACAAAACAAAGAGTAGGAGGGAATCAACGCACTTACAACTGACTTCAGAAAGGCAAATTAATAAAAGGAAGTGTGTCTAAATTATGTTTTCTGTTGTTGTTTGTTACATTCATTGCAGAATGCAAATGCATGTACTTTAAGGGTCTTGGCTGTCCTTCAAAAATGTGAGGTATTCTGCCAGAAGGCAAAAGCTCTTTCCTTTATCCTCTATGCCCATGGTTCATTTGAGTTAATTTAGTTGTTTTGACAATGACCTTAAAACTAAACCGAGGTTGTTTTTAACCACATGGGACATTTGCAAACATAAAAATAACTAGTTCATACCCATCGGTTAACAATATATCATCACAGTGATGAAAATGTAATGAAAAGGTAGGTTACATTTTTTTTTGTCAGTCTTTGGGGATTGAACTCAGGGCCTATGCACTATCCCTGAACTTTTTGCTCAAGTTTAGTGCTCTACCACTTTGAGCCACAGCACCACTTCTGTTCTCCAGTAGTTTATTGGAGATAAGAATCTCAATGGCCTGTCCTGCTCCAGCTGGCCTTCAACTGTGATCCTCAGAATTCAGCCTCCTGGGTAGCCAGGATTACAGGCATAAGCCACCAATGCTCAGCAAGATTACTTAATTCTTACCACCAGTTTGCATACTATATAAATAAGGGGGAGCTGGGTACCTGTGGCTCAGGCCTATAATCCTAGCTACTCAGGAGCCTGAGATCTGAGGACCACAGTTCAAAGCCAGCCCAGGCAGGAAAGTCCGTAAGACTCTTATCTCCAATAAACCACTAGAAAAACCAGAAGTGGCACTGTGGCTCAAGCCGTAGAGCGCTGGCCTTGAGCTGAAGAGCACAGGGACAGCGCATAAGCCCATAGTTCAAGCCCCACGACAGACCAATAAATAAATAAATAAGACACTGAAGAAATACAGAAACAAAATCTCTATAATTTATATGACATAAACGTGTGTGTGTGTGTGTGTGTGTGTGTGTGTGCCTATGTCTGTATCAAAGAAAAAATCTGGCATTAGTTTCTAGGTCACTTTGAACCAAAAACTATTTTGGCTATCCATTTCTATTAATTAAGGAGTTGGAATTGCAGGTTTCAAAGTGCTTTGATTTGACGATGTATTATTGTATTCATTGAAGAGACATTCTGGTTATTATTTGTTGAATTTTTTGAGGAACATTTTTCTCTTCAACTTTCTTTCCTTTATTATCTCATTTATTCTCAAAAGTAAATCAAGTCACACTAATATGATTCACAAACATCACCAAATTTTCAACGTGTAAGATTTATTTTTGCTTTAAGGATACATATTATGTTCTGTGATATGTCAGACGGAACAATGTCAACAGTTCTTGCACCAAGATTAAAGTACAGTTTGCCAAAAAAAAAATTAGATCAAAGAGGATCCATATGTCAAACAAGTAACCATTTTAGATCTGTGCCATCCAATATGGAAGCCATTAGCCTCATTAGCTAAAACTCAGAATTGTAAAATATCTCAGTTATTTTAACTTGTTTGCATATCAACATAATGCACAAAATGAAGATTAATCTCATTTGTTTCTTTTTACCTTTAGGAATGTAACTACTAGAAAAGTTTAAATTCATATGTGGTGTTTTTTTTGGGAGGGGGTCCGGTCGTGGGGCCTGAACTCTGGGTCTGGGCACTGTCCCTCAGCTCTTCAGCTCAAGGCTAGCGCTCTATCACTTGAGCCACAGCACCACTTCCGGCTTTTTTCTTTTTGCTAATGTGGTGCTGAGGAATCAAACCCAGAGCCTCATGCATGCAAGGCAAGCACTCTACCACTGAGCCACCTTCCCAGCCCCTTCATTGTATTTCTTTAGGGGAAGTACTAGTATTGTGTTCAGTGATATATTTTCTACAGTATATTAGAAAATGGTGGACAATAAAGTTTCAACAGCTGAGTAGTGCTAGACAGTGTGTAACCATGATTGTCTTTTTTTTTAATTTTTACTTTATTTTTATTATAAAAGTGATATACAGAGGGACTGCAATTATGTGAGTAATTAATAAATGAGTACATGCAATTAATGAATACATTCCCCCTCCCTGTTTTTTTTGTCAGTCCTGGGGTTTGAACTCAGGGCCTGGGCACTGTCCCTGAGAATTTTTTGCTCAAGGCTAGCACTCTACAACTTGAGTCACAGAGCCACTTCCAGCTTTTTTGTTTATGTGGTACTAAGGAATCAAATTCAGGCCTTCATGCATGCTAGATAAGCACTCTACCACTAAGCCCCGTTCCCAGCCCCATGATTGTCTTATCATCAGGAAAATTGCTTATTCTGAGTGTTCCAGCTCCTTCAGTGTATGTCTCATACCAGTGTACATGGAAAGCCAAAATTGGCATTTCTCCTTCAGTCACATGTTAATGTTGGAACTGTAAATGTTCTTATGCTGTCTCCAATGACATCCTGTGATGTTCCATACTCTACACATGTTGAACTCCTAGGGCAGATAACAGAAAGGAGCCAGAAAATGAAACCTCTTTTTCTAAGACTGGGTTTCCGGTGTGGGCCATGTGTTGCCCTTAATGCCATTCTAGAGGTGCCATGGTTTCTGCGTAGCTCTCTCTCACTTCCTTCCTTCCATCCAGAAATGTTTACTTATCAAAGGAGCTTTACTTAAGGTTTGGTGGTCTCTATCAGTGCTCTTCTTCCTTTCTTTTTCCTAGGAGCTAGTTAATAGGCATACTTATCCATGCATTTGGAAATGTAGTATAGACAAATAAGTGTGGTTAAGAGATAACATTTGAAAATGAGGAATGAAACATGTGAACGTGTTCAAAATACACGTGAACTCTTCGAAGCCACTGGCTCTTCAGTGGCCTTCTCCCTGTCCTTCAGTTCTTAATCTTACATCCACCCAACCCTCTCATTTGTTCCATTCTGGAAAAATTTCAAGTCCAAGCATCTGTTTTGAGGTGCTATACTCCTTTCTAGAAAAATAGTAATTTTTTTAAATTTCCAGAGTTTGCCTACTTTGTCCCTATCATGCCCAATTGTTTTGCCCTTCCTCTCTCTCGCTTCATTTAATCATTGTATAACTCTAGGTGAAATGCAGGGAGATACCCCTTCCCCTTGGCACCACCCTACTCAGATCCCACCCAGAGCTCTACCTGTGCTCTTTGCTGTGACTAAAGCCCATCCAGGATTTGAGAGGCTAGAGGAGAGTCGTATATCTACTTTAAAATGAATAAGTGTGTGCTTAGAAAGGTAACTGTAGAGAGGAAATATGCTTCACAATGGATTTTATTGCTGTAGTTTTTTGCTTGTGACTAAAACCTAAAGCCAGGAAACAGGAAAGTTTTGATTTTTTAAAATAGCAAAGTATTTGCATTTTTATTTCTGAAGACATGATATTTAGAGGACAAGATCCCATAACCTTCTTATATATAGCATGAAATAGTAGTAGCAATAATTACAATAATAGTATTAATAATATAAACAATAATACACTCAATCTAGTACATTGTAGTTTCCCCTGTACTTCCACATACAGGTATTTAGTGGTGGAGTCTTAGGCTCTCTGAGCTGAACAGTGGAAGCATGGAGAACAGTATGGGATCAACCCTGAAAAATAGCTGTAGAAATTTGATTCCATCCTTTTTCTTCTCTAGACCTCTGTTGCTTCATCTATTTTTGGCTCTGATTTTGCATCAATTTGGTTGTCATGAAAATCTTGTGTTCTTACTGGGAAAATGATATTTATACCCATTTCATTGAAGAGAAAGGAGATCTGAGAAAAGTTCTTTTCTTTATCCTAGGTCACACTGCTCATCAGTGCTACCCTGGGCCTGAGCTGAGGTTAGGTGGAGCTTCTGCCAGCTCTCAGCCATAGGGGTCCCTGGTCTCCAAGGATGGCCTCTATTGCTTGATTCTCAGCTTCACACTGTGGGTGATGGGAACTGCAGCTAGGCTTGACTATTTTGCATGATCTTCCTTCGTGCTCTTCTATCATATGTGGAAGACAGGACATTTCTGCAGATGAAAGGGAAAAACCAGACCTCCGGAAGGTGAGGACCAAGGTGTACAAACTGGTTTGCCCTCCTCCCTGAAGAGAAAAAGAGACAGCAAAAACTAAGTGTAGTACTGTTTCCCTGAAGGGATTTGGGGAGACAAAAAGAATCACAAAAATTTCTGTCATCTTCAAATATAGTTTTCTGCATGTTTAATTAGGGAAGAAAAGGAGAGAGAGAGAGAGATGGAGGAAGAGGAGGGAGAGGGAGAGGAGGAAAGGAAGGAAAAAGGGAGGGAGGGAAAGGGAAGGGAAAGGAAGGGGAGTGGAGGGAAGAGGAAGGGGAAGGAAAGGGGAAAAGAGGGGAAGGGGAGGGGAGAAGAGAGGAAGGGGCAGCAAAGGGGAAATGGCTAATATGTCTATAAGGATTTACTTCTCAATCACCCCTGTGAAAAGCTAGACAAAGAGGAGGAACTGAATTGACTCTTGTCTAGAAAGCATCTCATTCATTTATTCATTTAACAAGTGTTTGTTGAGTGTACACTGTGGGCAAGGCCCCTCTATAGTGGACAATGTCATTCAGAGTTGGAATCTGTAGGAAGTGGGAAAGTGATTGCAATTAACTGGGAAAAATAAAGAGAGTGAAATACATTTAAAGGAAGGGAGGAGAGAGATTCCCAACAAACCTGTAAACACTCTTTAACCGCAAAGTGAGGACAAACAAGAACTTAGTCAGATACTAACTAAATGGAGACAAAGGTCTGTCAAGACTCTGTGTACATCCTTTACTGGTTTTCCTTACAAAGATGTCATCTGTGGCAAGAGCAGTGCAGTAAAGGGAGACAGACGCATGTGGTCTGGTTTTCTACTGTCGAGGAAATCCTGGAGAGAGGGTTGTTTGTGAAGGTTTATGTAAAAAAGAATGATAACGTAAAGAGGACTGTTTATAGGTTAATTAGAATCTGCCCACTTGAGAGAGTTGCTTTACTGGCCAGGTGTCAGTCATGTATTAAACTTTTTAGAGGCACGATAATTCCAGCTTCCTTCAGTGTAGCATTTGATGATCTGAATTCTTCCAGGTCCTCTCCCCCATTCCTTCTGCAATCTTAATTTCTTTTGTGCACATTTAATTAATAAATTCCTTATGTGTCAGGATATAAGATTCATATTTTCTCTTTGCTTTGTCCTCAATGGCTTCTTCCTTGGTATAAACTCATTGGCAGTGGGTTCACACCTTCCTAACAGGCTACCCACAAGAATTTTAGCATCCTTTGTTTCCTCAGGGAGAGACTGGGAAAACCAGCTTAGCTCAACAAGTTAGAAGCAGAGACTTTGTATATTGACTAAGTATCTCTGAATGCAAGTTAAACCTCTTTTGCTAGAATGAGTTACCAAGAAAAAAATGTATAGTTGTTCACTCTTAAAGATCTTGACAAAGAAGATACTATGTTGTGTGTTTCAGATAGGTTTCATTTGCCTAAAAAAATCTCTTGCCCATTCTTTCAGTTGTGGTAAAAGGGGGGGGGGTGATTCTTCCAGGTTATTGTTTTTTCTGGTTTTCTATTGAATTCTTGTTTTGTCACTGAGTAAAAATCTGACCTAGTATATATGTTCTTAATCAAAGATGAAAAGAGAAGCTCAAATGTCTTCCTTGAAGAGGAGGAGTCAGAAACACTTCCTGCAGCAATCCCTGGAGACCCTTAAGGGACAGTCTAATCCACTCCTGTGGAATTTACTGAAAAGGGTAAATTATAGTGGCTCTTTTGAAACAAGCAACAAGGAAAGGAATGCCTACATCAGCAGTACATGAAAACGTGCCTTGGTTAGTCAATAGATAGCAGACATAAAATATGAAGTGTTCTTTCTTTTCCCATTTGATTCATGTTCATACTTCAAAGTCTTTGTTAATGTTTTTTGTTGTTACAGAGCTATGAGCCATGAGTCACCACTTGAACTGTTAGCTCTTACAGGCAGGATTAGAATTGCATCGATCCTGGAGTTGTGCATTCCAGGTCCTTACTAACAGGGAGCAAGGTCCTCCTTGTGAAGTGAGAGAGATGAGCTGGCTTTTCTTTGCAACATGGTGAGCCTCTGGGTGGAGTTGCTTAGTTCTCCCAGCCATCTCAGTTCAGATGGAGATGCAAAGGGAGGCAGTAATTTAAGCTATGGGTATAGGAAGATCATCAAGTATGTAGCAAAGACAGGAGTGCAGATGAAAAGGTCAAGAATAAACTCCTGGAAATCACCCATTCATAGGTTAGGATATCCAGAGTGTGAGATTAGCACAGGAGTATGGGAGAAATGGGAAGAGAGGAAGACCCATGAGCACTAGATTACCAAACCATAGTCCTCAAGGGAGCAGGGAATTTTAAGGAAGGTGTGATCCAAAGTCAAAAGTAGCAGAGGTATATGCAAAAAAGCTACAGAGAGTCATTGAGTGGGTGATTTGGAGGCCTTAAACGGTTTCTAAGAAAGTGGTCTCAGTCAAGCTTTGAAATAGAGATCAGAATGCACACTCCTTATATTATTATTATTATTATGTTGTTGTTGTTGTTATATTCAAATGAATATTCCAAGGTAGTGAAAGAAGAGAATGAGATTTGATATGCATGTAAAAGGTATTTCTTTCTAAGAACAGAAGCCACCTGAGAATGTATGTAAAGAAGAAGTCTTAGAGAAGAGAAACTGAGGAAACATCTGAAAAAGTTGAAGAATACAGCCTTGAACAAAATAGATGGGGATAATGCTATCAGTGTGTACATAACTTACATCGCATAAAACTCAAACAGGTCTCTACCATGATGTTTGAGGGCATGGAACCTAGCGTGAGAGTAGAATGTTCAACTGATGACTTTCCCCTAACATGCCTTTACGATCCCCAGCATGCGTTATCTAATGTTCTGTGTCTCTGTCTACAGATTTCCCAAAGTATGGAAAATACCAGTATACCTTATAAGACTACCTAGAGCCACAGATACTTCTCAACTAAAAATAGAGTTTCATTCCCATAAGACCACATTGTAAGTTGAAAATACTGTACATTGAAAACTTCATGTGATACAACTAACCTAAAGACTACCACAGCTTGGCAACACAGTCGCCTGTAGAGTACCGGGCAGTTCCCCTCACGCTATGCTGGCTGACAGGGAGCTTGTCTGGCAGTACCTTGCATCCTGAGCGATTATAAAACCACTTATCACTAGCCAAGAAAAAGAGCAAAGTTCAAAACTCAAAGTGTAATTTCTACAGAATGCTATCAGTTTTGTACTATCATAAAGTAGGAATATTGTAAGTCAAAGGGTTAGAATCCTTCACAACCATCCCAGGGAACCACATGGAGGCAGGCAGGGACAGGAGGAAGACTATTATAAGGTTTATTAGAGGGGTCATATCTCCCCTAGGAGAGGGAGCACATGATGTCTGCCACTATTCAGGCGGCAGGTAGTTCTGGGGTTGGTAGTGAGGTAGGTGCTTATGCAGGTAGATCTGGGCAGAGAGAGGGAGTGGCCAACTATAATGTGGGAACTCTACAGTATGGAGGAGCTCAAGTCTGAAAGACAAATAAAACAAAAGAGGCTCTAGGTGTGCATCAACTGGTCAATCACCTGCCTCGCATGCATAAGGTACTGACTTCAAACCCAATAAAACCAAAAAAGACTTTTTTTTGAAACCAGTCTACTTTTTGGTTTTGAGTTTTTTTTTAATTTTTATTTACTTTTTATTGTGAAAATACTACACAGAGAGGTTACAATTACATGGGCAAGATAATGAGTACATTTCTTATCAAGCATTGTAGCCTCCTCCTTTGTTTACCCTTCCCATCCGAGTTTTTATTTTCTTGTCAGCCTTTATCCAACAAAGAAAATCAAACTGCTCCCTTTGCAGTGGGGGAGGGGAGGAGAGGATGCACTTGACAAGCTTGGTTCTCAAAATTCTCCAGCTTGTAAGAAAATGGAGTCTTCCTATTGAAAACACAAAGACTCCAAGTATGAGTAACAGATTTTTTTATTGAAAGAGTAAGAATCTATTTTTATTTTTAGAAGAAAAGGAATATTCTATACAAGCATTTTGCACACAGCATTTTATGTTCAAAAAGATGGAAATGAATTTCTAGAGATATTCACTCACATTGAATCATGATAACTTACAATCATCTTTAAAAAGCCAAAACTCACCCAGTGAATGCAAATCAAATTGGGAGCGCTCTCTCTCTCTCTCTCTCTCTCTCTCTCTCTCTGTCTCTCTCTCTCTCTCTTGTTAGTCTTCACTCCAATTCTCATAGCTGCTACACTCTTGGCAGAACCAATCAGTGGGTGATGACTCATATACCAACCTTCACAAGGACAGGTGGGAGAGGAAGACAAGCTTTAAATAAAGCTGTATTTATATCACAACAGTGTTCCACTGGGGCATTTTAGACACACACTCCTCATACATGCTATTAACTCTTTAAGAACAGTTGTGTCCCCAAAACTGGTACATTGGAAACATAATCCCCAGTGCAGCAATGTTGAGAGTTGGGATCCATGGCAGGTGATCATGAGCATTCTGTTTCATGACCTAAAGTATTCAAATTCTATAACCTGACATTCTGAAGGTTAGGAAAAGTTAGGACAATCCATTTCAACTTCCCAAACAAGGATCCTGTTCATGAATTGGATTAAAATAATTTATCTTTAGGCATTGAAACTTCACCTTCTTATGTCTGTTGGCACCTTCCGTTTAACTGTTCTTAATCTTTGACCTTTGCTGCTTGTTTAGCACTTTGATATTGTCATTTATTTTCTTTTTGTCTTCTCTGAGTTTTACCTCTACTGTACTAAATCCAGGTACTAAACAATCCATTCAGAAACCAGGAGAATGGATGCAAAATTAGGTTGCTAGGAAAGAAGATAGGAGATATCCAGGGCAATTTCTTGGAAATAATGTTGTCTACAGATATTTTGTTCATGCAAAATAGAACACAGAGAGGGAAATGTGCTGTGACTCATTCTTCTGAGTTTTTATTTTTATTTTTTGGTTGTGGGGCTTGAACTCAAGGCTTGGGTTCTATCCCTGAGCTTTTCTGCTCATGGAGAGTATTCTACCACTTTCAGCCACAGCTCTACTTCTAGTTTTCTGGTAGTAGGGACATAAGAGTCTCACAGACTTTCCTGCCCAGGCTGGCTTTGAACCTCAACCTTCAGATCTCACCCTCCTGAGTATCTAGGATTATAGGTGTGAGCCACCAGCACCTGGTCTGTCTGATTCTTTGAGGTTGAATTTCTGTGGATTTTTCCATCATCCTTCTTTGTTTTATCATTCTGTATACTGCATGCCCATGGTTGCAGTTTGTATTTACCAACCATAAAACGAACACCAAAAGTCTAGGTTCTACACTGATTAGAAATCTAACTTCAGTCCCAGATTTTGATATAACACTAACTTTGTATGTCCACCTACATTTTCTACAACATGTAGCCATTCCTCTTCTTGGCGCCATTCTTCATTTCGTATTGCCCATCTTGATAAAACTTATACTGCATCCATCTGTTAAGTAAACACTCTTTAGACCAGAAACCTGAAAATCTGTGAAATATTTTCTTTTCTCACTTGCCATTCACTCTGTCGTAGATCTCTATAGATTGAATATTCTAAAATAGCTCCTGAACCTGTCACATTTCCCTCTGTTTACATATCTTTAGATCGGGCTACCTTATGTCTAACCTGGACAGTTTATGTCATTAGCTTTCTAAGGGACTTGGGGGTAATGTGGTATACAAATCTGCTGAAAATCTTTCAAAGGAATTCACATTCTTCAAAGAAAATGACGAAACTATTAACTATGAATCATTATGCATTTCTGATCTACTGTTATCCTAGTCAAAAGTTTGCTATACTTCCATAAACTACTATATTTCATAAAGTGTGATGCTCCATTGATTGTAAGACACTATTTTATGTTCCATTAAGATGAAGGGGGGGGGATTGTTAATTAAACAAGGACTTAGCATCAGTAGTCATCAAACATGTATCACCAATCTCAGAGGTAAAAAGCTGGTTTTCCTGAAATCAGTGACACAGAGCTGTTGAAATTTTCCATCTGTCCTGTGCATTCTTTGCTATTACACTGTTACATCTCTTGACTCTTTTTGAGATCGGTCACACTCAGTCTTTTGGGTCTGCTTTTTCATGAAGACTTCTCTGACCTGCCTCAGCAGAGATATGAGCTCTTCTAAGCTCCCTCTATTATGGAGATTAGTATTGGCACAGGCTTAGGAGACAGTGAGTACTTACTTCATTCATGTTTGGTAAATGAAGAGGTGAATGGTATTGACTCATACCCTTAGTTTTTCTTGATCTCATTTCATGGATGTTGCTTGGCTTAAATTGTGCTATTTTTTTTTACCTGTACTCTATCCCTGGCCAATTATATTTTTTGTCCTTTTACTCATCTAGCATAAACAATCAGACCCTTTCCTTCTGGAGACATCCATTTCTTGCATTAGCCTATGGCATTTAGCACAGGACCCAACACTTACTGGATAGTCATTAAATCTCTTTTGATTATTCATCTAGACCTTTTCAAGAGGGGCAAAATGAGCAAACTTCTGAGAAACTGCCTACCTCTTCTCTTTGTGATTTTAGTTGCCATGGATGTACTTTTCAGAGAAATGCTTTGGATAGCATTGGAAGAATGTTTGTTCATATTGTAAATACTGATTACTCCTGATGCCCTTTCTCTAGTACTTAGTTTGTACTTTTTATCCTGCATAATTGATCATTCGCTTATCTAGTGACCATATTTACCAAGACAAAGAATATCTTATTAACTTTTCAAAAACATCGCATGTGGCAAACTGCCATGTCCATTTTAATAACTGTTGATGTTCTGATCAATGTTGAAAGTTTTACTCTCAGGTCTCATACATTTCCCCTAATACAAAAAATCCAATTAATATTACTTTAGTCCAAGTTTAAGGTGTTCATTTCAAATTTTTTTTTCTTTTTCTCTTTGGAAATACTGTGGGTTTGCCAGTACCAGAATATTGATAGTACTCAGAGCATTTTGTTTGCTAGGGAGAAACTATGAGTTGAGCCTCTTTTCTACCCACTTTTGATGTTTATTATCTTGAGATAAGGTCTCAGTTTATGCCCAAGCAAGTCGGGATGACCTTCCTGTTTGTGCTTTCCCTTATCACTGTCCTGAGCCATGATGCTTCACACATATTTTGATACAGACACGCACCACTGCATGCAGCCATTGTGCTCCCATTGTGCATGTCAGGTGTGTGCAACCATGTCCAGCCATTGGTTGTGATGGAGTCTAATTTTTTGTGAGGGGAGGTCTGCGCTGGCCTCCAACTACAACCCCCATTCTCTGCCTCCCAAGTATCTAGGATTATAGGCTTAGGTTGCTACACTCAGACATTTCATTTCATTTGAATATGAATGTCATTGTAAAATCAAATTTAAAACATTTTTAGATCTATGGGTTTTGTTAACCTAATGAGCATTTTAATATAATTTTCACCATAGCTTTGATTTAATCATAAATTACTACCACAGTGTCTATAATAAGTAAAGAATCAAGCTTGATGTAAAGGTAGATAGTTTTCTCTTTACCTGATTTAAATGGAAGGAAAGTCTGATAAAAGATGGTCTGCTGATGAAAAGACACTTTATGACTATTAACTTTTTAGTACAAACTGATGGTCAGAATTTTGAGTGCTTTCAATGAGTATGATCACATATTGCTCACAAGCAAATGTAAAAACAATTTTCAACTAAAAGATTTGCTACACTAGATGTCAATAAGCCATAATAAGTGTGTCGGAAGACAGGAAGATTAATTCTAGTAGGAATATTAAGTAAAGAATATTTGAGGTGTCCAGGTACATTATGGTTAGAACCAGTATGTTCAAGTGCATATTGAGTTCTAATGGGAAAAGTGACTGTGCTCATCAAAAGAAAAGCATACAGAGCAATCAGAACAGTATGTTACAGGTGGTTGGTTGAGTTTGTGAGCCAAGTTCTTTTAAAATGGTTTGAGATGAGTGAGGATTTGTGAAAATAGATTCTTATTGTAGGATTCCGCTTCTTCTTGTTGCCAGAAAATTGCACAATAGTTCAGTTGCTTTGATGTCTCCAGTTAAAGTATTCACACTAGCCAAAGGACAAGTGTGAGTGAAGTTTGCCTTGGAATTCATACTAGTTAATCATCATGTACCTTTTTCACCATTTGGATCTCTTCTTACTTACTCGCCCTTCCTGACCCAAATTATAACCATCTTCCTTTTGTAACAGCCCCAAGCATCCTTCAATACAATACAAATTTAAGAGTCTCTCGGTTTTGGAAGTCAGAAATTCAAAATGGATCATACTCAAGATATTGAACCAAGATGTTATCATGGCCAGCATCTCCTTCTGGGATTTTGTTATGGTAATGTCTGCTTCCTTTGTAGCTTTTAGTGGTGGCCTGTATAATGTAGATACTGGCCTCTTGCTTTGTCTTTGAGGCAAGCAGTATAGTGTTTTCAAATCCCTTTCTGATTTGGGCCTCTAGTCACAACTCCCACAATGGCTTGGACCTCCAGTTTTGTTCTCTCTGATAAGAACACTTGTGATTACTTTGAACTGTTTGAATTAGTGACATATTCACATGCTCTGGGAATCAAGGTAAGGACTTCTCTGAGGGATCATGATTTTGCTTATCATGGTTAGTCATGAGAGCTCAGGCAAACAGTTCCATCTTCAAGTTCTGTTTTTTTCATCTGTCTGATGATGATAGCAGGTCTCTAAAAATATCTTTTTTTGAAAATATAATGAGATAATGCATATAGACTACTTAACATACAAACACTTTCCAAATTATGCATTAAGAAATTTGAGGGGGGCTGGGAAGGTGGCTCAGTGGTAGAGCGCTTGCCTTGCATGCATGAGGCCCTGGGTTCGATTCCTCAGCACCACATAAGCAAAAAGAAAAAAGCTGGAAGTGGCGCTGTGGCTCAAGTGGTAGAGCGCTAGCCTTGAGCTGAAGAGCTGAGGGACAGCGTCCAGGCCCAGAGTTCAAGCCCCATGACTGACCAAAAAAAAAATTTAAATAAATTTGAGGAAGGAAAGACACAGTTGAATAAATTCTCAGATAAAATAACTGCCACTGGCTTGGGCTGCTTCCATGACAGCTGTATTTGGACAAACAAAATAAAGCGAATAATGTGAACTTAAGTTCTCACAAGCATTCTCACAAGCACAGTTATCCTTCACATGTTTGTTCACTTAACACTAAAACTTGATTAGAGTAGGAACTCCTTAAATGGAGAGCTGAAAGGAATGGAAAGCATCAATTGGACATCTTCAGCAGCCATTTCTCCCTCATGCCCGAGATTGCTTGTTGTCTTTAGACAACTACAATCATCACAAAGAGCATCCAAGTACTGAGCTAAACTGATTCCTAATAATATCTTTCTTTTTGTTCTATTTATGGCTACTCACTTTGTGAAAAATATATATATATTTTCCATTAGTCTTTTAGCTATTTGAAGACAATTATCCTATCTCTAGCCCTAATCTACCCCATCCATAAGCTCTCTCTTGTCAAGAATAAACATAATCAATTCCTGATATTAAAAGTTTAACAAAGTTAGTTTGGGGGCAACAGGAGAAAAAGAACTGAAACAGTGTTCATTAGATCATATCCCCTTTTTCATTTGAGTATCAGGATGGATAGACTACATGAATAATGAGTGTAGGAAATCCAAAGCCTAGGTCTCTTATCATCAATACTATCCTAGTTTGATCTGTCATTTTTTTCTGGTATTACTGTAATACCTTTCTAACTAATTATTCACTGTTATCTTTGATCTATGTTCCCATTCTATAGATAGGAATACCGACACCAAGTTTAGATAAGTGATTTATTCAAGGCCATAACATAAATGTAAAGTTGAACCTAAGATTGCATTCATATATAGCCCTCAAAAAAAGAAGTAAGGAAAGCCAATGAAACCAACAGTTGTAGCATGAATTCACTCCAGATGAGATGAAAATAATAGTACAATTCATACAAAAATTAGTACAAAAAATGGTACAAAAATTCACTCCAGATGAAATGAAAATAACAACACATCTAAAAATAACTTTAAAGACATACTTAGGATTCTGGTCCCAAGGAAGATGGGATTAGCATATGGTATCCCATCTCTTCTACCAAATACAACTATAAATCCAGGATGGGATGTATGTAGTAACTATGTGAACTCTCTGTAATGGAAATGGTAGTGTTCAGATTGGGAGATAAAACCTGAATTAGAAGTTCAACCAGATCGTAATGGAATTAAATAAGAAGCAAAAAACAAAATAGTGAATGTCCGATGAAATGAAAATTAAACAAACTACTTGTGAATAATCAATGGATCAAAGATATTATCTCAAGAGAAATTAGAAACTACTTTGAAGTGAATTAAAGTTCAAATGTACCATATTTTTTGAATGCAGCTAAAGCAGTGACTTGGGGGAAATACATGGCATGGCAGTTATATTTTCATTAGAATCAAAGAAAAGTCACAATCTAAGTCCACCCGAAAAAAAAAAAACTAGAAAAAAGAGACCAAATAAATCTGAAGCTAGCAGTGGATGAAAATAACAATAAAGATAGAGGAAATAAAAGATACAGAAACTACAGAAACAATAAAGGAAAAAGATCGATGAAATGAATGAACCTTTAGCCAGACTAGCAAAGAGTAAATTATTGATGTGTAATTACTGATATCAGAAATGAAAAAGTAGATATTACTAGTGTATTTTGACTTTGAGAACATTGCAACGATAGCAAGGAACAACACTTCATGTATTTGGTAACTGCTGCAAACACGAAGTTGCCATTGCAGAATATGAAGAGATTGGCCGGGGGCGGGGGGAGAACAATCTTAGTTTAGATTGTAAAGGAAGGGGAAAAACACAACAATAAAATGAAAGTTGAAAGTTGCATGAATTGGTATGAACATTGATAAGGTCCAGAATTTCAACCTTGATACTTCATCCTTAGTCCCTGGTGGTCCTACTATAGATAACACCAAGTCATCTAAAACAAAACCAAAAATAAAAAAAGGACTGCACGTCTTATTTACAAAGGCTAAGTAAACCGTGAGCCACAGCTCACCTTCTAACAGCAGAACTAGGAATTATCCTCAGCAGGAGATATGCAACACTTGCCCCAGCTTTCTGGGTCAAGTTAAGCAAATCGTCTTGTCAGCAGCTTTGACAAACCACTCATTGACAAGGTCACAAAAAGTTGCAAAAAGTCACTTGAAAAAGTCAATTGAAGACCAAGGTGAACACCACTTGGAGGGAGAGTAGTACTTAGGACTAATCAGGCCCTTGTTCTAGGACTCCTAAACAGACTTATTACACCGAAATGATCGACACGTAAGCCAAAAATCCAGTACCCATACCACTTAAAACCACGTGTTACCTTCTCAACAGAATGACTGGCCTAGGCACTGTCAGAGGAGAGAGTCTCCTGTTTCCTCAGAGGAGAGAGATGCAGGGATGAGCAGCAACTTGATGACATCCCACCAACGTAGCTCCGACCACTTCACTATGCCTACACGACATCTCTCCATGGAAGAGTTACCAGCAGTGGGTGGATCCAGCCCAAGGAGAGGCCACCCGGGCTGTAACCAGCCAGCCTATAAGAATGGAACTTCTGAAGGCTATGACCAGAGTGTGTCTCTGCACCAGATAAGCCGCAAGGTTTAATGTTTGCCCTGCTAGGTTTGGGTGTCACTTGGATCAGTTTTCCTATTTCTCACTTTTGGAATAGGCACGTGTACACTGTCCTGCCCCTGTATTTTGGAAGCAGGTAATTGGCTTTAATTTTTTTTTACCTTGTTCACAAGAGTTTGCTTTGAGTCTCAAAGGAGACATACCAGATTTGGACTTTTGAACACCAGTGGAACTATTGAGGTTTTAGGGATTCTGGGTATAGCCTGAATTGAATTTTGCACTGAGATGGACAGGAACCCTTTGGGGATCCCTGTAGGAATATTGGGGTTTATGTAGAAGTGTTCCCCTAAAAGATCGTGTAATGAAAGCTTTGCCCCGAAGCTAACAGGTGATTAGATCATAAGGACACTTCCTTCATCAGTGGGATGATACATTGATGAGTGCATAGGGAATAGGTTTTTAGGAATTGGGGCCCAGTTGGAGAGCAAAGGTCACTGGAAGTGTCTCGTTGAAGGGGACTTCAAACTTCTGCTTAGTGAGTTTGGATACAACATGCCTGCAATTTAATTCTGGCTCCACCCCTCCTTTCTAGCTGTGAATCTGCTTCCTTATTTGTTAAAAAAAATAAAAAAGTTATTGGCAACACTAACTCTATAAAACTTTATCCCATGTTTAGTGTTTAGACCAGCCTTGGATGGCACATGAGAAGCATTCAAGAAAGGTCCACCATTAGCCACATGGAAGTGTTAGTTTTCTCATTAGCAATGCAGAAATAAAACCTGTAAACTTTTAAAGTAGGTTCTAAATACATGTCTTAAAAAAAAAACAGTGTGTTAGTGTTTCCACAGAGAACACAGGTCCTTAGGGTTCATATTTGGTTACAAAACTGGATGAAGAAAATTGAATTTAGGTCTGTTTGATACAAAACACAGTCTTCCTTTGACTCCCATTTCCGCCCTGACTTTTTTCTCATTTTTTGTTGTTGCATAATGAATGCTTCCTGAGTAGATGTCCACAAACATCTAAAAATATCTAGTAAGGTTTTAAAATTCCATAGAAAAATATGGTTTCGGAGACAAGATATCCTTATCAAAATCAGAAATAGGGCAGGAGAGGGAGAGGGACAATAATGAGAAACAGCCTCCTATTACAACTCTTGTGCAGAGTAGCTTTAATTTACTCCCCACATTTACACATTTGGGAAACAGAAACAGAAATCATAAGCACCTTGGCTATCATTAGACACATAGGTCATTTTATCACCTCAATTACGACTTTCAGTGATGTTGTTTTAATACAATGGAGAGCAGACTTTTAAAGCAGGCAAAGCTCTTTTCAAAGTATTGATGTCGGCAAGGTCCCATGATTGTTCTTGTCAATGGCTCAGCCACAGATATGCCCTATACAATAAAGACTGATAATTGTCACACTGCAGCATCCTCACATGGAAGCCTCTGTTGGGTTGGTAGTGACCTTTGTCCGTAAAATATTAGGCTATGTGCATCATGCAAGTATAGGATAGTTGCAGGGTGGAGTTGGAGTCTTTGTTCTATTTTATTTCTACTTCGATTTATGAAATTCAGTTCAATGGCTTCTCTGTCCTTATTCATACACAGAGGTGATGCCTTCTAGGTTTGATATTTTCATATGAGACTGTGATACCTCATCTTCTGTACTCTAACTCCTTCTCCCAGGGATCCCCAGTGATCCTAAAAGGCTGCAAGAAATAACAACATGATTAACTCTGGCTTCTTATTTTGCATAGATTTCATTTATTGGCCTTTTAATGATATAGAGGAAAAGAGACTCAGGAAAGGCAAGTTTGGATGTGAATATTGAACAGAGCTAGCCAAAGGGATCAGGAACAGGAGGTTGCTTTAGGAAGCAGAGATGAGACAGAAATGGGGAAGAATATAAAGAAGAGAGCTGGGTGCAGTTTTGCCTCATCTGACAGATACTAACCAGATATCATCTGCCACCTCTGAGAATGGCTTTTATGAAACAGATAAAGGATAACACATAAACTGACTAAAGGATGGCATGCTTAGGGAGGAGTCCCAATGGTGTAACTCCTCCGAACAACGAATGAATTGTTCAACAAAATGAATAACAGGAAGTAGAAACATATTTGGAGGAAGGGAAATGAGGGGGAACATGAAGGCAAATGCAGGCATTATAACCAATGTACATTATGTAAAAGTTGAACTATGTAACTTAAGGGTAGGTATGGCAGGAGGAAAACTGGAGGAGAACAAAAGAAGGGAGTTACATTGATCAAGATACATTGTTCTCACAACCTAACTTATATACAACTCTTTAATAATAAATATTTTTAAAAGAAAAATCAAAACAAAACAGCAAGAAAGATAAAAGTATTGGCAAGGGCATAGAGGTCATGGAACTTTTGTGTACTGTTTTTTTGTTTTTTGTATTTTTTGGGGTCCGGTTGTGGGGCCTGAACTCTGGGCCTGGGCGCTGTCCCTCAGCTCTTCAGCTCAAGGCTAGCACTCTACCACCTGAGCCACAATGCCACTTCTGGCTTTTTTTTTTCTGCTTATGTGGTGCTGAAGAATCGAACCCAGGGCCTCAAACATGCAAAGCAAGCGCTCTACCACTGAGCCACCTTCCCAGCCCCTTGTGTACTGTTGACAAAAATGAAGCAGAACAGGGCGCCAGTGGCTCACGCATGTAATCCTAGCTACTCAGGAGGCTGAGATCTGAGGATTACAGTTCAAAGCCAGCCCAGGTAGGAAAGTCTGTGAGACTCTTATCTTCAATAAACAATTAGAAAACTGGAAGTGGCACTATGGCTCAAGCGGTAGAGCGCTCGCCTTGAGCTGAAGAGTGCAGAGACAGCGCCCAGAGTTCAAGCCCTATGACTGAAGGGGGAAAAAAAAGAAGCAGATTAGTGCAACATAGAGACCTTTAAAGAAGTTAAACATGGAACTGCCATATGAGCAGCAATCGTTCTTCTGCATGTATAGGCAAGGAAATGAAATGATGATCTTGCAAAGATGTCTTCACTCTCATGCTCACTGCAGCACTATTTATAATTGCCATTGACTCACCAATTGTTTTTAAAATGTACTATATATCCATGATGGATCTGAATCGTAATAGAATATAATAACCCAGACACAGAAAGAAAAGTAGTACATAATTTCACTTGCATATAGAATTGGAACTAAAATCAAACGTTATGCATAGAAACAGAGAATAGGGTAGTGTTTACCAGGGGTGAGGAAATGGAAGGTGAGGTCAAGGGTCTACAGTTGTAGTCATTGTGAATGTAACTTTAGTGATAGAACTAAATACTACACTGAAATGTATTGAATTTACACTGGGAATATACCAAGAACACATGTTAGGTAATTTTTTGTATATGCAAGCACTGGGGCTTAAACTCAGAACCTACACACTGTCCCTTAGCTTTTTTGCTGAAAGCTGGTGCTATACCATTTGAGCCACAGATATACTTCTGGCTCTGAGTGTGTGTGTGTGTGAGTGTGTGTGTGTGTGTGTGTGTGTGTGCTAATCCTGGGGCTTGAATTCAGGATCTGGGCACTGTCCCTGAGCTCTATTCAATGCTGGAGTTCTACCAATTGAGTCACAGATCCTCTTCTAGCTTTTTGGGTGAATTGGAGATAAGAGTCTCAAGCACTTTCCTGCCTGGGCTGGCTTTGAGCTGTGATCCTCAGATCTCAGCCTCCTGAATAGCTAGTATTACAGGTGTGAGCTACTGGCATCTGGCTTACTTCCGGCTTTTTTTTTTTTTAAATGACTAATTGGAGAGAAAGATACTTTCCTGCCTGGGCTAGCTTTAAGCTGTGAACCTCAGATCTAAGCCTTCTAGGTAAGCTGGGATTACAAGCATGAGCCACCTGTGCCTGGTTAATATTAGGTGCTTTTAGCTCACACAAAATGGTAACTACTTGAGAGAATGAAGATTTTCTTTCGCTTGATATAGGAATCACTTCCCTTTATGTATGTGTAGAGGAACATCATGTTCACACTTTAAATGCATATATCTAAAAAAAATACAAGAGAAACATACCTGGCTCCTAAGTTACAATAATGAGAAAATGACTTGATGTTTGGCTACTGTCTGTTCTTTCTTACTATCGTTGTAAGTTTGCTGGAGAGCAGGAAATAGTAAAGCTGTTTGGATTTTTTGATAAAGTGTGATGTGTCATCACTTTGAAGTTGGTTGTTTTAATTCTGTCTTTCTTCACAAGTAAGCCTTGGAAAACTGTAAACGCTTCATTTCGTTCCCCTGGCTTTGTTCCCATGTCCATAATCACATTTCCGGAAAGATCAAACACAAAAACCTCTCTCCCGGATGTAACCAAGACTAGAATGTTATCTAGAATCTACATAAAAACTTTCATTTTCTAAGGGAACGTTTACCAAAATAACTCTTGAAACCCCATCAGCTCTGACTGACTGGTTTTCTCACCGCCTGGTGTGCAGGCAGCCAGGCCTTGACTGAGATCTCTAAGTGGGGGGGGGGTGAGGAGAGTGGCGATGACTACATGCAAAATACAGAGATGACATCTTCATTTCCTGTGAAAATCTTTTTGTGTAGACTGTGTGAACTGTGCTGAATTTAAACAAATACTTTGAAGAAGTATGAGACGACCAGGATTTCTCTACACTGTCTAGAGCAACAGGAAACTTCCACCGAATGTGGACTACTCCGCAAGGAGCTATAGCCATCAGCTTCCTGGAGAAAAGGAAGCCCGGGCTTCCTTCTCTCATTTAGAGAAATCGCTCAGAGGAAGCAGATTAGTAGCTATGTCTCAAAGCTTTGGTTGTGCTTCAAATTCTATAGTAGGCGGGGCCAACTCCATGGTCAAAGAGAACCACATGTAAATTCTGAATCTGGACAGGGTATGAACTTCTACTGACTCAGTGAGCTCATGTGTAAAATGGAACTAACAAGAGCATGTGAAGGACTTCAACTAATTCCTGGAACATACAAGAATAGGGTACACCATTATAATCATTATTATGGCTCTTGATGTTTATCATCATCATCATCATCATCATCATCACCACCACCATTTTTAAAGAAGCATCTCTTGTTTTTTTGCATGTGCTTTACAGAGTTGGAGACTATCTTCCAGAGAGACTGAGTTGAGACCCAAAATATCACTCTCAGAGTCCAGGACAAAGAGAATAATTAAGTGTCAGCTCAATGTTCCAACTCTGAGTAGTTGATAGTGGCTTCCTGGAAGAATGTGTCGTTAACAATCCTAATGCTGTTGATTAAATTAGCAAAGGCAGAGATGGTGATCCTTGTCTGCCATGACTATGAGAGAAATGAAGGTCATAGTGCAGATCTCCAGCCCAGGCCTAGGAGCTGTGAACTCACATAAATGTGAGCTATGGCTCACATTTTCTGTCCCTCCGAAAGAGTGTAGAAAACTATGTTCTACCTGTAGGGATAGCACAACTCTAACACCTCTGTAGTTAAGAGAGATTCTTATTAGTAGCAGGCTGTCTCATAGTTCAAGACTAAACACTGAAAATAAAATTGTTTCGTTTGCCTTTCATTTTCTGCAAGTATTTTGTTCCCTTCCAGGCAACCTATTTGCCCAGTAGACGTCATAGTTTGGTAACATGGTGGTCTTTGTTTCCCTAATAAGAATGATAATGGCTCATATTTCCAGAGCTCTTAATTTATAAAACGTTCTTCCAACCATTAGGATACTTTATATTCAAGCATTTGGCATGCATCAAGCACAAAAGGAAGGAAAGGCAAATTGGTGGGGCTAGTTCTTGTTGCTCAAGTTCATTGATAATGTTGGCAAGTATGTTCTGTTTCCAAAGTGCTGGCATTTCACTTCCAGGGAAATGGTGTCTGCCTCTTGCTGTGAGCCTTCCCCTGGTTTCTTGACTCTTTGATTTATTCTCCTTTCGTTTATGATTCTTCTCCATGTCATACATGTTTTGCCTGTTGTTAAAATATTGCTCTCATCTTGTGCAGCATGCCCAAGTATTTCCTCAGTGAGTCACTTAGAATCTTTGTTCCAATTCTGTTCCCAAGACAAAACGCCAAGCCTAAGATTAGTTCCAGTTTTCTTGTTAATGATTTCAGATTGCAAAGGCTTAGAAACCCCCAAATGCTGCACAGATACCAAAGAAGTCCAACGGTAGTTTGCAGAAAAGGCAAACTCTCAATCCTTTTCACTCTACTAAAGAGCTGTTTCCGGTCCCAGTCCTAGATAGCTTCTACTTCAGAAGTGTAATCTATTCTCTCCCACTCATCCACTCTCAAGAGATTTGGAACTATTTTGCAATAAAAGATGTGTAAGGTTGACCCTCTCTGCCCACGCTGCTCTCTGCTCAGATGGGTTGAGTCAGTATTTCCTCTTTCCCTAATTCAGCAATGGACCAGCTGGTTTTGTGTGATATTCTAGGACCCAATTAAATGACCTTCTTTCTGACCAGGAAAAGAGAGGTAAGCAATTATTTAATTGATAGAACCCAAGAAGAGTGGTGAAGCAGATAAATTCAAATTACTAAGGTCTCTTTCTTCCGTAGAAATATTTTGGGAGTCTTTCAAGGCAGAGTTATTTGTTTCTATTAGACAACTTTATCTTATACAACAGGAAAACTATGTCTTACCCTCCACTGGTTGTGTGGCAACTTAGATAGCTCAAACATTATTTAAGCAAAGAAATATAAATAATACTTAGTTATATGATCAAATATCTAAATAATTTCATATATTTGTTTCATGGAGTTAAAGCTTGATATTATACTATCAATTTACATTAAAAGGTACCATAAAAACAACCATTTGAAACCTAATATTGCATATAATATACAATAAGATTTTAATATTTTTTACCCCAACTCAGTATCTCTCTGTGGTGTCCACCTAAGACATTTCTTAAGGGACTAAGATCTATGACAAGTAGGAATTTTCTTGAAGAACTGATATATTTTTCTCCTCAAAGACAATGTCAAATAATTCATTAAATATATCTTTTTGTATGTGCATGTGCCATTCCTGGGGCTTGAACTCAAGGCTTGGGTACTGTCCCTGAGTTTGAGTGTGTGTGTGTGTGTGTTCTCCAGGCTAATATTCTACCAATTGAACCACAGCTCCATTTCTGGAGTTTTGGTGGTTAATTAATAAGAGTCTCATGGACTTTTTGTCAGGCTGGCTTCAAACTACAATCCTCAGATCTCAGAATTCTGAGTAGCTAGGATTATAGGTGTGAGCCACTGACACTCAGCTTAAATGTCTTTTATGTTTTCATTTTGTCTCTTGGGAAGCTCAAAGAAGATGAGTAATCTAATTTTGAAAACATCCTATCATTGTTAGAAAAGGCTTCATCCATATGAACAAGTAGTATCGCATTCAAAAAGACTAAATGGAAGCAATTGCTGACATTGAAATAGCGGCTCACTGATATAATCAAAGACATAGGCTTGCTTTTCCTGGTTTTCTGTCACATCATTTTTTGACTATAATCATCTCAGTCTAATAATTGATACTTTTTCCTTTTTTTTTTTTTTTTTTT
>NW_012267250.1:10343985-10420176 GCF_000151885.1 Dipodomys ordii
TTCCTTTTTTTTTTTTTTTTTTTGGTCATGGGGCTTGAACTCTGGGCCTGGGCTCTGTCCCTCAGCTCTTCAGCTCAAGTCTAGCGCTCTACTGCTTGAGCCACAGTGCCACTTCCAGTTTTCTAGTGGTTTATTGGAGATAAGAGTCTCACGGACTTTCCTGCCTGGGCTGGCTTTGAACTGCAATCTTCAGATCTCAGCCTCCTGAGTAGCTAGGATTACAGGCGTAAGCCGGCCCCCAGCTTGATTGATACTTTATATCATATTATAGCTGCCACCAGACCAGGCTATATGCCCCTATATATGTCGAAGAAAGAAGTGGGTGAAGGCAGCAAGTTCTCTTCTCCTGGTCTTTCTAAGAAACAAAGAATTCATTGACTTCTCATTGGCCTTTCTGGGTCATATGACAACCCAACAAATTAAGACATATCAGCCAAAACAAAGTAGAAAATGAGAGGATAATGATTAACAATACATTTTCTCTGGTTCTGTATTTATGTGACTGTTTATCAGCAGCAGCAACCTAACTAACATCTTAAGAATTAAAAATTTAAAACATTGTTCAGACTTCATAATCGTAGCCTCCAGTTTGGGGGTAGTCCATATCTGGAAAATTACATAGTAATGGTACAATAATAACACAAGTCAATAACCCCTACAGTGCATAAAACAATTCATGATGAAGTATCAAGTGAGTGATCCCAGCAGTAAATGTTGGATTCCACTGCAACTTTTGATGAACAAGGTGGACTTCGAAGAGTAGGAGGGAGTGCAATATGATTCTGACCAAGGAATACTAGGGAGATCTGAATATATTCCTTTATCGGTACCCCCATGACTAAGTGTGTTCTAACAACATAACTTTTTATTTTCTTCAAGAGAGAGGCTTTAGAGGGTATGTGCAAGAGGATTTGTGGAAGTTCTTAATTTAGAGTGGAGGGCAAGGGATGAAATTTTGAGAACTTAGATCCAGTTCCCGGCAACACTGGCTCTCTGTGTAATCATGAGCAAACTGTCTAACTTTCTTATGTGTTGGATTTTCGCCCAGGTTAACTTGTAGAGTTTATACAAGTTAATATCCTTGAAAGTTCTGTGTACATCTTAATAATAAAGTATAAGGTTTTGTTTAAAAGTGTTATTCATTTCTGCAATACCATTCTTTATAGAGATACACTGACTATTATTGTATCCTAATATCCACCTGATATCTAAGTCCTGTGCTTCCTATCGACTTTATATTTGGTGTTGGGGTTCTGAGCTGGCACATCCACTTATGCCAGGATTAGTAAGTGTACAAGGGCCTGAGAAATAGCAGGCAAGATCTAATTTTCCCTAGGTTTGGCATTCTCCTCTAGGCTCCATCAGTTAGGAGAAAATTCTCAGATGTCAGGATGGGTGAGATTAAGTGATGGATGCAGACAATACAGCTCAAGTAGAGTTAATGCCCATGTATATGTGGGTTTAGAATAAGGGTAAGACTACTTTCAATTATGACGGCATGACCACACATCTGTAAGTGGAATGAATTTCTGGAGAGAAGTTTGAGGATAAGGATAGCATGCTGCTGTTCAACAATAGTTCGATTTATTTTTACTTACTAGATTTCTTCATGGAAAACTTATAAGCAATTTTGGAAAGAGCAAAGCAATAGTTCCCCTGCAGCCTTCTTACCGCTTGCCTCCTGAAATAATTAACAGAAATGAGAAAATAGCCCTTTCATATATTTTGAAGGAACTACTACACAGAGGACTAAATACTAAACCTAATTCTAGAGCTGTAAATATGCAATAATAGGAAGGAAAAAAGGCAAGTGAGTTAAAAATAGAATGGAAAAGGTCCCTTCCCCATTCTGCTTTAAAGGAAAGCCAATGAGTGGGAACTGGACTTCCAAAAATTTTTTTAAAATAAATGTTACATGGAAACTCATCAGTGCCAGGACATTGGACTCACCCCACTGGACCAAAAGTTAATCTTACAGACAATACCAGACTATATTTGAACATATGCCTAGCATGTTTCACTGGCTATTATAGGCTTATTGCTTAGTGGCCAAAGTAGAAATTCCAGGCATGCTGCTCATTCTCATTATTGTCTGTTGACCTGAAATTAAGCCGAGATAAAAGACTTTAAAACAAGTACTCCAAATAGGAGACTGACACCAACATAAGAAAATAACCATTTAAGCCACTGGTTTCCTGGACTTCCTAAAGTTTTCCAATTATGTTGCTGGGAAAGAAATAAAATTTTATATTGATTGCATTGCTCTGTGACACTCTTCCGGGATTAGTAATTCACTAGGCACTCTGGCAGAATAAAATTAACATGTTTTTAGGCCATAACTAGGTAAGTTTACAAGATGTACACTACATGTATCTTATGTATTACATTTAACTCAATCCTCATAGCCAGACTGAAGGGTGCAGATGATCACTTTCTCATAGATAAAGCAAGAGCAAGGAAAATTCACTGATCGATTCAAAACTGTAGAGAAATGGTTAGCATTCTAAGAACTCATTAATTACACACTCCCTGGGAATGCTACTGTGCCTTTTTATATTTGTATCCACAGTTTTCCATAATTATTTCTTATACATATTTGATGGATTAAATAATGAATAATTAACAAGTAATTAACGAATAATTCTTTTCAATCTGGAATATAATTCTAATAATGTAGACGCAAAGATTTTTAATCTATCCTAAAAGTGTACTTCTTTCTTGTGTTCTCCCTTTTGAACATTTTCTCATCATCAGCTATGCTCAGCCTCTCACAGAAGATTCTCCTCTACACACCTGCCCAGGTTCCTCCCTAGCATGCTGCTCCACACCTGGCACCCCTCAATTTCAGATGAGGAGGAACGGAGTAAGGTTTTAGGGTGCTATGTCAAAATGGGTATGGCTGTTACCCCAAAGGACCAATACCACTATCTTTAGTGCTACGATAGATGTTATGGATTTAGTAGATCTTAAAAGATACAGTTGACTTTAAATTATTTTGTGGTTTCTTGTGGTTTTAATATTGGAATCAGAAATTTGGTTTTAGTACCAAAGACTTGAAATAATCCTATTCAAAATGGGAATGAAGTTATTTTTTTGGGGGGGTGTCCGGTTGTGGGGCCTGAACTCTGGGCCTGGGCACTGTCCCTCAGCTCTTCAGTTCAAGGCTAGCACTCTACCACCTGAGCCACAGTGCCACTTCTGGCTTTTTTTTTTCCTGCTAATGTGGTGCTGAGGAATTGAACCTAGGGCCTCAAGCATGCAAGGCAAGCTCTCTACCACTGAGCCACCTTCCCAGCCCCATGAAGTTATTTTATAGAAGAGAATTAGAGTCTGCAGTGAAACACTTGACTATAGCAATCCCAAGCATGGTCCATTTAAGGCAATTGAACCCATACCTCAATCTGTGATTCTACCTACCTTGTCAGCATGTCTACCCTGACCTCAGTCTCTCCCAAGACAGAATTTCATTTTGGCAGGTTGTTAGCATGAACAAGTACCTAGTGATAAATCTGCCCCACTTCCTTTGAATACTTTTCCTGCGGATAATCCCCTGTGTTCTTTTATTTAAAGTTTGTCATCTTATTGTCTTAATGGTATTCTCTTTTTCGCTGAAGATGGAATCTCTTTATCTTTATATTAATGTCTTTTCAATTCTTACCATGAGCTGCCATTTAAATCTCATCATCTAGTATTTTTGAAATAGAAAAACTGTTGACAATAGTAGTGAAATTAGTTAGACATACACTGGGCTCCTCTGTATCATTCCTTAATTGATCTCCTCTCACCATCACCCTACTGAGCTCATTTACAATTACTGGCTGATAAATCCTGATCTGAATAGGACAGAAAAGAGAAAATTGATATTACCCCCAGAATCTTTTATAGCCTGACAAATCATAGTCACAATTTAGAATGCTATCTTATATTAGACTGCTTTTCAGAGCCCATTATCTATTACACAAGCTGAAAACTAGGACAAGAACAAATTAATTCAATCATTTGAAGGTTGAATCTATTGTTTTTCCTTGGCATCACTGTCAAGGACTGGTTGACCTGCATTACACTTATTTTGGTTACAAAAGTGTCCGGCCTTGGAGTGTGAGGTAGAAAAGATTCCAACTTCCTAGGCCAGGGGAAAAACAACTCAAAAGTAGAACCACAGTGAGTAGATTATCATTTTTGAAACTTTGAGTTACGACTAAGAATGAGGGGACAGCCACAACAAAGCTTAGACTCATTGTTCACATATCCAAACTAGCAATCTTCCTTTGGAAACAACCCTTCTCACTACCCAAGGAGTCTGGGCATGATTCTACTTCTTTTAGACATAAAAAAGCAGAGTAGAAGTGCATTCAGCCTTCTTAATCTAACAAGCATGTAATACTAAGATTCCATTTCATTCTGGTTTAATGTTCTTGTTTAGAGCTGTCTTTCTCTTCAGTATGAATATGGGTGGGAACTGGGTGACCCATACCCTCACATCTCAGTGACCCATCTCTGTTGAATTCTGGGTGGTCAGGATCTATGGGAGGTGTTTGGGAATGGGGCCTAAAATGAAGTGGGGCTCTTGATTTAAGAAAGTGGTTGATATGCGATCTCTTGGGAGGTTGAAATGGTGATTCTGGAGTGCTTCTGTGCCACAATTGGCAGGGAGTTATGGAATATTACCAACTGAATGCCCTTGAGACATCCAATCTCAGCTAGGATAGTCAGTGTCTTTGTGTGGAATGTTGATAGTCAGAGTTGGGGAGAGGGGGACTCCTCTCTCAGTGACAGAAACTGTGAAGGGAGAAATTTCAAAATGTCAGTGATCATATCTTTTTTTTTTACCACAAAGGGAAAACTGTAGGAAAAAGTGAGACAGTCCCATAGACCCACAGAGAGATCAGAGATAAGTATGGGGTCAGAGTCCGTGGTTGCCACTTTTCCTGATTTCCATATCACCTCTTCTATTCCATAAATCTGGTTTTTCAACTATTTCAATTATGGTTTTGCTTACCAACCCTGTCATCCTACTGGTATCTGGTACAAGAGTGGTTTGTAATTATTCAGATTACAATGTGTTTCCCCCAGTCTTCTTATCAAAATTGAGAGTACTAAAAGCAGAAGTTACAGAGCTTTTTTCTGGTCTGTGTTAAAGAGTTGGTGCATGATTTTCAATGAGAAGTTTCCATAGTAGCACTTTTTTTTTGTTTCTTTTTGGTTTTGGTCATGGAGTTTGAACTCAGCCTGGGCTCAGTTCCCAAGTTTTGCACTCAAGGTTAGTACTTTGACCCTTTGAACCACAGCTCCATACTGGTTTTTGTGTGGTTAATTGAAGATTAGTGTCTCATAGACTTTCCTGCCTGGACTGGCTCTGAACTTCAGTCCTCACATCTCAGCCTCCTGAGTAACTGGAATTATAGGCATGAGCAACATGGCTCATAATAGCTCTTTTTAATGTTAGTTACTTGTTCATCAATAAATTTTCATAACCTTCCTTCTACTGACTTAGTGCAAAGGGCTGCTGATTTGGTAGAGCCAAAACCACATGTTTGTGTCCCCCTAAACCTTTCTACCTTCTTTGTTCTGTTTTGTCCATGTCATTAGATTTTTCTCTTTCCCTCTCTCTCTCTCCCTCTCCTTCTCTCCCTCTTCCTCTCTCTTTCTCTATATATACATACTCTCTCTATAGACATTGTATACATATTTATTTTTTTGTTTGTTTTTGCCCTTACTGGGGTTTAAGCTCAGGGTCTTATGCTTGTTAATTATAAATACTCTACCAGTCAAGCCACACTTTTCTCCCCTAATATATTGAATCTTACAAATGTAAGAAATAATCTCCTTTGATCTTTTCTAGTAGATATTTCCTAATTTTACAAATTATGGTTCCAGTGATGTTTGATGCTCATTTTAGTTCTCTTTCCTCACATTTCTGGAGCATTCAATAGGCCAGAAATTTTTCATCTCTCAGCATATTCATTTGTATATCATTTTTAAAATATACTTACATTTTCTTTAGGTAGTTGTACAGAGGAGTTGCCATTCAACAGAATAGTTTATGAACACAGTGCCTTTTTATCAATGGTATCCCTTTTAACATTCCCACTCATCCCTCTCAGCCTACTCTTTCCCTCACTTTCCTTAGCTTGTAGATTATGTACTGAAGTTTTTGCCATATAGCAATACTTCAGTTTTCCTTATAGCTATACTTCAGTTAATTCATTTATAACTGCTTGGGTGCCACCCATGTGCTTATTTCTAGGTTTATAGTCACTTTCTAGTGCCCACTAATGGGGGGAAACATGCAATCTGTGTTTCCTCTCCAACTCTTTCCATTTCCTTACAAATGGTCCAATGACATTCTTTTCTGCTAGTTTTCCCATGTTTAACTTATAAACACCTGGTGAAGAGTCAGCTCCCACAAACTTAGAGTTGAGCAAAAAAACAACCTTTGTGAGAGCTGTGGTCAGTTGATAAATTCTTCTCTTCCACTAGGTGGTGCTGGTTGGTGTACTGTCAGACTTGGTTTTAAAGGCCTTAATCTGTCATCCTTTGGCTAGCAGTAGAACTTGATAAGGTAGCTAGTCTATTTGTCCAAGCCAATAATTTCTGTGTCTTTTTTTTTAAGGGGAGTCTATTCCTCTGACTAGTATGGACTGAGCAAGCACCATCTTAATTTCTTGTTCTTCAGTAAGGTGATTAGTTCTTCACCTACCCATGTCAGTGGATGTGAGATCCCCTGCTTTCTCTTGATATCTTGCACAGACACACTTTGCTGGAGTTTCAAAGTAATGCTTTATAAAACTCAGATGGGAAAGAGGCTGTTGGATGAGAAAGTAAAAATACAGCTATAATACTGGGCATGCCAATGGCTTCTGGCCATTAATATTTGGTTCTAGGGCTATTGATGATATTCACTTTCAAAATGTGACAAATACTCTCCATAGGATATTTAGAACAATTTTACAAAGGGAACTTTTTTAAACTCATGTTTAGGCAGGACAATATCTAATGGAACAGTATTCCATGTGTTAGATACCATCAGGCGAAGAGACCGTTTTTCTGATAATCAAATATTAGTCTTTTCTATTAGCTTACATTCTTATACAGAAGGAATTTTACTTTTTTACACAATATATTTATTCAATATCATCCTTTCTATCAGTATCCCTGCTTCCTTTCCCCCATTCCCAAAACAATACCAGGTTTCGTTGTTCATGTGTATGTGGTGTGGGGTGTGTGTGTGTGTGTGTGTGTGTGTGTGTGTGTGTGTATGTTCTAAAGCTTGAATTCAGGGCCTGGGTGTTGTCCCTGAGTTAACTCTTTTTTTCTATTGCTTAAAGCTAGTGCTCTATGACTTGAGCCATGACTCCACTTTTGGTTGGGGTGGGGAGGTTGGTATTTACTTGGAGATAACAGTCTCATTCTCATGGACTTTCCTGCCTGGGCTGGCATTGAACCACAGTCCTCAGATCTCAGCCTCCTGTGTAGCTAGGGTTACAGGTGTGAGCCACTGCACCCAGCCATTTTCTATTTTCATAGTTGTAAATAATCATTTTGATTGTAATCAACCTTCTTCACCCTCCTTCTTAGCCCATCCTTCTAGTACCCACCTCCCCACACAGTCTACTTCTCTTTCCCTGTTCCCCATTCCCTAACAAGCTGCAGTTTTCATTGAAGTTATGTCATTTTTATGTATACTTGCTTTGTATTACCAAATTATTTACCCTTTATCTTTCTTTATCCCATCCCCCTTCCTCCTCTCCTCCTAAATAGACTTTTAGTTAGATTTGCATTGTGTGTGTGTGTGTGTGTGTGTGTGTGTGTATGTGTATCCTTTTCCTATCAAGTTTTTCAAAAATTGGGCTGGAGTATTTAAAAATAGTCTGAAATATATTGTGTATTCAGTGCTTTCTTCAACATAGCATGCTAATTTTAATTCATCTTATTTAATAATTTAGAAGAATATACATGCATTTTATGTGTGTGTTTTGTTTTGTGGAGTTGGTGGTAGTAGTAATATCTTATTATTCTTTTGGTGCTATCGTATACTTGCTTGGACAAATGGCTAAATGCTTTTAGCATCCTTCCTATCTTCCTGAATATTCTCTACTCATTTGTATTTTTCCAGTTTGCAACCAAGGACATATTTTATGCTGGATAGGAGATTGGCATGTGCTGCCTGGGTGCTGATTTCTTCCCCTCAAATTGTATATAGCAGTACCTAGACAGAGGACCCTGATCCTTCCAGCTTTCTATGGAATCCTCAGCATTCATGAATGTCCCAGTATTTGGTGTGTGTTCTTTAGGAGATGATTAGGTCATGAGGGTATCGATGTACTTATAGCACAAAGCCCTGAAGAACTCTCCTTTCCCTTCCACCATTTGAGGATATAGCAAGGAAGTCAGGTGTCCATGAACTAGGAAGTTAGCCCTCACCTGACACCAAATACACCCATGCCTTGATCTTAGATTTCCAAACTCCAAAACTAAATATTCAATATTTAAACTACTTAGTCCATATTATTTTTGTTATAGGAGTCCTAATGAACTAAAATACCTTCTTATTACAAGGAAGGATTATGCTGCAAATCCAGATCATCCTTACCTAGTCCCTGCATTGTATAAGTTTGGAAAGCTTCCGGTGAACTCCAGGGATTTCTTTCTTGTCCTTCCTTCCTTCTTCCCTATTCCTCCATTAATTAAGACTAGAAAGTCAGCAAAGTCTCTACAGTTGCATTGCATCCAGATTGAGTTCTTAAAGATGGGAGAAGTAAATGTCCAGAGTAAGGGAGGGAGACCCAGTATCCCAGGTGGAGGGAGCTGCTGAGGCATAGTGGCCTTCCATTGGGTCAGAATGGAATGAGTGTAGCAGAGGCTAAGACTAATGTGACTGGCTTACTTTCTGAGTCATTTGAAAGAATACTCTCTGAGTTCTTTCAGTTCTTTTATCAGAATGGTTTCATTACCATATAAGGATTAGGCCATCTGTCAGTCTACATCAGGCAGAAGCAATACGCACCCCCTTCAGACATGGCGGTGTCCTTTTCCTCCCTTCACTGGCTGCCCATCTCCTTTCTTTGTCAGGCTGCAAATCAGCCTTGTCTCCTCTTCTAGTACACTTCCTTCTTAATCCCCCAGCTGGCTCAGGAGACCCTCTTGTTTCTTCCATAGCAGCTAAAGTAAGCCCCTTTGATTGTTTTTCTGTTAAAACTCTGTCTACAAGTAGGGCAAGCAAACTCTAAAATGTCCCTTACTTCCTGGTATTCATAGCTCTGTAACAATCCTCCCCTGCTTCGAGGAAGGTAAAAGTGAGGGATTGCCATTTCATAGATTAAGTTGTAAAAAGGTCATGACTCCTCTCTTTTTTAACTATGTTTTTATTGTAAAAATACTGTATGGAAGGGTACATGAGTAAAGTGATGAGTACATTTCCTATCAAGCATTGTTACCTCCTCCTTTGTTTATCACCTACCATCCCTTCCCTCCCCACCTTACCAACTCCTCCCTCTCCTCGCTCTTGTACATCTCATTGTTACAATGGGTCAACCTGTATCCTTATTTCAGCATTTTGACTCCTCTCGGGTACCCTGTCTCTCCCTCTCTCTCTGCTCACTTCCTGCCATGTCATCAGGACCTTTAAACAGTTTAGGGAGAAGCTCACGTGGTAAGCCATTATGTGAGTGAGCTCAGAAGCAGAGTCTCCAGTTGCATTTGAGTCTTGTATAACTGCAGTGTCAACTGACAGTGTATGGTCTCCAAAGAGACCTTGACTTAGGGACAACCTAACTAATTTATGCCCAAATCCTTGGCCACTGAAAATGTGGATGATAAATGTTTATTTCTTAAAACATTGTTTGGATGTAATGTTATTTATCAACAGATCACTGAAACAGTACATTTCTTAAAATCTATTGTCCTTTCAGAACAGAACTGTAACTTACTCAGCTTGGATATCTCAGTGTCTGGCACATGTGAATATTATATACCTCTGAAGAAAGCAGATGGACTGAACTCAAACTTTCCCTTGAAAATCTTGTTCTCTGTCCTAAATATTGTGGAAATCCAGCTTATTTTCTGTTGGACCCAAGCAGAGAGAATTGATTGGGCTTATTCCCATTATCTTAATAATCTCAAGAGATGTCTACCTTTTCCTGATCCTCATGGAGTGCTTTTGGTGATACATGAAGCAGGAAGATGAAGGTCTAACACATCTCTCTAGCAAGCAGAGATTCTGAACATGGGTCCATGCACTAGCTGAGTGGGTGTTGCTAGAACTTGTATGCAAAATTCTCCATGTCAGAGCATTTTTGTTTTAAGGATAGGATTTACTTTTTCCATCATCCCAAGGAGATTGTGATCAAAAGGGTGAGAGAGAGAGACAGAAGCAATCTGTGGTGGAAGATTTCTATTGTCTGAAGAGGAGCCAGAAAATGAGGGTCGTTCCAGGTGATCTGAACTTGTATCATTTCACTTTCCCTGAAACTATTTCCAGTAGGATTGAGATGTTTTAGAAAGTATACTAATACTTGCATTTTTCTTCTATCATGTTCCTTTAATGGTCTCGTGCATGCTGATTTCATTACATTAGCCACTGCCTGTCTCCCACCCTTGTCCTTTCCCTAAGGGTGTGTTGAGCAATATCCTGAGGAGGCCAGGCTTGGATCTGGATGGATTGTGTCTGGCCTTCTGGTAAAGTAGGGGAGAGTGCCTCCAGTGCTCCCTACTTCTGAACTCCCTCCTTCTTAACTCCCTTCTGAGCTCACATCCTCCAAACATGTCCTCCTTCATGACCTAGATCATTCCCCATTCCTCCAGTCATCTTCATCCTTACCAAATCCTTGATTATAATCAAGAGGAGCTTCATATAGGAAGGAAGCTATGTTTGTATCTCAAGAGAATAGTATCTGATAGACTTCAATTCTTCAGAATTCAAAGGAATGAAGCTTTGAAGGTCACTGACTGTCAGAAGGTAGTCATTCCCAGGCAGAGACCCTCAAATGCTACCATGTAAGTGCCTGCTGATTCCTAAGAGGAACTATATATGTTCTGTTAGGGATCACAACAGGGATCATGACTTTCTGAGGGCCACTTGGTCTTAATATTTGCTACTTCTGTCTCTGTCTTGAAAGAAAATTGGACTAGCTTTTCTCCAATGTTTTCCAACCTCAAAATATTAGAGAGCTGAATGATAATTAAAAGCTACTGAAGAATGGACTTGGATTTCAGAGTACAAATAAAATGGCAATAAACAGAAATGTCCAAATATGTAATGAGTGAACACCCTCTCCTGAAGATGTTGATTCAGAAGCCAAACAGCTCCTTGCAAAATATACAAATAAAAAAAATATACAAATAATGGGTATTGGTTTGTCTGTGTGTGTGTGTGTGTGTGTGTGTGTGTGTGTGTACTCATGAATACTCATTCAACAAGCACTATGAAAGCCCCAACTATCTACTTGCTAGGCACTTTTACAAATAAGCACTGGAACATGGCATTGAAGACTTCTGTATTGGTATGTGAACTCAGGTAATGTGCATGAATATAATGAACAAGTGATCTTAAGGCTAACTAAAGACTATTGCCCTAATAAAGGCATTCAGTATTACAATACTACCCATTTTGTGGGCCAGAATTATAAAACAGGTCTACAAACTGTTTGACATTGATTACAAAGTAATCAAAATAATCATAAAGAATAGTTGAGTGCTTACCATGTTGTAGGTGCCTTACATGTATTTATTCTTTAGGGATAAATAATAAGTAATTGTCTAATTATGGACAATTATTACCTCCACTGCACCAGTGAATAAAACCACAGCACAGAATATATAAGTACAATGCCCAAGTTACTTGGCCAGCTGGAAAGTCTGATTCCAGTCCTAATTTGGAAACTCCATGTTATCTCCCCATAGATGTTTCTTCTGAACTTCTTTGCATATGTGGTATTGGCCTTACTTGATTAAACTAAGGAAAGTGAGTTTTAT
This sequence comes from Dipodomys ordii, assembly GCF_000151885.1. NCBI lineage: Eukaryota > Metazoa > Chordata > Mammalia > Rodentia > Heteromyidae > Dipodomys > Dipodomys ordii. The sequence goes on from NW_012267250.1 coordinate 10,355,959, forward strand.
TTATTTCTTTTTGTATTGACTAGCTTCATACATGTTACCATCAAAAGAATCAGAATCCATTCTAGATTTGATCCACAATGACCTAGGAATTTTATTCAATTGAAAAAATGAAATGCCTTCCTTTTATGTTTTTTATTGTAAAAATACTGTACAGAAGGGTTACAGTTACATGAGTAAGGTAGCGAGTACATTTCCTATCAAGCATTGCTATCTCCTCCTTTTTTTTTCACCTATCATTGCTTCCCTCTCCACCTCCCCAATTCCTTCTTCTCCCATCCCCCAAAGTTGTAAAGTTTGTTTTCAACATAGTGTCTTGTACATCTCATTGTTACAATGGCAACCTGTATCCTTATTTCAGCATTTTGTTATTTCCCTTCCCCTCCCCAATTAAAAAAATGTATATACTGAAATGCCTTCTTAAAAGTATGTACATCCCAGAAGACATTGATGTCAGAAACTATATCTGTTGCATAAGAAGCAACTAAAGGCCAGGAGAAAATGGTGAATAAATCATCTATTTAACATGTCATCTTTTAACTTGCAAACTCATTTGTGCCTTGATCTTGTTTGTGCTGAACTTAGAAAGTGGAAGAGATCTGAACAACAAATACAACCATGTTGTGGAATGTTAATGGGTGGGACTTACAAGAAACAAGTAGCTATGCTACATGGTCAAACAACTGGTAATTTCTAGGTTCCAAAGGAATTACCCTGACCATTACCTTTAAGATTTTTTGCCTCTTTCACTGGACAACATCCTGGGAACCTTTTCTTCATGGAACATTTTGTGGATGAGAAATGTTCCACCAAACAGATTTGGGAAACCTGGCCTGAGCCTCCTACCTAATTTTTGAACATAATGAATTTGAGGATGGCTTTGGAGAAAATAAATGAGCTGCCAAGCTCCCACTGCTGAGACATAATGGGATAATTTTAAACTAGTACTGGTACAAGGCTATTGAGTTTTATTATCCTGATATTCTAGAATTGCCAGAGAACTTAAAGAAGAGCTAGTTTAAATAATTTACTTTGTTTAAGAGGAAAAACAACTTCTAAGAAGGTAAGTTACTTGTGCAGGCAAGGTCTGGACCACAATCCAGACTTCTGGCCTTCTCCTGGGAAGGGAACAAAGTAAAAAATAAAATTAATCATGCTCGTCAGAAATGACTGTGAACCAATATTTTCCATGTCCTGTGTAAGAACTGTGGCTAAATGTCATGGACCTTGACATGATGGACATTGGATGCTTCTTGGCCTTGGGAAGGGAAAACCTGAGAAGCAGCTGATGATTTCATGTCAGAACCATCCCAGGAGCTGTAGCAATACTTCTGATAACCCCTGCACAGGGCCCACTCTAGAGGAATTTGGAGGTAGATGGGGCCTGGTATTTGTTCTTTATAAGGCTTCCTATGAGATTCTAATACTGCCAGAATGGAGAACCTCTAACCACATATGTAAGGTGTGGAGTTGGGGAGATGAGAGAGAAAGATGGTAACAGAGGCCTCGGGTGAAGAAGGTTCCAGTTGTTGCAGAGTAGAAGCTGTGGTGCTTATCTATTTATTACATGCACACACGCGCACACACACCCCTTCCATCTGCTCAGTCAATATCTGAGTAGGGAGCTTGGTACAAATAAGATCAGCAACAGAACGAGACAATAGAAATACAAGTGCCTAACTTTTATTCAGCTAAGTGTTAAAGGCATGGATTTGGGGCTGGGAATGTAGCTTAGTGGTAAAGTGCTTGCCTAGCATGTATGAAGCCCGGGGTTCAATTCCTCAGTACCACATAAACAGAAAAAGCTGGAAGTGGTACTGTGGCTTATGTAACCATATGAGTGCTAGCCTTGAGCAAAAGAAACTCAGGGACAGTGCCCAGGCCCTGAGTTCAAGTCCCAAGACTGGCAAAAAATAAAAATAGAAAGGCATGGATTTGTGGGAAATTCCATCAGCATGAACATGGAGGCCATGAACATAGAGAGTTCTCCCTGATAGCAGCACTCATGTGTAAGAGTTGATTTCATGCAGATCATCCTGGTTTCAACAATTCAGTGTTCCCCTCTCCCCCCCGACCTATTCAATAAGGTCAGCATAGACCTACTGTAGTGGGAACATCTTACTCAACATGGAATAACTTATCTGCTCAAGACTGTGAGACCCACTGTGCTCATGTACAAATTTTAGCTACGTGACCATCCCTTCAATTATTTCTGTAAGAATGGACTTCTTGTGTATCGGGGACTGCCAAACCCATCAGGTCACAGCTGATTATGAACTTATGACTCAGTGGCCAGAATTTTAAGACAATCTTTAGCCACTTCCAATAAAGAGTCAGCAGCCAGCATCTTCTAGCAATTACTGTGAATTGGTGTGTTTAAAAAAAATGACAGTAACAGATATCTTCAAAAGATTCTTAACTAACCACATGAAAATCTCATTTGTAGAGGACCTAGCTTCTTATCTTTTTAACCTCTGATCATGGGATGGCGGAGGTGTCTCAAAATGAAGTATTATCTGAGACTAAATAGTGGCTTCTTGTACTTTAACTTTTTAACAGTCCCCTGCTCCAGCCAGAACCCAAGGGTTAGTATGCACACTCTGCCTTCCAACTGAACTGTGCGATTGTCTGTGACTCAGCTGTCCAGAGAGCCACAGCTGGCTTGGCAATAATTTTAACACACTTACTCTCCCCTCCGTCTCCTCTCTCTCCTTTCCTCTCTCCACCCCAAAGTTCCCACCCCCATTTCCTACCCAATTCCAATTCCACAGTGAATCAATAGCCAGTTCCTTCCAATTGGTTGTTAAGAAGAGCCAGAGGGAAACTCCTAGTTCTCTGGCTTGAGCTAGGGAAGCGACTTATAAGGTCAGTGTCCCAAACTGAAGCAGACAGCAGTACAAATAAACAGCCATGGGGAGACAGACACGGAGTCAGAAAAATCCCCTGCATGACTAGACTATCGGTTTCAGCATTGCTGTGCCTGGGAACATCAGCTTCAAGGCCATAACACAGAGGACAAGAGTTAGCCTTGGGATAAGTGGTGTGCTCAAGCCTGTTTCTTCTTAGTGACAATATTTTATTAAAGAAAAATAAACCTGCTGTTTGTGGATGGGGAGGAAGGAATTTCAAATAATTATAAAAGACACATTTCTAGGATTTGAACTTACTGAGGTTAAATGACAAGAGCATAGACTATAGGAGTCTTCAAGACAACTGGCATTGGGGACGAGGTCCTAGAGAGTGATATTCTAAAAATGAATGGGTGTTTGAGACCACAGGTATCCAATAAAACATTCTAATGTAGTTAGTAACAAAACATATTTAAAATATAAATCAATATGTCTCTCATCTAGTAGTAAGGAATACGTTCTGTTTTACTTTGTACAGAAGTGGAAACCAAGGCTCAGAAAGACTTAGAATCTTTCCCGAGATCACACAGGTGCTAGGTGGCAGCACAAAAATTCAAACTGCGTAAGAGCAGGTACAGAGCTCACACACTTAATTACTACTTGATGCTGATATAATTGGAGCACCTCAAAGACCCTCCTTGATATAGTCCTTGCCTTCTATTTCTAAGTAACAATCTGGTTCATGATAAATAAGGTTTTATTGTTATCTTAATGTATTTGAAAAACAGGTTATGGAAGCTAGCTAATTTCCAGGTAATCCAATTGTAACAAAAATGTGAGCTCTGACCTATTTTTTAAGGCAAAATTAAGACATACTACTCAAGAAAATTCCAATGGCCATTTGATTCCATTATTTAATGTCTAATTTGTTAGGATGGCATTGCATTTAGAAGATAAACTTTGTTTTGAAGGGGAAATGAACCACTCTTGGGTCTTTCTTCTTCTTCTACTTCCATTGCAGCCACCAAAACACAGTCTGACTATGTGGTCTGACTGGTTTTTGGTAGTGGTAGTCGTGGTTTTAATTCTTACGTGATCTTGTTACAGCTCCTTGGATACAACTCTATTTTCCTATTACCTTATTTTGGTTTGGGCATACCTTCCTGCTGCAATACTCTTATTCCATTTGTGCCTGCAGAAATCAGGCTCAGCTGAAATTCTGCCTCCTCTAGGAGAGGGTAAATTTTTCAAAACGATTGAGTTCCTTCTTTGCTGTGCCTCAGAACTATCTCAATGATTCTGTTTTATAAATCATTGGAATACAGTGTTCTGTCTACACACAAATTCTCTCTTGGCCCTAATTTCCTAGCTTACTCTCCAGTTTGTTCTGACTACATTGCATTAAAACTGAGTCAATTTTTTTTCACTTCATCTTTGCCTCTGGAAGTGAATTAGTAAACCAGAGTCACCTCACTAATTTGTAGAAATGGCTGAGAGAATTATTCTAAATCTTATCCATTAGCTCGATAGAAATTTCACTGAATCCATGTTCTTTACATAAAGTGGAAATGATACTTGGACAGTACCCTGGTCTGAACTCCAGCTGCATAATAAGAACCATATTGCTGATGTCAGCAGCTAGGAAAGTCATTGGAACCTAACATTTACTCACATTAATTTTTTTTGTTTCAGGGATTTGTTTTGTCCTTTGTCCTTCATCTTCAGATTTCAAACAGAATTCCCAATTGGAGAAGATAGAGTTCATTTAAGAGCCTATAGAGGGTATTTATACCATTGAAGAAGTAGCTATCATCCAAACAAATGAGGAATAGGACAAATTCATAGATTTCTTTAGATCTAAGGTCTCCAGACAGTTCTCAGACACTGGAAGAAGTCTAAGTCTTTAGACTTCACCACAATGTAAGTGAAAGAAGGGAATTCTTCATGTGTGGTCAGTAAAATAATGGCTAACTGGACTCTACAAAATATACAGATATTTCCCAGGAAGATGCAAGCTATGGATCCCCAGTTATTAAATGTAAGCATACATGTCTCATTGTGGTCCTCAAGATAAATAGCATGAAAAAAAGAACTTAGTATTTCTCTGGGTGATTCTGTTCTGGAATCAGCTAACTGACAAGAAAATTGTCATCTGTTATGGATGAGAATAATAAGCTCATAAAGTAATTTTTATCCCAAATTCAGATCCATCTGCTTCTCTCTCTCCCCTCTTTCCACATGCTGTAATGGGATAAATGATGTTTTCAATCAGGGAGGGATGGGAAAAATTAAGAAGCTTTAGGAAAAGTATATCCTGCATTTCCAAAGGCTGTCTAGGTCGGTTCAGAGTCTAGGCCGGAAAGTGCATCCATCCTGCCTGGGTATTTCCATTGACAGTGGCAGCAAGGAAGCACAGCTGAAAATGATTACACTTGTGACCCTTCTCCAGAGAGATCCTAAAGTTGAAGGTACTGGGAGGCTCACAGCTTGTTACCATTTTGCCTTTCTTGCTCTGGGTAAGCAGTCATGCTGAATGAATTTGTGATTCACTTAATAAACACTTGGAGGAATGATTTCTTGCTTCTCTGGACCATGTTTTTAAGTCTGGTCTACACTACCCTTCAAAATATGAAAGAGAAAAAAGAGCTTAATAAATGAAACGACTGTTTTTCGCAACATGGGTGGAAGAGTGTTTTCGTTCTGTATGTATTATGGAAAAAAGTATGCCTCAGTATGGTGTGTACTGAATGTGGTAGGTGTCAGCCCTACCTGAGCTGTGGAATAGTTTGGAGAAAGCATGATTGCATTTCAAATGTTTTGAAAAGTATAATAAAGTCTAGGAATGTGAGTCCATTTTATTCTATCTCTATTTGGTGAACCTATCAGACTTCATATTATACTGGACTGGTTTCCCCAGAAGACCACTCTATGGTTAAAAAAAACCCTACTGTAATCTTCTCAAAAAAGTCTTGTTCAGTAGTTGTGGAGGTGGGAGGGAAGGGATGGTAGGGGGAAAACAAAGGAGGAGGGAACAATGCTCAATAGGAAATGTACTCATTATCTTGCTCATGTAACTGTAACCCATCTGTACAGCATTTTTACAATAAAAAACTTACAAAAAAGTCTTGTTCAACTTAGATATGTATTTATTCTTTTAAGAAAATTGTTACACAAAGCTATAGGGTATAATCATTGCAAATAATTTTAAAAGAAAGCTAAATAGAGAACAGATATCATGCTTACATTGAAGCTGAGCAATTTGCTCAGCCCACTCAACTGAGTTCCTGAACTAAGTTCCATGGGCTATGGCGAACTTGATCTGGATGCTTTTTAAGCCAAATAGCCAGATGGCTTAAATAATCTGCCTCATCTGCAATTATCCAATTGTTTTACACACACAGGCTTAACCTATAGCATATTTCATGTCACATCTCACTGATTTTTAACAGGAAAATAAATTTCTGAGAACAACATAGTTTTCATAGTTTTCTCAAAGACATCTGTAACACAGAAGCCAGAGATGGCTCTGCTGACAGAGCAGGTTACACATAAGATTTAGAAATGCTCATCTTCAATTACTGGTTTCAGTGTCATGCTATTATATGTTTATATGCTTGTATGCACTACTAATCTTAGAGTAAACCAGTTGTTCAAGGGTATGAAAGCATTGAGAAATAATCAATGCTTCACTAACAGGTAAAGCACCCGAACTTTGAAATTCAATATGCACGTTGCCTATTTCTGTTACTCAAGTCAATGGGAAGGGAAAAAAAAGTTAGATTATGCCAACATCATTAGACTACTATTGTGGAAATGAGTTGCTAACTGTGATTGCAGTAAAGAGGTTTGTAGAAATGGACTTCCTGTGCAGGAAAATTTGTTGACTGGTTTCATAGCTACAAGTGACCACACTAAAAGACAACAGGATACAAAATGCATGCATTGGGAGGCCATTTAAGCTTTATCTTCACATACAGTGACATGTTTTAAACTTAGCAACTCTAATGTTTTACATCTTGCCATGAAGATAGGTTTTGTTTCTGGAAGGTGTTCTATTCACCTCATAGGATAGACACTTCAGGCTTTGTTTCATTCTCTTCTATAGCTCTTTGATTTTATTTCCTCCTATCTAAGATCTTTTCTTTCTCCTGTTTTTTTATTAATAATTTTTATTGTGAAAATACCATACAGAGCAAGGTAATGAGTGCATTTCTTATCAAGCATTGTTGCCTCCTCCTTTGTTTCCCCTTACTATCCTTGCTCTACCATCTCCCCTCCCCCACCCCACTCCCCCCACTCCTGCCAAAGTTGTAAAGTTCATTTTTCGACATAGCATCTTGTACATTTCATTGTTGTAATGGGTCCACCATTTTCTGTGATTTCTTTTGCCAGCTTGGTTGTTCATTAGAATAATATTCTAGGAATTTAAAGGCAGGTACTCAGCTCTACTACTGAACTATATACTCACTCTCTTCCTCTAGGTTGTACTAGTTGTTTGGTGTAGAGGAGTGAGGATGATGTAAATATTAGTCATACAAAACAAATAGCGAACTATAATAACAATGATAACAATAGTCCCTGAAATGAAATAGCTTGGTTGTTTTGTTTTCATTTTTGTTTTTTGGGTTTTTTTTGCCTTTATGACACTCATTCATACTTCTGACAACGGGCTCTCCATCTCCATTTGGAGACTTGCCACTCCTTTATTCTTGACCTAGATGTACACAGGATCCAGACCTGCCAACTAGAACACTGTACTCCCTGGCCCCAGTGACTGACTCAGGGACGGAAGTGATGCAGTCAGGCCAACGCAACTCCATTCCAGGACTTTAAGAAGACTCTTGGGATCCCTTTCTCCTGTGGCTGCTCAGCTGGGAAGATGCCTCAGCATCCATCTCATTATCCCATGGGGACAGTCAGCCTGAGGATGACCCAATAGAAAGACTATGTAGCCAAATGACTCTATAGAGAACCATAGTGACGCTGTGGATGCGCCTTTAGATCCAAACACTTCTGAATCCAGACTGCTCATCATAAGTGAACTTGATCTGGGCTTTTGTGACTTATAATCGCAACAGTTCATACCAATATCAAAGCAGCTGTACCAATTATTGAGCACTACTTGTATGTCAGGCACTGAGTAAGTTCCATAGTAGATGCTGTCTCCTTTAATCTACGCAGTAGCCTTGTATTTCTTCTCCTTGTATAGATAAGCGAATCGAAAGATGTCGAATTAAAATCTTTTTGGGTTCTGGATCCATGGACTTAGCCAACTTTGTTCAAAAATAGAAAAAAAAAGCATTTAGACAGAACATGTGCTGAACTGCATCTGCACTTAACTTTATTCTTGTCCTCATTCCCTCAATGATACAGTATAGCACTATCTTCATAGCATTTACATTGGACTAGATGTTATAAATAATCTAGAGATGATTTATATAGAATGTGTAATATATTCAAATACTACACAATTTTTTATATAAGAGACATGAATATCTATGGATTCTGGTATCTTCCAGACGTGCTGGAACAAAACAACTACAAATAGTAAGGGTGGCTACATTCAAACTGGAGGGCTCCCATTAGTTAATCTTGGAAGCACTGGGAGTAGCAGTTTAAACATCCTGAGGGTTTAGAATCTTTATCAAACTAGCCTGGCAGAGCTGACCATAGATGAAATACAAAATCAAAGCCAATAGAGTTTCTCTCTTAGATATGGGGTCAATTAGAGCCAGGGGTTCTCCACAGGGAACAAGAAATGAGGACAGTTGGTCCTAAGGCTTCTCTGAAAAAAAAAGCAGCATGATATTAGGATGTATATTATCATTCCTTAATTCCTGGAAGAATAAAGGCATCACCTGAAAAAAGAGCTCGAAAGAGCCACAAATGGGATTAAATGGCGGGTGACAGGAGAGTCAGAGCCTTACCCCGGAGTCCACCCCAGCCCGCATTTGTGGCTTGCAATTGATTTGTCATGGTCTGGCCCAAGGAGTGGTGAGGTCATCGTGGTGAAGGTAAAAATGATCCCAGTATGTTCACTGTGCCAAACCTGGGCCTTTTGGTCCTCAAATCCATGCCTGCCCTTCCCCCACCCTGGTCTGCCTCTGATGGGGGGCTTTCCTTGCAGTCTACCTTCCCAGCCCTCCTAAATAGGCTGGCTTCTGCCTGAGTGTTTGCAGTGGTAGGTACTGTAAATGACCTGCAGATGAATGAGGGTGTGTGTGTGTGTGTGTGTGTGTGTGTGTGTGTGTGTGTGTGTGCGCACACGCACGCGCGTGTCCCCTCCCTGACTCCAGTTTTCCACAAGACAGACTCACCATGGTTCTATTTCTGACTTGTGATACCATTGTCCCTGGGCCTCTGCACATGTTTTTGCCTTTGTCTCTCCAACCTAGTAGTCATAAAACCTTCCTGATTTCCTGATGGACAAATCTCTGTATCATTGTATTCTTCTCTGTTGGAGTCCCAAATTCTCTGTCACCTCTGTTGATTCTCTGCTGCAGATGCTTGTAGCATTTCCTGCTTAGCCAAAGATTCAGGTCCATTTCAAGGGCAGCAATCCACCATTTAAGTACCCTCATACATGAAGTGCTTCCATATAAGGTGGTTAATCTGGACTCTCCTCTCAGCCTAACTCATTTATCCATACCCTCTGCTGCCAAACGATGGTTCATCAGAATCAGAGATCCTTTTTGTCTCAGCCACATTTTCATGGGCTGGTCCTCTCAACATCTATTACTCCCAGGCTGGACTGAGCTGAGCAATAGCAGTTTTTCCTGGAAAACCCCTTTCCATCTTCTCAGTAATCATATTAAATATCTGATTTTGTGTGGGCCAGCCAGAAAAAACATACTTCCTTTTTCACTGAAAGCAAGGCATCTCATCATGACTTTCTCTGCAATTGCTTTCTTGTTGTTGTTAATTTAAGAGACAAGTCTGATTTACTCTGTAAACAATGGATATGGTTAATGGACATAGCATACTAATTCCCATTTAATGTGGAAAACCTCCGGGGTAAGTTTTTCATCTGAGTGGAAGTGATTCACAGAATTCTTATACCATGGTATTGAAAAACATCCATCACTAAATAGAAAGCATTCCTTTTCAGACACTTCTTCAAAGTAAAGTCAACCCAAATCCTTGTTTGTACCTAAGAGTCAGGAAATTCATCTTTAGACTCAGCCTTAAGTATCAGCTTACTCGTGCATCCAGAAATCCGAATTTCCTATCCAAATCTTTCTGCTTGGTTTGTTCAAACATCTCTGGCCAGAAGGTTCCACATGGGCAAATGGATCATGAGCACAGCTGACTAGAGCCGACTGAGCCAATGGAGAGCTTTGCTGGCCCCAGCATCTGCAATTGGAGCTAGACAGGGAGAATTTTGGGAGTAGCCACAGGAAGTGGATATTTCCTGACCAGCTCATCTTTTGCTTATTTTCCAGCATTTTCTTGTCTACAACTAAAATACTTTGCCTTGCATGTTCCAGCCCAAGGCCCCTTGAGACAGTGGGCGGTTTTCTTTTTCATTTATTTTTTTATGTTTTAATTTTATTTTTCAACTTGGGCCAAATGTGTCAGGAGGTAAGTTCATAATGCATAGATGTCAGCCCTGGTCTTTTAGCCATGTGGCCTCTCTGTTTCTGATACAAACTACTCCACTGAACAAAACCAGATTGAGTCTGAAAACTCCCAGTCTTTTGAGCAATCTGGGCTGGGTGCTTCTGTTGAAATGAGAATCTTGCTGAGAAGACACTGAGGAGATAAGCCTGATGAACTATTCCCTTCCTGTGGCCTCAGTAAGAATAAAAAGAGAGTGGGTGTTATCCAGAATAGTTATCTAAGAAGACTACCATGGCAGGCTATGATCCCCAAAATTCATCTGTTGGAAACTTAGTCAGTAATACAATCACATTGAGCTGTGGCCTTTGAGCAGTGCTGGGTCATGAAGTTTCACTTTCATGAGTGGATGAAGGGAGTGGACTGAGGGACTGAATTAATTTTAAAGGGAAATAATGCATATTCTCTCACCCTCTGATGCCTTCTCCCATGTATGACCCAGCCAGAAGGCTCTTGGCAAATATAGCTTCTCCTCCTAGGACTTCCAAGTCTCCAGAACTGTGAGATAAATAAACTTCTATTGTTTATAATTTACCCTGTTGGTGGAATTCTGCTATAGCAGCAGTAAGCAGTCGAAGACCAACATATCCTTCCATCTCTTCCTTAGTAACCAGCACTGGCTTCTACGTCATTGCAGGGGGTACTTAGACTCAATGAAGAAAGAAGCACTTAGTGGTGGGCATCTGGAGAGTCTTTAATGGGTAGGTTTAGTTAAGCGAAAGCTAGATTTTGTTAAAGCAGAAATGATCATAAAGCAACAGTACCTCACCAAAAGAAACTGAAGGCAGTAAACAACTCATCCAGTTCCCAAGCCTCAAACCAAGGAACCTTTTTTTGAATTTTTTTTTATTGTAAAGATACTGTACAAAGGAATTACAGTTACATGAGTACGGTAATGAGTGCATTTCCCATTGAGCATTGTTACCCCCTCCTTTGTTTTTCCCCTACCATCCCTTCCCTCTCCACCTGCTAATTATTATCCTAAAATGTGTATATAATTGTGGGCTTCCCAAAGAAACAAGAGGGCATTTCTGAATCCAAAGACAGAGGGGGGGGTCGGGGAGGGGGAACTTACCTAATAAGGTGTCTTCAGAGCTAAGAAGGCTATTTGAGGGGAGGTTTGTGCATAAAACTGTAACCTCAATGAGATAACAAGGCCTCTGACCAACATCTAGAGTTAAGAAACTCTTTGTTGGAGTCTTGCTGGGGATCATTAGCTACTGTTCCTCAAAGATAATCAACTATTATTATTCCTGGAAAATGTTGGGGTGGGATGTTCCACAAAAAGTACCCAGGAACTGTGCTACACCCATCTCCTGGTCCCTTGGTGTGATTGGTTTTCCCTTTCTACATACCTGTCTCATATCATAAGCAAGACCACATCCAGTTAAACAGGCAGTACACTTTCCAGCTCTATGAAATAAGATTTCAAGTTCTGCAGCATGGAATTCACCCAATTATACAGTGTGGCATTAACTTAAATGATATTCTCTTTTCAGCTCCTACTTTCTCTCATGCAAACTTTTGTCCTTCATCAAGAAAAAGAAGGTAGCTGGGCTTGGTGGCACAAGCTTGTAATCCTAGCACCGAGGAGACTAAGGGAAGAGGATTAGAGTTCAGAACTAGCCTGGGCTACATAACAAGCTTCAGGCCAGGAGAAGCTAGATAATTAAACCCTGTATTTTCTTTTTAAAAAGACTTGTATTAGTTTGGAGGAAAAAAAAGTCTTCTCTAAAGACAATGTAGTATTATTTTAAAGTTGGCACTAATAAAATTACTCTTTGGAAATGAAAAGTATACCCATATGAACTAAGCTATTCCATATGCTGGGATGAGCATGAATATTAGCAAAGGCCTAATGGGCCCTGGGTCCCCAATAAATGAGGCTGACCTCAAATCAACTATGCTGTGGAAAAAATATGGATTGTAAATGGCTTTACAATTATTATGACTTCCCCTTACTATACAATTCATGAGTTGAGAATTGTAGCATCTGGTATTGTTAGAGTCGGCTTCATTGGGAAAGGCCCAAAGCTCTGGGTAAATTCTATATGTTATAGAATGTCTTCAAGAATAAGATTGGTTCAGAGAGAAGAGATGTTCAGAGTTTAGAGAGAAGAGATGGAGGAGCAGCTCAAAGAAAAGGGAGCTCATGGAACCAGGATGAAGAGGGGAGGGGAGAGACCGAGAGAATGTTTGGAGGAGGAGTAAGCAGATGGGCCTTGAAGGGAAAGGTTCGAGATTGTGGAGACAGACAAAATGGCTATCAGAGACTGCATAGGCAAAGAAAAAGCTCAGGGTGTTATTAAGAATGTGGAATGAACAGCTGATAGGATGGACAGCATGCATTTGAGAAATGAGAGATAGCAGATTGGCAGAGTGTAGTCATTGAAGACCACAGACCACAGAGAGCTATGAAACTCCCGCCTGGTGCTCAGACCCATGGAATGTGAACTTTCCATATCCCTCCAACTTGTCCTTTGACCTCAGGTCACAACCTTAGAGGATCTTAAATGTTGTTATTTTTTTCCTTTCTGCATGGTCTGGTGCTTTTCTCAATATATAATTTCCCATGTGTTGGCACACACAACTTTGTCAAATAAACAGTCCTTTTTTCCTTAAGAAGTGGTCAGACTGGAACTTGTTTTCAAAAATGTGTTTGTCCTCCAGAAAAAAAAATATAAGGCAAAAAAGAAAAACAAATAGATGACGTGAAGATGGGTATCCTTCAAGTGAAAACCCAAAGCAAGTTGTAGCAAAGAGTGGTATTTGTCACTGATAATTCACACTGACACCAAAGCTTGTTTTATAAAGCTTCAGTCCTGGAACTCGTTCCAAGTGGTATGGGCTGGGGAGTCTGATCACCGACCTCCCTGAGACTGTGTCAGGTTGGCAAAATCTCAGCAGCCATCAGGCATCCTCTTCAACATGAACTGTCCATTAGGAAGAACAGAGGCTCAGGTCCCAGGATTTCCCTCCTTCCGATGCAACGCAATGCTTACCTGTCTTCTTTTGCTTGAATCTTCTCCAAATTTCAGTGTGTCAAAATGCTTCTTCAATACCTATAGGGCAAATAAACCTGGTAATAGTTTCCATTTTCTAACTATGCTTAGAAATAGATTTTTCAACCATAAATCCAGAAAGGAAGGAGAGAACACAGCAAGATGGAGAAATCCTTGTCATGAAGCTGGAAATATACAGTGTGACAGAGTTCTTGCTTAGTACATACAATGTCCTTAATTCAATAGCTAGCAGAAAAACAAAACAAAAACTAGGGAATCCCTCTTACGGAGATCAAGAGACAGGATGAAAATGGTCCTTGAAGGATCCTGCCTGGAAGAAACAGATAGGCAGTGGGGTTCAAGGATGAAAGCTGATGAATAATGCTATCTTTAAGTAGATAAAATTTCAGCTATAGCTTTTGGAAGAAAATTAGTGTTTAAGAAAATATATTTCCATAGGAGCAAGGAAATCCAGGATAGGACTTCAAGAACTGAAGAGATTTGGAAGCCAGTACAGCTAGGCACGAACCAAAAGCTCACATCCGGCGCTCGACAACAAGACTGAAAGATGGCTGCAGTAGCATGTAACAGTCTTGAAATTTTTGCAGCTTGAACAACCATTGTGGAAAAATAGTTGCAAGGTGATCGCCATTCATGCCAGGAAGGCAGGTCTTCTCCCTACAATAACTCATACCTCCTCACAACACCTGCCCTCTTCGTTTTGCTGATGTCATATCCTGACATCCTAACAAGAGGGAAGATTATATAACCATCTGAAGTATTATAGGACATAACAATAAATACACTATGTAAATTGTGAGATGTGAGTCATGAGTCTTTTTGTTCTGATTCTTTATAACTACATTTTTAAAATTATATATTTTTCCTTCACGAGAGGAATCTAAAGCCAAACAAACCCCTCTAAGTGCCCTCTCATGAAGAAACCTATTTTATTATATCTGATTATAGCTAGGCAACTGCTATTGAAATAACAGGCAGCATTTTGGAGAGTCTCTTTTGTGTCCGACACTCAAAACCACCTACTTCTATTCATATTTTAGAGACAAGAGAAGTAAAAATAGAGAAGTTAAATTATTTATCCATAGTTGCCCATGTATTATCAGGCACAAGACTTGAACTTGGGGCTAGTTCCGAGCCCATGCTCTTACTTATTAAATATAATATCTTCCCTGTCTCTCCAGAGAACAGAATTTTCAAGAGACTTCAGTAAACAAGTCTCAGATGAGCCACCTGCCTAATACTCCTCTATTACAAATAGAACCTGTGTACTTTAAGTCTCTTGGTATTACCAACAACTGGTCCTCTCCTACTCAAATCTCTGAAGAATATCTCTTCAAGTTCCTAAATCTATCCTATGTATCCATTCTGGATAAGTAAAGAAGGATGTAAGATATAAAATAACAAGAGGGCTGAAGACAGGACTGAGAAAGTATTGGTACAAAACAACTTATTTATTATTAACTTGGCACAGAAATCTGCCTCCAAGACTAACTGGAGAGCAGAGAAAAGCTAAACCAAAGCGTTAGCTGAGTGATAGGCAGATGAGTACATGGGATGATGTTAACCTTGCAAGGAAACATTTAGAATTCTTATGAGAAAAGGGTTCTTCTGAGCCCACTAGTGTATTTTAAGTGCCCTCTTCTTTCTAAAGATAAGAGCATCCCAGGGTTAAATATTTAGCTTAAATCAGACCTGCTCTCAATGAGAAAAATGCAACTACCAACAGAATAAAAGGTCATGCCATTTCGAAGATTAGAGACTGGTCACAAAAGTGAGTGTGCAATTATAAAAGGTCAGTGTGAAGGTTTGCTTGAAAATAAATATTTGGTTAAACAACAAAATGATAGGATGATTTAGTAGATGCAGGAAAATATTCAGCAAAAATACCAACGTCCATCCATATAAAAAGAAGAAACAGCTCCTTAAAAAAAGGAATGCAACAAGACTCCCCTCATTTGAAAAGGATTTCTATCACACTCACCAAAAAAAAAATCATGTCTGAATTTATAAACATCCTTCTTTAGTTTATGTTATGGTTTGGACCTTAATTGTTCCCTAAAAGTTCATGCGTTGAAGGCTCTGCCTAAAGGTGATGACGTTATTAGGAGGGGTTAGAACCCTTGGGAGGTAGAGCCGCGTTGGAGAAAGGAGGTCATATCGCAAGAGTATATTGAAATCCTGACCCCTTTCTTCATTCTCTTTTTCATTCCTACCCACGGTGACATGAGCAACTTTGTTCCACAATGGATAGAACATAGACATGAAGGAACACAGCCTAAAGGAATAGAGCCAAGCGACCATTGACTAAAAGCTCTGAAACTGTGAGCCAAAATCAACCTTTTCTCTTTGAAGCTGATTTTTCCCAGGTATTTTATCCCAGTGAAAGAAAGTTGACTGACACATTCTATTAACAATAACTATCATACTTGCCATGGCTGATTTAGCAGTCTTAACCAACACAAGAAGGTAAGAATTTATAAGATTGGAAATTTGCCTTACAAATTATCATTATTTGTGGCCTATTTGGAAGCTGAAAGATGGCTGGGATTGTAGCTTTGTGGTAGAGTGCCTGTCTAGCCTGCCTGAGGCCCTGGGTCAGTTAAGATGATAGGCAAACTTTCATCAATAATAAAAAGCGTTTGGCATTGTCACTGTAGACAAAAAGTAACAACATTTTTCATAATAATATTTGGAAACCATATATCACTTTATGCATTTAAGAGCAAAAGCACCCAGACATTTTCTCATTTACAAAAACGCACAAAAATCCCATTTGATCTACCCTCGTTATCATTAGCAGCAACAACTATGTTGTTCCTAACTGACAAATGCAACAGAGAAATTACCTTCTCTCCTTTTTTAAAAAACAGAGGCACAATTAATACAAATCTGGTGTTAGTATGTATTCCATCTTTAATCTCGTTTCAATCTTCCAGTTCTGCATTTTTAGAATTGTTTAATCCATGCCCGTACTGGGGTTTGAACTCAAGGCTTTGTGCTTTTGCATGGTTTTTTTGCTCTACCACTTGAGCTGTGCATGCCTCCATTTCCAGTATTTTGATGGTTAATTTGAGAGAAGAGTTTCATAAACTTTTCTATTCAGCCTGGCTTCAAACTTTGATTCTCAAATCGCAGCCTCCTGAGTTTTGGATTATAGGTGTGAGCAAGTGACCTGCTCCAGTTCTGCCTTTCCAAAACACTAGCCTGCATATAAACAAAATCATACCGCATGTACTCTTTTTTATCTGACTTCTTTCACTTCGTGTGATGCATTTATAACATGTGAAAAAATTTCTTTAGTTTACTAAAAATTACTTATTTGTGCTCCCATTAAGCAAATTAACTTTTTACTAGCTGAAAAACATTTGACTCCAAATCTTGGTAAATAGGGGGAAAAAATCAACAGTTGTGTACAGGTTTTTACATTTTCACTTATTTGGGGTAAATACCTAATAGAAGATTTCTGGGCAGGTCAAATCGTTAAGTATAGTCTGATCTTTATTTAAAATTTAGTGGCCTGCTTTCCAAACTAGCTCTATCATTTTGCATTCCCATAAGTAGTATATGAAAGTTAGTAGTTTGTTTTCTTATTAATGAGTTGTAAAGGGTTTTTGTATATTCTAAATCTGAGTTCCTTATCAGATATGTCTTACAAATATTTTTCCCTTCTATGGCTTATGTGTTCCTTCTTGGTATCAGTGTGATTTGTAGAACAAGAACTTTAAATTTCACTGAGGAACACATTACTTTTTTAATTTTGTGAACTGAGCTTTTGACGTTGTTTTTAAATGATCACTGCCTAAGATAGATCATGAAGATTTTCTCCTAAGAAATTAGCTTCCTTCTTTGTGCCTTTTCTTTTTCCGTACATCATGAGCCCCCAGGTAAGTTTCTTATGTGAAGGAGTAAAAGGAACAATGAACATGTGGCCTAGGCAGAGCCAAGCCATTTAGAAGTTAACTTTTCCTCTAAATGACTCCTCTATGTTGTTTTGTCTCCATGAGGGAATTTCTTAGGAGCAAGGCCCAGTGTGTGTAATGGCTCCATACCCAGCAGTATAGGCTCAATGGGAGACCTCACTCAGTGGCTGAAGGAACCATTCTAGACTCTACTCATACTGCTATCCCAGAGAACAAATCACTCCAGCTGGAGGAAGCTGCTGTCACACTGTGGCTGGGAACCACCCTCTAAGGAGCTGCTGGCCAATCCTAGATGATGTGATGTATGTAAGAGTTGCTTGCTCTGAAATCAACCCATGTCTAACTGGGGGAAAAAAACAAAAGCCAGCAAGCAAACAAACAACAAAATCTAGATTTACAAAGAACTTGAGGAATTTGAAAGAAATCACTGGCTAAGCCTGGTTGAAAACAAAAAACTAACAGGGTAAATAAGACGTTCCATGTTCAGTATTCTAGAAATAAACAGATTTTAAAGTTCAATAAATTGTCCTAAAAGCATCCCATGAGTCATTATCATAACTTGGATTAGAACTTAAACCTTCTCATTCCAAGCCTGATGACAAATGACCCAATCCGTGGATGTCTGCCGTGAGGCTGACAAATCCTTCCATGATGCAATTGCTGAGGAAATGACCTTCAAGGTGCTAGTGAGCTGTGGTTATCTTCCTTAGCAAAGACAGGGGAAGTAAATATTGCCTTCATTCTTACCCAGAGATAGGTGACAGGAGGTAACTAGAGTAATAGTGATGTGTGTGGAGGAGAATGGGTTAAAAAATGGAGGTACCAATCCTTTTCAGAAGCATGATATAGCAATCCCATAAACTGGAGAACACAGACTAGCACACACTCTATATCAAAAAGAAACCACATCCGAAGAGAAAGTCAGGACTAGGGGAAAACCTGTTCATTTGTTTTTCTCTACTTCAAATGGCTTCAAAATGGCTTCAAAAATGCCATGAAAGAGCAGGAGGTACTGAGAACGGGTTTCTAAATAAACCTACAATTTCTAAGTGTAAAGACTTTAAAATAGATATTTAACCTTATTAGGTCAATTTGGAAAGATTTCCTAGTTGACGTTCTATTATTACTAAAATTGTTCTGGTTTTCCATCTGAAAGTCCATGTTCAAACCAAATACAATTAAAGCCATAATGTGAACACACCCAGGGAGGAAATGAGAACTATGTGTTCAACTTGATGGCAGCTGATATTAGGATGAATCACCTAAGGAAATTGTTTTGTAATTTAAAAATGGACAAAGATTTGCAATTTTATACGGTTAAATCTAATTCTTAACCAAGGTTCACTCCTAATGATCAGTTTTCTACCACTATATTTCTCGTTATATTGTGTCATATTCCTGGTTGAAGCCTGTCCCGGTGGAGAGCTGGAAGGAATCTTACCCTCTACATCAATTCAGGCCCTGTACTAGCCATGCTATGCTCTCTTCTCCCCCACTGCTAGGGACTGAACCCAGGGCCCTGTACAAGTTAGGTGAGTACCTGACCACTGAGATACATCCCACCCTTTACCTAAAACTTCTGTTGAAATTTAATCCCCACAGTGAGATACTATAAGAAGGGACCAAACAGGAACTTAAAGAAGTGATTAGGGCTCTTCTTCCTGAATGAATTATCCTGAATGTATCGATCCACTCAGGCCATTGGTGGATTCCTGGGATATCTTCAAGAGTGGATAATCTATAAGGGCCAGCCTGACTAAGTCTCTCACATAATCCCTGTCTTTCTCGTCTTTGATACCTCTGCCACCTAAGGACTCTGCCAGCAAGAAGGGCAACCCCAGGGAAGCCTGTTAACATTGGACTAGAACCACTAGCCAAATTAAACCTTTGTTCTTTATAACTTACTCTATGTTATGTGTTATTCGCATCCGAAAATGGATTAAGACATCCAACCACCATTGTCATCTTCTTCCCACACGGACAGTGGAAGACTTAGTGCCCCACCTAAAATAATCTTATTAAATTTTCGACATGTTACAGTTTGAACTCAATGTTTCATACTTGCCTGGCTTTGGTTATGGCTTTGGTTATTTCTGAGATAGGGTCTCACTTTTTGCCTTTGCGATGGTCCTCTCATTTATGCCTCCTATCATAGTGGGGATGACAAGTGTATGCCACAGTATCCATTTATTGACTGAGATGAAGTCTCAAGAACTTTTTACATAGCTAGCCTCAAACCATGGTCCTCCTGATCTCAGTCTTCCAAGAAGCTAGAATTATAGACACAAGCCACTCACCAGCACCGCTAAACTGAGCTTCTACTTGATTGTCAAGAGACCAAGATATCAATTTAGCCATTTTTTAGCCAATATTTCCAATTTGTTAAATAAGATATCCTTCCTTGAAGTTAGCAAAAGAATATAGGTCCCAAAATGCATGTATGACCCGCTCTATGCACTAACTCTGATTTGTTTAATATATGACTGATCCATTTTCATTTGCCCAGCACTGTGCCTGATCTTGTAAGGATCCCCAAACTGTTGAATTCACTTGAAGGAGGCCAAACAATATGCATGCATGTCACTGTGCTAAGATATTACAAGTTGAAACTTCAGTAGAAGTTCCCCCAAAGCAATACGTTTGGGAAATTATAATAATAGAGGTAACAAGATGGTGTTTTTGAATTTAAGAATGGGATAATTCCAAGGACTAGAAAAGTCTAAAGCCAGATTTCAGCTACATTTGAAGACAGGGAAGCATTTAGAAAGAAGACCAGAGAAAGGTCAGGCCAGACTGACAGAGGCGTGGTCCCAGGAGAGTATCTGCAGATTGTGAATAATGGTGTTTATTATTTATACCATGGGCTGTCAGGTGTGATCCACCATGACACATTCCAGTGGAGATCATGGGCACCTTTATTTGTAATGGAAAAATCCAAATTGGCTTTCATTTGAAAAAGAAATTTCTCCTTTGTTCTTTTCTCACCTACTTTGCTCTCATCTCCTCTCATCCTCTCTTCGGGCTGAACTGAGAGGTTAATATTTATATCATACGATATACTTCAGTATTTTTCTCAGTGATTCAAAGTTGAAAAGTAGAAGCTACAGCCATCTTTCTCATTTCTACCATCTTTTAGAGAAACTAGATTATAACCATTTGAAAAATGGATTCATACTTGATTACCTCATTTGTAAAGTTAGCTTTTAAGGGTTAATTGCTTTTAATTTAACTGTAAAGGGAAGTAGTTTATTAAACTTAAAACAATCAAGCCTTTAAGTATATGCAATTAATAGAAAAGGCTCTACAGGACAAAGCCTCTTACTTCACTTTCCAACTTGGATCTAATCATGCATACCTTAGTAATCAGGAACTTCATAGCAATCCTTCTCTAGGGTAACTTTATTTTAAAATAAATCATAGGAAGAAGGACAGTGCTTAACGCCCAAAGTCAATTCCTCATGGTAGAATTTTAGACCTCTTTAAGTAGGATACATAATTGAAGACAAGAAATCTTTCATACAGCACAATAGCCCAAATAACTTCTTTTTCTGCCAAAAAGTGAGATTCACCTACCAGCAATGGTAGTAGAGAAACAGTGGTCATTTCTGCTTCTCATAGTTAACGTGATAACACCATTCAGAACCTGAATGGACTACTTTGGCAGCCTAGATAGGATTCCAAGATTAAGATTCACTCTAGAAAAAAATTAATCATGGTTGGTGAGAAAATAATAGCATAGTCTTAGTACCATTCCCAGTAGGCAGTATCTATGAGTATGTCCTGGAATGATTTGAAAGACTCGTGGGAAGATTGGTGTCACCGCTATGAGAGACTGTGTGGGATTTTCCCTGTTGTCCAGAATTGTCCCATGCAGCAAACAGAAGTAGCTTTCCTTCTAGAAACAATAGTTCAAAGTTGGAGCTAGACTCCCTCCCAGTATGCTACATGTTTCTAGAAGTAGCCATTTCATGATGTACTGAAGTCACACAGGCCCCACCCACCCTGCACTCCAGTCTTTAGACTGGAGTCAGAACCCTGAGCCTAGGAAAGAATGTCAGCTAGTTTTCAGGCCTGGGAGTATCTGAGGGTTCGCATCCCTTATTCCCCTGTTGAAGAACAGAAAATGGAATGAAAGAGAGCACAATTACTCTTTACAGCAGTTGGGGGAAATACTACCCTTTTTTGGGTAATCGATCATAAGGTTAAGGATGGCCTATATAAAACTTGTCATAGTCTGAAACCCATCATTGCGTGTGGCATTTTAGGACTGGAGCCACATAGGTTTAAACATAATGATTAAAAACTTTCCTAAGATGACTTACAATCATGTGAAGAAAAAGTTGTGTCTCAGAGTCGCTGATCAAGTTTAAAACACCCAACATGTACAAATTTTACTACATCCCTCTGAATAATACCGAAATGCCTGAATCACATTCCTGATCCCACTCAAATGCAGTTTATCGACTTAACTATCTATAATTTGTTTTTATTTAGTAAGAACACAGCATGAGATCTTTTTATTGTCAACACTGTTTTGAAGGTGTGAAACAGTATTTCAACCATATCAAGTGTGATTTCTGCCCCAAACAGTATTCTGAGTTTGTTTAGAGACTTTGTGGTGTATTTCCCCTACCACACCTGTCCTGCGTTCTTTCATTTGTACTGAAGTGTAAGTAACTTTAAAAGTTATAGCTAATGCATTGAATAATTGGAGAGAATTGCAAATGTTCACTAGAGATTTCTAGCAATTTTAGAATCCCTAATTAGAGTCCCTTACCTGACAGTCAGTAAATGTGAGTAATACCTGTCAGATCCACTGGGTGGCACTGGCAGGCCTGAGATGTGGGCAAGAAGGCGGAAGGATGAAAGGACAGGAAGCCATGGGAAGGCAAAGGAAGGTGTGAAAACAGAGAAGAGGGAGAAAGGGAGCAAGGCAAAGTTAAACCACTGTTAGTCCCTTCTTGTTTATCCTCTAAGGTTTCACTGACTCCACATGAAAGCCCAGTTCTGAGGTTGCCAGCAGTGAGCTGAGCATCACTTTCCTTGTGTCCCCAGTATCCTGTATGCTTCTGCACACTCAGTTGATGCACCTCTGGTGAACCTTTCCTTCATGAAGAAGCAAGGTAGGAAGGAATATTAGCACCCAAGACCTCCCATGGCTCAATAATTTTCTTTGTAATGAATGAGGCAGTAAATGTGTCAGTCTGGCAAGCTGTACTATCACAGCTACCCACTGCTTTTTCTTAGTCTGAAAGCAGTTGTTGGCAGTATATAAGTGGATGGCTATGTACCAACAAAATGTTATCCTCAAAACGGGGTGGCATGTCAAATGGGGTCCATGGTTTGCTAGCCTTTCCATGGGGTCTAAGATTAGCTTTTTTAGTTTTCTAACTTTGCATCCTCTCACATCCTCCAAGATTATGCTTTTGGTACATGACTGTTTACTTGGGCTCTGGGTTTGTGTTGCATTGCTTCATTTTGAACTCAGTGCTTGAGCATTAACCCTTACCTTTGTTGCTCAAATCTGGTACTCTACCACTGAAGTCCCAGCTCTGTTTGCAGCTTTTTGCTGGTTAATTGGAGATAAGAGTTGCATGGGTTTTTCTGCTAGGTCTGGTTTCAAACTCAGATCCTCAGATCTCAGTCTCTTAAGCATTTAAGGTCACAGAGGTAGCCACAGACACCCAGCTTGTTTACTAGTGTCTGAATCTATGTTGATTGTAGGATCTTATATTGTAAACTCCACAGATGGCCTCCAACAGCGTTAAGTATTGTAATCTGAGTTTCCAAGGGAAGGGTAGTGTCAAGGAGTGTCATAGAAAAGCCCTTAACCTCTGAAAGTCTCCTAACACATAGCTGCCAAGGAAGCCAAAAGCCAGATAGAGAATGTGACTGATGTCAGGTGGCAGAAGTCTTGGGGGAAAGTTCTCTGGCTAGAGTGAAGTAAATTCAAGCCAGCTTGGGAAAGGTCAGTCCTAGCTCAAACCATGAGTGACTAAAGTTTGTTTTTGGAGCCTTCTAGCCACACATTCTTTATCTCTCCTCTGCTGCTCAGCATCTTCATTCCATTCCAAACGCACTTTCAACTTGCTGTTTCTTTTTACCACAGCCTCAGTGACTAATGACAGATCAAAATGCTTCCATCCATGGATGTTCACCTTTTCCTAAGGTTGAGAACATCTGAAGACAGAGATGCAGGGTTAATGATGGAATCATGGTTGTGCTTCTGTGGCCTGAACATAGATTTTACTTTGCTGACAGTCAATAGAAAAATCCAGAAGTATTGTGCAAACAGCCACTGTGCATAGTAGCCCTTGGCTCTACAGAATTCTGAGGATTAAGGATGTGAACTTCACATTTTGGAACTGTGCAACACATTGGTGGCTCAGGTTGTGGGTTTTCTGGTGTGTGTGTGTGTGTGTGTGCATGCACATGTGCATGTGTGTGTGTTTCTCATGGGGAGACTAATTCTTTAAGAAATAAACAATAGACATATTTCTCTGCAAGTGAAGGAAATCAACATAGATGAGATATTGTTATGTGACAAATGGAATTCAACACTCCAGGCCAATTGAAAATGTGTTACCTTCCCACAGGAGTTTACTCAAATTACAAATCATTATGACTGGGGTGTTGGGCACTGGGAGTGTGGAGGCTTTGGTGTATTTCAAAACTCTGTTGCCTTCACCTATTACTGAAGATACTGCATCGGGAACCAATATCCCAGAAGCCTGGAGAAGCTTCCTGTAGGTCCAATCAGCTAGCTGAGTGGTAGTATTTCTCACCACCCCTCAGACCTGTGGCTAGAAATGAGGAGCTATGGACTCACATAGGGGTAACCTGGAAATTTAGAACCTCCTTGACCAGAGGAGATAGGATCTGAGGAATTCATTCTTCCCTAAGCCCCTCAGGAAGGTGGTTCAGAGACAATGTCTTAGAAGATTCTTAGTAGGGCCTGAAGGAATGACGTGCCTGGGCTTAGGACAAGGCTTATCTGCAGTGTTGACTCTTCTCTTTCCCTGTTCATGCTCCTCCTCCTGCCCCTCCTCCTTTAGGTCTCATCACAAATACGTAACCTACACACAGGCTTTACAAGAGGCTTTGCTTTGAGAGAAATGCAGACAACGACATCTCGTAACCTACACACAGGCTTTACAAGAGGCTTTGCTTTGAGAGAAATGCAGACAACGACATCTGAACCAAGTTGAGAGGCAAAGTTGAAGTCTAGTTTTTTAAAAAAAAAACAATAATTTACCCTTTTTGGTGCAGGGGATTGAATGCAGGGTCTCATGCATGCTAGGCAATTGCTCTACCACTGAAGTGTACCTTCACCTCAGCATCTTAATCGTGAACAATAGTTATTTTGGGGGGGATTGTGTTTTTTTTGGTCATGGGGCCTGAACTCTTGGCCTGGGTGCTGTCCCTCAGCTCTTCAGCTCAAGGCTAGCACTCTACCACTTGAGCCACAGCACCACTTCTGGCTTTTTCTGCATATGTGGTGCTGAGGAATCGAACCCAGGGCCTCATGCATGTGAGGCACACACTCTACCACTGAGCCAACTTCCCAGTCCCATGAACAATAGTTTTAGGAGCCTTTGTCAGTATGCAAAGCACAGGCTCCTAAAACATGAGTTCCTCTGTGGTTTCCTTCATTTCTTTTCCCAAGGCTTCCTCTCCCAGGGAATCAGCCTGCTCCAGTATCCCTCCTCCCACCTTACCATCTCTCTTGTATGAACATAAATGGTTCTAATCCTGATTGATGTCTCCTAGCTAAGAGTTGTCTCCTTGTAGCTCCCTAACCAGGAAGGCATCTTTGGGCTAGAAGTTGCCACAGACTGAGAACTGATCAGTCTAAGGCAATATCTAGACACAGAGTATTTCACTCATGGCTGACCTGGTGGCTAGATGGGCTTTACCCGAATAGGTTGAGGCTACTGACTTTGTCTGGCTGACACACTTCATCCGACAAATGCTGGCAAACTGATCATTTCAACTTGAAAATGTATTAAAGACTAGTCAGTAGATGAGGCAGAAATGCTAGGGAAAGGATAGCTTCAATACCTCTTCCCTGGCTCTTGTAGAAACAGCTGTTCAACCTGTCTATCTGCAGGTCAGCCCTACAGATCGAATTCCATCCTAGGGAAAATGAGGGATCCCTTCATCACATCTGTGGAATGCGCATTCCACAAACGCTGATCCTGTGGCTTCTCCACAGTCTCGCCAGTGACTAATGTCCATGGTATAGGGAGTCCAAGTCCTGAATTTGGGGAGATTTTTGTCTAGATTTCAACTATATCATCACAGAGTGGTCATAAATCACCAGGCTGCTCCAGTGTTAGGCATAGAGTATTAAATAATCCACACTAGTGGACGTTACAATAAGGATGATATGCCTGGCTTCAAAATAATGGGATTTCCACTGGTTGATTAATGATTGAGACAAGGGCATATTTTGTATGTAAAGAAGTCTAAATGGGAAGTAGAGACCTGGCTACAGTAGTAGTGTGCCAGCCATAAATAAGCACGCCATGTAAGAAAACTGAAATAGTATGTGAATGCTGAGCTCAAGCTTTGGGGAAGTCAAGCATGGAGAAAAGACATACAGATCAATGAAACATGGTTGAAAGACAGATCCTTAAATGTAGGGTCAATTTATTTTCAACAAAGGCGATGTGATTAAATATGGAAATCATTGTCTTTTCAACTAATGACACAAGAGAATTGGGAGTAATGTACAAAGATGAATTTGGGCCTTAATGACATACCATATTGAAAAAGTGACAGGAAACATAAGCAAAGGATCAGAAGTAGCCCTGTGGTTTAAAGTGGTAGAGCACTGACCTTGAACAAAAAAGCTCAAGGACAGTGGCCAGGTCTGGAGTTCAAGCCCCATGACCAGTCAAAAAACAAGAAACAACAACAATAAAAAAAGCAAAGTTTCTATTTGGGGGAATGGAAATGTTCTAAAACTGGATAATGGAGATGAGGGAACAACTCTGAAAAGCTTTACTAAACCTCATTGGATTGTTCACTTAAAATGAGTGAATTTCATGGCTTGTAAACCATGGAGTGAAACTAGATTAAAAGCGAAAATTGTTGGTTTTTTTATCTTGTAAGGTTGGATAAATGGTTATGTTTATTTCTTCTCTTATAGGCTACATGCCACATAGATTGGTAAGATTTTTGGTCTGGTCATATAACATTATAAATACTAACTTTGGAGATAATAATCATGTAAGTTCTTAGAAGATTTTATTTTGAAATGACCAAGTGGTTGTCATATAACGTTGCTATAGTTGGGTGTCAAGTGCGTAATCACAACTATTTGAAAGAAAACACCTAAAGTTCTTTCAGTAGATGCAGAAGTTAATATTATCACATATTGAGAAGTCTTTGTATTTATGTACTACTATAAGAGGTGATCAAATTCATTTTGGCAGTTTTACCCAACTCCTGAAAACCTTGTTTTATCTTTGAATATAAGATTTTTAAGTGCCTATCCTTGAAGAATGTTAATATTTTAAATTTAAGAATCTTTTGGCTTTACAGATAACCTTCTAAAAAGATTGTGATCAGTAATATTCCCTATAATATGAAACCTTGCAAATGTTTTGAAAGTCATTACATATGAATAGTTTTAACTGCAAACATCTTCAGGATACAAAATCTGCTAGTCTTCATCAACTATCTCTAGTTCATATGCATGGAAAAAAGCCCTAAGTAGGATAATACAGGGAAAATAAACAATGTTTTGAGGCTTTGTTACGAAATCCTACTTCAAAATCCTACTTTTACTTTGTGTTCCTAATATCATGAGAGGTTGGCAGTCATTCAGGACAAGACAAAAATATGTACAGATTCTAGACTATTGACACTCCTGAATTTGAGAGTGCTAAATAAGAAAATGTACATGTTTGAACCTCCACGGCTTATTTGATGGCTACGGAAGCCACTGGTGACCTTTGAAATGATAAAATACCACTTGGTTTTCCTAATGATTACTCAAAAGGTGACAAAAGGAGATTACAAACCATTGGGAAGAAAAAAATATTGACCAAGCTGGGCGCTATG
Source organism: Dipodomys ordii (assembly GCF_000151885.1). Classification (NCBI taxonomy): domain Eukaryota; kingdom Metazoa; phylum Chordata; class Mammalia; order Rodentia; family Heteromyidae; genus Dipodomys; species Dipodomys ordii. Next base: position 10,383,436 of record NW_012267250.1, read on the forward strand.
TGGCCGTTAGGAGGCACATAGAGGGCTTTAGAATTAGGCTGCTATGGATTTCAAATGTAAACTGCAGAAAGACATCAAACTTCAGTTTCATTATCTCTCAAAATCAGGAAATCGCTCTTGCACGTTTGCCTTAAAGATCGATTATGTGAAGCAGAAGATACAAGTAAACAAGCCCCCTCCCCCAAAATTCCTACCACAGAGCAGGTCTGAGATCAATCTCAGCTTCCTTTTTCTCCAGTATCTGCAAGTGGCAAAATAAACAAAAAGATCACACAAATGTGATGGTAAGTGAATTGTTGTAATAAGTTTGTTCTTTCTTCCTATGAACTCTTATTGTTTTTAATAAAGAATATCCATCCAGTAGGATTTGCTAAACATGATAGTTTTTTAATCTTTCAGAAGAATTTTCCTATAAAGAAACAAATCTTTTTTTTTTAAAGTTCTTCTTTTACCAGCTCAATGGACCCAAATCCCTGTTAGGAAATTCATATTTCTTTTATCTTGAATCCTTCAGGAATATGTGGATGCTGGGTGTTCAACAGTCAAAATTCAGATTCTCGTGGATAAAAACACTGGAAGTTAAATGTATGTGGAAGTGTACACCTTGGCGATCCAACTGAGGGCGATGAGAATGTGATTGGTGTGTCCAAAGTCAAGTCCACGGTGCAAAATCAAATACCCTTGATTCATAAGTAACCATGCATCCTACAAAGGAGTCTGGCTTTTATTCACCATTACTTACCTTGGCATTATATTCGCAGTTGGCAGGAAATGTTTAATATATATTTGTTAAATGGCTGCATACGAGAGAGAAGTATCGGGTCCAGTAGTTTTCAAACTTGTTTTCAGTTGTGGGTTTTCTATTCAAAGAAAATATTTGAGTAGCACCTTACATGACATGAAGGTCATGAGATTACAGCCAATACACACAGTCTTGCTGACAGCCCTCCGTGATATCCTGTGAATGCAAGGTGGGCCATGTGAAGCAGAGAGGCCTGTATCCCAGAATCCTCTACATCTTACGGAGCATTGCTGGGATCCCTTAATCTTGTTAAACCACTGATTTTACAGAAGAGTCCAGTAAAGGAGTAAAGGCCCAGAGAGGAACAGGAATGGCCCAAATGCTACCCAGTGGGTCCTAAACGTTTGCTCATGAACTTGGGAGTCCCTGTGCCAGTAGAAAAAAGGTCACATTCTACCGGATGTTTGCATCACCAGGAGGGCATGTGGACTCCTTCAGGCTAACCAGGTGCTCACCCAATGTTTGAATATGCAACTCCTTCTATGGTGCAAGAACTGTCGCTGAGGGCTGTCTGACAGAGCGATTGTGTGTTTTGGCTGTAATGTCATGGCTTGTCTGCTCTCCATATAGGAAGTGGGTTCTATTTCTATTATAGAAATTGTTCTAGAATTGTCTCTATAAAAAAAACAGTAAATATAGATCTACTTCTTTCCCATGAATGGATAAACATTTTGGAGCTGGATATAGTAACCCTCGATCCTCCCAGTTCAGAGACTTTTACAAACGTACAGCCAGTAACATCAGTTTGTGCTAAGTATGTAGAAGAGATATGGAAACCTGTGATTGTTTTTCCCCTTTGAGCCCTCACACTTGCTCAAGTCATGCCCCCCATTTCTGCCATTCCTCTTCTAGTTGTGACCCTGAATGCAGCAGAGAATCGGTACCTTTGAGGGTCCAGCCCCCAGCCCCCTCCTTCTCCATCTGGCTGGTGATGAGCCATCCTATCCACGGTGGGTAGTTCAGGAAGACCACTCCTTCCTGTAAGGCTGGTACTGACAACCTACGCTTGCAGGCTCTGCAATCATCTCTAGCTTTCTTTCCCCTCTTCTCTGTCATGTAGAAATCATGGAAAGAAGGAATTAGATTCCCTCACAGAAAAAAAAAAATTACTAAATGAAAGTCCAGAGGAGCTGAGATCATATGTAACTAAATGCTACCCACCGAAGCCATTTTTTTCCAGTTACTTAGTCCTGGATAAAATATGACCTCTGAATGAACACATAATGACTCCACTCTAAGCCAAACCAATGAAGGTGGGACAGTTCCCTCACTCAGGCTGAGAGGTTCTGCCAGTTTGGGGGCTGAGTCCAGAGTCCCTGCTGTTCCTCAAATCTACCTAAAGAGGGCGCTGTTTCCTTAGAATGCCTGAGGGAGGGGCTGCTCTGCCAGTCTAGGGGTTTGTCAGACCACAGCAGTAGCCTGTTCTTCATAGAAGCTAAGAATAAACTTCATGTGTCATCAAACAAACCCAAGTAGCACCTTTCTCATCTTAAAAAAAAATAGTGTCTGCTAAACTGACTGGAGTTGTAGATCTAGTACATTGATATAAGCCAGGAAACTTGAATTCCTGTTCCACCTGGCTCATGCTATTCAACAGGTGTCCTTGGGTAAATTCTATTACCACTCAGGCTCAGCAGCCTTACTTACAAAGCAGGGACAGGGGTCTGTTTCATGGAGTGATTAAGAGAAATAGCTGTGCTTGGAAGGGTATGGGGTCATCCTGAAGGGTGTGAACTTTAGAGATTGAAATGATAGCCTTGGAACCAATTGCTGATCACATGGCCTTAGTCAGATAGCTAACCTATCTCTCTGTAGGGGTTTTGTTTATAATTCAGGGAGAAGAGTAGCAATGAACTTGAATGTGTGAAAGAAAAAAAAGGATACGGTGTGTTAAACAGAGCCAGTAAGCTCTTAGTAAGAACAGTTTCACACACACATAGGCACATACATGTACATGTGAACAGAGACAAACACCACACGTTTGTTTATATATATGGCTGTTGAAACAAAAAATCTTCTCACATCTTTTCTTTTTATGTACAGGAGAGGTGTATATTTTTTACTTCTTGGCTTCATTTTCCCACATAAGTAAAGTAATATCCAAAAAGAGAAGAGTAGCATTTTTTTGTTGTTGCTACTGCTTAAATTTTTCTTTTTCTTTTTTATTGTTCTTTTAATAAAGGTGATGTACAGAGAGGTTACAGTTACATAACTCAGGTAATGAGTACATTTGGGTATTTTTTTGAAATAAGACTTCTAAAACCCTTTTATTTAACATCAGCTCTATCTCTCTACACTCCCCCCATTCCCTTTTAGCCCTCTTTTTTTTAAATTAAGTTTTTTATTGTGAAAATACTGTACAAAGGGGTTACAGTTACATGAGCAAGGTAATGAGTACATTTATTTTTTTTTCTTTTTTGGGGGGTTGGGGGGGAGAGTCCAGTCATGGGGCCTGAACTCTGGGCCTGGGTGTTGTCCCTCATCTCTTCAGCTCAAGGCTAGTGCTCTACCACTTGAGCCACAGCGCCACTTCCAGCTTTTTTCTTTTTGCTTATGTGGTGCTCAGGAATCGAACCCAGGGCCTCATGCACGCAAGGCAAGCGCTCTACCACTGAGCACCTTCCCAGCCCTAATGAGTACATTTCTTAGCCAGTATTGTTATTTCTGATCCAAATGGGAACATAACGCGTGGACACACCTCTTCAGGGTGTTCCCATGTGACATCCAGGCCACATGGATGTGACATGGAAAAGCCAGCAGTCCTGTCTATTTAACTAGAGGGGTCACTGTCAGTGTTTCCTTTAGTAGTACTAACAGCACAAATCCCTCCTCCAATAGGTAGTCAACTACTCACTTTGTCACGTAATAAACTATCATGGCAAATAAGCTAACATATGCATATGCTAACAGATCAAAGTCTACTGAGACAGAAGCAAACAAGGCCCACCTTCCTGCCCTAATAGGATTTACAGTGTAACTGGGGAAGGCTGAAAGACAAATGATGACATAGTCCCAGCAGAGCTCAGTGCATTCTGTGAGGACACACAGAAAGGACCCCTAACCTAGAATCTAAGAAGGGAGCAGCTTCCATCTCCCTGAAGAGAAAATAAGCTGAGTTTTATCAGAACATGTACCAGGTGCCAGTAGTTCACACCTATAATCCTAGCTACTCAGGGGACTGAGATCTGAGGATTATAGCTTGAACCCAGCACAGGCAGGAAAGTCTGAAGACTCTTTTCTCCAGTTAACCACCAAAAAACCAGAAGTGGAGGCATAGCTCAAATGATAGAGCACTAGTCATGAGCAAAAAGGCTTAAGGACAGTGGCTAGGCCCTAAGTTCAAGCCCCAGGATGACCATCACACACACACACACACACACACACACACACACACACACACACACACACACCACACACAGAATGTAAGCTTGTCTTTTGGAGTAGAGATGGGTGATGTTTTACCCATATGTTTCCTAGGTTCCTCCTCTGTAAAGAATTTCAGCAGGGTGGTTCCTATGGTGATTTCCTGGAAGGGGGGGGGTGGGGCTGAGGAAGTGGACAACAGACCTTACCGTAATAAATCCAGCTTGGGCCCATGGACATGAGGGAACATGGCACGTTGGAAGCTGCTATGGTGTAAGTACAGGTTTTGAAACAAGCGATGAACCTGGATTGTGAAATCATCACTGGGGATTTAGAAAGGTCCATGGAGCGAGGGGAGAATGGGTTGGGGGAATATAAAACCATAGGTAGCAGGGCAGTGAGGTAAGGGGTGCTGAACTCGTGACTGGACAGGGTCAGAAGAAGGTGAGTTTGGAGAGCAGGCAAACTAGAAGGATGGCAGAAGACAGAGTTGTCTTGATGGATAGCAATAGGGAAATGCACAAACTGACCCTGGGGCCCTACTTGGGCTCACGGGACAATCTCAGAACTTCCTCATGGAGCATTGAATAAATGCTACTATCCTGTACCTCAAATCCTTGATGCTCATTCTTTCCAGAGAGAAATATATACTCCAGAAAAGGGATCAAGACTCATTAACCTCATATACCCTCCATCTTGGCTTCTGCTTGGTTTTGCTGTTATTAGGCCTTGGGAACCATTGTGTGGTGATTGAAACCTTCAAAAGGAAGGGCAACTATTGGGGTGATGGTAGGCTTTTCCTTCATGACAGAAGGGAAGACAAAGCAGCAAGACTTCCAACAGAAGCCTTGAAATGCTCATACCTTTGGCCCTTCCAAATCAGTAAGGAATAAAGGAAGGACACCAAGATAATTTCCAAACACCAGGTGATTTCAAGGATGCTGGTTGCAAAGTTGTGTATATTTGTGAAATACTAGAAACAACCTGGTCTTAGAGAACCCAGATACCCGGATAGACCTGGCTCTGCAGATAAGGAATTTCCACAGACAGAAAGGGATGGCAGAGAGATTTTTAAAGGCTCTTGAAGCTATGTGCTGACCTACCTGTTCTTTTTGAACTGGAAACAGGAGATTCATGAAGCTATGGATCTCAGGAAGAGCATTTCCTGGCCTTTCTCCTACTTTCCAGGCATGGCTAAGCTGTATCCCCAATGGAGTAAGTAAGCCTCTGTCTACTGTTCCCTCCACGCATCTGTCTTTGCTTGTTTTTTCCTCCATTCTCAAATTATTCTTATGTCTCAAAGCACAAAGACACGTGAAATCACATCTTGTTAAATAGCATTTAGCTGGAGGAGGGGGGTACAAATCTTTAGTACCTTTCTTGCACTTCTAAAATTGAGTACATATATATTCCATGTCTTATCCTAAGCTCTAAGGGGAAAACGAGTATTTATTTATTTATTTATTGTCTGTCATAGGGCTTGAACTCTGGACCTGGGCACTGTCCCTCAGCTCTTCAACTCAAGGCTAGTGCTCTACCACTTGAGCCATGGCACCACTTCCAGCTTTTTCTGCTTATGTGGTGCTGGGGAATCGAACCCAGGGCCTCATGCATGTGAGGCAAGCACTCTACCACTGAGCCACCTTCCCAGCCCCGGAAATGATGTTAAGACATAATCCCTGTACTCGGATACTTGCCTACCCAGTATCTGTTCTCCCTTTCTGCCTTACCAACCAAACACTGATTGTATTGTGAGTTTTAGTATATCCAGTTGAACAGTATCCTTCATTTGCTATAATTCCATTCTGACCAAGGAGGAAGAAGCAAGAGTCACCAAATTCATTTTCTAGGAAATTACTATACAAGGAGCAAGTCTGGCTAATAACTACCTTATCACCTATTGTACCTACCTTTTCCCCCCCAGCTTAGAAATTGGGTTTGCTAAAGGAGCAGTCAATCTGGGGGCAAACAGTTACATGATAAAGATATCTGAGTAGAAATCCCTAGAGAAACAGAGTAGCCTCTGAGCCAGAGTCATCATGGTAGCTATGGCTACCCGTGGAAATGAAAAACAGCCCAAGAATTTGTCCAAGGTATTGATCAACTAGGTTTTCCATTACTTGCAGCTGAACTCAGTCCTATGTCTAGGAAAACAAATCTATTTTTCCAAAAAGTGGATGGGGGCCCCTGTGACAGGGCAGCTGTGTGAACACAGTACAGGCAGCCCGAAGGACAGCATGAAGAACTGGGTTTTATGCAGGGAGGGGGTTGGAGGACTGGGTCAGCTGATGGAAAGGCTAAGGGAAAGGAAGAATGTCCTTGTTAGGTCTTGGAGTCCGAGTCATCTGCCTGCTACAAAGGCACAGTGATGATATTCTAACAGGACACATATGTAATATATAAGAGAAGTGAAATAACATGTCACACATACATATGAAGTCTAAGATGACTTCATTTGACTGAGGAAGAGGATGTGTGTGGGACAAGGTAGAGGATGACAGATGGTGATGTATTAGTCAGGTTGTAAAAAGGCCGATAGGATCTTAGACAAGTCATTGAACTGGTTCATCCTCACTTTCCTCAGCGACAAAGGGGTTTCCTGAGAGAGCGGCCAGCTGTGACTGAGGAGCTGCCCTGTAAGGTGGTTTCAGGGTCCCTAGTTGGAGGCTCTAGAGGACGTGGAAGTTTCCATGGGAAGTGCTGCCCCATCCAGCCCACCTGGCTCCAGGCTGCATAGTGTACTCCAAGGATGGCATTTGAGTTTGAACACTAAGTGGTGACTCAGAGCCAGCAGGAGTGTGGACTACTGTTTACTAAGAAGGCAGCCTTTGGTGTGGCAAATTAGAGTGGGCTGTGGATTGTGCAGTTCTCATGAGCTAGGCAGCTTAGAAATAGCGCATACCATTGCACTGGGCAGTTGATTCATTTCTTGTTCTGTCTTGCCAGGCAAGGCATCACATGCCTCTCCCCGCTCCAGCCAGACCCACAGTCTATCCAGGCAAGGGAAAGTGTTTTTCCCTCTGAACAGTGCTCAAGTACACTGATGTATTGGGCCCAGCACCCCTTGTGTCTCATAGCTTTATCACTGAGTTCATCACTTTGGGGAGACTTTTCGTATACTTGGAGACGAAAGACTACTATCTATAGAGAAGATCATAAAATTCAAGAGTCATAACAACTTACACATCACTGGGCAATCTCAAAGTTTTTTTTTCTGTCCAAGGATATTGAAAGCCAGCAATATGTTGGCATCTGTTAGGTACAAGGAAGCAAAGAGCTAGACACTGGGAGACTCAGACAATTAGGAGATGATTCTTGGCTCTCAGAAGACAGCCTAAGTTGATACTCTGAGCAAGGAAGTAGATGTGCCACATGGTAGACAGTGAGGAATTCAAATCCTGCCTCCTGCATCAATAGCAGGTACAATCCATCTGAACCTAAACCGGAACCTTTCCCAGATTCTACTCCTTTATCTCCCCCCTCGCACCACAGAGGATGTAAGAATCAGAGTGTTGTAAATAGTGATTCAATGAATGATGGTGACTCCTGTCATTGTCAGGGGAGGATGTTAAAGAATTCCAAAATAATCACAGAAGAGGTTTTGAATAGCAGAGCAAGAGAATTGCTGACTTATGGATTTGACATGTCAGAAATTTCACTGCCTAGTTATTATTCCTGTAGATGTCCCCATTTGCAGATGAGAAAACAGAGGAAGGAGAGAAAACAAGTGACTTCAGTAGAAGATAGAGCCAGAATCAGATTCCGTGTGCTTCTTCCCTCAAGAAACAGAGGATGATAGCTCAGATAAGCGACAGATCCTGTAGCTGAGGTAGACTGGGAAGGCCATGATACTTCATCTGAACCCACTATCCACCCCATCACTAATCATTAAACACCTACTAATTGCAGCTTTGGATTCTGATATAAATACATGGTGTTTTCCAAAGGCCTGTCAGTTAGTGTTCAATGACCTAGTGAGACTTTTCTTCTACTCTTCTCTATGCTCACATGGCTCTTGTCCAATGCTGTTAAACCAATGTGGGCATCATACTACTATGTGAAGTCACTAGATTCAGGCTCTGCTACTATGATTGCTCTCTGGTATATAGCATTTCTCAGTTGAACTCGATGTTTAGATTGTTCTCCAACTATATTCTAAGAGACACTGGTTGTAGTATGTTACTTAACCTATAATCGACTACTCTAAGATATAGCCCTATGTCCTTGTACTGGCTGTTTTACCTGCTAGTCTATCATGCTTACAGAGTTTTAACTTTCTGTCTTTTAGAAGAATGAGACTCTTTCTGATTGGAATTGAACTGAAATTTGAATCCTCATGAAGTAGCACGGTAACTCTTCCTCCTTAATGCCCTCAAATATATGGGAATGAGTCTATATCTTCCCATAGGAGAGACACTTTGGGGGCGTCACAGTAAGGAGGATCTCTAAGAATTCCTGAAGCTCTACCAGTGTACCCAGAACAGAACACTCAAGGATTATTGATTGTATTCAATCAAGTTCTAAGTTTGTTTAATTGTAAGAGAAGCAAATGATGCACTAATAGATAGTCTGGACTAGAAGTTCTGTTATTGTTCTAATATCTCCTCCACTTTTCCTCTGTCCCTTCTTCCCCCCCCCCCACCAGGTGGTGGTGATCTTCCTTCTGGAGCCTTTTTCAGAACCCCATACTCCCTTACATGATATAACCTTGCAGCAGGGGTGGGGGAGGGGGTGAAACAAAGCTTCTAGGAGAGCAGCAGAGTCACTTGGCTTTCTGAGCATGGCTAAATTAAATTCATGCTGGAAAAAAAAAATGGGACGTCATCCTCAGAAAGTCAACGGGCAGGATCGCTGAGTGTTTCTTTCCTGAGCTCAAACTGGTAAAAATGTTCTATTCTTTTTCACCCTTCCTTCTGGGAGTTATCTAAACAGATTTTATGTTCCAAGTGGGCAGGGTCCAGCTGCGTCTTTTATTGGGCCAGATAATTGTACTCTCAGGACTCTGAGCAGGGCTCGCTTTTTGCCTTAAGGAGGCTTAGTAATGTGCTGGCAGCAGGTGGAGACACTTTGCATGCATGAGGAGCCCAGAGCATCAGCAATGGGTGTATTTAGGCAGTGGGTTGAACTTCATTCCTGAGCTGCTAAAACTTCCTTGCTTGGCACTGACACTAAGCCCGTCTGTTCCAGCCAGTGACCTTCAGTTGAGGTTTATCCTGGAAGTCATGTGCATTCAGAATACTCTCAAACCTCATTGTTGGGGAGCTCAGATAACTTAGTAGACTGAGGAAATCATTGACACCCCCCTTTCTTCTGCTGTAAATCACCTCTTAGCTTTGGGTGTGCTCTGTCCATCTTTTTTTTCTCTCTTCCCTTAATTAATTTAGGCTCCATTTTTCCATTTCTAAGGACTTGAGAGCCACGGTTCATTGTAAGAATGCCAAATCATTCCAATAAAACAACCACAGTCTTGGATAGAGAGCTTTTATGAAGAACATCAGAAGCTTTGACATTACTAAGATGACATAATAACACATTGAAATGAGCACTGATCATATATCAGGTATACATGCTGTATTTGAGTTATCTCATTCAATCCTCACAATTGAATGCTCATGAACCAACAGAGGCAAATGGTCACCTGAAGCTTGAAAGGTTAAATCACTTGCTCTAATCACGTGGATAGCAACTGCAAAGACAGGACTCCAGCACTTGATTTCATGAGCTCTTGAACCCCAACAGGCAGCTGTCACAAATCCATTTTCACAGGTTAGGTAGCTAAAGACAAACTGGCCTACCCAATAGCTAAAGTCGTAACTAGAGTCCAAGGCAGTAAGTAATTCTCAGTCCTGGATGCCTATTAGAATCACCCAGAGTATTAAAACCCAAAGCCACTCTGCAGCAGCATCCTGAATGATTCTGATTTAATTGATCTTGAGAGACCCAAATATACATATTTTTAGAAAGCTTCCCGAGGGATTCTAAAGATGCAGCCAGATTTGAAGCTCATGACAGATCTAACAATCCACAGACGAAAGCTTCACTAAGCAAAGGGTTTCCTATTATCTCATGCTCCAGAAAGTTCCACTAGAAAGTGTCAGGCTGGGTAGTTGAGACATTCCATCACATCCTGAGTAGAACTAAGAAGTGTGCTCGCCTGCAAAATGGGAAGAACATGATTTCCTGGGACTGCTGCTTCCACACACTCACTCACACACACACAGACACACACACACACACATATACTCCAGCCTCTTCACATGTATGTATGCATCCAGGAAGTGGTCCCTTCAGCCATGATGACAGATTAGCAGAGCATCCTGGGGTTATCAGCACAAGCCATCACAGTTTGCACTGTCAGTCTGAGTGTGCAGAGGTCCATGGAAAGATTCCCCCTCCCCCTGCCACACAGAGGAAATGCAGAGAGGAATCTCTTACTATTCGCTTGCCTAATCATTTCCACTTAACACACAGTGAAAGCAGAACTTTATGACATGCTTGCCCTGTCTGGGCAAAGGTTCTGCTTTTTTTTTTTTTTCTGGAAGATCTTGGAAAAAAGAAAAGAACCCACAACACTTGGCCCCGAGGAAGGGAGAGCTTCTCAGTCTTCTCTTGAGTCAACAGCTGTGATCAGTTTCTTCTTCTATATGCCAGGTAGTTGTAGTGCATGCCCAGCACTGTGCTATACTGAATCTTCAGCATAATTTAAAACTCTCAGGCCCTGGAGGAAAGAAACATAGATTGTATGGTTTCTGTCATTTGCAAAAATTAGAATGTGCCTATAAATCTACAAGAAAATCTAATTGGCAGTAAAAGACAAAAAAAATTACATTCAGACATGATAAACTAAATAATACTCTAAGCATTCATACAGTGAGACCAAAGGAGGATATTCTTAGGAGAGGATCACAAGGGCTCAATCACTATGAGCAAATGATCATATCGAATGATGCTTATCAAAATGAACCCCAAGAAATGGAAGAGGATTTTTATTGAACTGAGGTTCTTTTTATTTATTTTTTTCTTTTTCTTCACTTTTGTCACTCTTTTTTTTTTCTGTACCCTTTGTCTTGTATGTAAGTTTGTCGGATTTGGGGAGGGGAAGGGGAAGCACAGAAACAGTGGGACAAAGAGTGAACTAATGCTGCAGTAATACTCACTAGACACTATATTGGACAATACCTCTTGTGTGGGAGGGGTCTGGAGGGAAAAATCTGGGAAAAAATGAGGGAGGGAGTGATGCTGTTCAAAAAGAAATGTACTCATTACCGGACTTACATAAGGGTAACCCCCTCTGAACATCACCTTTGTAATAAAAGTTTAAAAGAATAGAGGCTAATGGTCCTGGGATGAAACAGAGGTGCTCAGGCAGCCCTCTTCCAGGGATATGTGAATGACCTTTCCATTCTGTCTGTCTATACACTGTTTCACAACCCTGGTGACAAAGTTACTATTTAGACAGTATTCATCAGTGTAGCTATGATGGCAATTAAAGTATTTTTCAGTAATACCCAGGCATCGACCACCCTCTGCTCTCACTACTATCCTGAGACACACAGTAGTAGGTCTCCAGGACAACTGTCAGTCTAATCCCACCCTCGTCTGTGATTACATCTCCAACTGTGGTAAGGACCCTTTGTTGACCTTCTGAATCCCAGAGGAGGTACAGCTCTAGAGTTCTTCCAGACAGAGGTCTGAGGAGCTAGCCTTTACTGGCAAGATAGCAGTAAGAGACTTGTCTTATGCTGCATATGCCTAGCAAGTTCATGGGTTTTAGTTCGACTATTTGAGGTAGCTGTGAGGAGCCAATGGTGATTTTAAGAGGCTACTAAATGGCTATTTTAAATCTTCTCCTACATAAATCACTTGTCAACAATGCTCTCTGCTCTAAATTTGAAGCTTTAGGATTACTATGTTTCCAGAAAGACCCCCCTCATGAAGGAAAAAATAAACACAATCCAATATATGAAAATTGACACAAATAAACTAGGAAATAATACTTGCCCTTCAGAAGGGATGGAGCACAATAGAACAGGGTTCCATTGTGTACAAGCCTTTCCCTGGAGGAGAAACTTATCAGGAATGTATTTGTTGCCACAATACGACACAGCCTCATAGTTTGCACATGAGAAAGCAGTTCTGAGTGTTGTGACCAAAATACAGATTCTACCAGAAAGAATCCTGGACAGAGGTGTTCCAAAGACTGATGTTTTTAAAATGATGGTCCCTCCTTGCTCTTCCTCTGCTCTCTCTCTCTCTCTCTGTCTCTGTCTCTGTCTCTCTGTCTCATTCTGTCTGTCTCTGTCTCTGTCTCTGTCTCTGTCTCTCTCTCTCTATATATATATATATATTATATATATAGTTTGTTATATTACCTCCTTTCAATTTGGTCTTCTGGCTCCCAACAGGCACGTGACTGGGGCTGGAGGTAAGTCACAAGCCTGGGATTTTTCTTCTTCTCTTCTGCAGGCTGATTTCTATACTTCCATAGGACCAGATCTCACAGCAGACCCATGGGCTTCCAGTTTGATCAGGACTATAACAACTCTTATTTCCTCCTCATCCTTCCTCTGCAACCTGGGAGTTGTACAGTTTTTGCTGTGTCAATCTTGGGTTGCCTCCCTGCTCCTTGTTGACTTCATTTAGCACATCCTCATTACCTGCACATCCAATTGCCGACATTCAGTTTTTCCTGTTGCAAACGTTCCATATGGATTCTGTTTTCTCAGTTTCCCTGACTAATACTGATGAACTCTATGTTCCTTAGAGAATGGCATCCCCACCCCAGGCCTCATTTTCTTCATCCATTAATGAGACTGAAAAAAAGTTCTAACCAGGCGTTATTTTGGCATCATGGTAGGGATCCGTGTACGATGGTATAGCATAGGGAAAGATCTTCAAAAACTGAATATCCTGAAAAGAAGTACTGCATTTTTTTTCCTCAAGGCAGTTCTCATTTTGAATTATGGCCTCAACTCCTTTATTAGAAATAAGCAGGATGTAGATATTTTTAAAGTATTTGAACAATATTTTTAAAACAATAGATTTGGTTGTTTCCTACTCAGTTCATGATTCAACATTTCCTTTCCTTTTCTCTGACTATGTGCTGTGGGTTAAAGGGGTTTCCATCTAGTTTTCATATTCTGATATCAGGTGATGATCACTATTGGTGTTTATATTCTCTTTTTGCTGTTATTGTGATGTACAGAGGGGTTACAGTTATGTAAGTCATATATTAAGTATATTTATTTTTGAACAGTATCACCTCTTCTTTCATTTTCTCCCAGTTTTTCCCTCCCAAACCCCCTCTCCCACAGGTTGAGTAGTTCATTTTCAACACAGTGTCTAGTGAGTGCCACGGCTTCATTTGTTCACCCTCTGTCCCGCCATTTCTCTGTTTCCCCTTACCCTCCTCAGATCAGATAAACTTACATGTGCAAGACAAAAGATACAGGAAGCAAAAACAGTAACAAAGGGGGGGGACAAGAAGCAAAATAACAAAACCTCTTGTTAACTCAATATTCTTTGTAGTTATTGATTGGTTGATTGATTGGCTGGGTAGTTAGTTGATTTTTAGCCACATAGACCATCATCTTTGTGGGCTGAGAGATTCTTATTATATAGTTTATCCGCAATTCCAGCCTCCATCTATATCCTGGATCATTTAACCATCTTTCTTTGTAGTCTTTGAAATGCTGGTGTGCTTTCCAAGGAAGGCTGTTGTGAGTGAACAGTCAGAAGATTTGCATGGTGGTATGATTTAGGAAGGAAGCTATTCGGTTGGTTTCCCACCTTTCTTCTCCAAGCCCCTCACTACTGCACCATCCCCACTCCCAAGAGTGTAAGCTGGCAGGGCATCTCTTGTGCAATTCCAGTGGCAAGGCCCAGGCACTTCCTCCTGAGCTGCTCCTGAGCTTGTGGGCAGCTGGAGAGCAGGAGGCACATGCTGTCCACTGCTGAGTCCCTGTCGGGAGTGATTCAGCAGGCAGTGACACATCAGCTTCTTAGAACTGAGCTCTGAGAGGAAGCACAGGAATGGCTGCCTGTGTGGCTTCGTAGAAGCTGCCTGACCAGTGAAATCAACACAAGTTTTAGGATTTTATTCACAGGGTCTATTGCATGTGCATCACAAAAACTCCCATGATAATAATGATCTATAATATTTACTAAACACGAAGACATGTGATGTATAATGCACTTTTCCTTCATGTATTATGCTATTACATCAATACAGCTATGTGGTGTAGGCATTACAGATGAGGAAACAAGCCGAGAGGAACTAAGAAACTTGACCAATAACAAAGAACTAGAAAGTGATAGGACCAGGAAATCCCCCAAGTCTATCTGCTTTCAGTCTCCACCATTTTGCAAGTTAGCTTAAGTTTGCAAGCATCTGTTCCTTTGTCTTTCCGGCTATCTATGCCTAGCTCATAGGGTTATTTCTCTCTCTTTGTCTTTCTCTTCCATTGGCCAAGCGGTGCACTCAGTGACATCTAGATAGCAATAGGAAACACTAGTGAAAAATGTAAAGAAGAGCCAGCAAACGTGGCTCACGCCTGTAATCCTAGCTACTGAGGAAGCTGAGATCTGAGGATCATGATTTGAAACCAGCTGAGGCAGATAAGTCTGAGCAACTCTTATCTCCAATTAACCACCAAAAGTGGAGGTGTGGAGGTGTGGCTCAAGTAGTGTAGCACCAGCCTCAAACAAAGAAGCCACATGACTGTGAGGCCCTGTCCCACACGCACGCGCGCGCGCGCACACACACACACACGTAGATAAATAAACCTATAAATTGATTTTTTTAATTTAAGGGATAACTATCATTTCAAGTAAATCAGTAAGTATGCAGAATTTGCCTGCACAATTTTGTTGTCTTTCAGAGAGTACATGGAATCAGACTTAAGTGCACAGGAACATGGAGAGGAGCCTGACCATGACTAAACAGAAAGCCAGCAGCTGACACAAACATTTCTGAACTCAGCTTCCAAACCCTTGCTGCCTTCCCAGACCTTTGTGTGACATTCTCTGCCCTGCTCCATAGGAAGAGAAGGGAGTTCCTGGTCCCTTTTGGGATATCTACATACCAGTTGGAGAACAGAGATCTGGATCTTCAGTCACATCCTCCAGGCTCAGGTCAGAGAAAAACGTATTTCGAGCTTTCTCATCTCTGAGCTCTAGAGATGAAAGGCCACTAAAGGAAATAGAAAAGAGAAACTTGTTACAGCTTTGGAAACACAATCAATTGTGGACTCATTGGTGAGCGCCCACATGTGGCTCTGTGGACAAGATTATTGCTTGGATGCATTTTGTTGACATTTCCTGTGGCTGCTTGCTTTATAAACAGCTCACCACAAACTGAAGGGGGAAAGCCTGAAACAGTAATAAAACCTTAATGGGCCCCCAGAGAGAGCAAGAATTGGGGAAAGACAGTAGTTTAGGAAAGTTATAATAATGTTTAGCCTAGTATTTTTCCAACAGTTTGCCAAGTAAAAGACTTCTTTCCTGGAGAGTGAATGGAGAGGGTGTGTGTGTGTGTGTGTGTGTGTGTGTGTGTGTGTGTGTGTGTGTGTGTGTGTAAACTGGGACATTAAGCAGAAAAAAAGATGGCAAGTATCATTTAGGGAAATATTTGTAGAATAGCAAGCATATCTGTATTCAAATGAACTCCCAATGTCCCCCTTGCCAAACATTTTCCTAAATTCCCTGAGATCATCGCTCCCCTCTCTAAAGATGGCAGCCTCTTCTATAAGTCCCTGTTTTCTGTTGCATTGAAATCATTAATTTCAACATCTGTCCTCATTTTGAGTTCTGACTTTCCCAAGGGTAGGTAAACATCTCTTCCCCATATTGGTATCACCTGTGCCTGTGTATCACTGTGATTAACACTAAGGAGAACCTGTGAGTTGATTGTTGAATAAATGTGCTGTTATCTTGTAGTGGCATTTCTGTGTGTCACTTGCCCCATGCCAGTATTAAAACCTGTTGATGTAGCCTTGGCAGGTTTACCTCCCTTAGGGAAGGGAACAATTGTACACAGGTATATATATATATATATATATATATATATATATATATATATATATATATATATTCTTCAAAGTTCTCATCTTTCTAACTTTAACTTCTATATTAGCATTTGTTGGAATTATCCCACATTATTTTTGCATTTTCAAGATCAATGAAAATATGTTAGAAAATGTGCTCACAAAATGACAATTGCTTGCACCCAAATCCTAAGTGAAGCCCCAACATGGGAGCCACACTGAACTTACACAAGCATCCTTTGCACACCTTCTGGACACCTTCCATAAATTAAGATGGTGGTGCTTTTTTGCTTTTTAGGGAAAAAATGCCTTGATTTTGTTTATTATATTTGAACAAAGGCAAGTAGATATGGGTACAGATATGCAATAAATATGTCAGGAGATAAAGGAAAAAAACCCAGCTTAAATCCCCCAACTTCTGTTACTGAAAGAACAATGCCTCTTTGAAGTTGCACAGAGAAGAACAGAATATTGAGACTGGCAAAGGGCCTGGACATGAGAGTGTTGGAAAGAGACCATCTGCAATTCACCTTACCCTCCCCTATGGGGTGTGGGTGTCAACTAGGGCTTGTTCTTTCTCCTCCAGCAGTTTTCTGTACGCTGGTCAGTGCAATGCCAGAGAAAGGGCAAGAATTCTTATGCATTTCTGGCTGATGACATGCACATTAGTCATCTCTCTCTCCCTCTCTCCTCTCCCTGTGCCCCTTCCCAAAACAGCAATATATACTGTGCTTCACAGCTCTACAGTGGCCCCTGAGAAGTTGGGCAAGGGGAACAGTTTGATATGAACTAGGCTGGTTCAGGATGTGAATCTTGTTGAAGATCAAATGAACTCCATGAAACTCCTGTGGTTGCTAAGAGACATGATATCTTTAAATGTCAATTACCATTTCCCTCAAAATAGCTCAAAAATCATCCAGGGCTGGAGCTTTCTAAGTTTCATGATATGCTAGATTTTGAAAGCATGGATTAAACCTGATTTCAAGATAAGCTAATTTTAAAAAGACAAATTCATTTCCTGGCTTCACCATTTCCCAAAGGGGTGTCCACCTTGGCCATATCTTTCCCTTTCCTTTTCTGTTGAAAGGGACTGACTGGTGAACAGGGTCAACTTCAAGATGTGTGAAACACTCCTATAGTTTGAACCACTTAATTAGCATAGGTCATAAGAACATAGGTGAAGAGATTGGAAAGGGAAAACATGTTCCAACCCTTCTTAGTTTGTAACTTATTTTGATGAAGTTTGAGGTAGATGCCAAAATCTGTGGATGGCAAACAAGAGGTGATCTTGCATTTCAAAATAGTACTTCGGTTTGTACAAAAGGAATTTGATTTGTATTTCTATAGAAGCTTTCACAAAATAATTCGCAGTGGCTTATTGTATTGCTGTGCAGTATGATGTATTATTGACACAAACAGTACTAAGGACACAGCTATCCTAGTTCATTTTCAATGTGACAATTCATAAAATGTTATTTTGGCAGGATTATTGCTGCAACTCAGGTCCATACTAAGGCTTCAGGGTACAGTAGTGATGGCAGCTTTCAAGATCAAGTAAGAAAGAATTGCGATTGGTTCCCCCTATGGTCATGTCTCTAGGGAGCAAATGCTGAAGTTGATAGCAGAGGCCAGTCATGAGGGTGTGACACTATGCTCTGGGAAAACAGACACAGCCCTTCATTTGATCCTTTCTGGATTTGTTCTCTGGATTGTGTACCCCATATCTTCATTAGAAAACCTCTGAAGACTTACAAGCTCCTACCTCTGATACCTTTGTCTTGGTCTCAGACAGACATGCTATTTAGCAAAGACTTTTGTCTTCATACTTGAGTGAATCCTTGTAGTGTTCCTCCTTCTATTCCTATCAGAACCATCCTTACTACAGAACACTAAAACAACAACTTCTTGGAATCCAGCTGAGAATTTGGTATTTGACAACCACAGCTCAGGTTGCTGCCACTAGCCAGTACCCAGAGACCCTGTTCAAGATTACTTCATTCTTTTCCACCTTGATCTTTCTTCTATCTAAGTGCTTATAATAAAATCTTACCCAGAATTCTATTTTAAAAGGATAAACCATTGAACATAATGTTTAAGAAGTAGCAAGTCCTCAGGAAATGAATGTCATTGCTGTGGCTGTTACTATTGCTCTTGCTGTTATTATTATTTATAGGATTAACTCAGGAGAACTACCATCAAGTAAATATCAGTTTGGTTCTGATGCAAAAACTGCACTACACCAAGGCTTGATGGCTAAAGGATTATATGTTCACATAGAAGTGTGATGCTTATAAGCCAGCCAATAGACCTAGCTATTTAGCAGACTGAGCTCTAAGGATTATAGTTCAAAGACAGCGAAGGTAGAAAAGTTCTCCTGATTCCATCTCTCAAGCAACTAGCAAAAATCCAGGCTGGAGGTGAATAAACAAGCAAAACAATACTGTTAGGCACTGAGTTCAAATCCTGGTATCAGTGTGGTAGGGAGCAGAGGGAAGAACATTGATAATCTTTATTCACATAGAAACTTCATGGAAAATTAAACCTTATTTTAGGACTTTGGGCTTTGGAATATTATATATAATTTGTATGTTTACCGTGGATTTACCTTCAAACCGCTTTTAGCTTAAAGTAGTCTAAATTCCCTAAATATATATCAGCTTTCTCAGAGGAAGAAAATAGACCCAAAGTAGTTGAGAGACAGAGAGAAAAGGAACGCGTATAGTTTACACACTTGACAATGCTCATACTGGAGAGTCAAAAGCAGCTAGAAAGAGAAGGAAAGATGAGGAACAACTAGAAATGCTCACATTTAAAAAATAAACAAATTTTTAAAAGGAATTTATCTGACTAAGAGATCAGGAGCTTTCCAGTGGCTCTGAAGAGAACCAAAAATGTTACCCAGAGAGGACAAGACTTGGAAAACAATGATCTCATTCTTAAGAAGTATGAAGAACTATCATATGGAGGGAGGAGTTTATTTTCCCGTGCAGTGAGCCACTCCTTATTTTTTAATGTACAAGAAATGGAATTTACAATTATGATATATAAATAAGTCAATAAATACTATCTTTGAACATTACAAACAGAAATATGAAGCAAATTGATATATTCTCAACTCTGTGTGTGTGTGTGTGTGTGTGTGTGTGTGTGTGTGTGTGTGTGTGTGTGTGTGTGTGTGTGTGTGTGTGTGTGTGTGTAC
Organism: Dipodomys ordii; assembly: GCF_000151885.1. Taxonomy (NCBI): domain Eukaryota; kingdom Metazoa; phylum Chordata; class Mammalia; order Rodentia; family Heteromyidae; genus Dipodomys; species Dipodomys ordii. The sequence continues at coordinate 10,402,844 of NW_012267250.1, forward strand.
ACATACCAGTACTGGGCTTGAAATCAGGGCCTGAGTGTTGTCCCTGAGCTTTGTTGCTCAACATTCACTCTCAGCTTTTTGGTGATTAATTGAATAATAGAGCCAGCCCGGGCTGGCTTTGAACCTCAATCCTTATATCTCAGGCTCTTAAGTGCTAAGATTACAAGTATGAGCTCCCATTTCTTCAATAAATATAACATTAACTGTATAGAAAAAGAATCCTAATTTCTTTAGGATTCTTTTAACACTAAGGAACATCTCACAGATAGTATCCACTATAAGTTGTCTGAGCCAAATCTTTCAGAAATCCAAATTTATAATAATGAATCATTAATAATACTATAGAACTCAGATTTGAAGCTCTGCATGTGAGATAGATTTGTGTGTTTATTTTTATTTTTTAGCACTCTCATTTACAGAGAGAAAGCGAGGTTCAGAGAGGTCAGGAAAGTTGTCCAAGCTGAGATGTAGAGCTGCTTGACTCCATGGCCTCCGCTCTTTCCACTGTGTCACAGTTCTTACCACTTCCTGTCTTGCCTGAACAAACCGTTCGGCAACAATGAGTGCCCCTGTCACACCTCCCAACTAAACCCTATAATTTCCAAGTCTGGAATGGAAGGCCTTTGGCTCTGTGTTCCTGTCTGGTCTACCCAGGAAAAATGTTTATTTTTGAGATGGACTTCTGTCAGAGAGGCTGCATGTTTTCATGGACCATATTGAAACTGAAGGTGGAGACTCATGTGCTTCACATCACACTGAGAATGACCGTCACATGGCTCCCAATTGGGGGGTGCTCTCAAAGGAGGCTGATAAGATTATGAGTAGGGGAGCTGGGAATGTGGCTTAATGGTAGAGTGCTTGCCAACATGCATGAAGCCCTGGGTTTGATTCCTCAGTACCACATAAACAGAGAGAGCCAGAAGTGGCGCTGTGGCTCAAGTGGTAGAGTTATGCTAGCCTTGAGCAAAAGAAGTTCAGGGACAGTGCCCAGGCCCTGAGTTCAAGCCTCAGGATTGGCACACACACACAAAAAAATAGATTATGAGTAGGTTCATGGAGGCTATAAATAGAACTTTTGGCTGAAGCCAGCTCAGTGTGTTTATATTTTTGAGTTGCACTGCAACCATTGTTGGTAATTATAGATGCGTGGGTGAGAATGGTTACTGATAGACAGTTCCTCCTCCTGGTTCCCTCTTTGCACAAACCTAGCCCTGAGGATGTTTCAACTCACAAGCCATCATTGCTGTACTGCCTAGCCAGATGGAAGTGCCCAGAAGGGTGGAAAGGAGTCACATATTCCATTGAGCAACATCGGTTGTAGACTATGCCTTCATTCAAATACTATGATGTGATACCAAAAGAAAGCTGCCTTCCCTCCTACCTGTAGGGGGTACAAGCAAGATTTTCCCCCTTGTGTCCTGGGTCTGTGTAGAGAGGATGCATGGCCCTCCTTGAAACAATAATTGCTGAGGGAACCCAGTAGAATGAGAAGAACTCAGTGTATTGCTGCCATCTGTGATGGAAACGAGCTACCTTCTCTTTTGGCACCCCAAAGTTCCACGCAGTCTTTCACCAGCAATGCAAGGCCACCTTTTCCTGCTTTCCTCTGGAGACTCTTTTGTGTCTTTTCTCTTGTGGGTTGTCACAGCCCATAGAAAACTTCCCTAAGCTGACCATACAGCTATGAGAACAATCCATGTGACTGCTCCTGTCTGTTGAGCTTGGACTGTGCCAAAGAGACACTGAGGGAACAGAAAGAGCTGAGAAGTCAAGGTGGGGGGTGGCGGGAAGGGGGATGCTGTCACCTTGCGGTACATATTTTGGAGGATAGTTTTCTCCCTCTTCAGCCTTTTGGCAGTAGTAGCAACAAGTTAACTAGGAGGAAAGAATCTGAGGGTGTCTGGGGGAGAAGCAGGATCTATCCAGTCCCATCACCCAGGCCCTAACCTGTGGTACCTTTGCTTCCAGTATCTAGTTCTTCTTCCCAGATGACAGGCTAAGGAGGAGCCGTCCAGATTGTTTAGAAGATGGAGACAACATGGTACATGAAGTCAAGAACAAAATTCACATCCAAGAACAGGGTCATTAAGCAAAAGACAAGCAGTGCAAAAAGCCTTACATATACGCATACACACACACATACACACACAAACACATATAGACACACACCCAGACACACACACACACGCATATATATGCACACACATACATACATAAATACACACACACACACACACATAGAACCCCATGTATTAGTTGCTTCCATTTGGATGAAAAATCTAAAACAAGGAAAATCTATAAAGACAAAAAGAAGATTAGTGCTTGTAGGCCTAGGGGACATGGGAAATAGGAGATGGCAATAGAAATAGAATGGAATGGCAATGGAAATAGAGATGGCAAGGGAGTATGGGATTCATTCAGAGTAATGAAGTTGTTTTAAAATTGATTGTGGTGATGGATACAACACTCTGTGACTCTATCGAAAGCTCTTCCATTGAACATGTTAATTAAGTTCATTACATGGTATGGGAATTATATCTCAGTAGGATCTCAGTAAAATCTTTGGAAACTATAATCTGTGGAAAGCCAGAAAAGATGAGCAGAAGATGGTTTTCTAGGTGATCTTGAGTGGAGATCAAGCTACTACCAGGAAGTTGTCTGCAACTGTACCTAGAGATCATGTTTGTTTGGTTTTTAAAGTCTGAGTCCTCTCACATAAAAGCCCACTGAATATCTCCACACAGTAATCATTAGCTATGTCTCCCACTTGATTCAGTCTGTCTAAAGATTGGTAAATCGCACTCCTGTGATAGATGATAGCTATGGGAAAACTGGCTGTTTTATTTCTTAAAGCCTAGGTTAGAAGTTTAGTTTGTGCTCCATGGATCTTTGGGGATCAATTGTTCTCCCAGGTGCCAGTATTTTCCCATATTTGCATTTGATCAGGGTCCACTCAAAGGCCCTCCAGAGTTTGTTAAACACTAAAATAGGAAGGTAGTTTTAGTTATAGTTCAAGGAAAACAAAACAAAACAAAAAGGCTTCTGTGCTTATGCAATCAACAATGAATGAAGGACTGGAAGTGGGGCTTAGTGGTTGAACCTCAGCCTCGTGGGCAGAAAAGCCTGAGTTCAAACCCCAGTACTACCAAAAAGAAAAGAAAAATGAAGGAGGAACCATTGTACAAGAAACAACTCTAGACATAGTGGTTTGAGACTTCAATACTTAGCGTGACCCAGACATTTACCATGCACATGTCTCACTTTCTGACTTTACAGAGATTCAGAACTGCAGTGCAAGATGCATCTCTACACCTTGGCTTATTGTCACCTCTGTTCAAAACATCTTTTGTCATCCAGAAATGAAGAGTTCCTATTCTTCTTCGTAATTCTTCCAGGAAGACTTCTAAGATGTCTCAGGATGGTTTGAGAGTCCTTCTCAATAGACCCTTATCATCTTGGTTATATCCCAGCCATACATTTTACTGCGCTGTACTGGAATAATCTATCATCCTATATCTGTACTGACTAGGAAGCTCCTGAGGGCTTATCATCATATCACCAGACCAATTCCTGACTTAGTTTCTAGCTTCTAATGCATTCTTAATAAATGTGACCTGAACGCTTCATGCGAAAAAGTTATGCAAGGCCACCAAGAAAGCTAGATCAAGAAAATTCAGTGCCATCTCTTTTCATCTCAACTCTCAATTGAATGAACTGGCCTATTAAGAATTAGGGAATGGCAGGTTCTTCTTCCTGTACTCAAGACTCGATACCTGGTAGGCCCTTCTTAAATATTTGCTTAATGGAGCTATTTGTAGTCCTTGACTTTTATGTGCTTAACTATCTCACTGCCTGCACTATCTCTAAATTTCTTTTCACACACTGAATTCAGATGTTCATTCATTAATTGATAAAAGAACACAGTACTTTGTTTAATGAACAGTCATTCGGCTTTAACAGTATGCCACCGTGTTAATGGAAGATTCGTGCAGTTGCCCAAATATTTGATGGCATTTTATAAAAGCAATTGGAAATAGAAAAAGAAAGTGCTCATATGAGTGAAAATAAACAAAGAGGTCTCATCAATTTAATAGAAGTAAGACAAAAATAGAAATCATTAGGTGGGCTAAAAGTGACAAGTTTTTAGCCTCGATTGGACTTTCAGTGGAGGATGGACTAACTGTTCAATTATGAAGACAAAAGAACAAATAGAGATTCAGGGGATCTATTATCAAATGTATCCAAAAGGCAAAGCATAGTTAGCATTTATGTGTATCTGTGTGCATTGTATGGTTGGGGCTGGGGCTGGTACCAGTCATGGGGCTTGAACTCAGGGCCTGAGCATGTTTTTTTTTTTTTTTGCTTGTGCACTACCACTTGAGCCATAGCTCCACTTCCAGCTTTTTGGTGGTTAATTTGAGGTAACAGTCTTGTGTGTGGGCTTTCCTGCCTGGGCTAGCTTTAAACCATGATCCTCAGATCTCAGCTTCCTGAGTAGCTAGGATTATAGTCATGAGCCACTAGAGCCTAGCATATAATTAGTGTTTTTATAATTACTTTTTAAATCCTTGGAAGTCTTCCCAACCTTTAACCAAATAGGATGAGAGGAGATAAGTGGATACCTTTGATGTTCATATGTGCTGTGGTTTGGATATTTGAGTATGTCTCTCAAAGTTTCCTGTGCTGAAGGCTTTGTCAGCAGTCATGCAAGTGTGGAGGAGTTGGAATCTATAAGAAGTGAAGTCTAGGGGAAGGTAATTATGTCATGGAAGCATTGCCCTTGGAAAGCATTAAGGCTGATTTTGAAGGGCAAGTTACCAGAGCAGATTGATATAAAGCAAGGCTAACACACACACACACACACACACACACACACACACTTCTTTCCACATACAGCTGTTTCCCTTTCTATGTCTCTACGTCTCTAGCATGTTATGATGTAGAGCAGTGGATGGCAGGAGGAGGGCAGTAGGTCACCAGAGGTGAAACAGATAGGAACTTGAACTTTCAACCCCCAAAATATGAACTAAACCCCTTTTCTATGTAAAGGACTTTGCATCAAGTATTCTGTTACAGTAACATAAAATGGTTTAATGTATTTTTCAAGACTATACTATTCTGATATATGGAGATGTTAAAACCTAAAGCAATTTATGATGTATTTGAAAACCTTAAGGCATTTTTCAGCTCTAACATCCTGTGAGAGGAGTTAACACTTGAAGAAGAAATAGCAGCTGATTGAGAACAAAACTCATGGGCTACATTTTGGCCATAGCCTATTGCTGAGTGACTGAAAGTGCAGATATGAGTGTCAGGCATGGCTAGTGAAGAATCCTGACTTTGCCATCAAGTTGGTGAAATTAACAAATTCTCCAAACCTCAGTTCCTTCTGTAAAATGAAGATAATAGTAGCACTACCTGCTAGCTCTAGAATGGCCACAAAAGTGAAAATAAGTAAATCTATTTAATAGAGTTCATCTTGTATCTGGTGTTTACTCAGAGCTGATAATACAGAAGCTTGTTTTCTAGGAAGGAAGAAGGATGCTGGAAGAAGAGCTGGGAGGGACTTAATTTGGCCTGCTTTACAGAGAGTCTAGTCCCTACCTGATCCTGAACTCTATTAAACACTTAGTAGGAAACATTTACAACTTCTATTACTACTCAAACTCTACCCACTGGGTCATTCTGGCTTGTGTTGGTTTGAGTGGGAGTGTGCTATATTCACCTAATAAGCCCTTCCAAGTTACAGAAATTGGAAACCCTGACAATTCTTCCACACAAAACATGTTTCACTTCACCCTCTGCCCCCAGGAAGATGTTTCTTCTGAGGAACTCCCCATCTGCATTGGGTGTTTTCATTTTGGTTTTTTTTTATGCTTTAAAAACACATTTTTATTTTAATCTGTGCATTTTGGAGTACAAACCACAGAGCAATGTGCATTGTGAGTTTTTTTCTTTTTGTTTCTAATACTTTAAATTCTTTAATTTTTTTGTTTTCAGGTTAATTTTATCTGTGCATTTTAAAGTGAAAGTTGAGACATACACACTGCAGAAACTTTAGAGTTAGTGCTGATCAACTTACAAACAGGAACACTGCTCCTCCTCTTTTGTGTGTTTGTCTTCCCTCTATGCCCTGACCATCTTCTGAGCATTCTGTCTTTGAGCCTTCTACATTCCCACTCTCTGAGTTGTTACCATCCTATCTTTTAGGAATTATTTTATAACAGCCATTCAAATACTTTATCTGCCTTCTGTCTTACCATCTTCAGGCCTGTTGTTCCCACAGATACGCGAGGAACCTTTCTGTAATGAAAGTCTCGTAAGTCCCCACTTTACTCATAGCTCAGGCAGCCCCTCCCTACCACTTGCCTCTATGTCATAGAACAACACTTTATAGAACCTGAAAAGACTGTGATCTGGCTCCTATGTCTCATCTCCATCGTTTCATCTGCCCTCCCTTCAATTTACACCAGTCTTCTAGAAGTTTCCCGAGCATCATGCTATTCCATACGATTCTGCATATTTACAAAGGAAAGAAAGAAGGAAGGGAAGAAAGAAAGAAAGAAAGAAAGAAAGAAAGAAAGAAAGAAAGAAAGAAAGAAAGAAGGAAGGAAAGAAAGAAAGAAGAAAGAAAGAAGGAAGGAAGGAAGGAAGGAAGGAAGGAAAGAAAGAAAGAAAAAAGAAAGAAAGAAAAAGCATTTGTATTTGTATTACATTTCCACATAGACTGTACCAAGTTATCCTTAAGGCCCAGTTCAAGCATTCGTTCTAGTTTCTATTTTCCTACCTCCATCTACTCCATTTCTTAAGAGAGCTACCTTCTGTCTCTGATCTGCCACTGTATCGCTTTGTAAGGTTCCATCACAGTTATTGACATGTGTGACTCTCTGTTAGACTAAAAATCCCCTGGAAATTGGGTTTGGTCTCCAATCCATCCTTAACCAGTCTTTACCATGTGCAGGGATTTGTGGTAAAACAGGCTGAGAAGACAGAACCCCAGTACCTATCAAATCAACGAAAACAGAAAGTCCAAGATAGGTTTGTTATTTTGGATGGACTCTGTTAGCCACTGAGTGGCCTAAAACTTTAGAAAGTGATACAGTGTGATCATTTGCTGAGCAGGAGGTAATGGTGATCCTCTGATAGGGTAGCCTTTGCTACCTTCCTGCTCAAACCCCACTTACCCTCCATTCTGTATACCTTAAGGGTCAAGATTATAGACAGTTCTTATCAATTGAAGCCTCAGACAGAGAAAAAACATCCCACTTGGATATAGGGAACCTCGTCAGTTTCAACACATTGCAGATTGTTCAATGAGTAATGTTAATGTGATCTCAGAATAGTAAATATACACACCACCACAACCACCCTGCAGCCCCAGCCCAGAAGACATTAGCTGTATTATCTGGAAAGCAAGCAAGCAAGACAACATTTGGCAGCAAGAACTGTGAAAAGATGTCTGTATCATAATTCAAGTGGTGCTAGGGCAGATAAATTGCATCTTGGGGGGATTATCTGCTTCCTCCCTCCTCCCTCCCCCACCTAAGATAGCACTGCCACTGTGAGGTGGGGTGAGTGAATTGGGGGAAGAGAAGGGAACCTGGGGGCTCACACATAGAGGAAGAAAACAAAGGCCTTCGTTTTCTAAAGCTGTCACTCACTCAGATTGGGAAAGAGTTTCTCAAGAAATGTGAATGTCCCACACAGGAAGTAACACTTCATCACGCGGCCAATAATCAGCTGCGAGCTTGTCAGGGATTGGGTTTTCCCTTCTGTGGTGAGTAGATGGCTCTCTGAAGGCTTGGGCCTCAGAGTAGACCCATCTTCCATCTATGCTCTCATTGTGCCTCATTCATGAGAACGGCCCACTGTGGCATGGCAGGGGAGGTGTCTGCAGCTTCTAAGAAATGATGGAAAGTCAGAATAATGTCCATCACCCCCAAGACCTTTCCCAGATTGAAGCAACTTTCAGGGCCTTGAATGTTTATCTTGTTAAGTACAATGTAATTTCTTTCTACAACTAGACAGCTCACTTAACATTGCCTCTTCTCTCTCTTTCTCTGTCTCTTTCTCTGTCTCTGTCTCTCTGTATCTTTCTCTGTCTCTGTCTCTCTCTGTCTCTCTCTCTCTCTCTCTGAAGCCCAGTTCTTCCCCAAAATGGAATATCTTCATGGCCTCTTATTTTTAAAGAAAACAAATCAGATTAGCTATTCACAAGTTCACAAGGTATTGGAGTCTGAATATGACCACTGTTTATATCTAACAGAGAGATTTAAGAAACTTTATCCCAAAGAATGGCCTTAGCCTGGAATCTGTGGGACTTGGTAGTATTGCTCAAGTCCTATCATCTTGGTGATCTCCGAAAATGCTGATGTGTGAGCGTGATCCTCAGGCCTGGGTCATAGTGTGGTCTCTGCAAATAGTTGGCAGTTTGTATCATGGCTAGCAAGTTACTTTCATTCAGTGCCTCTTTAGAAGCTTTAAAAAATACTAGGTACAATAAATGAAGTTAGATCCTTGTTCCAGAATTAAAACTTCTTAGTAACCTCTCATTCCATCCAATGTTTTGCTGAAAGAAAGGGTCCAGATAGAGGAGGGGTGGGAGAGTATTATATGAGTTTTTTGGATGTGCCAAGTTTTAAAACTGAAGTCATGTGGGAATCTTAAAATAGGCATACAATGTCTTCATCTATGCATTTAGTCATTAATCACAATTCAGCTCCCATAGGAGTTGGAGTTGCTCCAAAAATGCACCAAAGAATCAAACTGATCAATTCATTGCTATGGTGAAAATTTATTTAGACTCTGTGTGTGTGTGTGTGTGTGTGTGTGTGTGTGTGTGTGTGTGTGTGTGTGTGTGTGTGTGTTCAGAAAGCAGAACTGGGACAAATGAGTGGGAGCTACCCAGGAAAGCAGGTTTTTATTCCATATCAGACACAGCCAAATATGGCATGGTACTAGACATCCTGTGGCGAGAGAGATCTGAGAAAACACCATGAGGCTGCTTCTTGCAGAAAGATGCATGCTCAGAGCTGGATGCGATCTGTTGCTTTTAATTATGACTCTCAGAAACAGGAAAGCATTTTCAGACAAAAATCATACCTGCAGGTCCCAAATATGAGTTGAGCGGGAGACTGCCCGTGACATTATCATCTCTGTTCACCAAACCCTAGCTATGCATAAGCCACCGAATGAGATGATCTCAAAGTTCCAGCCCATGCCACTATGGTAGGGAGCTGTGAATCCAACTAGGATGTTGAGATTTCTCACCAAGTTTTTTTTTCTCTCTCTCTCTCTCTGACTTCTACCTTTTCCCAGGGGAGAGTCTGGTGAAGCCAGGCTAGGGGAAAAGGCGAGAGGTTCTGGGATATAATAGGACATTTAACAAATGCTATGTGAAAATGGCCATATGAGCCAAAGACACTGCTTCACTTTGGGTGGACCTGACAATCATACCATGGTTCCTCAACTCCAAATAAGAGCCATTTCCTGGGATTCTAGACCTTGGAAAAAGAAGATAAAAGTCTCCAGAGAGAATAAAATTATAGGCAACACATCTAGTCAAATAAACACTCATTTTTACCACTCTCTGTAAACTCTAAGACTGTTTTTGTATCTTTTTTTTTTCAGCACTGAAGATTGACCCAAAGGAATCACACATGCTTTACCACTGAGGTAAATTTTCTACCACTAGACTGTTTACAGAATGACAAAGCATTGGTAGTAAAACAGCATTACAAATGTTTAAATTCACTGGTAATCAAGTGTACACAGTTGTGAGATATCTTTTCTCACTTACCAAATGAATCCGGAATTTTTTACATGGTAGCATTTTGGGTTTGTAAGAATGTGGGGAAAAATATCCTTTTATGACTGACTCTCCAAGGATGAAGTAGAAGGTGCAGTATTTCTGAATTTATTTAGCAATAAAGTGCTCTACCACTGAGATACATTCTCATCTACATTCAGTGCCTTCTTTTATAAAGTTTGTTTTCTAGCAATATGCTCTCTCTTTACACCTTCTCTGATACAAGAGGTACAACTAAGAGGCTGCACATCATTTTCCAGTCTGGAGCAGGAAGTTGAGAGAGTGGTCCCTCTTGAGATGCTGTACTTGGCAAATCCATCCTCACAGACAGTGTGCTTGGAAAGGGAAGTCTTCAGCACCACAGAGCCAGTGGGGAGGAGCGGGGAACAGCCATTCACTGGCTTAGGATTGGTGATGGAATGTGGGAAAGAAGAACGTGAAAACTTTAGAAAGAGCTTGAGGTCCCCTTAAGCATAGAGCAACCTATGCATCCTCAAATTTGTCACCACTTTGACATCCTCCAAGCTACAATGTTCTCTATGGTTCCTGAAAAGTGAATCAAAACAAGGCTAACGATTTCTAGCTCCACCATGTATACAGTGTGAGTTTAAGTGGCTAAGTCAACTGAACTTATTTAAACTTATGGTTTAGGGGGGTAGGGGGTTAGTGTGTGTGTGTGTGTGTGTGTTGGCCCTGGAGTTTGGACTCAGGGCTTTGTCCTTGAGCCTTTTGGATCAAGGCTAACCCTCTACTAGTTGAGCTATAGATAGCATCGCTTCCAGCTTTTTGGTGATTAATTGGAGATAAGAAAGTCTCACAGATTTTTCTGCCCAAGATGACATCAACCTGCAATTCTCACATCTCAGCCTCCTGAGTAGCTAGGATTGCAGGCTTGAGTCACTGGTGCCCAGATTAAACCCATGGCTTTGTGCCATATGCACAGTGTTTTAGGGATTCGTAGATGCTACTCTGTGGAATTCTAAAGACCAATACTTTGAGAAACTCTGGTTTGGAAAAAAATGAAATTGATTTTATTACTGAAGGATTTTTCAGAAGCTTGAAAATATTAATGAGAATTCTAACTCTAAGAAAGAAATAAAGGATATAGTGTTTCCTAATTTTATTTGAACTCCTAACACTTATTTTCACCAGACAACTTAATGTACTCCTGTTTCCTGAAATACACTTTGGGAAATGCTGTCTTAAACCAAACACCTCCTGAATTTAAAGATTTGTCCTGTGTATAGTCTACATATGATATCTACTGTTTCCACTGTGGCCTTATTAGTTTTCTCAATGATCTATGTGAGCTTTGTTAAGGTTACTGAATGTCTTATTTGAATCAAATAATTTTCACCACTTGCTGTTTGTTGTTAATCTGGCTTATGGATTTTAAGATAAATCTTAGCATCTTTTATACAGCACCACAGTTCTTTTGTTAAAATTTTCTACTTTTGCTTTTATGCAGAGAATGATTTTTTTTCTTCTTCAGAGGTCAGATTCGCCAAATTTTATGTTTTATGGTTCTGTTTTTGAAACCCTTTTGAAAAAACTATGCTGTGTTACGTGCTTTTGTTAATGACTTGGGGGTCACAATTTGGAAGGGCATTTAAAGTTTAGGGCCATAAGACAAAACACTATGAGGAGGGACTAAAGTGGGCAGGGGCGAGTTTTCTCCATTCCAGATGAACCTCACACTCCTGTGGTTTGTCAATTTGGTGGCTGATTTTCAGTTTTCATCCCTTCTCCTAGTATTATTTATGCCTAGCTCTTATTTCCCATTGTAACCAGGGCCTTCCACTTACAGCACTTCCTACTTTTAGTGGCTCAAACATTAAGTAGCCAAATTTGTGTTACTGTACAAAAATGATATGCATGGTAGAGCCTGGGTTGGGGAGACCAAAGAATTCCCATCCAAAAATGTTCATGTCCTGACCTTCAGAGTCTTCGAATACCTCATGTTATATGGAAAGTTCAGATTAAAAGTGTGGGTGAAATTAAAGTTGCTTTCATCTAATCTTGAGATATGTTGATTATCCTAGACTGTCAGGTGGGCCAAATGCCATCACAAGGTCCTTAAGGTGAAAGAGGAACACAGGAGAATCAAGGCAAAAAATACTTTGATAGGAAAAAGACTTGCTTGCCATGGAGGGAGGCTTCAAAGATGGACAGGGGTCACAAGTGAAGGAATTAGACTGTTAAAAGCTAGAAGCTGGAAGAGACCAAATCCAGACTCTCCCCAACCAAAATTCACAGAGCTGGTGACACTTCAGCTTTAATCCTCAGAGACCCATTTCAAATGTCTGGCCTCCAAAATTGTAAGACAACAAATCTATGTCATGTTTTACAACTGAGCTTATGTTGACTTGTTCCGGCAGCCATAAGCAATGAGCATTGGTTCTAGACAAATTCTCATCACAGAGGTTGCAGTCAGTGTATATCCTTGATTATTACTACTATTCTGGCTCTTCTGAGGGTTTGTTTCTTCCACCACTCAACTATTTCCATGGTTGCTGGAAATCTAACCTACATCTAGATCAGAGCCTAAGTAGGACATTGGTTTACAGGAATTGCCCCCTACAACTCAAGTTGCAAAGACTAGGTTGAAGAGGAAGTAGAAGGAAATGGAGGAGACATAGTATTTAAACGTGTTTTTTGTTTTTTCAGAGAAATCACAAGGTTGAAACTTGTGCCCAGTTTGAAAGAAAGAACATTCAAACAAGGGTCATGACCCTTGGACTAGATGACAGCATTACCATTGGCATTTGCTTAATGTCTGCACTGGGTCAGATAACCATCATTGTTTCTAGGTAAATCCCCTGTGCTTCTGTAAGACTGGGTAGTTGAAGAACATGAGTTACAAAGCATCCTCTTAGTGAAAGGAGTCATCTGAGAGGAGTCAGTAGATTAGAATGTTGCCATGGATTTTGTGCGACCAAAAGCCTTGAATCTAGACAGAGTGGTACCCCCAATGAAAACCTGGATAGACCTCAAGAGTCATATTCAGATAAGAATACAGGAAAATCAGGAAGAAGGTGCTGGCACTGAGTCAAGGGAACCTGTCTCCAAAATACACGTAGATATTTTCCCCAGGACCTGAGAGGAACTTGTACCTAAGAAAGTTATCTCAGTAGATGTTGACGGGGTGATGCATAGAGGTTATTTATTTTGGTAGTCGTAATGCCTATAACAGTACTTGACACAAAATCCGTGATGAATTTCTGCTATGAGAATGAATGGATGTCTTTAATGGTTTTATGTTATCTTTAAAGTCCACTATGGGCCTGGTTCCCTAGATCCAATATCATTCCTTACAGTTTCCAATTTTGGAAGGTTATTTGATACAACTCAAGTACAACTTATAAAACCAAAAGAGCCATGAAGAAATATTTTATTATTAAAGTATCAGAAATTCTTGAGGGTTTTTTTTTTGAGAGGAAAAATCTGTTCTTTTCTGAGTTGTAATATTTAGGATGGTATTTGATAAAGAAAATCAAAGTGGTTAAAGGTAAATATAGACTAACCATAACTTAATGTTATTATTTAATATGCAGGTTTAATAATTTATTGTATATATAGTATTTATAATGTAGCTCCCTCTAAAGAGATCATTACTGTTCTTCAACATATAGTTATATATTGTTCAATGGTTATAAAGTAATGCTCAGAAAAACAATTTAAAGTTATAATGTATAGCAAGACAAAAGAATGTATGTTTGTCAATTTATAACAAAAGAAAGTCAATAATAGATGATGGCGAGACTAAATCTTTCCATCTAGAGTAACACATGTGACATACAGTGTCATGAAATCAAGCATGGATTTAAATGTATTCTCTTGGCTATGTTATTACTTAAAGGATCATGTAGTGAATGATCCTTTAACCAAAAAATTCATTCCTTAAAAAAAGATAATTCATAAGAGTAATAGCAATATTCTATCTGAATATCATTATAGTCCTAATATGCCGATTTTTATATTAGGGTCTCATGCAAGGTTGAATAAATAAGCCAAATGATGCAGTGTAGAAACATGAGTCTCAACATAGATTCAGGTATATTGGGTCATATTGATTAGGCCATATTCTTACGAGAAGGGAGTACACTCTTTAAGAAACTGAGCTAGAGGACAGTGCAATGGATGGATGCTTCTTTGAATGGCTGAGGGATGCCCTCAAAGGAGCCTAGCATATTAATGTTTCAAGGCAACCTGATCTTGTTCTTCTCCAATAGTTTTATTGAAGATTCAGGTAAAGCTTGGATTTGATTACCCAGCATACTTACTACCATTGGGAAGTATTCATTATAATTTATGACTTCAGTTGCCATCAAGAGATGTGAACAGATTCCTCAAGATGCATTAGTGATTCAAACACCAGAGTGTTGCTCTCCAGTCCTAACTGTACATCAGGAACACCTGGGGCCACACAGATACAAAGGCATAGCCCAGATCTAGTCAACTAGAAATGCTAGAGGTAAAGCTATGGCCTTTACACTGCCCTGGTAAACCACAGGTGATCAGACCAAAACTCTACATGTAGAACCATGGTTTACTAGGATTTAGCAAATGAAGATTTTCTTTTCCACATAATAATAGCTCTTACCTGTCCTCCAGATATCTTCATGGCTTTCAGATTAGGATAAAACATTTCCCTACCTATGCTCTGGCTAGATCCAACCTTAACGCTTCTTTGTGGTAGCAGGGCAGAAGACAGGGGGAGCATGGAGACAATAAAAATAACAGGGCTTGGTGTCAACAAGGTTTCCCCTGATCTCTGCCACCCACCACCATGCAAAGGGCTCTTTGCTTCCGTTTCTTTATCTTAAAACCGAAGGGTCTGCATGGCATCTGGATGGATAGTTGATGTCAGCAATTACCATTGATGGACTGTTTAGCCATCTCCCATATGCCGTGGATCTTGGGTGTGTAGTTGGACTGGAGCCTGCCCAAAGAAGGAAAAAAGCTGCCATCAATTGAATACCAAACCACGTGGTAGGCACCAGCTTCCACCTAGATCTAAGCTTACTTCTTTTCATCATCCCTAAAGCTTTAAATTCCATGCAGGAAGGACCTGAGGCTTAGGAGGTCCTATGACTCCTCTAAGCCATACAGCTAACAAGAGACAGATGCGCATGAAGCATTTGACTACTAAACTTGCACTGAGGATTCCCCATGGTTAATGGTTAATGGAGAATGGAGAATGTAGAAAGCTTTGCCCTTTAAAAAAAATCTAAACAGAGACATTTTGAAACTGCGAGGGAGGGGGGAAGTCACACCACCTACAGTCTCCCTTACCTGAACCTTCAGCAAGTAGCCCAAGGAAGTGCCCTGCAGAAGGCAGCCATATTCTCTTCCTTTCCATTCCCTGCCCTTCTTTTCCCTTTCCAGTCCCTTCCTTTTTGTCTCTCTCTCCTCAATGGAGGTCTTATTTCCCTTGATTTCTTTTTTATCTTAGAAGTTAATCACTGTCTCAGTTTGTGTCATTTCTGGTATTTATTTTTTATGTTTTTTTATTGTCAAGGTGATGTACAGAAGGGTTACAGTTACATAAGTAAGGTAATAAGTACACTTCTTGTCAAACTTGTCACCCCTTTCCCTCATTTTTCCCTACTATCCCTCCCCCCACTCCCCACCCCAAAGTTGTACAGATCATTTCCAACATACTGTCTTGTGTATATCACTGTTGCATAGGTTCCCCCTTGTCCTTTGTCTCACCATTCTGTTGTTCCCCTTCCCTTCCCTAATTCAAATAAATGTATATACAATAGCAGGGTACCAAAATCAAATACAGTGACAACGGGGATATACCATAGGGAGAAGAACATACAAAGGAAACAAAAAATCACATAGTACATTACAAACAGCAACAATAAAGAAAAACCTCTTGTGTCCATGTCTTGGAGTTCCTTTGCTCAGTGTGGTATTTGTTTTGTTTACTGTGACTTCCTTCTCCACTGGTCCATTAGCTCCTTCAAGGAAAGAGTTGTGGTTCCTTTTCTTTCCCTCCTGTGTTCAGATGTCTCCACCATCTGACATCATGAGCAGGAATGAATAAAATGATTTTTCAAAGTTTAAGAAAGGTGTTGCTCAAAAATGTGGAAATGCAATTATATCTTTAAATAAATGGATATTTTTGTCTTTCTCTTGTAATCCTGTATCATATGTGTTATAATTTTTTTATAAATGGTAACCTCAATTGTCCAGGTCATTACTGACTGGAAGCTAAAGTGAGAGCAAAGGCAGAGCAGGATTTCTGTTCCAGAGTGCTGGCATCTTCCATGGTCCTCTCTAAATGCTCCCTATCCTTCCTCCCCCTGCTCTGGGCCTGGAACTTGCCCTCCATGAATTGTATCGACACACTTCCTTAGACCTTGGTTTCTAGATGGGCAAAGGACGGCACTGTACTACCTCTTCCCCCACTGGCCTCTGGCTGCTGGATCACTGTAGATCAGCTGGGTTTCCTCTAGTAATGTTTCTGCTACTTTTACTGGTTCTTCTAAGTCTGTCTATCCCTTATTAAATGTTCCTCAATTACCGAATTGAGCACATCAACAGTTTCTTTCTGGGTCTCTGACAGCAAATGGTTTCATCACAGACTTACTCAAAAGCAAGCCTTCTGCTAAACTCTTTCTTCATCTGAAAACTAAGAAAATTGACCAAGGCAACCGTTGACATTTTGTAATATTAAAAAACCCTTTACTTAGAGATCAAAAAGAAGTTACTTCCACAGTTAGCTAGAAAGTATTGACTTGATCCAGATTCTGAAAATCTCTGTCTTCCAGGAACTTATCCCAGAGCTATAGATACATGATATACAACACAGCTGAGACGGGCAATAGTGACACTGGTAAAACTGTCTTTTCTCTGCCCTCATGTCAGTTTCAAATCAAGAATTTCTTGGCGGGGCTGGGAAGGTGGCTCAGTGGTAGAGCACTTGCCTTGCATGCATGAGGCCCTGGGTTCGATTCCTCAGTACCACATAAGCAAAAAGGAAAAAGCTGGAAGTGGCGCTGTGGCTCAAGTGGTAGAACGCTAGCCTTGAGCTGAAGAACTGAGGGACAGCACCCAGGCCCAGAGTTCAGGGCTCACAACCAGACCCCCCACAAAAAAAATAATTTCTTGGCAAGTTGAGGTTACATTTTTAAAGTATTATTATAAAATGAATACATATTCATAACAGATAAATGAGAAGATGCCACTATTAAAGAGAAAGTAATTATCTTCAACACTCTAGACTTTTCTATTCATTCATTCGTTCATTCCAAAAATATTTACTGAATGTCAATGTAGACCAGGCTTCCCCAGGCATAGATAGACAGAGGTTGGATAAAATTGCAATGTTGTAAAATATTTAACCAGAATTAATTGATACCATTTCAATTAATATTCAAATGTGTTTAAAATAGCTGAATGACAATCTCTTTTCTTTCGTGGGTGGTTCAGACACTGAATATCTAAACCCTTGGGAGAGTGACTTTTTCAGTTAAAGAAGAGCAAATCAGAAGACCTTTTTTTTTTTTTTTTT